>NC_140532.1:42135119-42874286 GCF_057382185.1 Mchenga conophoros
CAGTACTCTATTACAATGTCCACTTTACCTTTTAACAGTGGAAAACTATAACTGAAGGGTGCATACATTTTTTTATTTGTTTGTATGAGGCTCATATTCATGGATATTCATTTTAACTTCTAGCTAGCCTCAAGGCAGTCTATGGCTTGTCCTTTTTGTAGCACTGCATACACTGTGAATGTCTTCACATACGAATCATTCATTGATGTCACCAAAAAACACCTTAAATTTAGAGGCACCTGGTGCCAAATTGGTACAGGCTGTCCTCTTTGGTTCACGGAAGTGAAATAATCTCCGCTGTATTTCCTTCATGCATTTGAAAATGATCTTGAAAACTCCTTTCATCAAATTCTTGTTTATCTTAATTAATGCAGTCCAAGTAATCCATATGTTTTCTTCGACAAACATTAACCTGTGGTTAAACCTACATCCCTGGAGGTTTAGTTTAAGCTTCAATTTAATCCTAGAGAAGCACCAATCTTCCTTCAGAAAATTGCCAATTTCATTCAGGACTAAGCGTAGGAGAATTTCAAAGCATGATTGAGAAAACTTTTAGATGGTTATTTTAGTCTAGGATTTGACTTGATGTCTTGGAAGCCATCCCTTAGTGTTTTTGAGACATCACAAAGAACCTGCTATGGCCATAGCACATCTTCACCATGGTGAAGAAGGCTGCTATATGTCTGTACCTCTGAAAGAAACTTGAAAGGGCTAAACAGAAGTCAAGTTCTTCATCTGAAGTTAACTTTCACAAAGAAGCAATAGAAAGCATCGTAACGGGAAATGTCACAAACTGGTATGACCTGAAGGCTGTGCAGCAAGTGATTGAAACTGTGCAGAGGATCACAGACACCCATCTCAAAGCATCCGTGATATCTGTGAAGTGAGGAGTCTGCAAAGAGCTCAAAAGATAATGCTAATAATATTGATAATATCAACCCCAGCCACAACCAGCCAATTAAATGATGCAATTATGAAGTGTTAGATTTATAAAATACAAAGTGATGGTTGCCTCTCCTTTATATATGTGTTTGTATTACATTTGCAGTGCAAAGTTAGGCCTGTGAAAACAGTGAGTATGAAAGTTTGGCATTTATATGCAAAGAAACATGATATTAAACTGAGTGATTTTGTTCACTCTTATTCATCCAAAGGGTTTTGGCTACTTTGTGCCACAATGTCCTATATATTAGATGCACCTTGGAATACTGTCCATGATTGCATGATACTGTCCATGAGCAAACGTTGCAGGTCATAGGAGGAGACAAAAGCTTAACATAATGAAAAGCACCAACAGTGTTCATCTTATGTCTCTATCTGGTATTGGTGCTTTCTGAGGAGGCTGTAGCTCAGGTGATAGGATGGGTCAGTTCCCAAATCGTCCAGCCACAATCCAAAGTATCCCTGGGTAAGAGACTGAATCCCAAGTTTCCCCCCAATGTGAGCATGTATGTGACTGTTAGAAAGCACTTAGGCACAGAAAAAGTGACTGCTGCAGAAAGCACTTTGAGTGCGCAGTTGAGTAGAAAGGTGCTATATAAGTACCACTCCATTTATCATTGTGTTTTATTTTGGTAATCACTTACTTTCTGTGTCTCTAATGCTTTTGCTTCCTGCCGTTGTGTTTTTCCCTTCATTTTTGGATTGTTTGCTCCTCCCTCATTAGGCTTAGCTGCATCTATGTATATTTATATCCCATCCCTCTCTTTGTTAGTTGTCAGCACGTCTGCTTGCTAACATCCTTCCCTGTCTTTATTCCTGAGTTTGTTCTTTTAGCATGATTTGGATTGTTCTTCATTATCCTTCTCCTGCCTGAACCCTGAGGCATCTTTTGCCTTTCTTCTTCAGTAACTTTCATGAAAGTTTGTTTTAGCTGCCTGTCGCTTTGTTTGTGTTTTGAACTATACCAAACAATTATAGTCTCTCTGAGAATAACACTTTTATCTTTGAAGACAACAATCATGGTAAATCTTCACATTTATATGGTGGGTGTTTAAGGTCCCTGAAACTTGCTATATATATATTTTTTTTTACATTATCCTCCTATTTGACTATATGAAGACCATCATTTACAAAACAAATTCCAAGTTGTATTTAGTACAAACCTAATAAAAAAAGAGTTGTGGTGCCGTGTGAAAGTTAAATAAAGTCAGAAAGCAGTGATTTGTAAATCTTACAGACCCATATTTTATTCATAATATAACATCTCAAATGTTTGAAACTGATTAAATAAACAAATTTTAAAAGAAAATATTAGCTTACTTTTACTCCCTTTCATAAATAGTACTTAAATGTCTTGCTATAAAGACACTATAGCTGCTAAAGTAGGCAAGGCCTTCTGTGAAAAATAAATTGTCTGGATGGGAGTATATGTTGCTCTCAAAAAACTTTCAGCACTGATGGTGCCTTTCCAGATGTACACGTTACCAATTCTAGTTCCATTTCCAGCTGCACGTCCTTCTTCTCTATAGTATGGATGATGCAGCATCCATAGTTTTCAAAATTAATTTCACAATTCTGTTTATCGCTGCAGTGAACTGTGTTCACAGACAGTCAATAATGCACCTTTTTAATACAGAGTTGAGATCTCAGATTTCCGATGCTGATTTTCAGCCTTGTCCCTTGTGTTCTATAGAGTTCCAATTTTTGTGATATCATGTAGTGAAGAAGTCATGTTACTCCTACCAGTCAACCTAATTCTTTTTTATTAATACTTATTTTATTAATACTGCGACCATCATCAGGAAATGTTATAAAGAGGTCAAGGGAAATCAAGAGAGCAGATGGATCAGATTTAGAGACTTTCCGAAACTATTCATGGCATTTTAATCACCATGTTGGTAACTCTGGCATTCTGTTTTGCCAAACTTTCATTGTTCAAGCATAACTGCTTGAATTGGTATCTTGCAAATTAATTTTGGGCAGATAAACTGACAACTAGAGACAAAAATTTGATATCAGTCAGTACTGGCTAAAACTCTTTTGAACTTCACTTCATCTAAATACAGCACTTTAAGCCATTAAGCGGGGTGTAAGACTCCATCACTCCATCACATAATCAGACTGTTTTCTTTGAACTTGGCATCATTATGCATCCCCATTGTTTGCACTGATTTGATCAAAGGACAGCCGCATAACACTAAGCTCTTCAAATTCTCCCCTAATATGTCCGTAACTGTAGTGAAAGTTAATGGTGACAATGCAATCAATCAAGTTGTGCAGGCATCTTTTCTCTTATATGTATAATCATTTAATTCAAAGACTTTTTGGGGACAAGAGTCCCTCAGTGGGCATTCTAATTTTCTTCTTAGACAACAACAGAGACACATTTACAGTGTTTCATTGTTGCCAAATTATGTCCTTGATCACATAGTAGTTAATGCAACTGGATCACATTTTCTACTTTTGGTGCTTTTTATTATATGTGGTCACATGTTACTGCAATCCAGTCACACGTGTTCCATGTTAATGGTTTGTAAAGCTAGTCTACTAAAGGTGGTTTGGAGCAAAAGAACAACCAGATCTAAAAATTTTTTTTTTTTACCCTGTTAAACCCAAGGAGGTGGTGTGGCTATTCACGAGAAAGTTGAAAAGGTGTTCAAGTGCAGGAGCAGCATGTTTATAATGAGAAGAACAGGGTGCACTGCAGCAGTATAAAGAAAGAGCTCTATTGCACATTAAAGTCTGGAATGTTTTACAGAGGGTAATAAAGCCCCCGGCTAATCACAATCACCAGGAGTGCACTATCTGTCAGCCAATGACCGTGTACAATCACCGAGGTTTACCCCAATAATATATATATATAGATATAGATATATATCTATATATCTATATCTAGAGATGGAGATGGAGATAGAGATATATACACACTGGCTGTTGCACTTTAAGGCTAAAACTAACACCCCCAAAAGTTGATTCTGTTCCTCTGGACATAGCGTTTTGAGTGGTAGAATGATGAAGAAACTGACCTCACAGCCCATTGTTTGCCAGTGGTACTAGCTTACCGGTGAATCATTATGCAAATGTACTGTTTAAAAGGTTTGGGAAACCTGCAGCTGAGACTCAAGTCACTTGGATGAGTGATGAAAAATTTCTCCCAGTAAAAACACTGCGTCCAGATCAACAGAATCAACTTTTTGGGTTGATGATTGAGCATGCAACAAGACACTATAACAAACATCATCAGGATGTACTCCACAAGTCCTCTCTGTGTGGAGTTTGCATGTTTTCTTCAGGTACTCTGTCTTTCTCTCACCGTACAAGGACATGCATGGGGTTAGGTTAATTGGCTTCTAATTTGCCCATAAGTATAAATGGTTGTCTGTCTTTATGTGTCAGCCCTGCAACTTGCCCACGGTATGCCCTGCAACCCTAAATTGGATGAAGAGAAGAAAATGGATATATTAGAAAGGAAAAAATAAAATTAGTGTAGCATGTCAAAAGTAAAATAATCTAAAACTTGGTTTGTATGCAAGGATCAGCAGTCCACAAGCACCATCGGCTCATTAGCTAACAGGTTATTTACTATGTCACCATGACATGAATGCAGGCCAGCCTAGTCTATTGTTTAGTTGGCACAGTGGTGACACAGTCACATAAGTATTTTATGATTCATTTAGCTCATGAGGATTCGGGGCAATTAAGAGTATCATTCATTAGCAGCATCATGCTGAATTGTAAACAGAAGCTCTTGGTGGGAAAAGATGAAACAGGTCTGCTTTTTTAGACTGACAAAAGCACAAAAGCAAGCTTTAATCAGTTTATTCACCATCCAATACAGTTATCTTCACCGATAATACTTGGCCTTTCACTTCCTACATTCAATTATTATTATGTGGACTAACTTATGGATTCATCTATCTGTGTGCTTAAGAAGATATTTTCAAACACAATATTAGATTCTTAATACAGCGGTTCATTACAGTGAAACAAAGATGAAGGTGAGTCATATCATGACTTATGTCCTATTGCACCAACTATTTTCTGGGAAAGAGTTTTAGCTTTTATTGTTTAGAAATGTTTAAAATGGGAATAACAATCATATGGATGATATAAACACCCGTTTATGCTCATACATTTGACAAAATTGACAAAGACTAAAAACGAAAGACATTTTGATTATGTTTCGTAATCACAGGGCTTCAAATAGTGCTGTTTTTACAGATGTCATTGGTGTCTCAGAGATAAAGTGAGGGTATTATTAGATACCAATAAATAATGGTTCTCTCTTGAAATGGATGTTGAACGGGGAAAGTCACGAAAAAAGCTGTGATGGGTGTCACTTAATTTATTTTCACTTGCTTTTTCATTTTGCTTGAAGCTTTATTAGGTTCAGTTCAATTCAAGTTCATTTTATTTATATTGTAAGGTAAAGAGCCTACAATAATACAGAAAAAACCCCAGAAATCAAATGCTTTTTCTTAATCCTTATCCTGGGGAAAAAAACTGCCAGTGTTTCTTGCTTTCTTGCTCTTTTTATTTTGTGGTATCACCTTCGGCGTGAGTGGCACCTGTGCAGTCCTATTTTTTTGTTTGTGCCACACAGTTAGCATCATGACAGGAAACCATGGGATACCTTTCAGGTGGAAACCATGGCTGGTTTAAAGGACCAAAAATTACTTGGTCAGACTATTGTTTGGTTTAAAATATACCCTTCCACAAAATTAATCCTAAAAGTGCTCTTAAAACTAGCTGCTTTAATCTGTTCTGCCAGACTTTGTCCTGAAAGCCATTTTTAATGTATGATAACTCTGTGGCTGAGTAAGAGGTTATTCATAGGTTCTAAATTTGCGTGTGGTTTGTCCAGTTTCTCCTTCTGGCTCTTGTGTCAGTATACATCTGTTTCTTTATTTGTTGGTTTTGTAGTGTTGGGTGTGTGTGTGTGTGTGTGTGTGTGTGTGTGTGTGTGTGTGTGTGTGTGCGTGCCTGTTTATTTGCCTGGTTTTTAACCTGCATACATACAAATTCATCTGGCCATCCCTGACTGAATAAAGGAATGCTTTTATTCATTGTTTTTTGCTACTTGTATGCAAGCGTTGACCTTTAATTGTGATTTGTACAACATCCTTGGGTGACTGACTTGAAATTGGCTTTTGTATAAATAAGTACAGTATATTGTAGACAGCAATATGTAAATGTTATGGATCCTTCAGTTGAGGCTACAACAAGAGCATAACCTAATAACCTAGCTGAGTTTTTCTCTGTATTTTTTGCATACTCTTCATATCTTGGTTGAAGAAGATCACAACATGCTGTAGATTAGAAATGTTTAGTAGCAAAATCCAGAATTCATCCTTAATAGATAAACTTACAAAAGAAACAACCCCCATCAACAAAAATTCAGGTACAGCGTTTAAGGGAATCATGTGGCAATTAAACAGGAAAGGAAAATTATCAACTTTTTAGATGCCAAAAAATTGTTTCAGTGAGAATATGTGTTGCCCACAAAGGCCTCCCTAGCATGTAATCAGGTAATGTTTAGAGGGTTTATGATAGTATAATGACATATAAACATGTGATTTGCCATCACATTCAGTCAGCCAGAGTGAAGGAAAGATAAATGCCTCGCTGTGGTGGGGTTTGCAAACGCCTCCGGCTCACTAACATCTTACAAGGAGCTTTGGACTTTACAGTAAAATGAGTAAAGGCATAACATATTTTGAAAATATTCAAATGTGCATCACAATAACAGAGTTCACTACAGAAGGGCAGCATCTGCAGAAAGGCATCAAGACGGAGTGAACAATTTCCCTGCAGCAATCATTAGAGCACCACATGGGTTTGAGCCAGAGTAAAGGCTACAAAAGACATTGCTCCTTCCATCCAGCAGGGCATCTGTGTTTAAATCATAATATTTGCATAACTGTACACATTTTTTACTAAAGAAACTTTATGAATATATGATGTAAACCGGACCCAGAGATGGGATTACAACTTAAGCCTTTAGCAAATGCTAAGTCAAGTATGCAGAACAGTTCCAGCTGTCTTAATGAAAGACAGTGAAGAACATGAGTGACAAGGAGCAGCTTTAGGCGATCTGGCAGGAGAAAGAGGTACAAAGGATTAATTGAGGGCACAGAGGTGTTAAAGAACTGTAAAATGAAATTTCTTCCTTTTTCGAAAACAATTTGGCTCCTATTCTCAGTAGTCATGCACACCATTGGTTTGCATTATATGACAATCTGCCATTATGCTGGTCTAAAGAAGTGAAGGCAGGAATTGCATGGTCAAACTCCAAAATGTTCAACTGACACAAAGGAAATACAAAAATCATAGTTATTACTATCAAAATGTCTAGTTTATAGGTTAGATTAGGAAGTGATTTCTAGTCCCATCTCCACTGTATCTCTTATTGCGAAAACAATTTATAACTAAAGCATCCTGAAGAAGGAACGCAGCATGACTAAACATGAAGCAGAGACAGTTTAGAGCAGAGGTGTCAAACAAAAGGCCCGGGGGCCAGGATCAAGCCGGTGGAGGCTCAAATTCACCAGAATTGGACAGCTTTAGGTGAAGGAGCGCAAAGATTTTGAACTATTTTCATAAGTTTTACATGTTTTCCTGATGATAAAAACAACCAACCACTATTGTTTTTCATTCTACATCAAAGTAACAAATAAACAGTAAAATGAAAGGAAAGTTCCTGTTTTTCATCTGTTAATGGGTCAAAAACTTAATCTTTTGTAATTACAGGACACTCTGTTTATATTAAATGTTATAGTAAATTAACAAAAACTTAGATGTTTTATACTTACAGACAGCCTGTGCATTGAACAATTACAACTTTTTGTAATTTTACACATTTATCATGTAGTTTCAGTACTACTTAAGATCAAATTGGGCTGTTTGAGTTTGACATCCCTGTTTCAAAGAGTGCCATCAGCGTAGGACAGTGTTTCAACAAGGCTGGATTCAGCCTGCTTTGACTGATTGGAGCAGCAAAAATCAATGGAGGGGTCAGCAGAGAAAGAGAAAACAAAGATCTGCTCCATTCTCTTTACTCCTGCTCTCTGTGGTGACAAAATACATTACAAAGTAATCACATCATAGTGACCTATAGTTATTGGGCTTGAGCCAGCAAAATGAATAGGACTGACTCTGATGTGTCGCATCTCAATAGGGAATTTTGAGTTGCTTGAGTTGGCCCAGCGTCAGCTCCAGAGCAACTCTGCCCTCTATCTGACCAAAGCAGGCATGAGCTTATCCCTTCAGAAGTGTTGGTCATTGGTCAAAAAATTGAAATAATTGAAAATCTGCTTTTTTTAGTAACTGTTTTATTAAATTGCAAATATTCTAGTACATCATATTATTTATCATTCAGAATATTTCCTCACCCATATGTGTTTTTTAGTGTTGATCACTGATCCATCATTATCAATGTGCCCTTTTATTTGCATTTTCTAATTGTGTGACACCCTCACTAATATAACCAGCTGCCCCAGTTGGCACAAAAAACTATATTGATTGATTGAACATCTGCTTTCATTGAATTTTCCCTGTAAAAAAACTCTAGATCTGGCTAAATCATCTGTTTTCACTTTATATTTTATATCAAAACACTTTGTGAAACATCTAAACCAAATACTTTGCTTTCTTGCTGTTTGTTTGCATGGTTGAATAGTGGTACAATTTACTGAAAAAGAGAAAAAATTAAGTTTCTAAACACATCAGGTGTTGTTCAGTTTTCCACACCTAATAGTTAGATACAAGACTACAGTCAGCAATCAAAAATCATTCAGAAAAATCTAATAACAGGGGAAATGTGGATGGGTTTTTTTCCAGACTGATGTCTAATAAACAGACAGGCCTGAGGCAGCCTAAGAGCAAGTATAGATGCAGTACAATGAGTTTATGTGTGTCGCTTACCGCTTTCATACTCAGTTGTCAGTTGTAATCATTCAAATAGCTGTGCACTTACATTACATATTTTTTTCTTTGCTTGCAGAATAGCAGTTTCAAATGAAACTCAAACAGATGCCAAAGCTCCAAGAAGCAATGTGTTTATTACACTTGAGCTGAGGCAACAGTCTGAATCTATGGCTCTGAATTCCACTTGTCAATTCACCATTGCAGCTATATTATTTGTAAGTGCCCAAGATGGAGCGGAAGACTGAATTCGAGACATGAAAAAGACATAACATTACAACGGAGCAAAGAAAAGAAATGTAAATGAAATTGTGTATTCACTTTGACCCCATAACATCTCTTTCAAAGGCTGTATTATTACTCAGTAAACGAAACCACTGAATATGACTGCCAAATGTAGGCATATGAATATAAACGCAGAACAATCAATATCATTACCTTTTGTCATTTTCTGTTTTGCTTCTCTTCCCGCTGTCTTTGGTCTCAGTTGGGGAGGATTGCGTTTGAGTCTTTCAAAGAGAATCACCTGCCGTCATACCTTCGGGCATCAAAAGACTTTCAGAAAAGCTCTCTAAAAAACCTCTAATAAGACATCATGAATTATGCTCCAAGATAGCAGAAACAACAGAGCTGCTTTTCTGACATGAAGAATTGGTGCCAGGCAGAAACTGGTAAACATACAACAATAACAAAAATGTATAACTATATCCCACGCTTTAACGATCTTTATAATAGACAGTAGTTTTTGCTTTTAGCAGTGTGATCAGCATGAATGGAAATGTAAGTTGGTCTTTCTGTCGTTAGCTTTCTGTGAAAATTCCCCAAACTCTTCAGTGGTTAAATACCATGTCTTTGGCAATAATGGGAATTTTTCCTATAGTTACACAAGGGGGTCTGCATACCTTAGATCCTTAACCTTCCTTTTCTGTTGGCATACTTGTTACCATTTTCCAAGTTCTTGTAAAAATTCAGTGATAGACAACATTACCAGTTGTTCATCATGAACTACAGAGGGCAAAGGTAGGTCAGGAGAAAAGTTATTTGGATTAGAGTACACAAGCCTTTCACACAGAGAAATGGAAAGATAGTAATCAGTGGGTTTTTTCCTTCACAATCCTTGTAGTAAGACTTCCAACTTAACAACACAAACTCTTTCATCTGGAACATGTCCTTGCCTGAGATAGATGACTTCTGTCAAAAAGAGCCAACCCCCATCTGAACTATGGCCAAGACCCCACCTGATTTACATGAACGTGCAGAACAACACCATAAACACCCCACATCCACTTAATCCCTTCATGGATGTGTTGAGCCCCTCCCTGACCGGCTTCTGACAGCCTTCGTGTCTTAGCTGGGCTGGAGCCACCGAATCCATCATCTTTCTCCAACTCTGCTGGTGCAGCCGTCTGATCAATGATACCACTAATAATAACTGCCACGCTGTCACCTCACCTCTCATCATCCCAACTGGCACAGCCGGGGGCAGCTCTCTGCAGATTGCCTCTGCAGATTAGGACTCCATTAGTGAAGCTATTTACCCACCTTTCCTCCCCTCAGGCTCCCCTTCACTTTGTTTGCCCACTAAAAGACCCCATAGAGGGCAAAAGAACTTTTTTTTTTCCAAAATGAGAAATAATACTGTTTCATGAATATTGCTCCAAAGGTATCTGATAAATCTAGAGTTCAGAGTTCCTGTTCGGCTTACCACTATAGGCAGGTTCTTCATAAAGTTTCAACTTCAAGGCTTATGGTAAGAAACTGCATCCAGCTTTTCTCTCTGTGAGCCCCATTCATCATTTTGCCAGTACACACCTCCATGGCATCACCCACGCAGTCAGCGAAAGGTTAACTTGGCACACAGCCACTCCTCTTCTCTTCTCTTTATATAGCATTCAGCATGTAGAACCACACTTGGCTTTGCAGGACTGAAAAAAGTGCATTATATATGAACATAGAGGCTGAAATCTCTGGTTTGCCCCTTCATGCAGCGTCACTGGCACGACATTCTGTAAATCACTGGCCCTGACATCCCAGCCCATTACAGCAGTCACTTAAACCAATCATTAGAGAAAGAAGAGCCATTGCATCTCTGCCCTTCTCTTCCATTATCACTTCTATATTAATCATCTGCAAAGAGAAGGACAAAGAGAACAAAGGTTCCAATTTACCCCCCCCCCCCCCCCCCCCCCCCAAAAAAAAACAACAATATGCAAAACTTTGTCTGCATGACTAAGTTGATTCAAACGAATGTGAAGTCAAAGCAATGGTCAGAATACTGGCGCTTGTAATTATGCACAATGAGTCTTGCAAATCCAATATTCACCCAATATGATTTGTGGAAGACCAGCTCCTATTACACAATAGAAAAATAGGTATTTAAGCAGATACAAATGATCTATTCTGATAATGTGCTCTGCCTCTCGGATTTCCCAAAAGACGGTGAAAGTGTTTTGAAATTTCAATGCCAATCTGCCCTTACTAGGAGAGAGAAATTACTATAGTGAATCTCTCCTCTGCCAGTCCATTATCGGACCAGCTTCTCTCCAGGTAATTTCACTGGCAAGCGAGTGTACTCCTGATAGACAGAATGGAAAAGAAAAATGTCATATTTCCCCCCACCACTCTTTAATTCATGAGTCCTCTGCCTTATCAGACCACTGGAGTCCTGACCTGTTTTACTTTCTGCAGGTGTCCATTATGTGTGTGGGTGTTCTTCTCCCAGAAGACTTCAGTTTTTTTCCCTTTCCTTAACACTGTGCAGGCCGAGGTTCCCCCGCTTCCCCCAAGGGACTGATAACACCTCACACATACTGAGTCAAGGGGATCGGATGGGATAAGTCTCTCAGAATTCAGAAATGGTTTTCCCTAAATTTGATTAGCGTTTCATAGTGCTCAATTTTCTTGCCCTGCACCAAGGGCAAGCCGTGGGATTATGCAGTCTGCTACGCACATGCGAGGCACACATAAAAGTAGTGTTGGCCAAAAATACTTTGCATTTATTTCAAAGTGCTTAGGGTGGCAGTGGCTTAGTGCTAGTGACAATGAGTCATAGAAGGGGTATCAGGATGGTAGCTGGCTCTGCTTTGTCATAATTTGGATTTGTCTTTTGAAGTTTTGGCAGCCTCTGGGGGGCAGTCCATCTTCTCAACCTGGGACCAGGAGAGAACTTACCAGGAGCTCTTAGTTATACAGGCACAACTGCTCCATAACAGAGGAGAACGTGAGATTGAGGTGGATAAGAGCTTTGTTTGGGGTGATAGAGACACTCTCTCACCTGATGGTTAGATTTTTACTACGATTTATAATTTTCCATTTTGAATTGGTATGATGCATGGTTTGGTTATGTATGGTTTTTAACACGTTTGACTCTTTTATGTTTGTTTGGTTGTTTTTTTTTAATTCTTGATGTTAAAAAAGCATTCCCTGATTACCAACCTTTGTGTCATCTATTCTTGAGCAAAACCAGAATTTTTCTCTGTTTTTGGCCATAACCCCAATCCACAGAGGACGCCATCGCCCACGTCCTGCACACCACCCTCAGCCACGTGGACAAAAAACAGGGTAACTATGTGAGAATGCTGTTTGTTGATTACAGTTCAGCGTTTAACACAATAGTGCCCAGCAGACAAAGCTGAGGGATCTGGGACTCAACAGCTGTCTGTGTGCTTGGGTGTTGGACTTCTTCACTGGCAGAACTCAGGTGGTGAGGGTGGGTAGATGCGTCTCTAACAGCATCACCGTCAACACAGGAGCACCACAGGGAAGTGTCCTCTCGCCACTGCTCTACTCCCTCTACACTTCAGACTGTGTGGCCACCCACGGGATAGTGTTCGTTAACAGTCTGAATGGACCAGGGGAAGAAGTTGTTTGTGAGTCTGGAGGTTTGGGACCTGACTGACCTGAGGCGCTGACCAGAGGGCAACAAGTCAAAAAGGTGGTGCACCTGTGATGGGCATGGTTTTGCTGAAACAGGAGGATCTGGCGATGGCCTCCAGGTTCTCTGCTCTGCTCTTTTCTGGGACTACCCCGAGGGGGTAAAAGAAGAAGTGGCAAGGGATTGGATCATTTGGGCTGCTTTGGCTATAACAACTAGCCACAACATTAAATCCGCCATTTTTGGCAGCTGATCTTTGGAACCTGTGAGTTGTGGGGCCATTGTGAAATCTGATTTTTCAACCAAGTTTTCTTCAACCAAGGCTGAACTGGGTGCATTGTAATGTTTAAAGAGAATATTACTACTCTAATATCGGACACAGTGTGAACAATGTGTGCTGCATGTCAAGGCAACCCAAGCTTTCCACACATCATTGTAAACTGCTGTCTTTATGATCCTATTCTGGATTGCTAGAGTTGAATAATTACATCAGAATATACTAACCACTTTCATTTCTGAGATTTCAGAATTCTTCAACATTGCTAAAAAGAATCGAGTGCTGCAAAAAAAACAACAACAAAAAACCCCCCCACGATAATCAGGTAAACCAAAGTCATCTATAAAAGTAATAATGACAAGGAGTAACTTACTGTTAATCATACATACACATCTTGCTGCCATGATGTATATAGGCGCTTCCTATGTCCCAGGTAATGTCTCCAATCAGCCCAATGACACAAAGCAGCTTTATGTTAATGACTATTCACGTAAAGATAATATTGCTGCCTATGACGGAGTATGAATAAAAACAGAGGTTAATTGCACTGTGATTGAATCGAATCAAGTGAAAGCAGAGCAGTTAAAACATAATTAAGAAGGGGATCTGGTTGTAGATGGGCTTTCAGTTAAACCCATAAGTCATGAAATTGATTAGGGAAGATGAGCAAAGATACCGGATGCCCAGCATGGATGTCAGGGAATGATAGATCACAAGTCAGGCTGATCACTCTGCATCATTACGGTATGCACTTCTGCTATCAAAAGATGTCAGCTGGAAATGCTGTCATAACTTTTGACCTATTGGTAAATTGATGTTGATGTCAATTTGAGTCAGTAGTGAAGAGGGAACCATTTCATCAGTTTTAATATAAAGGTAGAGATATACAGTAAAATCTATGTTATTCATATTGACAGAAACACAAAGTTGGATTATGGTAGCCGGGGAGTTTGGATATCTAACCATTATGGATAGCTGCTTGTGTGCAATCTGGCAAGAGTGAGGTATTACTTGAGGACAGACTTCCATCAATCATATCAAGCAGAACAATATATAAAACTAGGGAGGCACAGCTAAGAACACAGCACCCATTTGTCTTGTCCTTCATTATGGTCTTTCTCAATTTGCATTGATTGGCTACAGAAAATGAATGTTGGCAGTGAGAGAGAAGACTGAGCAAAACAGTGAAAAAAAAGAGGAACTGTGTGCAAAGAAGAGATGGGGAGGGAGACAAAGACATAGTGTCAAGATTAGAAGGGTAGAAAAACTCAAGCCAACAGTAATAAAGAAAAAGAAAGGTGAAAAAATAGATAGCAACAGCATGTCAGGATGAGGAAAAACAACAAAATAACTCAGGGCTTTAGTGTGAAAGTAGAAAAAACATGCAGCCCGATTGTGATGCAGGTTAATCACAGGCTTGGCCCTTGTCCAGCTGCTCCTGGTCACGGAGAGGTCAAGTAGGCCACATCCATCAGCAAAGGAAGGCAGGATAGACTCTTAAGTGGCCTGGTTCCTCCCCTTCCAGCCACTACAGAGTGATGACGGCCTTGTCTGAGATAAAGGGCGATCCGTTGGCCTGATTTGTAGCCAGTAGAACAATTTCAATACCCATCTTTGGCTTGATAGATGAGGTCCCTGTTTGATAAAGGGCCAATTTGCCATTGGGCCAATAGGGATGAAATTGCAGCAGTCGCCTTTATTTTGTCCTCTCCTCAAGCCATAGCAAAAACAAGGATGAAGGGAAAGAACCACATAATGCAAAACAGATACTCTGAAAATTAATCTTCATGGAATATTGCTCTGTTTGCTTGTGATTAAGTCTGAGGTTTGCTTTGATCACAAGCGTATCATGTTACTTTAAACAGCAACAGTCAGATTTTATTACATGAATGGCAGAAAAGACAATAAAAACATCTTTAAGGGGCTAGGCTGCTCAGCGGTATACATGGAATATTAAATGTCTCAATCAATAGGCCTGGTTCAGCTGTAGTAAAATAAGATAGCACCAAAGGATCTGCTTCAGCCTCCTGTCAATCTTCCCTCTAGACTTAAGCTTACACTGGATAACTGTTAAGTAGGGAGATGTGTCAAACTTTGGTTGCCAATCAGAAATCTACAGAATTGATGTCAGCTAGAGGGTATGCCTGTCATTACTACTGAAGTACCTGGATCGAGTTCTCTGGATTCCAAATTACACTAAAGCAGCAGCATACTGATTGAAATCTCTGGAGATATCCATGATCCAGAGGCTGTATATGCATCTTTTCAATTTGAAGGAGTCAAGCACCCAAAATTGCCAGAAGCCTTTGGGAGCACAGTCTTCTGTGTTAACTCCCAGAACATATCTGTAGTAATTAGGACTATATATTCTTTAACTAGCAAAATTGAGGACAAGGAAGTGTGGTAGGACACTTTAATGTCATTCCTCATCTAAGTATGCTGTGCACACTATGAGATCAGAAAAAAAGACCCAAAAATTGTGCTATGAAGAGTCTCTAAAGTTTTTTTTCTGTTTTTATTCAGTCCATGTCACATACCGGGGCATGTGATGGAAAATAAATACGCTCTTGGTGTGGGTGACAGGGCTCGTGTGGAAATGCTGAATATTCAAGAAAAAAAACAACAGTAACAAAAAGAGTTTATGATTGCCAGGAGCTGGCTTCAGGACACTGAGGACTTGTACGTTTGCACATTCTGAATGCTGTTAGTTTGGTCTTTGGAAAAGAGAAACTGATTATTTAGCCAGTTCTTCCTTTTATGTCAGCGATTTCCAACAATTCCAGTCGGTAACCTGAGCAGTGTGGGAATGGACTCAGGTAATTCATAGTACCATAAGTTGAGTGACAAAAATTGGATGGACTAGTTAACCATCTGAAACGCTGTTCACATCTACTTATTTTATTCTTATTTTATTCTACGGTACCGTACAAAGGTAGTAGTCTATTCCTCATGCCTGGCTGGAATTTTTGTTTGTTTTTTTGTTTGTTGAGCCACTTAACGTTGATCTGTTGAATCATTCAAGTGTAAAAAAAAAACTTTAGACACTTTTTGTTACTACTACATCATCTGCTCCCATTTCTTTATCTGAATCTACAAAAGATGCCAAAGATAACATAGTTTGACAAACACGGCATTTTTGCACCAACAAGGTGATTCTTAAAGACCTATTATCAAAAAACTCAGCATATCTTAGCAGGGTGTGCAGTGTGTCCTCTAAAAACATATCAAAACCAGACACGTGGAGGACAAAAGAAAAGTGAGAGGCCTCAAAAACACTATCTAGCAAAAGAAAAGTATCTGAACCCTACGTGATTAAGAAAGAGGAAAACATCAAGCAATGAGCTGAGACAAGACCTAAGAGATGCAGTTCTTCAGTTGATCCATCTGCTGTTTGCCAATGCCTCATTAGAAATGGTCTCAATGAAAGAGTGGCTGACAAGTAGCCATAGTTAAGGAAAAGGAAACAGGGACAAAAGGCTGAGGTATAACAAATTACACAAATTGAAAATCAGTGGCAACAGGTTTATGGAGAGTGTTTGTTTTAAATTCTCTTCATGTATATGGAGGAGGACAGGAAGTCTAAAACTGCTTGAAGAAGAAAATTTGCTTGAAAGAGTTCAGGCTGTGCTGGAGACGAAAGATGGTCACGCTTAATATTGACTTTCAAACTTGTTACAAATGTACAACTTCTGTTTTACCTGAAATACTTTATTTCCATGTGTGTTATTATAGATTTCAATAAATCACTGCATCTATTACCAGTTGGCTACCAAAATAGTTTGCTATTTATCCATTTATCTGAAGAATTTTGAAATGCTATTATTGCTATAAGTTCAGTATACATTGGACAGAAAGCATCAAGTATATTATCCATCTTTGAGAAACGTCCATAGATGAATGAAACACTATAGTGATACCATGACGATAGTGTGTTTGCCATTTGTGAGATGTGCCAAAAGAGAGGAGAAGTGACATGATCTTCTGTAAGATGTGATATAAAAATATGTGATTTTTGACAATTTTTTACAATCCTCGAGAATACTTTAAATTCAGACATATTGATGCAATATGTTAAATGCAATTACACTAACCATTGTTCTGATTGCACCACCTGCCTTCATTAAAGTCATGTTGTGGAGTAATACATCAAAACTCAGCTTCTCAGACAGAGATTATTAGTAATCTTGTTTCTGCCTCCTGAGTCTCGTTATGCTTGAGAATTTCCTCCATGTGCACTCTGAAACATCGATGGTAAATGAATTTTAAAGAATTGGTCATTCAGCCTATTTTTTACAGACACACGGCGAATGACACGGAAAACCATTCAATATATTAAAATGCTTTCAAAACATCAACCGAAAACCAATGTCTACAAAAAAAAGAAAAAACAAAAGTGTGAGAATATCTCCCCTATTAACACTGGTCTAATTTAAAACACTTGAAGAAGAAGAAATAGGAAAAGAGAAATCTTCCATTTAAAATCAATGGTACTTATGCACCCTAAATCAAGGGCTTTCTTCCTCAACTAGACATAATACGGCATAATCATACTTTTTCCCAAAAGTAGATTAATATTTCAAAGTGTAACGCTCTTTCAGTGGGATATTAAACAAATTTTAAACCCGGCTGCTGCCCAAGCCATTTGCGTGCATGAATGATCTCCGTTAGATGTTGCATTATCCGAGCCAATTTTGTTTTCATCCTGTAATCATGTTAATCAATTCAGCTTTCTCCTGTGTCATAGCTCGTTGCGTATTCGTGTAAGTAAATAAATAGGAACACTGATGAACATTGAACACATGCAGCCTTTCATTCACGGCCACCAGCTGAGAGGACAATCAGGACAGCAGCTATTCCTGGTCACATGCCTGAGGGGGCCCTCTGTCTATTACTTTGCTAGACAATGCTCATGATAGAGCAGTTGGCTTTTATAAGCACAAAGCAGTGAGTATTGCCCTGGTTTTCGACAGTAAGTATTTACAATGTCAGTTCTAAAGGTCCTGTACTGAATGTCAGGCAGCAATAAAAAACGCATTAGAAGTCTGTTTTGCATAACAGCTGAAATCTGTCTGCTGTCTGGGGAGTATGAGGTGTTATCGTGTGTATTTGCATTTAATATATAATTTATCTTAGATTTAAAAGTCAAGCACTTTTACAGAGCTGAAGTGCTGTATTTATTTGCAAGTCTTTTTTCACAAGAAATCTTTTAAGTAAGAAAGGCGTTTGTTTTTCTTTGACTTCTTGTATTTGTTTTTTATCTCAGCAGAGCAAGAATTCAGGTTGGATCTCTCTTTTTTTTGGTGACTCATTATACACATTTTTGTAAAGCACCCCTAATACGAAAACCTCAGTGTGATGTGTCGCCTATACAGTGACAAAATTAGATTTATTTACCAGCCATTTATTAATCATTTTGACTGGCTCACTAATTTCCGGGCAGAACGGGTAGACTCCGAGGATGTTTGTGAGGGATGAGTGCATTTAAATCAAAGCAGGATGTAATCAGCCATGCAGGGTTTTGCGCTGTCCCCGGGGGGATTTAATACTCCATTATTTAAAGCAAGGCCCCATCATTGTGAAAATAAAACAAAAAACTGGCAAAGGTTGCACCGAGCTGTCAAACATCAGACTAACAAAAAACACCTGATTTGTAATTTGACAACATATCAGATTAGTGTTTTTAACTGGAATATTTAATCTTTTGTGATGACTTTTATGCTGGAACATTTCTCCATGAATAAAATTTGAACCTCACACTTTTATCACAAAAACTATTTGTTTGCTGTAACCTTTCATTTTCTTTTTCCTCAAAGCGCACTTTTTTTTCTCGCACATTCTGAATGATGTCTTAAAGGCTTAGGCACAAAACATATCCATACTCTTTCCAAATTAACACCCTATGCTCAAATCTACAACTGTGCTGCTGTTGTGACTGGAGTTGCCCTATATTGTTAATCTGGTGGGAATCAGCCTGAGCTATCTGAAAATGCCAGTTTTCCAATTACTTCTGTGTTTATTTATCCATCCATCAATTTTCTTAACTGATTATCCTGTTCAGGGCTGGAACCTATTCCAGCTTTCGCAGGGTGAAAGGCAGGTTGCACCCTGGACAGGTTGCCAGTCTATCAGAGGGGGACAGATAACCATTCACACCAATTTAGGATCACCGCCATTAACCAAAGATACATTTCTTTAGACTGTGTGAGGAAGCCAGAGTACCTGCAAAGAACCAATGCAGGCACATGCAGGGAGTACATGCAGGATGGGACTGAATGGCACTGTTAACCAATCTGCCATCCCATTTTTTAAAACCTTTTTTTAAAATCCTAATTTAATTTTGCATTCTATTTACCGATTTACTACTGTTATGTATATACTACATGTATCCATTTATTCATGTATTATGTCATGGAGACATTTATTTACCCAAACTAATTTATTTCTACTTTTTCTTTTTACATTCCTTTCTGCTTTATAATGGAAATGAGGGGGCTGTCACTGCAAGTGCACCTATTGATGATCAATGGAGGGGGCCCATTTTAACCATAGAACTAATAAAGACTGAGATCCATTTAGTTTTATTTAATGACTTTTATTATTATTTTCTTTCAGTTTGCTCCACTGTATCTCATCGTCAACTGAAGATGAAATCCTTTATGTTGTACAAATTGAAATTTGTACAGCATAAAGGAAAATCTATTCTGGGATGGCAAGATTTACACTGTAGCTCACCAAAAGAGCGGGAGGAGTCCAAAGTTCTTATCTATAACATTTAGAGGAATCACTGGTGGTTGCAGCAGACTTTTCTCTAGTGTGTTTGTCCAGCAAAATTGTACAGAAAGTTGCACACTAAGCAACCTCTCTCTTGATGGAAAATACCAGACAAATAGATATGCTGTCAAATCATTTAAATCACGTAAGTTTCAACCTGTGTAGTCTTAAACTTGTAAATCTAAGGAAGCAAATCCTTCCCGTGTAAAATTTGGTTCACACTGCCATCTACTGAAAGGTGACATCAACCCTTGCCACATGTGGACCTTTTCAGAATAGGAAAGCTTTTTTAATTGAATATGAATCTTACACACCAAAACGATAAAGTATTATGCATGTTGTTAGAAATGTTATTTTAAAGTCACTTTTGTGGCAGTTGCATACAAACTGTCCCTGATAGGGGCTTGTAAGCTATGCAACTGACATTTTATCATACAGTAAATGTATAATTTCACTAACAGGGAAATCAAATTCTCCTATTAACCACTTTAGAATCTACAAATAGCAAATAAGCCAATGTGATTTGATGCTCCTGGAAAGATGGTACTATTTAAAAAAAGAATGAAAAGAAAATAATGTTTACTTAATCCAGCAGAAAGTGGCTCTCGCTGACTGATGGCTGCTGAGGCTGTGTGTGGGTTGTGATAAAGAAACTAGCCTGTGCAACAATTCCTTGTATCAGTCTCATGAGAATGAAGGTTGTTAGCCAAACTGCAGTGTGTCATTCAAAAAAGTAATTAAGAATGACTTGTAAGTTTTAAATGCCATATAAACTACCACTGCTTTAAATTAAACTTTAATGCTTTGTTCTGGATGAATAAAACTCCTGTTGCGTTATACTACACATTGTTGTTACAAGCAAACAAACCAGCATGTAGTGAATGATTGTCTATTATGCAGATAATAATGTAAATGAGATGAGTGCTTAAAACTGTATCTCTCTACGGTGCTGACATATTCAATCCATATTCTCTTTTTGTAGCTTCCTGTGGTGCTGAAACATTCAACAAAGATAGCAGTTGGTTCTATAATGCCCTTCCCCAGTGTCTTCTCCATAGTAATGAAATATTATCGCCACCAATCAGTGATTATAAATACAAAAATTCTTTAACTAATAACCACAGGCATAGACTAGTGCTGCATTGCAAAACTCACACAGTGATTAAAATGTGAAAAGATTGTTAGAATAGAGAGAACTTGATCAGGATTATATGCAGGTGTACAAAAAGTTCAAGGATTCATAAAATGACCTCGCTTCAAAATCAAACAATCACCGAAGGGTAATCAGAAAAAGTAAGAGCGTGTCAGCGGCACTTGTGCTAAAGCAATTTTATACATGAAAATGTGTTTCATTGCCTCTGTAATTATGCCATTATCAGCATTAAAGTATTGCTAATGTTTCAATTAAATATGTATTCTGAGTGGAGATCATTGGCTCATTACACCTTGATGAATACAACAAGAGTTAAAATGGGATTTGGCAGGGTGGGGAACCATAAGATCCGGTGCAGCAGTGCAGTTTGAGCAAAAGAATCACTCAGAAATAAGTCACATAATATCTTGTACTGTGAGTTCTAGTAAAGATTTTTTTTATATTTTGGTTCTCATCAGACTTGTGCTGCTACTCACATATTCATTGCTCTAATTCAACAAGATGTGAGCAGATGTTTTATGAGCCATATGGCTGATTTCCAACCCTTAGACACTATAAAGCTAATATAAAGGTGAAATCCAATGAGTGAATTGAATCAGCATCAAACTGCCTAGAATAGTATTTTCATATAACATACAACAGAATAGTTATAAGTGTACTTAATTTTATTTTGCAAGATTTAAAAAAAAAAAAACATAACTCATCAATCATGTGTAGATCCTGTATTTGATTTAAAAGCTTTTAATTTGACTATTACAGTGGGGCAAGAAAGTATTTAGTCAGCCACCGATTGTGCAAGTTCCCCCACCTAAAATGATGACAGAGGTCAGTAATTTGCACCAGAGGTACACTTTAACTGTGAGAGACAGAATGTGAAAAAAAAATCCATGAATTCACATGGTAGGATTTGTAAAGAATTTATTCGTAAATTAGGGTGGAAAATAAGTATTTGGTCACCTCAAACAAGGAAAATCTCTGGCTCTCACAGACCTGTAACGTCTTCTGGAAGAAGCTTTTCTGTCCCCCACTCGTTACCTGTATGAATGGCACCTGTTTGAACTCATCATCTGTATAAAAGACACCTGTCCACAGCCTCAAACAGTCAGACTCCAAACTCCGCCATGGCCAAGACCAAAGAGCTTTCGAAGGACACCAGGAAAAGTATTGTAGACCTGCACCAGACTGGGAAGAGTGAATCTACAATAGGCAAGCAGCTTGGTGTGAAAAAATCAACTGTGGGAGCAATCATCAGAAAATGGAAGACATACAAGACCACTGATAATCTCCCTCGATCTGGGGCTCCACGCAAGATCTCATCCCGTGGGGTCAAAATGATCATGAGAACGGTGAGCAAAGATCCCAGAACCACACGGGGGGACCTGGTGAATGACCTGCAGAGAGCTGGGACCAAAGTAACAAAGGTCACCATCAGTAACACACTACAACGGCAGGGAATCAAATCCCGCAGTGCCAGACGTGTTCCGCTGCTGAAGCCAGTGCATGTCCAGGCCCGTCTGAAGTTTGCCAGAGAGCACATGGATGATACAGCAGAGGATTGGGAGAATGTCATGTGGTCAGATGAAACCAAAGTAGAACTTTTTGGTATAAACTCAACTCGTTGTGTTTGGAGGAAGAAGAATACTGAGTTGCATCCCAAGAACACCATACCTACTGTGAAGCATGGGGGTGGAAACATCATGCTATGGGGCCGTTTTTCTGCCAAGGGGACAGGACGACTGATCCGTGTTAAGGACAGAATGAATGGGGCCATGTATCGTGAGATTTTGAGCCAAAACCTCCTTCCATCAGTGAGAACTTTGAAGATGAAACGAGGCTGGGTCTTCCAACATGACAATGATCCAAAACACACCGCCCGGGCAACAAAGGAGTGGCTCCGTAAGAAGCATTTGAAAGTCCTGGAGTGGCCTAGCCAGTCTCCAGACCTCAACCCCATAGAAAATCTGTGGCGGGAGTTGAAAGTCCGTGTTGCTCGGCGACAGCCCCAAAACATCACTGCTCTCGAGAAGATCTGCATGGAGGAATGGGCCAAAATACCAGCTACTGTGTGTGCAAACCTGGTAAAGACCTATAGTAAACGTTTGACCTCTGTTATTGCCAACAAAGGTTATGTTACAAAGTATTGAGTTGTATTTTTGTTATTGACCAAATACTTATTTTCCACCCTGATTTACGAATAAATTCTTTACAAATCCTACCATGTGGATTCATGGATTTTTTTTTCACATTCTGTCTCTCACAGTTGAAGTGTACCTCTGGTGCAAATTACTGACCTCTGTCATCATTTTAGGTGGGGGAACTTGCACAATCGGTAGCTGACTAAATACTTTTTTGCCCCACTGTACAATACATCTAAGATTTAAATTTCCAGTTTATAAAATTTCACTTGCTAAGCAATCCTTACATTTGAAAATGGTCTTTCATCTTCCTTTCCTGTCTCCTCTTTCTCACGCTTCTCCATCTCTGAGCGATGCACATTTCACTTTCTCTCTATGGGAAATGGCTACCGCGACTGTACATTTACAAAATTTTACAAAAACTGCATTTTCTAAAAAGGTTATTCCATTCACGCTCACTCCTCTTCTGCAGCGCTAGCTAGACGCTGAGTAGCACAACCAAAACTTTATTTGCCTCTGAATTATGAAAGCATCGCAGGAAAGGGAAGGAAAAAAAGAGATGCGTTGAAGGTGTAAGCGAGTGGTAGGATGCAATTATTTTCTTATTAGTGAGCAAGTGCAAATATCTTCATGCCATCGCTGGAAGTAATGCCAGGCCGCAGCACATAAAAAATTAAATAATTTGACAGTAATATGCATTAACCTGCCTATCAGATTTAATTGCTCATTAACTGAAGGTGCTGGAACGGTGTTTCAGATTGTTCCGGTGCTGAATACAACTAATGTCTCCCTTTTTTAAGCTTTTATTGACAGGATAGTAGAGCGAGTAGACAGGAAGGCAGAGAGATAGCATTGGTGGGAATGACATTCAGAAAAGGGTCCGGTGAAGATTCAAACCCAGCCCCTCCCTCCAGTAGTCTTTGGCAAATGGGTCACCTGCTAAACCCAGGAGCTATAGAAGGACCCCAACTAATATTTCTTGAATTAGTGCCGATTAATCAGCTTTTTATTGTGGCTTTATTTAACTTATTAGAGCTGTTGAAACAAATCTGTTCTTATCGGTTAAAACAGTTGAGCCAGTAAGTGAGAATCTTCATCCTGAGCCCATAACTTGCGCCTATCACTTTCAGAGGGAGGGTCAAGGGGTCAGATTTATTTTCTTTCAGTGCCTGAAGGTACATTGCAAACTTCTTGGCAAAAATGTGTGTTGTGCATTGATAAAAACAAATATATGGAGGCAAGTGTATAATTGCAGCGCTTTCACCTGGTTTCCTAAATAATAAGGTGTATGAAGTTTAATCTACCCATAGGCACAGGCACTGCTTGTTCGAGGCAGTGAATCATTGTGAACCTTTAACAGCAATCTGAATTGCATGAGAGTAAGTAATCCCACTAGCTCTGCAGTGCAATACTAGGAACAACCTTTTCACTAATTGCTTCAGCAACAGCATGGCGACTTTCCATCACAGTATTCTGCAGTTTCATAAAGGTCAAAGATATTCTTCATGCTTTATCTAGCCCTTTTCCCCCAAAACTGTAAATGGTTCCATGACCACAATCATAACTGAATTAAGAAAAGTTATACTAACTTGTAATTGCATTCTTTGTATATATATACATATGTATTTAAAAAAAGCAGTCTGCTGAACCAGTGCATTTCAAATTGTTTCAACAAATAGTGAAATAATGGAACTGACACCATGTTTAGTAGTAATTGCTGCTACCGTTACACTGGCACAAACAAGTTTAGTAACAAGCAATTTCATACATACATATGCTCATTGATCATTTAAAGCACCTCAAAAACAACAGTGCACATGGTTTAACTCAAAGTTAAGACTTCTGATCTATTCAGGCCAAAACGCTGTGTGAAACTGTGCACAACAATTGGCGTCTACTTTAGCTTTGATAATACTGTCAGGAATCACATTGCCATCTGTGTTGAGAAGCACATGAAGTAGCAAGTGTTGGACTGTTTTCTTAAAGAGGAGTGCCTAAGGCTCAAACTTGTGCTTGCCTTTCAACATTCAAAGATACAATGTTACCTACTGAGTTCAGAGGGCGATACACTGCGTGACTACGAGGAAAAAAGAAAACTCTTTAAAGATGTTTAGAGCGCCTTTGCCATGCAAGGTAAAGAGATCACACAAACAGCCAAAGCCTGAGACCATAAAGACAAAGTTGTTTGTGTGATGTGTCTAACACCACCAGATAGCAGTGTACCTGACTGAAATGCTTAAAACCACTTCTAAGGAAAAAACAGCTTTTATTGTTAAGAGGTGCTCCGATAAGATCTAATAAACCAGACAAGCACAAACACAAGTAATTAAAATCATTTCTCTGAGGTACTCATAACCTGCCACTTCATCGTTTTCCTCATCAGAACATGCTGACATTTCAGTGAAACACAGTGAGTATGGTATATCTGATTTCCAGGCTTCAGCCAGCCACAGCTGAATTACAAGGAGTGGGCACTTTTCAACCATTGTCACAGAGGTCTAAGTAAATTATCAAGTAAGAGGTATAGGTCAGCAGCTAGTTTGCCTTCTCAGTGCAAACTCCACTGTGATTTTGAGACAACTCTAATCAGTGCAACAAATTACATTCTAATAACCACTGCCCTAGACTCGGTCTTTTCCCCCAGTGCAGTCTTTCACAGATGTATGCAGCATTTTTACCATCATCATCCTATATCATAGTCTAATGATATGGCATTTAATAGTACCATAACGATAATCAAACCAGCATATATACAGTAAGTACAGCTTCTGTTTAATACCATGGTTATTTTTAGTGTGCTGAGTTAATATCACACTTCCCAAGAGCTCCATTACATTCATTTATAAAATGGATGTTGCAACATTGCCCCTCCTGGACCCATTGTTTGTGCATTTGTCTTTATTTACTGTTTCACTGTAAAAGATAAATGTGTCTGAAATTGATTGCTTTAATCTGCATTTTGCTTACAGCACCATCTAATGTTGCAAAATGTAAAAGCTTTGGATCTTTTCACACAGTCAGAGGCAAATAACAGTTGATACCCAACCAGGCCAAAACCATCAAAGTATTGCATCATTCTTCAAAGGAAGCATAGCTTACATTTACATTCCAGGCACTGTTAAATGGAGAGGGAGTATTTTATGATGCTGACACCAGCACATGCAAATTGTATTTAAGTTAAATAAATAATAAATTGCAAATTATGTTGGGTTAAGACTACAACAGCCATCCATCCATCCATCCATTCTGTTTCGCTTATCCTTGACAGGGTCGCAGGGGGACTGGAGCCTATTCCAGCTACGATAGGGCGAGAGGCGGGATACACAGATCGCCAGTCTGTAGCAGGGCAAACACAGAGAGGCACAACCACTCGCACTGACATAAGACTGCAACATTTTTTTAACTCTTGTGTTGATTTGGCACACTATACATTGATTCCTGCACAATACTGCTCTCTTTTGGACAAAAAGAAACAAGAATTATAAGCAAACAATGGCATGAGTGGTATTGGCTGCCTTGTGCTAAGTCTAAAAAACTAACACCTCCCTGTCGCTGGGCCAGGGGCCGGGGGCGCCCTTAGTCAGGGCTGATTGCCTCTTCCGCTCGCGGGGGGGTAGGCGGACTCACCTGAGCGGCATTCGCAATCATGTCTCGCTGGCTTAAAGGGTGAACTAGGTCCTGCAGTGTTCTTGTTGGTTGACTGGGAGCTGCAAAGTTGCAGCTGATTGTGAAAACAGCAACCGTAATAATAACGTATGCGGAAAAGCATGAAAATCGGGTTGGGTCTGCCGTGGAGCTATTAAACAGACCAAAATGGAAACATTTGGCTATAATGAAGACCATTACATCGGTCAAAAACTAATGTAGCATATGAGCACGACCACCTCGACTGTTTACCAACTGTGTGCTTAGTTTTCCACAGGACTGCATAAAGTCCTGTAAAAATTTCTTTTTCACATGACTCAAAATCCTCTACTGTTCACTGACTCCTGACCAGAACCAAATCCCACTTCATTCCTCACTCTGACTAATGCAATTGAGGTCTAAGTTTTTGGCTTTCTGGTATAGACAGTAACAGTCTGAACCCAGCTGTAGTGTGTTTAGGGTTACCACATTGCACATTTGCACAGTTATGATTCTACACTAATCAGCAAATAGCTAAGCAGCTGCAGGATGAGACTGTGGATGTAAAACATGAACTGAGCAACCAGTTAGTTACTGCAAGCTTGACTTCATTGCTTTGGATGAACCAACACAGAGAAAGATGCACACATCCAATTTAGACCCTGCCTTACCTATTTTAAATGTTGGACATTTAGATGTGTTTTTGTTTTCTGCAGTTTCCTGCAATGTGGGAGTTATGGAAAGCAGCATATGGAAAATGACAGTTCTTCTTCTTGTTGTTTTTTTAGTCAGGATGACAGCAGCATCTGTGAGCATGCAAAAAAAAATTCACCCTTAAGACCAACTGAAGTAGAAACTCCTCCTGATACATATTTGATTAAAAAAACTGTCTTTTCTCTGCATTTATAATGGGTGCCTGTGGGCCAAAACCAAACAAGTCTGTAAAGGACCACCTGGGGTGACTAGAGTGCTGGTTCAGGCAGCATGAAATTTTCTGGAGAAGTCACAAGTTTTAGAGGAGCCGAACAAACATGTGAAAAGAAAACAAGGGAGATTAAGGGAGATCTTAAAAAAGTGAGGATGTCAGTTAGGGTGCTAATTAGTTAAAGTCCATGACATTTAATGTGCTTATGTTTCTGTCACTAGGCAGGGAATCTAATGATATCTTTTTAGATAAACACAGATTTCACACATTCTTCTAGGGAGGAATGACTCATGTGATAATGCAGATGGTTAGAGCAATAGAGTCAACTATAAAAAATTTTTTTTGCATTGCATTACAGTGTCATAGGCTCAAAAACATCAGCGGGGAAAGCAAGTAATAAATATTAGGGAGAGTAGGTGAACTGGAATCTAAACATGTATTTTATTGCACAAAATGATTAGATCAATAAATTACTACACCAGAATGGCCTTAGGGGTGGAGACTAGCAATGCAGTGTGAAATATCAACGGATAGCATGCAGTTTTTCAATTTCAAACCAAGAAAGGTGGCCACATACTAACATGCATACAGACCTAATGAATCAGCTTATCCAAGTCAGGGACCAGAGGTGGGGAGCCTATCCCAGCTGTCATGGGACAAGAGGATGGATAAACCCTGGACACGTCGCCACTCAATCAGGTCTAGCAAGGAGAGACAGACAAGCATTCACACTCATGTTCACACCTACAGCTAGTTTCCATCCATCTATTTTCTTATCAAATTCAGGGTCGCAAGGAGGCTGGAGCCTATCCCAGCTGTCACTTGGGAACAAGGCAGGGTACACCGTGGACATGTCGCCAGTCCATCACAGAGCAAAAATAGATAGGCAGACAACCACACCTATTGCCACTTTAAAACCACCAGTTACCCTATTGTGCAGTCTTTGGACTTCAGGGAACCAGTGCAAACGCCACACAAAAAGGTTTCCAGTCAATTCAAACTTCTGACCTTCTTATTGTGCAAAGCCCTTCACCACTGTGCTGCCAGCATCTCTAATGTGTAAGATAATGAAGACAATATTAAATGATGGCAAGCTAAAGATACATGCCCTGAGTAACAACATTGGAGCCTTAAATAAATCTTTAAGAAGAGAGGAAAAATAATAGCCAAGACGGTGAAAAGGCAAAATATGTGGAGGCTGTAAAATGACTGAAAGAGAATTAAGCATTTCACCTTCACAGTATAACACATGGATATCTATTTCTTAGAGAAGGCTGCTACAACCACAGATGATGTTTTAAGCCCATGCATTGACAGCATGATAAAGGGATCATTTTTGGTCAAGCCTGGAGTCATTTTAGAGGTTTTTTGAAGATCTGTATTGGGTGTTTTTGGAATGTAATGGTATTTTTAGAGATCAAAGCACATGTAGGCGTGGAATGCTATGAAGATGTTGCTGTAGCAAGTAAAGAAGCAAAATGAGATCAGTGTATTTGAAATCTGACTTAAAGGGATTTAAAAGCGGTCAATCATAGAGGAAAGTAACAAAGAGACAGTAGAGGGAGTGGGAGGAGAGAATGGACATATATGCTAGATAAGAGTTGATGATGGTAACCAGCACTATTATATCCCACTATATGAGTTTAGTTCAGGTTAAAAGGCCTGAATAGAGCAAAGTTTTTATATAGGCCATTTCTGCGAATTCAGTCATCCAACACAGAAATATAAAGGCTTTAAAGTCTTCAAAGTACCATAGAAAAAACAGTCTTCTTATTAATGGCCTTTATGTAGTAAGTATAAACACTATGTAATGAAAGCTTTCCAACTATTGCTAACCCTGACTAATATTTCTGTGTGTTGATTTCCACTTTTTTATATCACAGAACAGTTGTAATTCAGTATTCTGTGTCAACATTTGCCTACATTTGAGTGGTTGAATTTACTGTGAACAATTGTATCCAGAGTAAGTCTGACAAGACAAACAAGGGATTTTTACTTGCTCTCCATATATCACAAATCCATGCTAATTTTTTTCTTGTTGAGCATTAAGATTTTTATTTAAAAAATTTCATATCAAAATAAGGCTGAGAATATTTTTTATTGTATGAATATATTATTTAGAATATAAATTTCTAAAGTTCTTTGTGTCAATATATTTAGTGCTAAGTTGTCAACTTTGCCCATACTGTTGTGTAGTGTCTGTAAAAGTGTATAGTGAGTGATGCAACAGCAAACAGGACTTTATCATACTTACCTGTACTTAATAATGTCTTAAATCTCAAGCAGGTATGAGGATAAATTATCTAACAGGTTTGTGGGTTGCTTTTATGCATACTGTATATCTCTTAACAGTAAAGGTTATACATCAGAGGGTTTATATATATATAGCCGTGGCAATCGTGGCTCAAGAGTTGGGAGTTCGCCTTGTAATTTGAAGGTTGCCGGTTCGAGCCCCGGCTTGGACAGTCTCGGTTGTTGTGTCCTTGGGCGAGACACTTCACCCGTTGCCTACCGGTAGTGATCAGAGGGCCCGGTGGCGCCAGTGTCCGGCAGCCTCGCCTCCGTTAGCGCGCCCCAGGGTGGCTGTGGCTACAATGTAGCTTGCCATCACCAGTGTGTGAATGTGTGCGTGGATGACTGGATATGTGAAGCGCTTTGGGGTCCTACAGGCCATTTACCATTTATAGGGCCTTATGTTTTTATTTTGCTGTACTAATGTAAGGTGACCTTGACGATCTTTAAGGCGCCTATAATTAAAATGTATTATTATTATCATTATTATTATGTTATTATTATACATTAATATGCATAAAGGAGAAACAAAGTGTTTTAGTCAGTTATATGTTTGTTAGGGAGATTTTTAATATCTGTAGTCTTAATGTTTCCCTGGTTAATTTGAGGTAAAATGATAGTTTTTTTTAAGCTAGCAGATAACAGAGGTTTGTTTTGTTTTTTTGGTTTTTTTTTTTAATGCACGGCATTTGGCTGTTTAACTGTCATTACATGTGCACATGATTTAATTTACGTTACATTTTTTCTAAAACCCAGTTGTATTTTTATTCGATTTAATTAAATATTTTAGCACAGTTTTAGCTTAGTTTTACCCTGACATTTGTGGTATGCTACGTACATGGGGAGCAAGATTTGCCTGAGAGATCTGACTCAGGGTAAAAATGGCTCACTACTTCCTCAGACCACTTTTTTTATAAGTCACTGACGGCGCTGTCTGAGAGAGAAGAAACGTGGACGGTGTAGTTTAAATCGTTTCCACAGCTTTAGTTTGTGTTAGTTACTTCTTACTCGAAAACATACATTTGTAAAATGACGGGACAGTCTTCGTTGTTATTGCGTAAACAATTATCAGGTAAGTTAGCTAACTGTTGCTGCTAAGTCTGTGGACACTAGCATTTCACTTTGTTTTATTGTCAGTCACAAGTGAGAAGCAGACGTGTTTCGTTTGGTTGTTGTTTAGTAGTAGCAGTGTTTGTCATATGTGACCTGTGTGTTTTATATATAAAAGCTTGAAAATGTAGTTGTAATGCACGTGTCGCGCGTAGATAGCGTGTCACACAGCTGTTAGCGGACATATGACTAAGGCTAGCTGCTATTGCTCAACAGCTACTATTTAAAAGTCAGTACACCCCCATTCATTACATGTGCTTACTCTCTCCATGTCTACTTGATGTTATTCGAAACACACAGTGTGGTGAGTTTAAACACGTTTGATCACTTTGAATCTGCAGAACTGATCAAGAACCCAGTGGACGGCTTTTCTGCCGGGCTCGTGGACGATGATAACATCTATCAATGGGAAGTGGTCGTTATTGGACCTCAAGACACATTATAGTGAGTGATTCTTGTTTATTGATCTTAACTAATGGATTTATATCCATCTGAAGCTAAAGCTGGTCTTGTTAACACCATCCTCTTTCTCATTTTCAGTGAAGGAGGTTTCTTCAAAGCTATCTTAACATTTCCTCGCGACTATCCTTTGAAGCCTCCTAAGATGAAGTTCGCCACTGAAATCTGGCATCCAAATGGTAAGAGCAAGCATCTCAGAACCTCTTCCTCTTTATGTATTCTACATCAAAGGATAGAAAATTAGCATTTTTCTTTTGGGGGGGGGGGGGGGGGGGCTGTCTTAAATTGTGGTTATGATTATGCAAACATTACTTCTAATCACAGCCAATGGCTTAGATGGTAATTTATATTATTAAAAAATACAAGAATTATGAGTTTTAAAAATATATAAGCCTTAGCTTAACACTCGGGTATGTACAGTAGTGCTGTGCAATACTGCAGATTTTGGTATTGATCAGATATGAAGCAAATACAGGGCCAGCATTGCCGATACCACTACCTTTACCCTATAAATGCAGCTTATATACCGGAGAGCAGCGTGTGTGATTTACAAGATTAATCATCATCATTTTGCAATTTCTGAACACATTTTAATGACCACTAAATCACAGTGAAAACACCTGATGTGGCTGTCCAACACTGGACTGGAAGACCTACATAAAAAAAAAAAAAGATGTTTACTTTGCTCCCAAAACACAGATGGGAAAGTAGCAACTGTTTGCTTCTGTGACATGCCAGCATGCCCTGAGCAAAGCAAGAGGCAAACTGTGTATTATAACTACTTGTAGTAATCATTTAGCTTTAGGTGTTTTTAGTTGTTTGCATTCCCAGCATTAAATCAGACTCGATCTCAGTGGGTGTTGGTCTCCGCCAAGGCTTTTATTTGTCACAGACTCGTTTTATGGGGAGAATTTCTAGACACAGCTAATTGACGGAGGATATCGGGTCTTTTGTCTCAGCTTCTTGCAGATGATATGGTTTTGTTGGCTACATTGAGAAATGACTTTCAGGTTACACCCGAGTGGTTTGCAGTCGAGATGAGAATCAGCACCTCTAGGTCTGAGGCCACGGTTCACAGCTGGAAGAGAGTGCCCACTCTGGGTAGGGGACAAGTTGCTGCACCAAGTCGAGGAGTTCAAGTATATCTGGGTTTTGTTCTCAAGAGAGGGGAGTTGGGAAAGTGACAGGCAGATTGGTGCAGTCTTGGCAGCAGTGTGGGTGCTGTACTGGTTCGTTGTGGTGAGGAGACTAGTGTAAAAGTGAGTCTGTCTGTTTACCGACTGATCTATGTCCTTACTCTCACCTGTGGTCACAAGCTCTGAGTAGTGACTGAAAGAATAAGATCACAAGTGCAAGTGATGGAAATGAGTTTTCTCCGAATGGTGTCATCTTTCAGCCTTAGAAATGGAGTGAGGGCCTCAGAGTAGAGCTGCTATTCTCTTCCAGGATGTCTCCTTTGCCCGTTCTAGGTGACATGTTTTGGGTCCCAGGGCTGATTCAATACACGCTAGACAGATTATGTCTCTCAGCTGGCTGATTGGTTTCATCATATATACATAACACAATTAATATTTAGTTGAAATGATTGAAATTGAGTGATACCAGAGTGAAGGAATGGTAAATCTGCTTTTTAAGTAATAATGTGGATTGTACTTGGGACAAAAACTAATTATATTTATAATTAAATTACTCAAATTTTCATTTTATAAAATAAATAAATTGTGAATCTGGAAAAAATTCTTTAAATGACATTAAATACATAACCAATAACACTTTAAGAAGAAACATGTTTTGCTTTTATTATCATTATTTTGCTATTATGATTGCTTCTTCAGTTGGTAGTCTGTGTATGTTAACTATATCAGTAGGGTGAGGATCAATAGATCCATCAATCGTGTACTTTTAAGTGGTATGACATGAGCCACTTTTACCACAAGTGGTATGGAATAAGCCTATACCACACCACTTGTGGTAAAAGTCCCTTAATGAGCTTTTACCTTTTATTTTATATCTGCAGCACTGTAACAGTCTGTTTATTTTCCTGTTTTCTTTTATGCCAGTGGCAAAAAATGGCGAAGTTTGCATTTCCATTCTGCACGAACCTGGTGAGGACAAGTACGGCTACGAGAAGCCTGAGGAGCGCTGGCTACCGATCCATACAGTGGAGACCATCATGATCAGTGTCATCTCCATGCTGGCAGATCCCAATGTAGATTCTCCTGCCAATGTGGATGCAGCTGTAAGTGCTCATGTTCTCCGCTAGCTTCAGACAACGTGTAAGCTCTAAGAGAAATGAAGTAAACGTGTTACAGGCATCTCTGATTTGTGCAGCTTGTGTGGCCAAGATGTAGAAACAAGAAGTGATGGAGGGAGTAAATGACACTGTATACAATCACTGTCTATTATACCCGGCAGAAAGAGTGGAGAGAAGATCCTACAGGAATTTTTAAGAAAAAGGTGGCGCGTTGTGTACGGAAAAGCCAAGACACTGCTTTTGACTAAGGCGTCAGTCTGATCATCAGTTCTGTAAGTACAATCACCCAGATTTAACCTCTTCACATCTGCTAGGCTGCCTTTGAGCAAGTTTGGCATTAGCTGCATTTTAAGTAATGACAAGAAGAAGCTTTATTGTTCATGCATTACAAATTTATTTATTTATTTTTTATTTTTTTTGTTAGTTTGTTTGATTTTTAGAGCCCTCTGAATTCATAGCCTTCTACCATAGTGATTTACTTCCTTATGAAACTAGAACAGAAACTGAAATGTTTATTTTTTTCTTGGGTAGGAGCTGGATGTGGATTGCCCGTTGAGGGAGATGGCTGGCAGATCTTTGCAACTTTTTGCCAGTGAAGAAACTTCTTCATGAATATTGCTGAACAGCAGTAACATCAATGCTGCAGTTTTATATCATTACCACTTTATCAGCATTTCACTAGCAGGACATGTGCAGCCTTTTTGTGTGGCTTGCATACTTATGGAATTTGACAGTACACTGCTCCTATTTTGTTTTTTTGTTTTTTTCCCCCAAAGTAAATGTATTAACATAATATTTAGGATGATTTCCATAATTTAAGTAGTGTAATGTTAAATTCTGTGTATGGGGAAAAAAATCATCAGATTTTGGAGAAGGCACCAGGATAAATGCACCTTCTCTAAAGCTTGTTTATATTAATCTATTTATTTGTAGTGAAGCTGTTGCGTGTCGACTGCTCGAGTTTTTTTTTTCCTTCAATTTGCAACACTGAGCCACTCATTTCACTATATATGCAGTTTTTCATTAATCGCAGTCATTGATCAGATGGAAATCTAGAAACACATCTTCCTCTTTCTCAGGTGCTTCTTCTTTCCTTTGTTGGTGAACTTGAACACTGCCTTAACTTCAGCAAGGACTGCATTTAAGAGCCTTTTTTTTTTTTTTTAAACTCAAGGAAAAAAGGTGTCTCATACAAACCAAAGAGAAACCGTGATTTTAATTATTATTATTTTTTTAAATTAACAGACTTTCTTCCTATCCTTGTGATTGCATATGTAGAGTAAATGTATTCTCTCATTCCTATGGAAGAGGTCACAGGTCAGCAGTTATTTTAATACCTCTTACAGAAGTTTATATGTAACAGCTTTTTTTTTTTTTTATGGTTACAATAGCATGGATATGTCAAATGAAATATAGTTGTATTGATATAAGTGTGAATAAAGTCGTGCAGATACTGTTCTTTCTGTAGAAACCTTTTCTTCCCTCCGCTGTACACCAACACATCCTTAAACAGACCTCAAGTCACTGAAGTTTTCCTTCACACCTAGTGGCACATTTGGTTAAAAACTAAACGGCAATAACTGCACTAGTTTCGCGTCTCCATAATTGCTTTATTGAATTAAGCACCAGCTCAATATAATCAACAAGTGAAGACATGCTTGAACATAAACTGTATAAAATCTTAACACAAAAGCAGACCCTCCTTTACCACCCCACCCAAAAATCCATCTTGCAAGTGTAGAAAACTGCAGTCCTAGTTGCTCACTGTCCAGGGGCTGACAGGCTTTTGTTCATGAACTGCTTCTTGACGAAGCAAACCCACCACTGAAAGAAGAAAAAGTTGGTAAACTTTTCAGTCAAAAGGACACGTTTCAGTGTTAACTGCTGAAACCTGCACATATTTAGATTGTAGAAAGCAGCTTAAATCTAGCATTTGAGCCTGTATCCCTCCTGGGTTAGCTGTGTGGTGACCTAGATTTGATATTAAGTTGTATAAATCAGATAAAGGAGGCAGGAAATCAAGACAGGAACAACAGTTAATTTTCGTTCGCCTCTGATCCAAATATGAGCTATGCAAGTTCTTTTCTGTATTGCAACTTAAATCCTACTGGATGCATCAGACACAGTAATTAAGGAACAAGGGATGCATTAGCCCTGAGACATTTCCCTTGTCATGTTCACAGACCGCAACAGCCAATCACTTTGGACATGCCAGACTTACCTTGCTGGGTTTATCTGTCTGGGGGTCAAACACACGATCGCATAGCCTCAAGCCAGTCTCCTGTCGGAGCTGCTGGAGGTAGGCCCTCATAGTCTCTAAAGAAGGATGAAGAGCAAATATTATCAGTCCAGCCACAGACAGCAACAACTACTGTTTAACAGCAGGAAGGCATGGCTTTAGTAGTCGACCTTCCACATAATATACTGTACAAAAAAAAAAAAGATCCAGGCATTTAGATTTAGGAGTAAGATTGCTGTAAAAGATCTGAGAGGATTCACTTGGATATGGAGTTCAGTAAAATAACTCGATATTTTCAGGAGTTTTTAAATAGGGTGGAATTCCATTAGTTTCATGTGTAACAGTTGGTACTTTATAAATGATAATCACATAAGTATAAAACAACATTTTCAGCCCCAGACCCCTAAAGCTTAAAGGTCAGCATTTCTATTTTTACCTTGAAATATAAGAGGTGTACAAAGGAACCAGTCTAATTCAGAGTCAGGGAATTGAAACAACATAACCAGTTGGTATAAATATGGTGAAATGTCAAGTTTGTTTTTACTTATTTACTGATAAACACCCTAAGGCAGACAAACATGTACTAATCCTAGCTTGTGGCTTCTTACCTTCCTCTTGCTTGTTTGCAGGTTTGACATACATAGCATTAAGGGGGAAGCCAGGTTCTCCAGGAATGGGAAAGTTTGTGATGCCCAGAGTGTACATCTCCTTTTCTCCCTGGCTCCTGGAGCTGCACTGTAGAGCCACATATCCCAATGGAAATAGTTTGATTATGTTTTCTGGTCACCTACTTGAATATATATATTTAAGTAGCTCATTGCTACAAGTGATGAAACTGCATTAAGCCCTTTGTGGGGATTTCAATTTACCTTCTGTAGTTTCTTTAGGCATTCAGAAATATAGAGTGTGACATAGATCAGTGTCCTGTCTGCCTCATTCTGAAAGAAACACATGTACACACACATTTTTGAAAAATTTATATAAAGCATTGAGGTTACTGTAATTTGTAGTAGTTAGGTCTCAGAATTGAACAGCCTAAACTATGCAAACTATGAAAAGATTGCACTGTTTGCAATCACAGGAAGAGGCAAGCCAGGGCATGTGGAAAAACCAAGTGCTCAGCTGCTCCAGAGAGTAAGAGAAAACATAGAGGAAAAGGGGCACCAGTGAGGTGCATACCTGCCTCCTTATTCAAATAAAACTTATTAAGCTACTTTAAAAAAAAATAAAAATATGTTGATACAATGGTGGGGGCACAAATACAGCAAAACCACCCTAAGGTTTATGACTATTTTGGTCTCCTTAAACATGGAACACATGCAATCAAAACAGTGCAAATGTCAATGAATTGCTTACCTTGATTTCATAGTTCTTGAAGAAAACATTGGCCTTGAAGTAGTAGATAGCCTCGTCAATAATATCAGAATCTACGCCTAAAATTTAAAAAAGCAAAGAAGAAATCAACAAATTTATGGCTCTAAATTCAGTATTTGTGCATGTGCATATGTATGTGTCACTGTTAAAATGTCATTTCCCGTTTTGGCCATGCAGGCCTTTTTGCTACCAGCAGAGCTCCATTCTTGATTTATGAGCTGCTAACAAGCAACTAGAATCACCCAATCACAAAATATAATAACTTTATTATTCAATAGCACTGAACCTGTCAAACCCACAACACCATGGAAGACTGAAATGAACCTTTAGGTGGAGTAGACACTACAAAATGCACCGTTTTATTACAGAAGTGCTCATAGACTCTAATGAAGAAGTTAGAAGTTGAGGATGAGCTTTTTACACCATATAAGGAAGTGTATCTGATGCATGTATCAGGAAATACAGTAGGGGTCATAACAAGATACAACCCATTGCCTAAAAATGACTTAACCAAATCAAAAAACACTACTATAGACTTCACTACAATTGATATGCGTTATGTGAAGGACATTATCGAGTAAAATATACTCGATAAATATTACACAAGTAAAATATATCGCATAGCCTTACCGTCTCCCCTGGCTGGTCCTTTAAACTGAGTTTTGACGGGGAGCAAAGCCATGTTCCCCACCAGCCTCGTTTCGGTGGCCATCAGGTTTGAGTGATACGCCTGAAAAATATTAAAAGAAAAAGTTGCTGTCACCTGATATCTTTGGGAACATTTCTGCCAGATAGCATCATTGCTACTATGCTAGCCTGGTTTAATAGTTATGTTATCGTAGAACCAAATAATAAGAAGTAGTATAGGCAGCGTGCTAAAACCTATTTGCAACAAAGCATCAAACGCGAATTTGCGCTTTCTGACATGTCAAACATCGTTAAATTGCGACCCAAATGGTTAGGTAATTAGCGAACTATGCTAACGTTAACTCGGAGGCCCCTTTTTTCCTACTCAGTGGGATTTCAGCGCAATATTTCTGCTCTAAACCTAGCAGTAAAGTTCTCTGCTCGTCAATAATAGTGTGTTCCTTCTTATTTTTACTCACCGGCATGTTGAATGATAAATATCAGTCCAACTGCTCAGCGACAGAAATATTCCAACACTTGCAAGATGCTGCTTCCGTGCTGTCCCACCCTTCGGCTTTACAGGAAGTGGCCACGTGTCATGTGGCGTATCAACCAGCCGGGGGCGCTAAATAAACACTTTACATCACACGGGCGGCAAAACGTGTATTTTGCGTTGCATTTTATTCAAAAAAATATAATAGCAATATTTTTTAATAACTGCTAAGCATTTAAATGCATCAAACCACTGTTTTAAAATATACTTTTAAATGAATAGCTTCATTTTCATCAAAACAAACAAAAAAAAAAAAACATGAAACATTATTTATGATATCCACAATCTTCTTCACGTGTCCATTTCTCGGTATCCATCCAGTTACAACAAACAGTCCGATTGGAACTCCTTTGCCAGTCTTGCTACACAAAGTCTGTATTTGCAGGATTGGCCGTACTCCGCCTCAGCTGTTCGCTTTGTCTTGAAAAATGTCGTCATAATTTAGGTTAGCAGGCTGTTCCTCAACCTCCTGTAGGAAAACAAGGTACAGAACAAAAAAAAAACTGGTTGATCATGAAAAGCTATATAATGCATCTCACACACACACACACACACACACACACACACACACACACACACACAGTATATTTATTATATAAATATATATTTATTATATATATATATATTTATTTTTTTCCAGTTGTGTTTAATTGGGGTGGGTGGGTTGTGCTGTTTCTTCACCTTTGGCTCCTTAAACTCCAGGTCCTCTCCGTACTGTATTGAGAAGTCAATGTGTTGCAGTACTATGTTAATACCTTCTTCATCAGTGCGGTCAAAAGGGAGGAATCTTACTATACTGTAGTCATCAATCTAGATACACAAACAGATACTGTCTCATTAAAAACAGACAAATATATTAATAAAAATATCAATCTGGTCATAAACATGATGCAGTACCAAATCAAGGCCTTTACTTACGAGACCACAAATAGCTTTGGTTAGCTTCTTGAACTTTTTGCTTCTGATTGTGTTGGAGCCGTCTTCCATCATCGAGTACATGTCCGGGTCCAGGTATCTTTATAAAAAAAAAAAAAATGCAATGCATAAAAATGTAAGCAAATTAAAACTAAGAATTGTGTCTTCAAACATGTTCAGGTTTTGAATAACATGAAAAGAAAACATTAATCTAGTCCTAGTACAGACGACAAAGGGAATTACTTTTGTAGATTTTGTGTGCACTTAACATTGTCAATTCATATGAAACTTACTTTTCAATCTCCTTCTTTGCTTTGGGGCTAAGCAGATCCATTTTGGTCATGATGTTTACCTGAGGAATCTCTAATGACACCATAGCACTGAGGGCAGCCATGACTCCAGAGATAAACTACAGTAGGAGACAAGTAAAAGGTGTGCTCTCACTATTACATTATGTTTGTGTTTGTACAGAAATGAAGTTAAAAAAGGAAAATCAAATAAATCAGAGGAAGACACTGTGAGACTGTTACCTTAAAAGACTCCACCATGAACTGCGAGTCAACAAGGAAAACTCCACAAACCCGAAACTCCCACTGCTGGAGCTGCTCCACCAGCTGCTTCATTACAGGAAGGTGTGTGTACAGCTCAATCTGCCCTGTAAAGAGAAGCCACGCTTCACACCAGTTCTATGAGGCACACACGGACAACCACTTTTCCAACGATAACATACCTTGTTCCAAGACTGAAATAATGATATATACACTCATCTGCCAATTCAATAGGTTTGTTACTCTCTAATGGCAGCAGCTCAACTACATTTAAGCATACAGACACGTTCAATATGCTGAAGTTTAAAGCAAGCATCAGAAAAGGGAAATATGGTATGGTTATTGATGCCAGACGGGCTGGTCTGAGTATTTCTGAAACTGATCTGCTGGGATTTTCCCCAAACAGCCATCAACAACCATCCGTAGGGTTTACAGACAACAGTCCAGAAAAAAAAAAAAGAGCGCCACTTCTCTGGGTGAGAATTCTTGTTCATGTATGAGGAGAAAGACCAGACTATTTAAAGCTAATATGAAGGCAAGAGTAAACTCATATTCATTACAACCTAGGTTTACAGAAGAACATCTCTGAATGCACAACATGTTGAACCTTGAATCGGATAGGCTACAGCAGCAGAACACCACACCAGGTGCCACTACTGTCAACTATGACCAGGAAACTGAGGCTATAATTTGCAAAGGTTCAAGAAAACATAATTTAAACCCCACAGCCTACCTGAGTATTGCTGCTGACTACCTTATGATCACAGTAAACCCATCTTCTGACTGTTGCTTCTAGTAGGATAATTTGTCATACTACAAAGCTCAAAATCATCTCAAACTATGTCTCGCTGCATGCTCAATCATCCAGGTAATGAAATCCCAAAACATTGATCCTGTCCATCAAAACCATAGCACTTTCAGTGGGAGAAACATTATATCACTCATCCAAGTGCCTTCTTCAGTCTCAGATGGCCAAAATCAACGTTTTGGCATCTCAAACAAACTGACAAATCTGCAGCAATTTTGTGATGCTATCGTGTCAGTATGGTCCAAAGTCTATAAGGAATTCACCATGTTGAATGTATGCCATAAGGAATTAAGGTAATTTTGAGGGTAAGTGGTCATGAGTGTAAATCTATTTTGGTGATTTTAACAAAATTAACAAATAACAGTGCCCAGGATATGTTGAATCCCATCCACACTCCAGCACAAACAACTGCACTGTGCTGAAGCTAATGGAAGTCTGGCTTCAACATACCCTCTTTGAAACATTTACCTGGACAGTCAAACAATATGTAGTCATCTTCCACGTGGCCCAGGCTTTCCTCCAGCCAATCAAAGTTGTTTGCGAAGTACTCCATGCAGAAAACCAGACCTCCGTTTGGGCCAAATCTTAAAGACTCGTCCTCCATCACGTCATCCACCTGAATAAGCTCACGAATGTCTGAGAGCAAACATAATAAAGTTACCATGTGGGTTGTGTAAAATAACTCCTATATGCTAAATACTAAAGCAAGAATTAATGTTAGAGCCTAATTAAAAGCCATTTATCAGGGTTAATCGTATCTTCCTCTTTTCTATGGACACTACTATGTCATATAAACTAAAACTATGCTGCATTTACCTGCCATGACAGGGTAATCAAAGTGCTCAGCTGCTGGGTCCAAATTGACCACCTGAACCGAACGGTTTAAGGTCTCTGAATGCTGGACCATGGTGGAGCAGTAGGTACTCTGAAATGAAAATGAACTCCAGTAAACAAAAAGCAGATGCAGTCTGTGTTGAACACAAGACAACCTCATGCCTTAGCATTAGCCGAATAGCACAACAAGGTATTTCAACAAGTTTAACTGAATGAGTGATAACTTACCTTACCGCTACCCGCGGGACCCATCACTAGCTGTGCATAACGAGGCATTGTGCCTCAGTTAAAGAGAGCTGTGTAAAACTGGGTCCTTTTTGTCGCCAAAAGTAGCTTCGTAGAACTGTTCGTAATATTGATGCACTAGCGGTGGTGGTGCTTGTGCTTCTTCTTCGCCTTCTTTTTCTTCTTCGTCTTCTTGTAAGAAACATCTACATTGTATTAGCACTTCTGCCACCTATTGGTCAAAGCGTGGTTAACAAGCTTGGATCATTACTAAGAAATTTAATTGTTAAGTTATACACTATATGAAGACGTCTTTCTATTTAAGGTAAGACATTTCCGTCAGTAGAGACAGAATACAAGTCTCTCATAAATAATGAAGTTAAATAAACGTAGGAGAATACATACATTAAAAAGCTAAAACTATTTTTCTGAGCAGTTAAATAATTTCAGAAATTACTCTCTCTTTGTATAATATGTTTAATTTATGTAAAATAAAACAAAAAAATAATGGGATAAAGGATAAAGTACAAAGATAACGTCATTACTAAACACTAGGGGGCAGCATTCTGTCGTCGTAGCTTCTAACCTGCATACCTCTAAGAGAATAAGAAGGAAAGGAAGTCGTTGCAAACCGAAACATTACCATCGGCATGCCAAGCAAGAGCAACAACACGCAAGCGATTGCTCCTGGTCTCCTAATTTGACTGAGCCTCTAAAAGCTGTCATAATTGGGGAGGGAAATGTCTCGATAGAGTGGATGGAGCGGATAGGTGAAGCTTTTGGAAAGAGCTTACCGACTGGAGGTGGACTTCTTATTATCAGGTGAGCTCTTTCATCATAGTCCGTCTTGCAAAACGTTTCAAATTACTTTGCACGTTACGTAAACAGTATTAGCTTCATTATGCTCCGTGCCACACTCTTTTGCTATAACTTAAGGCGGCCCTGCTAAGCCTGTCGTCAAAGAGTCGTTAAATGTCCCGTAAGAGCTCAGACTTAAAGAGAGAAGCTGTCCTTCTTTCACTGGTACATAAATAACTACAGGGCTCAATATTGTCTATGGTGGAGGAACTTCCAAAAGCCACGCACTGTCATTACCAACAGTAGCGGTGCTCATTAATGTGTTAAAAGCTAATCTACGCCAGCGCTAAACTTGGCAAGCGGGCGTTGCTAGCTGATAATAGCAACACAGTGAACGGAAGAATGCTACATGCAGGGACAAGTAGGCTAGTAGACTAGACATAAAGTGTCGCTACCCTATTTTTGTAACGTTTTGGTAAGAATGGACTGATCGCTGCTATTGCTAACAGGTCACTTAAAAACAAGCCTTTAAGTTCGCAGCTTAATTCCGTAAACCCACAGATTTGTGGCATTCACAGACTTGGGAATACATTAGTGGAACCTCATAGTCCGTTAAATTATATAGCTTTTACTAACATTTAAAATTGTAATTAGTGATCTTTTTTTTCTTCTCCCCCTCTGTTTTCCAGAGTTGTAGGCTATGAGTGTGGGTGATGGAGGACGGTCAGCATGGGGACTTGGACTACTTGATCCAAGATGAGGACACTCTCATTGAAGGTGTCAGCAACCAGGTCTTATTTGTGGTGGTGCTCAGTGTCGCCTTCCTTGCAGGCCTCCTCACTCTCCTCTGCAGGTAAGCAATTGTTGTTTAATAAAAGGAAAGTGCCGTTTTCTTTTTCTTTGGATGACAGGTGTTCAGGACCGATAATATATGCATATATCTGAGGGTTGTAATCATGTAGAATATTGCACTTTAGGGCTACTCGTAACACTGATGATGAAGTTCATCAGTGTTACCGTTTCATTACTGTGTTCACAGGCAGTTAGTGTATTAAAACTTAGCTCACTGTCTTGGATTTGCATTGTCATGCTCTGTTTCATAGTTTACGCTGACAAACATCTGATTGCCAAATCATCCTTTGACATTTGCAGACAAGAGCAGCAAAATATTCATCCTGAGAATCAGGAGCATGTTAGAGCCGTCCGACAACAGCTCCAGACCGAGCAGGTAAAGACGCAAGCGCAGCTCTAGCCTTTTTAGCCCTACGTATTACTTGGAATCCTTTGAGTGGTTTGAAACATCGCCTGAACATTTCAAACTCAGAAAAGCAGAGTTTTGAGGATTATATTTTAATTTGGAGGATGTCATCCTTTACTAAAACTATTATTTTGTTGGTGTTTAATTTCTATGTTATCTTAAGAAAGCAACCTCTAAAATTTATATTTATATCTCTGAAATTTAAAAGAAGCAATTAGTTTTGGCTCTAGAACTGGCAAAAGTCCAGAAGAAGGAACTGAAAAGGTTTAAATTGTCAAGTCACAACAGGAAGTTGCAAAAGGGCTGATTATCGATAAATATTAATATTCTTTTACAGCTAGTAAATGGTTTATAATTTTTATTGTTCATTTGGAGGGAATGACTCTCAAAATTGTGCGCTCTGTTATAACAAATGTGCTAAACGTTTTAATTTGTATGCTTTTGATTTCATTTTGCAGGATGAAAATCCCCAGGCTGAAGCCAGGCAGCAGTATTACACAGACATGTCGTGTCCTGTATGTTTACAGCAGGCTGTTCTGCCTGTGGAAACCAATTGTGGACACCTTTTCTGTGGTGAGATTATTGTACAGATTTCAGTAATGTGCACTAAACAAAACAATATGAATTCATTCTTTTAATCGCTTATTTCATTACTAAAAAAGTAGTACAAAAAGTACAAAATTTCTACAAATGTTGACATTATTTGAAAATATGCACATCAAGGAAAACATCATTTGAAGTAAAAAAAAAAAATAAATTATTTTTTCTTTTTTTTTTTTGTGCTTTAGTTTTACTCATGTGCCATATCCTGTATTCTTACACAGGCTCCTGCATCATAGCCTACTGGAGGTACGGCACCTGGCTGGGAGCTATTAACTGCCCCATCTGCAGACAAATGGTGAGTCTTTCAGTACTTGTTAAAATGCACACTAGGGATATTCATAAGTTGCCAGCTGTTCTGTATTCATATCTTTGAATGCACAAAAATACCTTAATTCTTTTTAGGCGTTTAGCTACTGCCACAGTTGTTGGAAATGAGTGTTAAATGGAATAAGTGATGTGTCAGTCAGAGCGGTGCTGTGTGACCTGTCACTGCTCTACATATATATATATATTACCACCCAGTTGATTTATAATATCAACTGGCCGATATAACTATAAATGAGTACATAAAAAGAAAAAAGAAAAACACATGGCAAATTTTGGGGAAAACTGTTATCTATGCCTCTAATGTTTCAGTAAAGGACTAGATGTTACAATCCCAGACAATGCATTGCTTTTAATGGAGAAAATCTTGAAGGATGGCAGTTATGAAGAAAGCAGCGCAGAAACTTTACCAGCAGCACACATCGTCGTGTGCCTTCTTTTACCCAAGCTAGCCTGCCATTTCCCCTGCTTAGGTTTAGGGATTAGAGATCTGATCTAAATTGTTAAATTTGCGACACATCGTCCGTAGTGGACCTTGGATTCATCGGGTGTTTCGGCCATTATCACTAGACTCCTCATCCAAGGAGGCCCTGCCAGGGTTGATCAGGCCCTGGAGTGTGTCAATGATTTATGTTAAAATTGTTTTTCTCTCCTTCTTTCTCCTGTTTAATTTTCTACAGTTTATTTTCTATCTATTCACTACAACTGAGAAATACTTACCTCTTTAGCATTTATGGAGCCTCATTTCTTCAAAGGGACAGAAAAGGTGACAGAGAGGAGTAAGACAAGTAAGATGAGATAAGATAGGAGAGAGCAGAGAGGAGAGCTGGAAGGAGGCACCCGATCTGGCTTCCCACACCTCCCCGCCGGATCTGGCTGTGCGCTCTACCTCCCCACTGCCTACCAGAAAAGGGAAGAAGAGCAGAGGGGAGAAGAGTGGAACGTTTTTCATTCTTCTTTTTAGTTAGTACTACCATGAAGTTAACTGCACAGTCCCCAGGAGGCCCTGAGACAGCTGTAGCAGTCAACCAGCAAAACTTTTAATGTTATGTTTTACTCTTTCGACGCCCCCTGTTGAGGCAGGCCCGTGGTGGGCCTGCCTCATGCCAAGGATTGATCACCACGATCAATCCTTGGCATGTGTATCGCAGTTAGCTGACTGCCTTAGCTGCCCAAGTGATGTCAGCCCTTTGTAGCCATAGCCTGTGACTGGTCCTCTCAGCAGTGTTAGCTAATTCTCTTATAGCCTGCCGTTGTGCCTGTCCTCTGATCCCAATCTCTCTCAGCAGTTTTGCTGTTGTACTGGCAACAAAGCCCCCCCCCCCCCCCCCCCCCCCAAAAAAAAAAGTGTATATATGTCAACCGATGTATGTGATTATCATCAATATCAGTATTGGTATCCTTCTTAAAAATATCTTTAATTTTTTTTTTCTTTTAATTCCAGGTAACATTGCTCTTTCCACTATTTCATGAGCACGCTGGTCCTCAGAGGGTACAGGATGGGGAAGCTGAACCTCAGCTAATATTAAGAGATATCAATGATTACAACCGCAGGTTTTCCGGCCAGCCGAGATCTGTGAGTATTTCACAGTGATATTTATTTAGATTGGGGCTTTAAGTTCGAATATTCATTCTGTACAACCCAGAATATGGTTATATTTTAAGGGGGGGTGCTCATCTGATTATGACCTGATCTGTCTCCTTTGGTCTTGGGAGCTGCGGACTTCTCCATTGTATAACTCCTTCTTTGTCTCTGTGAGTCATAGTCTGAAACCCAACAACAGTTATATTCTTGATACAAAAGTTAGGAAAGTTGTTAAAGAAGTGGATGTTTGCTCTCTCTGCAAGTCTATCATGGGAGACATGCGAAAGAGAGGGGTTTAAAATTTGCAGCCATCCATGAAATGGCCGATATGATACTACCTTAAATGAGATAAACGTGAGTTATTATTGACAACTTTGTTTCTGTGGTTTACCTCAGTTTATGGACAGGCTGCGGGATGTGCCCACTCTGCTTCGTCACGCCTTTAGAGAGATGTTTACTGTGGGTGGCCTCTTCTGGATGTTCAGGATTCGAATTCTTCTCTGCCTCATTGGGGCAATCACCTACCTGGCCTCTCCGCTCGACATCCTTCCCGAAGCGCTCTTTGGTCTTCTGGGATTCATGGACGATTTCTTTGTAATCCTACTTCTCTTTGTGTACATCTCTATCATGTACAGAGAGGTGGTTACTCAGAGACTGAACGGCTAGGCCTTCTCAAAAGCCTCGGGAAGAGTGAAGTCAACATCTGAGGACGTGCAAAAAAACGGAATAAATGTTCAAAGAGCAGTTAGTCGATAATACAGATTTTGCTCTCGCTCTCTCTCTCTCTCTCTCTCTCTCTCTCTGAAGCCTTGGATGTTATTTTATCACAGGAGATGGGTTAGCAAAAAAAAGTACTCTCAATATTGACTCTGTATATAGAATTTACCATTCAAGATTCTAAGGTCATATGAGTCAGTACCAACAGAAGCAGAATATAAGGATGCAATGTAAAAATCTACTTGGAGTCAGGCACTGAGGTCAGTCAGGAAAGTCTTTCTTGCCTGTCAGTTTCCAACCTTAACTAAATAGTCAACAGTGCCATGAACGGGCATTTGGTTAATGTGTATGTCATCATTATGGAGACAATCGTGTAAAACTGTAATGTCTTTATTAAATGGATTTAAAGTCAACAGTCTACATTTGGGTTGTCAGTTGACAAGCAAAGGTGTGTTACAAGAACCCTGTTAATGGGGTTATTAGAACCTGCTTTATTCATTTATAGTTACGCCCATATTTCAGTGATCTGTAACCTGCATAACCATGACTTGAAACCAATGTTTGTGTCAAAATCACTAAAGTTTTTCACCTGGAAACGTCTAGATTTATTCATCCATTCTAACATGCTTCGAACTTTCCTGGGCTTACCCACGTGAAAATATAGTGAACACCAACCAGTCTGATGATGATTTCTCAGTTAGAGATGACTTTTTCTTTTTTTTTCTTCTTCACATTTCAGGATCTTAATCAGTTTGTCAGTGTCAGTTCAGCTTCACGCACTACAGAGCTTTTCAGAACGTCAGAGTCTCTCAATCTGTCAGATTTTGAAATGTATTAAAGTCTTATTTATGTTCAAATTAAATTAATGTTCTATACAAAATGTGTTTTACTGAGGATATAAATAAATGGGGGATTACCAAACTGTTCAAGTGTAAATCCAGCTTGAACTTCTGACTGGTGCACAGTAAATATCTCCACCTCAACTTCTTTTATTATTTTTATTTTTTTTTTAGTTGTGATTACTTAAATAGGTAGTGTTGTCTAGTGGAGCCAGAGAGGGAGACTTCATTATCTGCCCTTTTCCCTCAAAGTTACTGTGTAACCATGGTTACTTTTTGAGCAATGAGTCCAGGCTATTTGGTTTCTGGGGATTCAAGCCAATGTTTGATAAGCTTGTCATGGTAGGCAAAGTAAAAGGAGCAGGTTAACTGTAAATTTCACTGTATTTCAGAGATTTAGATTACCAAAAAAGGAGACCAGCAGCTACCTCATGGAATGTCTTGTTTTAGGGTGTGCCCACATACCAGTATGTGTCATACTTGAGTACTGCTCCACTAGTGTCCCTTTCAGTTTAAACTAAAGCCAGAGACAGCAGCATATGTTGTAATGCTCCAGGTGAACTACATTTGAGAGGTTTTTTGGAAGTCCCACCCTGATGTAATCTTTATTTTGGAAGCATCATGCAAGGGGCACTTTGTGCACAGACTTCGTGTACATGCCAAAATGCATGTCAGAAATGTGTAAAAATGCTGCTTCTCTCATACAATCTATTAACATAATTTCAAAGATATCACGTGCACTCATTTTCTCAGGGTTAGTGGGATTCCATCTAAATTAAATGGAATTGTGGCAATTGCATGAAGAAATCAAGTGGTTTTCTTTTATAAATCATTAGTTGCTTTTGATGGGAATTTTTTGTGTGTGGTTAGACCTGCTCCAACTTTTTTTTTTACAATAGAACAGAATAGCCCTTTATTGTCTTTGTGCATGTACAACAACATTTTTGTGTGGACTGATTCTGTGTGGATAATTTGAAAGCAAGAAAAATGATCCACATGTGAAAAAATATTCAAGACAGTTGCCAATTTTCGCAGGAGTGGATGTCCCCAAAAATCCACCCCTAGGTCAGACTATGCAATGCTCAAAGAAATTACAACAAACCTTAAGAGCTACAGCTCAACAACAATAAAAGCGCTATATAAATACAGGCCATTTACCATTTTACCATTTACCAATATCATCAGTTGAACAAGTTATTGAATCATATGTTGGACTTAGTTATTAACAAACTTTCTGTATTTTGGCTTAGTTTTCTTTTAAACCCCACTGGGTGTCTCACTGTGAGAAGTACCCTCTGGTGCTCTCTATAAGCATTTAGACTTATGCTTTTACGCAGCACTGAGTCAGCTGTATGTCTTCCCAAGCTTATGCGCTGCTTCCGTTTTGCTTGCCAGAAAAAAAAGTAATTTCCTTGGATTGTTTTGTTTTTTTTGCCTGTGATTGTGTCTACATATTTTAGAACCATAAATAAATGAATGTTTCATTTGGTGCTTGTTTTGTGCTAGTTTTCAGATTCTTTTGAAATAATAATTGGTTGTGGACTAGCTTTTCATGTAATTAATACCTGACAGTACATTCAAAGTGAGAACTGCCCTTTAAAACGAACTATAGACTCCGCCCACACAGCCCGCCTCTGGTAGACGCCGGACTAGCGAACCAGCGAACCCGACCATTGGCGGACGGATTGTGAGACACCCAGAGAGCCAGAGATCTCGGGAGTGTATGAAGCTGACTATCAAGTTCAGGCTCTCTTCGCCACGTAAAGTCGGTCTACGTTAGATCACGATGAGTACATCAGAGTCTTTGGATCGTATGGAAGTGTGTGAAAGCCTCTTAACATGGGTAAGTAATCGAGTTATAGTTGTTTTTCCGCTGACAGACGGTTCTCCGGCGCCCCGGCGACGCTAGCTAGGCTAATGGTAGCTCGAAGAGCTAACGGGAGTAACGTTAGCTGGCTAGAGGAAAATGACTCGCCTCACAGTGGTTACGTATGCAGGCCAGCTGTTTGCTGTGTTTAGCTGCTGATGTGTTGGTTGCTAGCCGCCAGCACACCACATACCATGGCTTAACTATTGATTTTTGATTCATGCGCTGTGTAATCGGGCTTTTATCTAACGTTATTTGAGCTTTCGTTTACTAAATCCCTACCGAATGGTGTGTCAAACCGCATTGGCCTTGTTATGATTTAAAGCTTCTTTTGGTCAAACCTTTTTTGTCTTTTCTTATGGTATGAGGATAAACGCTCGGCGTCTGCTTTGGGGTTAAATTCCTGTCATCGTTGTTCAGTGTAGCATATTATTATGTTCGCCTTTCTTCCTCATTCCTTCTTCTGAATAAAATGTTAATGCTAAATAACTTCTTGGGCTTGGATTTTTAACCAGACATTACCCTATATTGTTGATGCTCAGAGGCTGAAAACCGGGATTTAAGCTAAAGGCGTCGGACTGTAGAGTCACGTGCTGCAGACTGGTATATGTTTACATTGATCAATGAGGTCTCCCAACACTGGGTTTCTAGAAAAGGCATAACACGTTGTACTTGGAAAGCTGTCACATCCTCATTTACCATAGTATGACGTGACGATTGCTGATGGTTAAACCAGTGACCTTAAGGTTAATAAAGTGCTGCTCAGGCATTTGACTGGATGGAACGTTATGAAAACTCTGCATGGAAAAATTACATGTTTTCACAATACTCTAGTGGTAGAAATGTCAGAATTGTATAATGGAAACATCTATCTGGTGTTGGTTATATTGGAGCCGAGTTCATGCATGCTACCCTGCTTCTCTAATGTCAGCATATCTGCACACAAGCTGGTTTCTGAGCAGGTTCACTTGGGTCACCTGGATGTTGTTGTGTGATACTTGAAGCCATAAAACATCCAGTGATTCCAGAAACTTCACTGAAGATGTGTCAAGAAGAGCAGTAGATGACCCCACAGATTAGTTTTACACACATAGCATAAAATAATTGATTCCCTTTGTGAAAAGGCCCAGTAAACCTTTGTCATAGTGATAATGGATCTGGCAAACATGCCTCACATACCTTACATGCCTATTAACAGTGAAGATACATCAGTGACTAATTAGGACTAAAACGAGACAAGTGTTACTGGTTTAGATTAGTGCAGCATTAAGATCAAGCATAGCTGATTTTCATGCATGTTCTTTGAATTAAATTTGCAAGTACTATTTAATGACTTTGTAAATACTAGATTTGTTTGGAGAAACACTATTTACCTTCCCAGCTTTCTAGTTCAAAGTCTATAATATCCAAATGTGTTTGCATGAAGAGCAATGCAGGCAATTATCCTTTAAATTCACGGTGAGCCATTCAGCTTCATGTATTCTGCCTGCTGAATGGTCCGCCTTGCAAGCGCCCACAGCTAAAACAAGTGGAATATTTCCCGGACTGAGAACACGTGATTATCTCCCACTGCATGCTACATGTGAGTGTGTGTAGCTTTGGTAATTATCCAGACTGTTAATGAAAAATTAACTAGATATTTAGTATATATATTATACTAATATATATAGTATAGATATTTCTCAACTCATACTTTAAATATATAGGGTTGCACATGACTGGAAAATACACATCATGTACTTTTACTGTCATTATATGAAATTACTGGATGTTTAAAAAGAATTAATGAATAAAAGCCACAGGATTTAATGTTTTTGTTGTTTTTCATTAATTTGCCCTTGGGAAGGTTTGGTATCACAGCAGGTAGAGCAGGTCATCTACTAACTGGAAGGTCGGTGGTTTGATCCTTTTTGATCCAGTCTGCGTGGCAGAGTGTCTTTGGGAACGATACTGAACCCAGAGTTATTCTTAATGCATGTATCAGAGTGTGAATGTGCAGCACTTAGATGCTGCACATTCACACATAGAGAGAAGTTATTGTGTGAATGAGACATGTTGTATAAGGCCAGAATGCTTGAGTAGAAAGCCCTATATGAGAATCAGCCATTTACCATTAAATCTGAGAAAACACACAGGAGATGGTTAGTCTGGTGTATTTATCAATGTTGTGATTTAGGGTTTCGATGCGCTGCAGATTTGAAAAAGGCTAATCCGGCCTCTTAATACGTGATCGCTTACATTCTAAACTTTATTTAGTCGTGCACACGTTCTCCACAGCTGAGCATGTCCTGACCCAGCTGTTACTGCAAACTTTTAGGTGTGGATTTCCTGTTGGGTCTCAGTCCACCCCATGTGTTACCACCAACTTATGTACTACAGCTGACATTTATAATAACATGATTGTTTATTGTTTTTGGTTGACTAGCTGAGTTTTTACTTTTCACTATACGCTCATTTCCAAAAGTACATATGAAACCAAGTTTACGTGTTGCAGTGGCTTATGAAACACATCTTGATGAAGCATTGTTTTGGTTCAGTGGCCCTTTATGGTCTATACTGTCAGTCAATGTGTTCTTATTAATGCAAGAATTATCTGTGATGGCCAAAAATGTTTGTGGTAAACCAGGTAGTCTAATGTGAAGTTCCTGGTCAACCCTTTTAATACACTGCTGACTTGTGAGCTGAACCTGAGAAAAATTGGAGCCTCCAGTTTACAATACCTCAGTTTACACGATACGTTTTTCATAACTATAGTTTGTATCAGTTAATGACCCATATGGAAAAAAAAAAAAAATATATATATATATATATATATACAGTGGGGCAAAAAAGTATTTAGTCAGCCACCGATTGTGCAAGTTCCCCCACTTAAAATGATGACAGAGGTCAGTAATTTGCACCAGAGGTACACTTCAACTGTGAGAGACAGAATGTGAAAAAAAAATCCATGAATCCACATGGTAGGATTTGTAAAGAATTTATTCGTAAATCAGGGTGGAAAATAAGTATTTGGTCACCTCAAACAAGGAAAATCTCTGGCTCTCACAGACCTGTAACGTCTTCTGTACGAAGCTTTTCTGTCCCCCACTCGTTACCTGTATGAATGGCACCAGTTTGAACTCATCATCTGTATAAAAGACACCTGTCCACAGCCTCAAACAGTCAGATTCCAAACTCCGCCATGGCCAAGACCAAAGAGCTTTCGAAGGACACCAGGAAAAGTATCGTGAGATTTTGAGCCAAAACCTCCTTCCATCAGTGAGAACTTTGAAGATGAAACGAGGCTGGGTCTTCCAACATGACAATGATCCAAAACACACCGCCCGGGCAACAAAGGAGTGGCTCCGTAAGAAGCATTTGAAAGTCCTGGAGTGGCCTAGCCAGTCTCCAGACCTCAACCCCATAGAAAATCTGTGGCGGGAGTTGAAAGTCCGTGTTGCTCGGCGACAGCCCCAAAACATCACTGCTCTCGAGAAGATCTGCATGGAGGAATGGGCCAAAATACCAGCTACTGTGTGTGCAAACCTGGTAAAGACCTATAGTAAACGTTTGACCTCTGTTATTGCCAACAAAGGTTATGTTACAAAGTATTGAGTTGTATTTTTGTTATTGACCAAATACTTATTTTCCACCCTGATTTACCAATAAATTCTTTACAAATCCTACCATGTGAATTCATGGATTTTTCTTTCACATTCTGTCTCTCACAGTTGAAGTGTACCTCTGGTGCAAATTACTGACCTCTGTCATCATTTTAAGTGGGGGAACTTGCACAATCGGTGGCTGACTAAATACTTTTTTGCCCCACTGTATATATATCTCTTATAAAGTTTGTATCTGTGTATTGTGTCTTGTGTGAAACTTGTATGAAAAGCATACGAGAGTGAAAACAGATATACTGTAAGATCCATTGAAAAATTATATATAATTGTAATATAATGTAATATATATAATGAAACTTGTATGTTTTGGATACTTACTAAAACAATATATGAAAGTAATGAGAAAGTGGCCACTTTCATGAGTAAATCATATAAGTTTTTACTATTTCTTTTCCATATGGGGTGCTAGTAAACATGTCGCTTTTGCCTGGTTTCTTTTAACGCAGAGAAAAATCCAAGTGAGCTCCAAGCGAAGCAAAATTCCTCACTACAAATCACATGAGAATTTTCACTCCGCTTATTGGCCAGATGGATTTCCGGAAGGAGCAATAAAAGTAAACTACAGCAAGAAGGTGCTGTGTTCTGGACATTTGGAGAACATGGAAAATTTTGGGGGGTTTTTTTCATGGCTAATTGCTAGCCCATACAGACCTTTGCACATCTATAAACAAACTGCTCTGTAGTTCATTTGGAGCCGCACTGAGACCAACATCTTCAAAGGGTCTCGAATTGGTTGTTTTTGTCCACACCTGCGATTATTGTGTTCACAATCTATAAAAGTGAACCACACCAAGGGGGAAAACAAACCAGAGTTCGGTTTTAAACATAGGTTAGGGACTATAGTGGATATCTAGAAGGTATCTTTGGACCGCTTCCCACTTGTTTAAGAGAAGTTGCCTTGAGCAGGACAAAAGGGTAGCTGTCGAAGCAGTTTTTCATAAAAATCCAGGGTGTGCAGACGGTACTATTCCAGTAGTTGCTGAAGTGGTTGTTGGCCTTATTTTGCTCTCTCGTAAGTGCTTCAAGGCTTCTTGATTAGTATAATCGTAACAAGCTGAATGGAAGGTGATCCTGATAATTAAGAGGACATTTATTAGCCCAGTTTTGCTCTTGGACGAGTGCTTCAGGGTTCCACGATTAGTTTAATTAAAATAAGCTGATTGGAACATGAGCTGATGATGTCATTCAGAGGACATTTAGTAGCCTAGCGCTATCTCAAAAGTTGACATCCCATCTGAAATCAATAAAGTTTGAATTAGGCTTATATTATAAAATATTATATATAATATTTTACACTGGGGCTCATATTCTGTTGCCCTTTAGTCGAGGCAACACAAAGGTCTATCACCGAAGTTTTCTTTCCAAGACAGTATTTACCAAAGCATAGGAAATACTAACTAGATTTAGTCCTCTGTAACTACCGATTGCATGTATTTAGCTCTTGATTCACATAAACGTAGAGACTATAAAGGGGATGGATATAAAATTAAATCATATTTTTTATATTCAGTGATGTAATCCAGCATATTGGCGATAAACATTAGGTTTGATTGAAGGCTGATTGGCTATTTGTGACTGATGTAATTACTGGGTTAATTGTTTTTAGATTTGTGCCTGATCAACATTCAAGACACCAAATGTGACATAATTAACTAATCTCTAAAGGCGTTTTTATGAGGATAAGTGTACTGAACAGAATGATACTTGGCTTCATTCATGGAAAACGTGACTGCACAATGTCCTGCACCTGCACATAAAGCAACCCACCTGCACTGGTCAGCTTTGGCTTTTATTAGAAATCACATCAGCATACATTCCTTTCCGATGCTTTGTTATATAGTGTTACTCTATGTATTGCGCTGGTTTGGACAGTGGGACATGCAGCTAAAGCTGTCAAGCTCACATTACCATGAAAGCCACTATTGTTTAGAAAGAATAGTGTAGGATCTTTTTCAAGCTACAGCCACACAAAAATGAAAGGAAATTTTTATCAGTCAGCAAAGTGGAAAAGTAGCTGATTGATTTAAGATGACTTGAGGTAATACGTTAAATCAAGCACAAAAGCACATTGCGTGTCAGGGGCCGTGAATTCATTTCTTTTGTACAACTCTCACAGCGTGTTGTCAGCTAAGGACTGCCCGGCATAGTGTCACGTTTGTTAGTGGTCAGTGTGGTTTTTGCAGGGCTGGCTATTCCTTTATTTTCTTTCCTTGTCTGCCTTTCCTGCAAAAGGAAACGATGCAGACCAAATATTGCTGTTGTGCAGTACTAAGTTCATAACAATAGGGATCCATGCAGCCGTTTCTACTTAGATGTTTGTCTTGTCTCAGTTCCTCTTAACTCAGTGGCTGTTCAAAAGAAAAGGGATTTGTGTTGTTGCCGTGCTCGTATTTTAGTAACACATTTTAATACTGCCTAAAAAAGCTAACACAGCAAATGTTTTAAGAGGCAAGTCTTGCTATTATCGTCTATCCCAGTTCCATCAAATATAGGAAGTTAGTAAGTAACTGTATCCTGTACTTTAAAGCTGGCAAAAGAGTTTAAGTGAGCTGGTAGATGGAGTGAAAACTGTGGGTGTGGGTAATCAGGTGAAGTTTCTCTGCCTTTTCCCCAGTAATTGGTGTTACATAATCACAACTATTGTTTAGGTTCTCTTTTGTGTTGGCTCCTGGCCAGTGTCTGGCTTTCTGTTCCTGCTGCCTAGGACTATTTGACAAATCGCTTATTTTGAAAGCAGTAATAGATAAAGTTTTGCAGCTAATTGGCCCCCCAATGTAATTACAGTGCAAAAAAAAAAGACAAGCGGAAAAGACTCAAAATTCGCATCTAAACTGTAGCGTTACCTTTCATGTCCAGCCTAAATACAACTCTAGTCTAAAAGCTTTCCTTGTAGATGGATGTTACTGCAATGTCATGCTCTCCTCATACCACATGAGCTGTGTCCTTCTAAGGTGCACAGTGTCAAGTGTCTTCTTGTTTACTAATCTTGTTCTTTCCTAATGATGAAATAGTGCCGTTAGTTGCTTTTCTGTGACATAATAACATACTTCCCATGGCCCCAGACTTAAATTGTTAACTTAAAATATAAATATAAAGTGTGAAACTGTTAAAATAGTTAGAAATCAAATTAGTTTAGTACAGTGAATTCATCCATCCATCCATTTTCTTCCACTTATCAATAAGTATGTGTGTGGGTGTGTAGAACAGTGAATTCATTTTTCATTTTTAATCTTGTTTAAAAAAAAAAAAAAAAAGATAAAACACTCAGTTTTAAATAAATGTTAAAACTCGGTAGTGACAGCAAACACTTGTAAAAGTCTTGGTCCAGTCAGTCTCTCAGACTTGCAGCGAGATAAACATGTATTCAGTTCAGCCTTTTCAATTTCAACCCCGGCATAACAAAGCAGGGTGGGAAAACGTACTAGACATGAATTAAAATGATGACACTCACAGAGACAAGCAGGTAGAACCGGGACAAAGTTGCTGGTGTCTTTTTGGTACCTCTGTGTCATTCATTCAGTTTATGTCACTCACAGAAAAATAGATTGCCGCAAGAAACAAACCTCACTAACCTGTGTCGTTGTTGATGAGCAAAATATGTGGACGGCTGGTTGGCTTTTACTTTTAATAGAGGCCTTGCATTATGTATATACTATACTATATAATAGAAAGTGAGGGAGACAGAATTATGTACAAACAGGATTTTAACTAGGTTTTTCATCCCTTTTCTTAGTGTATCTTCTTCCTTTGGCTCTTGTAAAGTTGGCATGCAGACTGATATCACTTCTTTCTGGGCAACAGACTTTCTGCCAGAGGGGTATGCTACAGAAAAATATGGAGGGTAGGAAGAGAAGACATGTGAAATAGTTAGAAGGGACATAATGAAATAATGATATAATAGAAATTGAGCAGAATGACAAGTGAAGTCCGCAAGAGCAGTAAGTGTGAGTTCTTGTTAGTACTGTGGATGATTGAGAGTTATTAAAAGGCACCATTATAAAATTTGCAATGCGTACGGTGGATCTGCTCAGTGGACAGCAGATAAGTGTGTGATGATACTAGCCAGCATACAGCTGTGACAGTATGATTGTGAGCAAGGGATTCCCTAAAACAGGGCGTTTAATCTTATAATAGGTTTTTTCTAGTGTTTCAAACATGTTATGCTGTTTTCAACACACTGGTTACTCCTGTATAATTGTATAGTTTAGTTCTGTAACCAGCGCTTTGTTTACTTATTTCAGATCCAGACATTTGGAGTAGAGGCTCCATGCAAGATTGTAGAAGACCTGACAAGTGGTGTTGTCATGGCACAAGTTCTACAGAAAATGTAAGTAGTTACTGTTAATGTTTGTGTAGAAAGAAAATGCAATGTTTCTAATCAGTTTTTGATGAATTTTATTACATCATTGTAAAGTTTAGGTAAACAAATACAGTTTAATCTCTATAAAGTTATATTAAATCCATAGTCCACAAATGAATAAAAAAAAACCCAGTCATTTCATTTGGTATGCTTTTTTTTTTTTTTTTTTTTACCAAAGCCCACTTTGCATTGTTTTGTTTTGTTTTTTGTCTGAAATTTCTAGAGATGTAGTGTATTTTAGTGATGCTTGGATTAGTAGAATCAAGCCAGACGTTGGAGACAACTGGAGGTTAAAGGTAAACATGACTTACTCTTGATTTCAATAATAGCAAAGTGTGCATGAGATGGGCTTTGTCAAATGGTCTCTTTTTTATCAGTATTTGCTGATTAAACCTGAATTTTACTAATAATATACGTTCTTCTCTTTTACAGATCAGCAATCTAAAGAAAATCTTGAAAGGCATCCTAGACTATATCCAGGAGGTGAGAGTATTTAAATTATTATAATGATTTTAAAATGAACTTTCAGTACTTTACATCCAGACATTCTTGTAGAGGAGAAGTGATTGTCTACTCTACTCCAGTCAGCTTAAGTCATCACAAGTCCTAATAATCCAGTTGTTCTTGAGGTTTCTGATGTGATTTTATTGTTTAAAATTTACTGTTTTATTGGATGTGATACAACTACCGATTGCTAGGTTGCTAAGACATTGCCATGGTGGTCTGTAGTTAATCGCATTTACTTTTCAGGTTATCTGTCGTGTTGTTCTAGCTGAGGAGTAGGATAAGTTCATAAAGTGTGATACTTACTGGAAATGGAGACCATTCGACTTGTAAGTAAAAGTTGTGTCCTTTGAAACGTGTTGGCTGCAGCACTGAGGCACAACTTTTACTTTGTATAAAGCCCTTCATCATTTCTGGTTTGTTTCACTTTTGACAGTTTAACAGCTCGGAGAGTAGCTGGCAAGAGTTTGTCGACAAGTCCATCACTTCCAATCAAACTATAAACGCAACAATATAGTAGTGACCAAAACAATCACAAGGCGGTATTGCCATCTGGTTGAGGAATACACATTTTCCCCTTGCGACAGGTTACACAGGCCTATGTGCCTGGCACTCTAGCAGTCGTTTTCCCAGCAACTACAGTCAACTTCCAGCAATGACTTGCAACTGGTCAGTGAATACTATTTCTTTCACTCATCTGGTTGCCAGATGGACTAAACCCCAAAACACTGTATATGTGTGTATATAATATGTAAAATACTTTAAAAAATGCAGACGTACAACTCACTTTTTTAAATTGTTCATAATATTGTGCGCCACCCCCCAGAACACACAACCAGAGCTTGGAGCTCACAGCTCGAGGGGACTGTGAAGTTCCTAGAAGGAACTCTGCTTTGTTCCAATCTGCCTTTATGTTTAAAGCTGGCAGGAAGTGGAATAAGCTCATTGAACTACTGTTTATTGCCACTCTTTCTCATGTGATGTTAAAAGGGGGATTCTCTTTTATCCTCTTGATCTATTTGTGTTTATGTGTGACAGTAATTGTTATATGGGATTTGGTGCTGTGTTACAGTCTGTGTTTTATTGAAGGAACTACCAGTTGAATTTATGTTAGGATAATTTTTCCTTGCTTACGTGATTTTGTGTATTTGTGTTTATTGCTTGATCTCCCCGGTGACTGTGGATAGAAATGATCTAGTAACTGATGTAAATCTGGTAGAATGCATCTCTTCTCTTAGGAGATTCATGTTCTTGTGCATTGACCCTGATAAATAAATACAAACCAATACAATGTATAGCCCTTACATATTTCATCCTTGTCTCTAGGTCTTAGGCCAGGATATTAATGACTTCCCACTACCTGATGTTAATCTTATTGGAGAACACTCTGATGCAGCTGAGCTTGGAAGGATGTTACAACTTATATTGGGCTGCGCTGTCACCTGTGAACAGAAACAAGGTGAATATTGGATTTAAGAGGCCCATGTTCTGTGTTGTCTCCCTGCTTTACCCACTGATTCAGAAAGTTATGTGCTACTTTATACTTACTTACTCTTAATTTTGGTTTTCTCTCTAATCCCTAGAATACATCAAAACCATAATGGTGATGGAAGAATCGGTGCAGCATGTTGTCATGACTGCCATCCAAGAGGTACCTTGTTATCTATTTTAGACCTTTAAAAAGTATTATGTGCATATAATAACTAATAAATGAAAGTAAGAGTCTTTGATTCTTGCTTTTTAGTGATCAACAGCTAACTGGTCACATTTTTATGGATAAAAAAACACACTCTGGTCACTGGTATTGTTAATTATAAATTTGAAACCTATTCGATTCAGGAATGATGATAAATAGTAATATTGATACCAATAAAACTAATGGTATCCATCGCTAGTGTTGTTTTCACTTCTAATCATTTTTGTTTGTATCTGTAGCTGATGACTAAAGAGACTCCAGCTACAGGAGGAACTGACTCATATGTGGATCTGGACAGACAGGTATGTAGATTTCAAGCTTTGACAAGCTCCTATGCAGCATTTCACTCAGGTTGAGATCTAGACTTTGACTCCGTCATTGCAACAGTGTGATCGTTACTTTTTCAGCAATCTCTTGTACATTTGCTGCTGTGCTTGGTCTGTTGACCCAATTTTGGCCATGCTGTCAGACAGATGGCCTCACATTTGACTCTTCAATACTTTGGTATACAGATCGGTTCATGATCCACTCAATTACTATAAGGTGCTTCGTACCATCTGTCAGCCATATCCTGTGGCTGACAAATGGTAGGAGGTGTGCTGATTGGCTGTATTTGGTTTTTCCTCTGCATCGTCACCAAACATCTCCGGTTTGGTCTCGTCTGTCGTCTGTCCAAAGATCTGCTCTTTTCCAGAGCTCTTGTGCTTTGCTCAGATGTAGCTTTGCAAACCTAAGCCTTGTTTCTATGTTTGTTTTAGTGGGGAAAAAATCCTGACAACCCATCAAAACTATCCATACTTGTATACTTGTTCAGTCTTTTTCTATGAACTTTTTCTCATAATCATGTTAGAGCAAAGAACAGCATAGGCTTGAACAAAGTTGTGAAGGTAGCCAGCAAAATAATAGTTTTCCCACAGTCTACTCCTTGCTGTATATGAGCAGCAGGTAGTGTGAAAGGGCTGAGCTATTGTGCTGAGCCAGATTCATCCCCTTCAGAGAATTTGAACCACTTCCTTCAGGCTGCAGACGGAGAAGAACACGAGTAAGATGTCATAGGATCTAAACTTTTTTATTACCTGTGCAGTAGCGTTCTTTAGTTTTATGTCTCTCTTATTTACCTTGTGGATTTTTGTTTGGTTTTTTTTTTTTTTTGGGGGGGGGGGGGGGGGGGGGGGGTTGGAGGATTATGTCTTATGATTTTGTGTACTTGGAATCTTTTGGATGTAAATTTAATAAAAACAATAAAAACAACAATGTTTTTATTGTTGTGTGTAGTTTTACTGCTTTTATATTGTCTTTCTATAAACCTTCTTTGCTATTGGATTAGATTGAATTAAAATTATTATTATTATTTTTTTGATCAGTGAATCCACTGATTAGCAGCACCTGACTGCTACTTACCCTCTTAATTTATATGAAAATATTAAGGATGTACTTAATTTTTCACAAGTCTGCATGGAATTGTTTTCCTTTTTTATTAAGTGTACTACATAAAACATTTTGAGGAGCAGCAGTTCTTGATTTATGCTTAATCTGTTTTCAGCTGAAGAAGACAGTTGAGGAGCTGAATGATGCTTTGGCTACCAAGGAAGAGATTGCCCAGAGGTGTCGCGAGCTTGACTTGCAGGTTGGTTTTGTATGAATAACGGCCAGTGGTTTTAGGCTCTTCACAGCTAGCACCGTGTACATTTACTCTTCCACTACACTCCACTACAACCTATTACAATAAGGTTGTGAACAACTTTTCTGCTCTAACTCATTTGTTACATAAGTGTCATACTTCATAATATAGTTTACAGATATTTTTAGTTACACTTTAAAAGCAGCTCCATTTTTGGATTGATGTCATCAAAATTGTTGATTCAGTTGCTACTGATTGGCATGTCCCATAGTTCCTTATTTAATAATTGCCTTGCCAAATTGGCGATCTGACCCACCAGCCCAAAATCTTCACTGTAAATGAAAGACTGTTAATTGCAGTTGTTGCCAAAAAGTGGAGCTGTAATTTAAAGGGATACTTGCTCTCCACTTGTGTTGAATCAGTTTCCTCTTATCTTTCCTCTTTCAATACTGTTTGCCTTGGTTTAAAGGCTCTCCGTGCCCAAGAGGAGCGTGATAGACTGAGGTTAGACTTTAATGAGCTAGAAGAGAGGGTAAATCCAGACTTTATTTTCTTTGTTTCTTTCTTATGTTCATGGTGTGTGATTTTCTTTAGCCTGCTTGCAACAGGTTCCCCTTTTCCAAATTCTGTGTGCATGTATGTGTACACATTTGTGCACGAGCATTTGTGCACAAGCATTTGTGCAACTGTACACATTGTCCTGTTGGAGCACACCAGGCACAACTGCAGTTTGGTCTGGCTGTGTCAGATGTGGCTTTCTTTTACCTTGGTGTGTCCCATGCTTTTCCACAGCAATAGTAGAAAACGAGGGAAATAGGTTAACATTTGAATTCAGAAATGAGTCACTTATTGGAAAAATGCGTTCATCACTGTTTAAACATTATGCAGTCTTCAGATTTTTATTTTTTATTTTTTTGGTTGCATAACTCTGATCAGCAAGCAGTCAGCAAAATTATTAAGCCTGTACCTGAAGGCACTTGGTATCTTTTGAGGAACCCGTGTGCTGGTTTTGGAATTAATTGCAGCTGATTTTCACCCTGTTTCCTGCGTTTTGAGCTGCACGGTTCGCATCTTTGATGTGATACAGTTTTGTTGCCATGAGGGAATTTTCACAAGGAATTTCGTAGGAATTTTAGACATGGAAGTGTTAAGCTTTTTAGAAGAGAGAGTGAGTCACACCATATTAGTTTAAAATGCATTTTTAAATAAAATAAAAAAGAGCAAATAGATTCACTAGATAATTTTCCTAAAGTCCCAGAAGGATTAAATTATTTTCCAGTGTTTTAAGGCATGTTTATAGACTTGATCCAGGCAAATTAATAAAAATCCCTTCCTTATTGACTGATTATATTAATTTTTTAAAGAAGGTTTGTATTTTCTCTCAACAAATTATATCAATATATCTAATTTTTACTGTTTACATTAAAATGCAGCAGCAGCTTTTGCTTTGCTTTGCCCATCACACTGAGAAAACACCAACCATGTAGCTCTCTCTGCCATGTTGGAGTTAATTGATTTGCCTTATTAAGGTGTGTTTGGTGTGTGTTTGTTAAACTAATGGACCTGGATGCTGTAAAGGAAACAAGCAAATTAAAGTAGCTTACCTACATTGTGAAAGTTATAAATCATCTCTAACTTGTTTCCCTTCTGCATCTCTTCTTTTCATGTGTTTAAAATCCCTTCAATCGATCATTTCCACACCTTTTGTGTTCCCGTTAATCTTTCTTTTCTCCACGCTGTCCCATTTTTCACCTTTTCTTATCCCATTCCTCTCATTTCACTCATGATTTCGTGTATCCCATTCTTTGGCCTTTTCTTCAACACTTCCCTTTCTCCAGGTGGCAGCCCTGCAAGAGGAGAAGAGCAGTTTGCTAGCAGAAAACCAGGTCTTAATGGAGAGACTTAACCAGTCTGACTCCATAGAGGATATAAACAGCCCTGCTGGACGCAGACATCTTCAGCTGCAGACGCAACTGGAGCAGCTACAGGAAGAAACCTTCAGGTCTCGATTTGCATGCAACGTGGAAAGGAATTTCAACAAGTCAGGGTTGAATTGATTAATGCCCAAAATCTGCAGGCTCAATGACACTTGTTTCTAATTCCCTCTAGGTTGGAGGCAGCAAAAGATGATTACCGGATCCGTTGTGAGGAGCTGGAAAAAGAACTTTTGGATGTGAAGTCCCAGAATGAAGACCTTACATCACTGGCTGATGAGGCCCAGTCTCTAAAAGATGAGATTGATGTCCTCAGGTATTTTGAGGATGCAAAACGAACCCTTAACATATTAAAATTATTAAATTAAAACAAACTAAAAAACTAATAAGACAGGAGCTTTGTTGTTTGTAGTAATTCTAGCTAAGGTGCTGTGAAGCACACGTTTTAATTTTAGCATTCATTCATTAGTAGATGTATTGGCCTAAAGACAGAAAATAAAAGAGCCAAGAAAACACTATGGCTTAAAAAACTTTTAGCTTTACAGCTTGTTATCTGTCCATAAACTAAACTTTAACTAATCCAGTGTGGAAATCAGCAGGATCAGTATGACAGTGGTGAAAATAAAACTGCTTGTTGTTTTCATCGCAGGCACTCATCTGACAAGGTGTCAAAACTGGAGGGCACCGTGGAACACTACAAGAAGAAACTGGAGGACATGGGACTGCTCAGAAGACAAGTACAATCTCTCACTCACACGCGCGCACACACACACACACAGCAACTTTAATACAGCTTTTATTCTCATGAGTGCTAACACTGCAGTTCTTGAAAACGTGTAAATCAGATTGTGAAACATGACTTTCAGTCTAAAAAAAAAATGTATGTCCGTATTTTCCAGAACAAGCTTATGGAAGAGAAAACCACAGCTTTAATGCAGGCTAATGTTGGCTTAGAGGAAGAGCTACGAAAGGCGAATGCTGCCAAAGCCCAGTTGGAGACGTACAAGAGACAGGTACCTGTTCCTAAATAAATAAGTTTTACATTTTCCCAGTCTTAGTACTGTTTTACAATTTTCATGCTTGTGTAATAATTTTTTAGCGATCAGGTCTTCTTTTGAACTGTCATCTCTCTTCACAGGTGGTTGAACTTCAGAACAGACTGTCAGAGGAGTCTAAAAAGGCGGACAAGATGGAGTTTGAGTATAAACGCCTCAAAGAGAAAGTCGATTCTTTACAAAAAGAAAAAGATGTACGTATATTTAATGTGACTAAAATTAGGACTGATGACATACAAAAGAATTACTTTAATTTTTTGTTTGTTTTGTTTTTATGAAATATGCCACTTTACTATTCTTTCAGACCTGTTTCTCTTTTTAGATGAAATCAAATTTGTTACAGCTAGAAAAGCCAAACCTTGTAACTTAGCATGAGAGGAAATTTTGACCAAAGGCTCTTGATAACTGGTACTTGCGCAGCTGTCTGGAAAGTATTTTACTGGAAATGTTTTACTACTAAGCACACTGATGTTGATTCCAGATCCTGCACTTCTGCTGTTTGACCTTCTGTCTGTCTCGCTCATTCACACGTTTGACTCTTTGTCTCTTTATAGCGTATGCGAAGTGAGAGAGATTCATTGAAGGAAACTATTGAGGAATTACACTGTGTTCAAGCTCAAGAGGGACAGTTCACATCAGGTGAAGAAATGTCTTTGTCCTGAAATATAATAGGTGTAGCTTTGCCTCTTATAAGTTTAATGAATTCTTGCTCATCTTATTTACAACTAATATCTGTATTTAAAGGTTTATTCCCATTGGGTAGCAACGATGGTTCTGATTCACTGGCTGCTGAGATCACCACTCCAGAGATGCGGTATGTGTGTGTGTGTGTGTGTGTGTGTGTATATGTTTTAACCCATATGTTTTTGTGCCAGTTTGATTATTTTAAATGAAAGAGAAGAATAATGATATTAGATCATCCTAGAAGTTGGTTTTTAAAATAAAAAAGAACAAAAAACTAATAACTGAGTAACAAATACAACAGCAAACTATGCAAAAAGAATATAACTAATGCTCTGGTAAAATAAATTCACTTTTTAAGGCTTGATTCCTAAATTTTGGATAGTAAAGTATGTCTCTAGTGTAATTTATTTTACAACCAGATAGTTTCAAGCCCGCTTCAAGGCTTTCTCTGCTGTTTTATGGTGGATGGGTTTAGCTTAAAAACCCTGTAGAGCGTTATGTAATAATTGAGTGTGAGTTACATCAGACTGCCAGCAGCTTTCCAGGACAGCTGTATTTTCTGTTGGCTGGATAATATGCTTAAATTTTTATTCAGTACTTGTGAACCCAGGAAAAATGTGGATTTGTATACAAATCTTCTAAAAGCTACTTTCAGGGAGAGGGAAGGTTAACCCCATCCAGGCAGTTCATTTACTGTAAAGGTAAATGATGAAAACATGTTGTTTTGTGAATGACTAATGACTTTATGTTCCAGTTGATGTCTTTTGGTGACTTTTCAGTATCAACATGCTGCTTTTATAAGAGGCACCTGTTGCCTGTTCATTTGATCTGAACTGTAAAACAGGGAGTCGCACTCGCAGCTGAAAATTCAGTCCCTCAGCCAACTGCACCTCACCTGAAAGTCGTAGTCAGTACCTGTAGTCAGTAATAAATTGTTTGGAAACAACAGTTCTTCAGTTGGAATGGATTCATGTGCCATGCCCTAAAAACAGGGCTTGACACAAAGCTTCCTACCCATCCTGCTGTTTTGGTGATTAGCTGAATGTAAGGCTCTCAGGTGCTTTATATTCATTTGGCTGTCTGTCACACTAGAGCCCAAGACAAGGCTGGCCTCAAGCTTTATCTCCTGCTGTATTAAATACAGGGAATATCCAACCAAATTTGTGTAGATAACATTTTTGACTCAAGTGTGGAATTTGTCAGATTTAACCCACTGCTGTAACACTGTCAGGAGCACTAAAACGGAGCAGGCCATAGGTATAATTCATTAAGCAGACAGTGTTGTAATAAGGTGATTCACTACAGTGATTAGTTACGCTGAAGTGAATATCTCACTTACACTCACTACTTGACCTGAGCTTGCTTGTGTGTATGTTTCCGTGCACAGGAGTACACCATTTCAAAGTGAGCCCTCTTCCTGTTGTGGTTGAGGTTTCCCTTTCTGCACGTTGTGCCCTATACTAACACGAGATGATAAAATAAATAAATAACAAAATATTGCGAATTTTAAGTTCATCATTTAGACTAATATTCTGAAGCATTTTTGAGACTGTGGTATAAAACAAGAATGCTTGTTATTTGAGTTTAATGCTCTTGATGCTTCTGTGTTTCTAGAGAACACGTGATTCGTCTTCAGCATGAAAACAAGATGCTGAAACTGGCTCAGGAGGGATCAGACAATGAGAAGATCGCTCTGTTGCAGAGTCTACTCGAGGATGCCAACAGGAGAAAAAATGAACTGGAGACAGAGAACAGGTTGGCATCGAGCACAAAGACATATAGCTTATTGGTATTAACAGGAAATCACCTATTACTGAACCCAGTGTCTCACTGATATAGAATCTGAGAAGAGCAAACAATAATATTGTTCTTCCTTTTGGTCTGTTCATATTAATATTGAGCCACATTTTCACTTGTGTGCTGGAATGTGGGTGATTCTCGCCTTTACTTCTCCACACAGTTGTTCTTGTCTTTGTTGTATTTCAGTGAATGACTTATCAGCTAAAAATCTCCTTCTAATATTGGATCTACAACAGTTTATTTTGCAGTTTGGTCACTGATTTGTTGAAAATAACAACACTGTGGTGAAACGTTGTACTTGTTATCTAGGTTGATAAATCAGCGCTTGATGGAGGAACAGAGTCAGGTAGAGGAGCTACAAAAGAATCTTCAAGAACAGGGTTCAAAAGCAGATGATGTAAGTAAATGCTTGTACTCATGTACTCATACTGTGTTTAATTCCAGCACCAGTTTACTGGTGGCAGTAAACACAGAAAGCAATCAAACTACACTTCAGAGAGTGCAGTGCTCTGTTTCTACTGACGGCTTAGGTCCTGGAAAGTCATGTGCAATAGTGAAAAAGGCAACGAACATTTTTTTCACAACATCAGCCTTTTTAATTCTTGTGCTTACCTCAATGCACTGTAAACATTAACAACTTCTAACAGCTTTTGCATTCCCCTTTCTGCGCATATGTCATTTTATTTATTTATTTACAATTATTTCTGCTGTAGCATTAGACACACTAGCTTTCTTGGGATGATGTCTAGCCATGTTAAAGACAGGTGTTTGAGGCTTGATTGCGACAGTGAACGAGATTAATACAAGCTCCTCAGCAATTCAGCAACTCTAATTTTTCTTCATCTTATTAACACATTTGCCTGCCGCCTCACCTCTGATGCTAAATGTTTTCATGGCCCTCCTCTCTGTTCCTTGTCTCTTTCAAACTAGTTCCTAGTATGGGACAACAGATTTTTAAGAAAATGCGATTTGGAGCATCTCCCAGGAAGGTTGATGTGAGGAAGAGAGTTTACGTGCATGTTTAACTTTGTCTTTACTGCCTGATTAACACTGATCTAAAACTTGTTTTCTTTTGTGGGGTTTCTGGTTTAATTTCTTGTCCGTCACTGTAGATCTTAGATCTCAGTATCAGCCTCATCTTTCCTTTCACTCAATATCACGAGAACAGTGTCTAAAATCATGCAACAGAAAGAAGAGAATGGAAAACTATTTCCCTCAAATAACATTGAAAGTACAGATGCAACATTTATGTGAGAATCAAAGATGTGAAACTGTCAGATTATTATGTCACATTTGGCACCTCTTTTTAATTTTTGCCATTTTGTTCTTTTGTTATTGTTATTTTCCAACTGTTCTCCACTGTCAGACTATAGTAAGTATATCTTTGTGATTTCAGCAAGTTGCAGCTTTTAGACTTTTCAGTTCTGATGTTTGCATAGCTTTTTAAAACATATTTATATTGACAAGAATGTGTAACCGAATGTAGCATTTACACTTTAGAGTAGTAGCAAGTCGCAAATATTCTCTGTTCTTGTGAGTAGTTTTAAATCCCCTCCCCTGATAGAAACCCCAAAGTCCTTGTCTTCTCCTCTAGCTTCCCTGTAGCAATCGGAGCATGTAATCTCTCAGTACTCTGAAAATGAGTTTTGTCTATACTGGCTGCACGTCGCCTTGATGTCAAATTGGGGACTGGTGCTGATTCAAAATGTAAAGAAATTAGGTTCCTGCTTTAATTGTACATTCTCAGTATCATCAACACTTTGACTATACTGAAGGTCTCTTCATCTCTTCATCTTTCCACATCTTGGATCATGATCTTTTCCAAAAACAGTTCAACGTACAGGAATGATTGAATTTTGATACCACGATTTCTAACACATTCGCCCGTTTTGTTTGTTTTCTTCTTTTTCTTCCAGTCTTCTATTTTGAAGAAGAAATATGAGGAGCACATGTGAGTGTGTTTTAACTTAATTTGCCCATGTCGCTTAATTCTGCATTTCATATTGTGAGCTACCTGATATAAGGTGCAATGTTCTTTTTCTTAGGGAAAAAGTACAAGAGCTGAATAATGAGCTGCTGAAGAAAAATGCCTTCATTGATGAAATGGAGCCGAAATACAACACCAGCAGTGAGTTTACGGTGATATCTGAATATGCAAAACACGCTGACATTTAAAACATTTTGTGTGTAATGTTGCTGTACAGGTAACTCTTCATGCACTGACATTAAAATGTATGAGTCAGTTTAAAGGAAATCTAAACTAAGATGCTGTTTCCCCTCTCAGTCCAACGAGTGGAGGAGCTGGAAGAGGCCTTGAAGAAAAAAGATGAAGACATGAAACAGATGGAGGAGCGATACAAGAAATACCTCGAAAAAGCCAAGAGTGTGAGTAAATGTTTACTAGCAAAGGGTCCATAAATGAATAGTCTTCTGTAGGGCGGGCTGTATGGGACACAAAAAAAAAACCCCCAAACATAACCTGAGTGTGTCCTTCACAGGTAATCCGAACACTGGACCCCAAACAGAACCAAGGTTCAGGTCCTGAAGTCCAAGCCCTGAAAAACCAGCTGCAGGAGAAGGAGAGGATGTTGCATTCACTGGAGGTAATCAATTATCTAGTTGGGAATTAGGGTGCCTGAAAAAAGGGCCTGGCAAAATAAGTAATAGACTCATGTGCCAATATTTGTTTTAGAAACATCCTCCACTCTAAGGTTGATTTTGCCTTCATGTTTCCTCCAAACAGAAAGAAATGGACAAGACAAAGAGCCAAAGAGATCACGAGGAGAAACTGATTGTGTCAGCCTGGTACAATATGGTAAGGAGCACCTATACAGTCTGAAGCAAATCCTGGTGATACAGACGATTGGTCTTCTTTTTAAAATGCACTGTGGCACATACAGCTGAGATTTGTGGCCAAGCAAGTACACTCAACAAAAATATAAACGCAACACCTTTGTTACTGCTCCCATTCCCCATGGGATGGACGTAGAGACCTAAAATTCATTCCAGATACACAATATAACCATCCCTCCCAAACAGTGGTCACAAATCAGTCCAAATGTGTGGTAGTGGGCACATCTGCTATATTGAGATAATCCATCCCACCTCACAGGTGTGCCACATCAGGATGCTGATCTGACATCATGAGTAGTGCACAGGTGTACCTCAGACTGCCCACAACAAAAGGCCACCCTGGAATGTGCAGTTTTGTCTCACAGCAAGATGCCACAGATTGCAGTTTTTTTCTGCCTGTCTGGGGACCCAGAACCGGTCAGTATCTGGTGTGACCACCATTTGCCTCATGCAGTGCAACACATCGTCGCATGGAGTCTATCAGATTGTCAATTGTGGCCTGTGGAATGTTGGTCCACTCCACTTCAATGGCTGTGCGAGGTTGTTGGATATTCGTGGGAACTGGTACACGCTGTCGTATACGCCGGTCAAGCACATCCCGAACATGCTCAATGGGTGACATGTCCGGTGAGTATGCTGGCCATGCAAGAACTGGGACATTCTCAGCTGCCATCTGCCCTGAACAATGTGAACCATGATTCATCCGTGAAGCGCACACCTCTCCAACGTGCCAGACGCCATCGAATGTGAGCATTTGCCCACACAAGTCTGTTACGGCGACGAGCTGGAGTCAGGTCAAGACCCCGATGAGGACGACGGGCATGCAGTTGAGCGTCCCTGAGACGGTTTCTGACAGTTTGTGCAGAAATTGTTTGGTTGTGCAAACCAATTGTTCCAGCAGCTGTCTGGGTGGCTGGTCTCAGACGATCTTGGAGGTGAACCTGCTGGATGTGGAGGTCCTGGGCTGGTGTGGTTACACGAGGTCTGCGGTTGTGAGGCCGGTTGGATGTGCTGCCATATTCTCTGAAACGCCTGTGGAGACGGCTTATGGTTGAGAAATGAACATTCAATGCACGGGCGACAGATCTGGTTGACATTCCTGCTGTCAGCATGCCAATTGCACGCTCCCTCATTGCTTGTGGCATCTGTGGCATTTTGCTGTGAGACAAAACTGCACATTCCAGGGTGGCCTTTTGTTGTGGGCAGTCTGAGGTACACCTGTGCACTACTCATGATGTCAGATCAGCATCCTGATGTGGCACACCTGTGAGGTGGGATGGATTATCTCAATATGGCAGATGTGCCCACTACCACACATTTGGACTGATTTGTGACCACTGTTTGGGAGGGATGGTTATATTGTGTATCTGGAATGAATTTTAGGTCTCTACGTCCATCCCATGGGGAATGGAAGCAAAAACAAAGGTGTTGCGTTTATATTTTTGTTCAGTGTAATAATAGCAATACACAGAAATAGCTACTGTCAGGAAGTAATTCATAGCTGAACAAAGCATCTACTAAAGCATTGAAAGACAAAAATGTTATAATTGGAGCTTTTTTTAAATGTTGCGTATGTTTTCTGCTGTAGATAACAGATATAATACATTTCTCTACCACAGAGGGTAAACACCCCTTTTTGTTTGCCCAAGAAAATCACCACTAGATGGCAGCACAGACTATTCAATAACGTCAATGGCTGTTTGCTCATTATATATCTCATCAGTTGCTGGTATTATTGTTCATGAGCTGCTAAATCAGCACTAATGTTGAATGTCAGCTAATTTAATTTCCTATACCTCAGGCTTGGTGGACTAACTAGCAGATAATCTAATGACTGTCTTAATATGTGTGTTAACAGTCTGCGCTCCTTCTTGAGGGCTGTCTTTGACTTGGAGTGTTGCTGATTTGTAGTGACTTTCAAATGGGGCCTTAAGCTTTCCTCCTCTGTTTCTTTTACCAGGGTATGTCTCTGCAGAAGAAGGCTGCTGAAGATCGACTCGCCAACACTGGTTCTGGTCAGTCTTTCCTGGCCCGGCAGAGACAAGCCACCAGCACCCGGCGCCAGTATCCCGGTCACGCCCAGTCAGCTACCGCCAGGTAGATGGCAGTAGGGCACGAAATGCTGCAGCCAGCTATTTTACAAGTCCCCCGGACGATGTGCCTATTTTGAGGCGTTCTGTTTTCATTCATTTCTAATGGAAGTAAATGTTTTCCTGCATTTCCTGCCGATTGATTTTCTTTTTTTTTCCTTCTTGATCAGATCCATGAGGTAGAGATGCCAAGAAAGGTTGCCCCCAAATCTTGCACCTTTTTTTTTTTTCCTCCTCCCCCTAAGCGTATTTTACCTTGACGCCCATCATGCAAGACTTCTACCTTTTATCAGGCTTCAGCATATTTAATAGGTTCTGACCAATCACACCAAACATCCTTTCTTCCTCCCTCTCTACCACTGACCTTCTTGAACCTGTGCTATGTAGTAAACTTGTGCCATGCAGGTTTTCCAGACTGCAAGGCTCAGAAGAATCGCGTGTCCTTGTCAAGTTACTGTAATTTTTGATAAGAGGAACCGCTCTACCTGTTCATGCAGTATTTATGCACATCTCTACCTGTAGTAACATTTTCAAGTTCAGCTTGTTTTTTACAGTGGACTTGACAGCTTTTCTGTCCTGCGTCATCTATTGTAACTCTTTATGATGTAGCTTTAAGGAGGTAAAAGCAACTTTTAGTTTAATGTGTCAGTGTTTCATTTCAGTCTCGACCAGCAAATACATCGAAGCATAGGATTATGTAATGTCTCGTGTAAATCTTTGATTTGCTTGCTAAATGTTCTAACTGATTTAATTGAGTGATTTCAAATAGGACTGCATGATTGTTGGTAATGGTGCAGCAATAATTGTGAATGGTAGCTTTTTTTCCCGAAGAAAAAAAAAAGACTTCTTTAGGTTTTGAAATTGTTCCAGGTGGTGCAATTTAAGACTTGATAGATTTCCTGTGCTAGTGTACATACTGGTGTAAATTAGTTTTAAGTATCTAAGAGAACAAGGAGCCACCAGCATTTACAGAGTTGACAGACAACACCTTATGTGCCATAGTGTTTGATATAAATGTCTGTACCTTGGCAATCTGTCAGGTTTACCTTCTCCCTAATATGACGTGACAAAATAATGTATTCACAGAACGTTTAGCGGTGAGATGGTTGGAGAGTTTTAGACCTGAGGACTGTCTGTTGAAAGAGATTTAGTTTCTGGATCATCTGCAGAGTGGACATGAAGACCTGTTCAGTGTCACACATCAGAGTGGACTGTTCCATATCACTTTCTATAATCAGCTCATTGCTGTCACAGTAAAAAGCACTTTTTTTCCAGGTTTGCTAAAGGGTGTTTAAAATGCGCACTACATACAGGTATATAACTTTAAATGGGAGTCTTAAATAGGGTATGCTTTTCTCAATATGTGTTTAACCGATTGTTTGTTCCGTTGTCATTTTCCAGTTTTAACGCATATCAGGAATCATAACTTACTAACCTTGAAATAATTTTGCTTGGTGTTAGATCAGGAGCAGATTGTTGATTTTAGGCTAAAAAGCCCTGCCATCTGACCATTACTTCTTTTCTTTTTTTTCTTTTTTTCCCCTCCCTCAACAGCAATGTCCCTGCATGACTGGCACACCAATGACCTGCCCGAGCCTTGTGTAGCCTGGCCTGTTCTTTATGTGGCCTACACTGACCCCCAGCTGGGCTAGGCTGTGGCACGCGTGCATGAACTACCTACCTGTTTGCATGACTTTGCATTGACTCAAGTCTGCGAATAACCAGCCCACTAGCAGCAGCGCGAGCACTAACAACCCTCTGCGGTGTCACGCATTATAACCTCCAGACAAACCCGGGGAGGAACGGGATTGGAAAAGAAAACCTTCGCTCTCCTTTCCCCTGTTAATTTTTCCACCATTCCGACTCCTTTCCCCACACCCTGATGCTCTTTGTTACATTCTCTCCTCCTCCCCTCTTGTAGCCTTCATAAACATGCCTGCTTGTTTGCTTCCACACTGCATCAAGTCTGTTACACCTACACAGCAAAATCTCCAGTGTTAAATTAACACTAGAGAGTGTCTATATGGGTCCACACCTCTGAGTGTTAAATACAACACTGTTGAGTGTTAAATTAACACTTTTGACAGTGTTATATGTTTAAAAGTAACCTAGTCAGTTTTGAAAATTAACAATGACTAACACTGAGCAGTGCTGATTTTCTAACACTGGAATATTTCTAACATATTGAGTTATTTTCCAGTGTTAGAAAATCAGCACTGCTCAGTGTTAGTCATTGTTAATTTTCAAAACTGACTAGGTTACTTTTAAACATATAACACTGTCAAAAGTGTTAATTTAACACTCAACAGTGTTGTATTTAACACTCAGAGGTGTGGACCCATATAGACACTCTCTAGTGTTAATTTAACACTGGAGATTTTGCTGTGTATGTTACAAACAACCAGGAAAAAGGAGTGGAGTAAGCCAGTTATCTGTCAGTCAAGTTTTGGGTTTAAATAGGCCTGTTCTCTAGTATTTATGTCTAACTTGATTTTGTTTGGCTGCTTAGGGATACCTCAATGACATATTCCTGCATACTCTGTTTATTTGTGTGGCTCGAGGATTGGGGTAATATTTGAGAGGTATAACCGGCAAATCAGTATGCATAACAAAATAGGACTCCATTCTGTTTTTAACTTCTACAGTAAGTATTTTTATGAAAGCCCTGAACATGTTGCTAGATTGCATCTTAAAAGTGCTTTTACCTCAAGTATTGAATGCAACCAGTTTTGGACTAAAGGCAACAATGCTGCCCGAAAAGTGTTTGCAGAGATATAAATATAAAGTGTTTAAATGAAAGACATTGTTACAGATGTGTTTTGAAAAGCAGTAAAAGCCCCCATTAAGCCTGCTTGCAGTTTTTTGTTGTTTTGTTTTGTTAAACGCACATCTACATAGTGTTTCTGATAGTAGCCAAATTTCAGTTGATTCCTAATTGATTAATATTTTTTTTAGAAGCAAATAACCTGTGCCCTACCATATCTTGGTGTATTTTACCTTGGATTTGAAAATTCTTGGTAGTACAGACATGAAACCGTGCATTAGCTCATGCAGGCTGATGTGCCGTCTATTCACTTAAAGTAAAATTGGTTCATCACACTAAAATTGGAAATGGTCTCCAGTGGTCCTGCTGACCATAGACTCTCCTAAAAAAAAAAAAATAAAAAAATAAAAAAATAAATAAATATATATATATATATATATATATATATATATATATATATATATATATATATATATATATATATATATATATATATATATATATATATATATATATATATATATATATATATATATATATATATATATATATATATAGTTTTTTTTTTTTTTTAAAGGCCCTTCACATCAGACAGTTGAGAGGCATCCTGTATTTGGACGCTTACTACTTAAACATGTTACAGTATTAGTAATGGAGAACCATTGATGTTACTGAGAGTAATATTGTACATTTTATGTAGCTTCTTTAAATAAATGTCATTATTTTCCCTAAAGATTATGAAACTATTGAAAAGCGGGACTCAAGGTTAAATGTATGTCAAAAGTATGACTGCATACATTAATTTAAATAAGAGCGTTGGTTGCATCATCTGATTTAGTGCCTTTTTTTATTTGTTATATGAAAACATTAATTTGGTCCTTTTCTTTCTGTAACAATAGATCTTACACACACATTTATTTTGTTATTTGGGGAAAAATGTTAAATATGGATTTTAACTTCATAAATTATTGTGTTGGGCTTAATGTGGGCTTTTCTCTGCTTTTAATCTATTTTACTTCTATTTGATATGTTACATAAGCTTAAATGATTCATGGTGTGCATTTTTTTTTAATCTTAACAGCTTATTCTTTTGCTGCTTGTACAGCAGTGTTAAACTTTTAGTAGTATTATAGCACCACTCATATTGTTACAGTGGATGTAATTTATCCATCATTTAAATACTTGTCTTATGCAACAAAAAGAAGATAAAGTTTGTGAACATGTACCTCCCGTTTCTTAAGTAGGAGAATTTTCTTAGAAATCGTTTTATTTAAAAAGTTTTTTTCTTTTGCTTTAACAAACAAATCACTCTTTATTTTTAATTTAATAATTTACTTCAGCCCTACAAATGGTCATGTTTTTTAATGCCTGCAAAGACTGGTGGGTTTTTGTTGTTTTTTTTCTTTCTTTTTAGTGGGAAAAGAGGTTCATTAGCTCTTGAGGATGGATGTTTAACTGCATTAAAATGTTATCTCTGCAAGTCATGTTTGTTTTCCAAAACTGAGTAGTGGATGAATATTTTCAAGTATGAAGTCAGTAGCAAAGTACGGCGGTGTCTTGTCCCAGAGTTTTTGAAACCATTAGCCTGTGACCTCTGCAGTTTCAGCTGTAAATGTTATTCCACAGAACTCTTAACCGTCCATCCCCATACGCTGGTAAGAAATCTGTATATAATGAAACACATCCACATTGGGGTTGACCTGTTGAGATTTATATCAGGGATTTGAGGAAAACGTTTTTTTTTTAAATCTCCCTTAAGAAAAAGCACAATGTCTTAACCCCTTTTATCCCAGTGAAATCAGCTCCTGTGTTTTGTTGCTCTTATTTGCATCTGTTTGTTCTTTAATAATACATCAAATCGGCTAGTTTGGACTACTTTCAGACCTCGTCAATGCCACTTCTTTGTCAGTACAAAGTAAAGTTACCTAATGCTGAGGTTATTACTCATTGTTTTCTAATTAACCGAACTCTAATTGAGAAAAGCAGTAATCCTACAAAACTCTGTCCTAATGTAGTGCATTTTTCTTTTAAAACATGCTTAAGATGAAATGACTACCCAGTATTCTCTGTTGTTAGCTGGTTGCGCACCTACAATGGAGACCAGTCAAACTGTATTAGAAAGAAAATATGAACAGGGAGCTGTTAACAAGTCGTAATCATAACGTGCAGTGTTTGCTGTAGGTTTTTGTTTTGTTTTTGTTTTTTACTCTGTGAAAATGAACAAAATTCGTATTGAAGTAGCAAATAACCTTCCATTTGCCAAGTTTTATATAGCTTGTATACAAACACACTATGTACATAAGTATGTGACTTGGGAAGCGTGTAGACATTTTAAGAATGAGGAAAGTAGAAATCCTGTCTACTTTGGATTATAGCACCTGTCCAATGAGGGCTTACTGATGAAAACGTGCTTCCTACACTGCTAAAAATGACATTGTAAATAAAGCTTGTATAAAACTGGCTGCTGGGCTTTCTTTTGTTATCACCTAAAACCACACATTTCCATTATTTGCTGTTAAAATTAATCTCATTTATTAAATAAGTTAAAATGTGTATTTCTCTTATAAGGCAATGATCAGTTAAGGGTAAACTAAAAGATTCTATATGTAAGAGGCCGTAAATGTCATTGCCTTATTAATCTCTTTACAACAAAGCTTCTTTCATTTGATCATGAGACAAATTCTGATGATTGTCTGTTAAAATGGCTTTTAAATCGAGGGTGTTTGTTATTATTTTGTTCCTAATGCAGAATCACTCTTACCTGCAAAATGCAAGTGTGGCATTAGTGTGCTTTCCCTATTATTGCACTTTGCCTCGTCTATCACCCCATCTTTGTTCTTCAAAGTCACTAATGCCAGAAGGGGTAGTGTTGAGTTTTGATTCTGCATGTCTGCTTGTCTTATAAACTGAATTTGCTCACTCATACTCAACCCGGCCTGGGAAACAAAGCAACAGATGCCCCTTGAGGCTGCAGACGCCAGAACTTCCCTGTATCAGTGTCCCATTCTTCGATCTTCTTTTTCTCACTCTAACCTCAGCCTCCAGGTTCTTCCTCGTGACACGTCAAGGCAGATGTCCAGAGTCAATATAAATACACTTCTCTGGTTACTCACTTCTCACACTGACAGTATGATTGAAAGGAGGAGAGGTCATCGTTGCAGTCCACAAAGGTAGGTAGGAGGCCATGGTGAACAAATGGATCAGACACAGGCCTGTCTCCCAGTCAGTTTGAATGTGTGCACCATTTGAAAATAAGGATACTAAATATTTCTTTTGGACTTACAGTTGCGTTATTATCTTAATGTCTTCCTCTTTTATGGTTTCTCACTGTGTTTTGGTTTGCATGGTCATAGAAAACTGCTGGGTTAGGTATAGGAAATGATTATGGGTTGGGTCAGGCGAGACCCTTTGACAGCATTACTCACATGTTAGAAAGTCTTGCTGCTAAAGCCCTGAAGGCAAGCTTCTCCCATGTTCACCAGGAAAGAAAGTGTAGGTTTACCTCCATGTCATACTTACTCCCTGTTGGGCTGACTGAACTGACCTACAAGTTACTAACAAAATTGTTACCGAAATTTCATCTGTTGTATATCATATCACAATTTCTCGTGAGAAAATGTTAAAAATCAATATATCAGTGTTTGAGTTTATATGAGCTGGAAAGTATGGACACTTCACATTTTGATTGTTGTATTGCAGTTTGCTAAACTTGATTTTGTATAATTCAACTACAAAGAATTGGAGAGGAAAAACTGAGGCCAGTGAAAGTCACAGACAAACACCGAGTCATGAACAACATGAATAGAGACTAACCAGAAGCACTGAAAAAAAATGTGTGGATTAGACAAATGCCATAAATTCTTCTTCTGTCTTTTGAAACCTAAATACATAGTGTCTGCTTCATTATAATGCCATCATGGTCAGACCTTCTCTGAAACATAATAAACTCAGAGATGAATTAATTTTAAAAAAGAAGGAAAAACAATGTTTCACATACATAAAATGAGGCGACTGTAATTTTACAGTTAAACTTTATAAGTTGTTGGCATGGATGAGGTGATTCTCTCTCTTTAATTTATTTTTCTAAAAATGTTGAACAGCTTGAACGCTTAAAGGCTGTGGAGCCATTGGAAGTGTGATCTGTACAGTAAGGTACACCTATTTTAAAAAACATTGTTGCTCTTAACATGCTGTCAAAGAAACAGCATTTTTTAATATCCAAAGAAAATGTTGTCATTGATGCCAGATGTTTTTTCTCCCCTCCTTTTTCCTCTCTCCATTTCTCAGTATTGAAGTCATTACGGAAACATTCCATTGAAAGGAAAATCAGAGCAAATACGAGCTGTCATTTCCTTAATGAAAGAGCCTGTTACTATTTCTTCATAACTTAGCATTTGGCTGACAATATAGGCTTTATGACACTGTCAATTTACATTTCAATCAGGCTGCTGGGGGGGTGCAGAGGCCTGATAACACAAGGCTCTCACTGATGCACGAACGATAACACGCACACACACACACACACACACTCGCAGGCACACACGGATCAGGTGGTGGCACTTTTGGATTGAAGCCTGGTGGGTACCTGACCTGAGATTTTGACATGCACACAAAAACCAATGGGCACACACACCATCACTGTCAGCTAACACACAGGCAAGCCCTCCAATTTTCCATTATCATTTCTGGCATGACTTCAGTGAAACATAGGTGAGAAGTGCACCGGTGTAACTGAAACCTCATGCTCAGCCTGTTGACACAGTCAGAGAGTGAAAGGAAGGCAGAGTGGCTCTTTATATTGTGTTGACCCCTGCGAGAAAGGAGAACTGAGCAGAGTTTGAAGGGATCAGTTTGACAGACAGCTGCTGTGCGCAAAAGGCTGCGGTTTATAAAAAAGGTCCAAGCAGGCGATGCTTTTTGGAGACACGAGGCTTTCATTTGCCACGAAGATTTATTTTTTTCTGTCATATTATTGGCCTTATCACAGGCTTGTTAAAATGCCTTTGGTTGAGGGATAGGTTACAGAGTTCAGTAAACAAACAGAACACTTCTTCTCTACATGAAACTCCAGCCTTTTTATGTATTGGCCTCGTGTCCTGTATACAGATTGCTCATTAACCTCTTCAATTTCATTGCATAATTTATATATTGATTTTGACTTGCATCTCATTGTCATAAAACTAGTATGTACCATATGATGTTCTTGGTTAACCACATGCTTTGAAAAATCTTATTTTCCAAGTAGTAGCACGTGGCTTTTACTACTGATGCCCATTTCTCTATTTATTTATTCATAGTAATAAATGCTAATAGGAGATGTGGAGTATTCCTACATATATGGGACCTTTGATTCTATAATTCATTAATTTTTCTATCGTCAGCACAGAAACAGCATGTCACATCATAAACATGAGTGGTTAACATGCAGAAAAATGTTTGAAATGTTTTAAGTGGGATTCGCACAGGACTGCAAAAAGTCTTGAGCCAGGCCTCATTTCTTTCTTCATTTTGTTTTGAAAATTTAAAGCATGTGTAGGTATTTCAAGGTACATTGAAATACAGTATATAAGGCAACACAGAGCTTGTACAATTCTAACGAGCTTGTAAGTCAATTTTTGGTATGAGCGCCTTTATTCTTCAACACAGCCTAAAGTCTCTTAGGCAGCTTTCTTTTTGTTTCTTCAAGTAGTCTCCAGGTGTAGTTCTCTGGACTTCTTAAAGGACATTCAAAGCTCTTCTTTGGCTGCTTTTTGTTTTGACCTCTGTGAAGATGATCCCACACTGCTTCAGTAATCTTGAGGTCTGGGCTTTGGGGAGGCCAATCTATGACTGATTGTGTTCCATTGTGTGTGTGTTTTCTGTCCAAGTATGCTTTTATTGCATTGGTAATGTGTTTGGGATCACTGTCAGTGTGAGAAATGAAGCCAATCAGATGCTTTCCTGGTCGATCAAAATGCAATGGCCTGAAATGCTGTTCCAAACCATGACAGAGCCTGATGCTGATGACAATTTTAACCAAAAACGTCAAATTTGAATTCATGACTCCCGTCCAGTTCTTGTGTAATTTGGCAACCTCAGTCTTTTCTCCCTGTTTTCCTTCCACAAGACTGGAACTGAGATTAAAAAGCTCAATGATCAACTGAAGGTCCAGGTGGATTTTTTCCTGTTTCTTAAGAATGTGACTTTGGATACTGTTCATCTGTTGTAGACAGTTTTTAATGCCTGCTACTTTTTCTTTGCCCTCCACTTTCCTCAAATTTCTTAATTGCACATACAGATCAGAGATGTGCTGAGATATGCTAAGTTTTTGGCTAATAGCTCTTTGGGACTCACATTGTTGATGTAAAAATACAATGTTATACCTATTTAAACTGTGTAATCTTTGGGATGATGTGTTTTTGTAACAAAACAAAGTGCCCAAAGATGCAATTTAAGGTCAGTTAAAAGGTCTGGACTGTAAATGAGTGCAAAAGTAGCCAATGCCCAAAGAAAAGCTTTGAATGACCTTCAGAAAGCCTGGAGAACAAGACCACTTTAAAATGACAAGAAAGTCTGGCTCCTTGGAAACAAAACATTAAGAAAGAAAAAAAAAAAAACCCAGTGCTCTTGCTTTTTAAAAATCTTTGTCCTCGAGAGGCTCTAAGCTGCGTAAGTACATTACATGAACATTAACCTTTACACCATGTATAAGTAATCAAGTTCAGGTACTGCAGATAGTACACACACACACACACACACACACACACACAGGAGCAGAAATCCACCGGGCCAGAGGGATAAACGTCTGAGTGATCTCCATGGTTTTTGAGCCAGAGTGAGTAACACTGGGCGCCGTGACCACTAAATCAAAGAGCTGTTTGAACAGCTGCATTCCTTCACACCCCTTCATCCTCTCATTCTCTTGATGTGCAGTAATTCTAATTCTGGCTTTGCTGCTGACCCAAACCCTGTCCCCTTTCCATGTTCTGGTGTGATGGAGATCAAACTTAATGGAAAAGGAGCGCAAGCAAGTTTAGTCATCCTCTGATAATGAAAAGGTGTCTGTTTGAGTTCCAGTGTGATGATGAGACAGAGAAAGTGCAGCAGATTTATGGACACATGACAGCCTGAGTGAGTCGACCTGCCGTTGCTTTTCACATATACAGCTGCCCTCCTCCACACTCATTTACTGTTAGGCCTTTAGTTTTCAGTGACAGGCGTGGTAATTGGAGCGGTATGGACAAATCTCATACTGAAACAATTCTTTTGTTTTAGGTTTCTGACATTTTACTGGTTCAGTATCAGAATCAGAATACTTTATTGATCCCTGGGGGAAATTATTTTTTGTTACAGTGCTCCATTTTAAACCAACATTAAGACAAGACAGACAATACACTAACTAAGAATAGTACAATATATACATATATATACATACATACATACATAAGTCACTTATAAATAAATAGTTGGTAAAGAAACATGTGTAGTTGTAGCAGCAAACAGTGTGTTAAGTGGATGCGTTGTACAGTACTACCTAATATTACTGTGCAATCATGTGTAATGATTATATTAATGTTTCTGTTCAATATTTCCTCCACGTTCCTGCCCCGATTTTTAACTTGCATGCTTAGGGTGATGATCCTGATCACTAGGCCAGTTTTATTCTACTCTGCATGAGTATTTAGCAACATAAACAACTTATCAGTAAAGTCTGGCATTTGACATTGTTCCTCCTACTTTGGGGGCCTACAAGTTCAACTTCAGGCCATGCAAACTATGTTACATCTGGCATTTAGTGATAGATCCTGAAAAAGAAATGAAGCATCACAGTTTCTCCATTAAAGTGTCATCTTTGAAGTCATCTGTTAACAGGACCAAACAGAGATGCTTACACTGGCGGTTTCAGGTGGTAGTTTCAGGTGGCTCTTCATTTTGAGAAGTTGTTAGCTTTTTTTTTTAATGTAGGTATTTCCTATTGTTATTCACACTGCCTGAAATAAAACAGTGGTTTAAAAGAGAGAGCTAGGGGAACATTTAAGAAACATGTGCGTATTTAATATCCCACCATTATGACTGCATCCTTAGTGAGTATTTGTTGCTACAATCTCAGGAGAATCTTTTGGAAAATTGAAATGTAATCATTTTTAAAAAATCTGCTTCAAACCTGAGGAGGAAAAAACACTGAAGGAGTAGTGCCTGCTGCAGCACTAATTCAAAACAGATGAGGTCTCTCAGCTACCATACTGGATTATAGGTTGACTTCTGTAATGATTCATCAGCATGGTGGACCCTGCAGGCTCTGGGATGGGTTTCATTGGTCTTAGTTTTGCTTTATTTCTTATCAAGTTGCTTTGCAGTTCTGTATTTTTATTTTTGAGTCTTGTTTTATTTAACAACATAATTAAAACCAAAGCAAGTGTGGATACAACATGTAATGTATGTAAAAGATGGACGTACCACTGTGATGTCACCTTTTGGACTTTGTATTTTGAAGCCTTAGCATCAGTGTTTTGATCTGATGGTTGAGTTAATTTAATTTCAGCCTCAAAGAAAATGGATGAATAAATTTTTTTCCACAATCATTCTAAACAAAATACCCTGCAAATAAAAAATGAAAAGAAAAATACATTAAAACTTCTTAATCTAGGTGTTTTTAATGAGATTGCCTCACCTAACACATATCGTGTATTTTTACATGTTCATTTCCCAAGAAATTGAAATCTTAAATCAGACCATGCCATTTGAAATCCCAAACTTTCTATTGTGTGATATAAAATTAACAGTTTAAATGACAGTTTTAGTGATTTTACCAACATCCAAAATAATGCTCTTTTATATGTGTTTATTTTTTTTAAAGAAAAGATTATCTGTTTCACTATACACAAGTCCGTGAGGAGAGGAAGCACGTTGAGCAGGTACACAGGCTGAGAGAAGACAGCGCTAATAAAAAGGGTAATCAGGGAATTGAACACAGGAGGGAAACACAGGTGAAACAAATAAAAACGGTCATGCAAGGGGAGAAATATTAAATGGAACAAACAGGAGACAAATAAAAAATAAAACAGATAAAAGTAATTAACAAATACAGAGGTAGATAGTCAGCAACTTTACAGTGAGGAAAACACCGAGGGAGCTTGTTTCCACCACTTTTTTTTTTTTTTTTTTGGTCAGTGGTGGAAACAAACATGACTATTGGCCAATGCCAATAAGTTAAAATTTCCAGCCATTATCCCAAAACTCAACCCATCAACTCAAATTTCTGAGAAAGTAACTTGACATGTTGTGTTATCAAGTCGAAACTCTGACATAATAACCCCAAACCTCAACTCATTGAAGACAAACTTTTTTTTCATAGCGGCAGTAACGACCTTTCCTAAAAAACTGCAATTCACAAAATCCAAAAACACTATACAAACCTCAGAAGAAGAAAAAAACACATCGATTTGAAACTAGAGTTCAAGGCCACAAAGAAAGTGTCCAGTAAGGTCACAGATCATCTTAGTGGTAGAGTCATCCTCCGGCTAACTTCCATGCAGGAAACCCTCCTTGCAAACAGAGAAGCCGTCAGTATTAAACCAAAAGTGCAGATTTAAGATCTTGTCACCTTCACCTTTTGTGTCACAGTCGTAACCACACTTTGATTGGTTCTTCATTAACTTTTTTAAAGATTTTTTTTTTGACTTGGTATAAATGCAATCCTCTACATATGTTTTTAAGTCAAGTTATTTAGCAACAATTCTTTGAGAATCAGAAAACTACTTCAAATTGTCACACGATCAACATTTTTCTGCTTTTTTACACCTAAGGAAAACCACACCGCACGAATGTGAGTCAAATATGAAAAACGTGAAAAACAGAGTTCAACAACAAACACTGAGAGGAAGGTGGTCGGGTGATGAACAATTACGAACATAAGCTGGGATCAGAGCTTTGGATCAAGTATACAAGGTATGTGTGTCTGCCCACAGATCCGCCGGGACACCCTGGATTCCAGTAAGTGCTTTTTACCCTGAACACCACTTCTGCCTTTGAAGCTGTGACTAAAGGCTCAGTCACACAACCACTTCCATCACAGCTAACCATACAGTCATGCCTTTTCTGCTGTCTGTGCCATTTGCCATTAATGTCATGTTTGTTTTTGAAACGCGAAACTATAGATGTTTACAAGTACCAGATAATTAAATGTGCTGTGACTATCAAACACAACCATCATGTGGTTTGTGTCCCTGCTAAAACTAGAAACTCTGTGTTGAGAAGTCACAGATTAGAATAGATGGGATTACTGTAAGCAGAGCAAAACAGCAGGACAAATTATCATGTCATAGGAAGAAAATGTGTGTGTTTTTCTTTCTTTTTCTTTCCAAAACCCAAAAAGATGTCATTATAAAAGTCAAATATCTGTGCAATAAAGTCATATTTTCTCTGCCTGACGAAGACAAATACCCTCCAGGACTCATTTATAAATACTCTAAATGACTCTGATTGTATCACGATTTTATATGACCACCTCAAACACAGGACACAACCTAGATCAGGATTTGCCTGTAGAGGACATTCCACAAGGTACCTCTGTGTGGTTTGTATAGTTAATAAAAACTATGAGTCACCATCTAGATTGTAAAAAAAATTAAGAAGTCTCTTTCAGTAAGAATATACCCAAATGACCTAAAATACCTTTACCCTAAATAGCACAGACAGACTACAGGCTTTGTTACTTTCCTGGGCATCTTCTGAGTCCTGTGTTTACCAAAAATATACCAGATCTATAACAGGTAAACAGATGAAGTGAAGCAATCAATGAGGGAAAAAAAAGCCATGTTGTGACAAACAGTTTAACATCCACAGCCTTGTTTTTTATTTTATGCTATCTTGTTAGCACACAAACTGTCCCTCAGCCTCTGGATCTTCTGTTTGGTCTAGTTTCTGTAAGAGAGACATAATGAAGTCTGTCTTTGTATATGATCTGTCTGACATCTATGTATTACTTACTTCTGATCTAACTTGATCGACTGATGTTCAAAGTGGTAAACAGAGATGGGCAGTAACGCATTACGTGTAACGCGTTACTGTAATCTGATTACTTTTTCAGGTAACGAGTAAAGTAAGGGATTACTATTGCAAAAACGGTAATTAGATTACCGTTACTTTCCCGTAGGAACGCTGCGTTACTGCGTTACTAAAACCGTGATTTTTTTGCGAGAATGTCTCATGACAGTGACGTAAGCGAGTGCGCCGTTCGTGGCAACAGCTGTGTGCAGATCAACAATGGATCATATATCGAGTTCAATTCAGTTAAATTCAATTCAATTTTATTTATATAGCGCCAAATCACAACAAAAGTCGCCTCAAGGCGCTTCATAGATACAGGGAAAAACCCAACAATCATATGACCCCCTATGAGCAAGCACTTTGGCGACAGTGGGAAGGAAAAACTCCCTTTTAACAGGAAGAAACCTCCGGCAGAACCAGGCTCAGGGAGGGGCGGGGCCATCTGCTGCGACCGGTTGGGGTGAGAGAAGGAAGACAGGATAAAAGACATGCTGTGGAAGAGAGACAGAGGTTAATAACAGATATGATTCAATGCAGAGAGGTCTGTTAAGTGCAGGAGAGAGTATGAGCGTGCAGCGTTTAAAGCGTGGAAGTACTGACCTTACTTTGAGTTTGATTCCATAAAAAGTGACAAAAACATTAGTGTCCATTGTGCGTGGGAAGAATACTTCTTTTTACAGTGGAAAAAAAAACCCCTAAACGTCCAAGCAAGCACCGAGTGCGCTACGACGTAATGGGAAACTCACAGAGAAACTCGCGGATTCTTCCACTGACCGCTGCGGCACACCTGCACCAGGGTAAACCTCCGCCTACCTCACTCCTGCTTTACAGGTGAAAATAGAGCAAAAGGACCGCTGAGTCTTTGACTTTATTTATTTTCTGCTGTGTTTTACTTGCATCTATTTGAAAGACTGAGTGTAAACACAAAAAAATATTTTTTATGTGCTGGAATGTGCAGAAAATAAGTTTAAATGTTAAACTAATTTCTTCCAGTCAGAGAATGTTGCATATAATTAAATTTTTGCTTGATGCATGAAGTTAAAAGGTTAAAACTAATAAAACAAGTTTTAAAAAGAGACTTTTCCATTTGATTACATTTTGTATGATGGATTATGCAGAAAAAGTAGAATTGGGCAGAAAGATCTATCGCTTTATCACCTATTCAGGTTGTAAATCGTGTTTTTAAAAAGTAACTAAGTAATTAATTACTTTTGAAAATAAGTAATCAGTAAAGTAACGGGATTACTTTTTTGGGGAAGTAATCGGTAATTAGTTACTGATTACTTTTTTTAAGTAACTTGACCAACACTGGTGGTAAGTTTAATTGATCCAGTGAGACTTTGGCATGAACATCTGCATCTGCAGCCATTAAAGGAGGGAGATGGTATTGGAAGGTCACTTCTGGTCTGGCTCATTTGTTATTGAATCATCTATAGGAGCTCAGAGGACAATCAATAAATCATTTATCACCCTTTTTTAAATAATAAATTCGAATGAAAATATTATTTTAAACTTCACAAAACTCTTTGAAAACTAAAAGTCTTCATCTGTAACTTGAAAATGTCTGAGGCTAAAAACGAAATATAATGTGTACTATATATATATCCTGTGGCTTAATATTTTATGAGAATATCAAAACTTCTCTCATATCTGCACATAAAGCTCCACTCCAGGTTTAACTGAACACAATCTGCTTTGTATAATAATGTGTGTTGGAAATAAAAGCCAGACACCTCCACTAAAACCACATAGACCATTTTCACGCATGAACTGCCGCTCTGAACTTGTCTAGACATTACCACACAAAGGTACACGTGACAACACTTGGGACAGTCTTTAATCTGCCAGCTCCCTAGTAAAAAGTCCATGTGATGCCTGATTGGGCTGATGTGAAAAATATCAAGCAGGTAACTGTCCCGAGAAATCCCAGCTAGCGAGTGGGAGTCATGTCTCCTGGGTCCTGCAGGCTTTATCTGGGCCCCTACGTGCCTAAACCGAAGAAATCTTTGGAGTGAGAACATCTCCAAAGATTACTGTGCTAAATATCAAAAAGGGCATATTTGGATAATTTATCAGCCGGATTCCTCCAACATTATCTGGAGGTCATGTGTGAAAATGTCTACAGGCAGGCAATGCAAGCATGGAGGCAATCAGGCATCTGCCAGCACACAAGCCGCAGATACTAGAGCCAGGTCTTTTCAATTAGACACAATAAGACAGTGGTTTATATGACTGACCATCTGTAATCGGACAATTACTGGAACTGCATATGCAGTCCATATGATTCTCATCTCTTCCTGTTCTTTTTTTCGTGCCTGGTTCAACACTTCATCAAAATGTGCTTTCCACTACCAATATCCAAAGTTTAGGTCAGCTATTTTTCTCCCTGACTGATTACAGCTCAGGACAGGCCCTGGTTTCCCATCTAGAATCATCTGTGGATTTGCCAAAACCTCGTTCAAGTTAACTGAACTGTTCCTACATCACAGCTGTAGTCCTTCTGTCCCGCAGGTACTTGTCTACTTCTTCTGGAGGCCTCTAGGTCAGCCAAGCCCAAATGGTCTTCTTTTTCAGCTTGACAGCTTCCTTCATCATCGGTGTCCCCTTGATGATTCTTAGTTTGCAGCTCCAACAGGCGCTGACAGCCTACTGACCACAATTCAAGTAACCACCAGCACTGGGTCCAAACGTGGCTTTCTTTGCTTCCATGTCTCTAACATCCTCACAGTGTATCCAAAAATGTCCCGTGGAGGAAAAATGTGCCACAACTACATGTTAGCTGTTCACCCACCCAAGTGTCCAAGAAATCGCACCTCATATCTGATGATACAATCAGAAAGTCAAGCTTTGAACTTTGACCTTAAGTGTTTTGCTGCAAATAAGTAAGCCTGTGATTGCTAATAAGGTGTTTCTAGCACCGGAACCCAACCATGAGGTCTCACAAACATTCAGGAATATTCTCCAGAGACAAAACACACAACTCAGGTATAGTGTCCATTGGGCACCAGAGGCCACAACAAACTCTGGAAAATGGAACTGCAGGAGAATGGAGGCATAAGCCAGACAACTCAACTACTCAACCTCCCACACCAGCACGGGGTACTTCCCCAGCAGAGTGGTTAGCATGGTTCCATCTCACAGACGAAAAGTTCCACACCCAGGTTTCGCTGTTTAACGAGCCCTAGTGGATTTCAGTGGAGAGACCCATCTCCAAACAGGACATGTTTTGTTTATGTTTTTATGCATTCTTCTTTTGACCCAATATAAACTTCTTCTTCTTCTTTTTATTTGTTATATCTTGTTCATGGTGTTTCCACACACACACACACACACACACACAGTGGGGAAAAAAAGTATTTAGTCAGCTACCGATTGTGCAAGTTCACCCACCTAAAATGATGACAGAGGTCAGTAATTTGCACCAGAGGTACACTTCAACTGTGAGAGACAGAATGTGAAAAAAAAAATCCATGAATCCACATGGTAGGATTTGTAAAGAATTTATTCGTAAATCAGGGTGGAAAATAAGTATTTGGTCAATAACAAAAATACAACTCAATACTTTGTAACATAACCTTTGTTGGCACTAACAGAGGTCAAACATTTACTATAGGTCTTTACCAGGTTTGCACACACAGTAGCTGGTATTTTGGCCCATTCCTCCATGCAGATCTTCTCGAGAGCAGTGATGTTTTGGGGCTGTCGCCGAGCAACACGGACTTTCAACTCCCGCCACAGATTTTCTATGGGGTTGAGGTCTGGAGACTGGCTAGGCCACTCCAGGACTTTCAAATGCTTCTTACGGAGCCACTCCTTTGTTGCCCGGGTGGTGTGTTTTGGATCATTGTCATGTTGGAAGACCCAGCCTCGTTTCATCTTCAAAGTTCTCACTGATGGAAGGAGGTTTTGGCTCAAAATCTCACGATACATGGCCCCATTCATTCTGTCCTTAACACGGATCAGTCGTCCTGTCCCCTTGGCAGAAAAACAGCCCCATAGCATGATGTTTCCACCCCCATGCTTCACAGTAGGTATGGTGTTCTTGGGATGCAACTCAGTATTCTTCTTCCTCCAAACACGACGAGTTGAGTTTATACCAAAAAGTTCGACTTTGGTTTCATCTGACCACATGACATTCTCCCAATCCTCTGCTGTATCATCCATGTGCTCTCTGGCAAACTTCAGACGGGCCTGGACATGCACTGGCTTCAGCAGCGGAACACGTCTGGCACTGCGGGATTTGATTCCCTGCCGTTGTAGTGTGTTACTGATGGTGACCTTTGTTACTTTGGTCCCAGCTCTCTGCAGGTCATTCACCAGGTCCCCCCGTGTGGTTCTGGGATCTTTGCTCACCGTTCTCATGATCATTTTGACCCCACGGGATGAGATCTTGCGTGGAGCCCCAGATCGAGGGAGATTATCAGTGGTCTTGTATGTCTTCCATTTTCTGATGATTGCTCCCACAGTTGATTTTTTCACACCAAGCTGCTTGCCTATTGTAGATTCACTCTTCCCAGTCTGATGCAGGTCTACAATACTTTTCCTGGTGTCCTTCGAAAGCTCTTTGGTCTTGGCCATGGCAGAGTTTGGAGTCTGACTGTTTGAGGCTGTGGACAGGTGTCTTTTATACAGATGATGAGTTCAAACAGGTGCCATTCATACAGGTAACGAGTGGGGGACAGAAAAGCGTCTTACAGAAGACGTTACAGGTCTGTGAGAGCCAGAGATTTTCCTTGTTTGAGGTGACCAAATACTTATTTTCCACCCTAATTTACGAATAAATTCTTTACAAATCCTACCATGTGAATTCATGGATTTTTTTTTCACATTCTGTCTCTCACAGTTGAAGTGTACCTCTGGTGCAAATTACTGACCTCTGTCATCATTTTAAGTGGGGGAACTTGCACAATCGGTGGCTGACTAAATACTATTTTGCCCCACTGTTTATATATATATATATATATATATATATATATATGATATTCTTTTCTCATTTTGCAATATTGTTGCATTAGAAAACAAAAACCCCCAAACAGTGTTGTATGAGTCACCTGTCAGGATCAAATGCATTCACCACCCCATCTGTAAAAATGAAACATATGTGGTCATTTCCATACTGTGAGACGCTTTTGAAGATTTTTCTAATGAGGCCGAATCGGATGTTTGCTCAGGATCTCTCAGAAGACCCCAGTTCTGTTTGATCTTCATAAACAAAGCCACTTTAAAGTGGAAATATACAGATGTAATGTTGCATCTGTATTGACAGGAGGTCACTGAAATCCATTCCAGATTTCAAACAGACTTACTGCACTCAACTTGAACAAAATATTGTCAGAGTTTTTTGGAGTATTCAAAATTAATTTAACTAATAAAACTGTGGATTACTGGTTTAACATTTAGTTCACTTGTGCAAAAAATCTGACCATAAAACCAAATCATCTTTAAAGTCACCTGGTAAGGTTTAACTTATATCATTACAATAAAAAAACATTTTTCAACCCACAAGAACATAAAACTAGGTGCGTTTAATCTCCCCACATGCTGGTGTGTCATATGGTTTTTAGTTGCAAAGGTATTTTGCACTGACGTGACATTTTTAGCAACGTGTTAGTTAATCTCTGAGGAGTCATGAACCCCAGACTTCATTCTGATCCTCGCTCCAAGCGAGGTACTAAAACTGTGACTTCTGCTGCAATAAAAAACCATAAAAAGCACACGTTAAGGGCTCTTACACCAGGCATGCCATATGTGATGCTACATTGAGCTGGGGAGGATGATCGAACAGCCTTTGCCAGATAAAAAACAGGTGTGTGCTTAGTCGCACACAGATGATGTTCTTTTAATCTTCATACAGATGCACAGAACAAATGATCAAACACACACATGCGTGCACGCACACACACACACACACACACGCACACACACACATTCGAAGTTGTTTTCGCTTCTCTCAATGTGTCCTGCCAACAGATTGGACAAATTAGCTTAAGATAAAGATCATTTCCAGTAGATTGTTTATGTACATGATTGACAGTTTCCTGTTAGTCACTAACATCATTAGACAAATGCAGCAATGTTCAGAAATGAGTGAAGTCGAAATGGATCGAAAATAGCACGAGTAACCATGTGTTATAATTTATATTTACAATTCTGGATTCTAAAAAGATGGTGAGAATGATCTCCAAACTATCTTTGGGCAGAATAAACTCAGAGGGACCGGCTTCTTTCTCAACGTAACACTCTGTCTGACACCGCTGCTTCTTTTCTGTCTTTACTTTTCTGGACTGAATTTGTCGTCTCACCCTTCATCCTATCTTCCATCCTCTCTGCTTCCTTTTTCTCCTTCAGTCCAGTTCTGGAACTTGCAGAAACGACTCTATCCACTAGGAGGCGCTTTAACCGATATTGGTAAAGTTGGTTTATTTACACACAGCTATGCAAAAACACAGCAGATTATTAGTGTACCAAGAGGAAATGTATGCACATGCAGCCACATATCTGATTATCATCATTCACTGCTAAATGATTTAAACGGATTTAAATCGCACGAGTCAACGCTGTCAATTACATTCGGTGAGCTTGACTCCGTGAGCTTAATGTCTTGCACTGTTGAAACCAATTATCATGCAAGACACTTTTCTCTCTCTCCAGCCGGTTCTATTTGTATGCAAACAGCAAGCGACAGAAATCGGGCCCCGGGGTCGTTCCTCGCGTCAATAAACCATTTCGTATTTACTCAGACGTCTGAAAACATCAACATGTGTTCACTGCCCCCGTGTGAACCAGGGGTTTCGAGCCAGAGCGCACAGATCGGCCTCGAGACGCAGATATAAACCTCAAGGCCTTACTTAGGAAATTCAGTCAAAAACTGCTAAAACATTAGAAAATGTAAAGCTGTGTTGGATCTAATGATAATACGACCTAATAAATATATAAAAATAGGTTACAAATACATTTTCTGCGTGGACCCTGAATAGTAAAAATGTCATATTGGTAGTCCTTATTTATTCAGGGCGAGGTGACTGACCTTTTCTCAGCTGCTGCATGTCTCTGCTGGCCTTTCATGAAAAGGTGAAGCTCTGCGGTTTCCTTGTCTGTCCCAGATGTAAGCCAGTGTTATGGCAGGTTTTCTCATGCGAATGCCTCCTGTTTGTAAGGCATTAAGGACTAGAACATGATAATCTATCCACGGGATCTCGAGCGGCACCCAAAAAAACAATGCCTTTGGGGCCTGCTTCTCTAGGGCGACAAAAAGAGACCTCATCAGTCTAACGATAATTGAAATCAGGGATAAATGCTGTAATCAGTGTAGCTTTTGTTAATCACACATATCGGTGATAAATTGCTCTTGATTTAAGTCTGGTAAAGGTATGCACACTGAATTCATTGACATATGAATTGTGATCGACGAGGTGACGTTTAATCAGATTACTGTATGTGAGTGTGAGAGAGAAAGCGAGAGAGAGAGAGAGAGAAAGGAAAGGGTGGACTGCAGCAGGGTGGTGGCAGTGGGGTTTATGCAGACAACCTGGGGGAGGGGGTGGGGTGGTAGGTGCTCATTCACACACGTCAGAGAGAGAGAGAGAGAGAGACGCAGAAACAAACAGTGCACGTCTCCGTGGATAGACGGAGCAGTGTGCGCAAAAGTTTGGGGTTTTTAAATATCTATCTGGCAAGTGCAGCTTCGTGCACCACGCTCACATTCACCGAACCAGACGTCAGGAAAACAGAGGTCAAAACGTAATCCCGAGTTTTATTCTGATGTTTAGCTTCAGGTGCTGGCACGGCGTGGACCTGTTGCTTCAACTTTTGCAGGCAACTTTTGGATAAACTCGCGCAGTTTTTCTTGCCAGAAGGGAGTACAGAGAGGGGAGTGTGTGTCTGTTGGAGGGGGATTCAACATGACCAGCAGTGAGAGGATGATGTGACCCTGTGTAGACTCCTATGACCGCCTCTCTCTCTCTCTCTCTCTCTCAGACACACGTGAAGCGGCAGCGTCGAGTCCAGGAGGCTGAAGTCAACATGATTCTGTCCGGCGGTTTATCGGATACTTGTCATCTCATTTTACGTGACCGCACGGAGCCCAAGCTGTGGAAATAGGACTTGGTCCATGCTTTTTTGGTATAGTTGCTGCAAACACGTTGTGGTAGAGTAAACACAGGCCACCGTGCACGGTTTGGAGACAGCTACGATGCGGGGCACTTTGGGCGCATTCATTCAGTCCTGCCTCATACTGTTGGTCCGAGCAGACCAGTGGAGGCTGAAGGACTCCGCCAGCTGCGAGCTGAACAGGAAAGTAAGTTGTATGAAGAGAGTGTATGAGTGATCACACTGTTTCAGTTTGCAACAGTGTTGCTTTTTGTGTCTTTTCATTTGCTTTTAATTTTGCACTTTTTGCATAACAGATAAAATAGTTGATCTCAGACTGGACCTGTCTTGGATTTAGTTTTTTTTTACTTAAACCCTCCGAGGGTTTTATAACTTGTAAAATCAGCCCAGTTTGTTTTTTGTGCAACTACTCACTTATCGTCATTATTTGTTTAATTAATAAATTGATGATCTGATCTTTGAAATCTGAAAAAAAGCTTCCAAATCTCTAATGTAGCTTTAACTTGAAAACTAACAATCTTACAAAGAAGTGGATTGCCTACAATTTTCTGTCAGCTAATCAATGAACTATTTCTTTTAACACTCCTTTTGTGTATTGGGATTGTGTTATTTGTAGATCTTTATCTAATCTACAAAAAGATGTGTGCATTCATAAAAATAACCTTTCAGTCTCTTTGCGAGTAGTCTTCTTGTAACACCGTTCATCATACCCCAGAGTAACTCAGACCAATTTGAGGTCAGATCCAGCAGCAACAGGAAGGAAAACATTCAGGGCAACAGCCTGTAGTCTGACAGTCACTGACATGTGTATTGTTCATTTGACACTTGGGCTCTAAGTGGCCTGTTAATAAGTCATTATCAGCATGTTAGTGGTCTGTCTAATAAACAGCCACTCACAGACAAAGAGGCAGTTGGTGTCAGACAGGCTGTAATGTAAACATAATGGAAAGACTGTAAATTTGCCCCTTTGTTTCTTTCTCGCTTGTTTTCCTATGTTTTTTTCTTTTCTTAGAGTTGCTATTGTTTAGATGCTACGTGCTTGGGTGATAATTTGATTACTTGAGCAACTCACAATTAGAATTAATTAGACAATCAGGAATCTCCTACATTAAGGATTTCTATATTTCATGAGATTGTGGTTTAGGACTATCGAACAAACATAAAAAGTAAAATATTTAGCACGTTATTATGAACCACTCAGTTTATGTTTGTTTGTGGTTACTGTGTGGAGTTTACGTGTTCTCCACATGTCTGTCTACACTGGCCTCCTCCTGCACTCCAAACACATACATGGGATTTAGTTAATTGATGATTCTAAATTGTGAATGTTTGTCTGTCTCCGTGTGTGATTAGCGACGTGTTCAGGATCTATCTTGCCTCTCGCCCTATCACACTAGGGATAGGCTGCAGACCTTCTGTGACCCTGAATTGGATAAGTGGAAGAGGGCCCATGAACGGGTCTGTCTATCTTGATTGTAGCTTTGCTAATATTTTTTTCTTGTACCCACAGCAAACTGACCTAAACTCCTTCCTGTGGATGATCAAACGGGACCCTCCTTCATATTTCTACGGTACAATCCATGTTCCCTACACACGTGTTTGGGACTTTATCCCAGAAAATTCCAAGCAGGCCTTCCAGGAGAGCAATATTGTCTACTTTGAGTTGGACCTAACAGACCCTTACACCATCTCAGCTCTGACCAGCTGTCAGCTGCTTCCTCAAGGTGAGAACCTGCAGGACGTATTACCCAGAGACATTTACAGGAGGCTTAAAAGACACCTTGAGTATGTAAAGCTCATGATGCCTTCTTGGATGACCCCGGATCAGAGAGGGAAGGGACTCTACGCAGACTACCTCTTCAATGCCATCGCTGGGAACTGGGAGAGGAAGCGACCCGTTTGGGTGATGCTGATGGTGAACTCGTTAACCGAGGCAGACATTAAGACGAGAGGGGTGCCGGTGCTGGACCTGTATCTGGCCCAAGAGGCGGAGAGGATGAGGAAGAGAACAGGAGCTGTCGAGAAGGTGGAGGAACAGTGCCATCCACTCAATGGGCTCAACTTCTCCCAGGTTAGTTAGAGAGATGTACTTCTTCATACCGTCTCATCTTTGCTTGTGTGAAAGTGTCAATATTGCAAAAATAACAGAAACACAGTGGTACAGCTGTAATCCTACAGCAGAGACTGTTTCAGATAAATTACACATGATGAGGAGAGTGAGGTGGACACATTGAAGCAATGCTATTTCCCAAACCTACAGTTACAATTTACACAAGCATAAAAAGGTCGCTGGGCTATAATTATCTCCATAGTCAACATTTAATGTGTAGCAGCACATAAGTTTCTAATAACTTCCACAGAGGAGTGAGCAACTGATTGGACTTTTAAGATAAACATTATTTTAAGATGTGTGCTTTATCTGAACGCGATTATGTCTTTTCGAGTCTGAACAACATCCATCTCATGCTGATGATGCCAAATGATGTGATGTTACATGAAGCAGCTGGTGGGTTCAGGCTTCAGCCTTCATGCATCAGGCTTGCTTGTTTCAATAAACATCAACCTCCCCCCCCAACACTCTCATATATTGTAAAATACATCAGCATAAGACACTAGTATGTGTAATATAAATGATTGAGACTGTCCCTTTCCCTCTTTTCCCATAGCTTATGTGGAGAAAGGTGTGGTGTGAGTAATCAGCTGTATAAACATCCAAGCGCTTGTTTTTTACATCCTTTTGTTATTAAGAAAAAATGGATTCTAATAACTCAAGTCTGAAATCATCAGAAAAAAGGGAACCTTGTTCCTCAAACCTCTCTCACAGCCTTTCTGTTTATCTGTCTGTGCCCCTCGGTGACCCTTTCAGCATTACAAACATGTCTCAAAGACAGCAGCCACTATGAAATCATGTCGCATATTACTGTGGAATTTCTGCCAATGCTGGCCGGGAGTTAGAGGGATTACACCATTTAGCCTAACACCCAGAAGCTTAAATTGTTGTTATTTTAAAGGACGCCCTGTTGGCCACCATAAGTCTCAACTCAAACCACCCAACACCACTTATATAAGCATTCTCTAGAGATGGAAACAAGGGTTTTAATAATCTCACAGCACATATAATCAGTCATATGTAAAATGAATTATGCTTTTTTACTTGTTGGTGTAGGCAGTTTAATAGAAATCTTTTTTCCCCATGGCAGTGCTTACATCTTAATAAACACATGGCGTGTGAGTGATAGATGACAGTTACTGTGAAAGCATTTTTTCCCTCTCACTGAGGTAAGATGATTAGCTTGTGCTCTAAACATCTAAGACTGATTTAAGAATGGCTTTGAATAACTGTGAGTGTTTTTGATTAGAGTCCTCTAATAAATAAGAACTACAGGAGTATCAGCTAATTGCTAACCCCTTTCTAGAAAGCATGCTTTTTTCGTAATTAGACAAAATATCCAATGGCCAGTGGATATATTAATATAGTTTCGATATTTCCAGGAAATCTGCAATAATGATATTTATGACACTTTAGAAAAAATATGTTTTATTTGTTATTGCAGCTTGCAGCCAGTGACATTGATTTCTGCTACCAAAATTTCCATTTTCAATTCGTTGTTGTCACTGATTACAAGCTATGTAATTTGAAGTGAGAACCTACTGCTACAAGCTCCCAGCAGCTTTAGCTGAACTCTAAAAAGTCTGTCAGCGTAGCAACTAATAGTTCCCACTGCACACAGCAGGCAAGAATAAACAGCCAAACTTAACTCAACTGTTCCGCATAGACGAGACACAGTTATTTACAATATCTTAACTCAGGCACTACAATAATTAAACTTCTGGGCGCACACATCAGGCACAAACACAGGTGAGCCAATCCATTATAAAAACATTAAAGAGGATTCAGGTATTGCAGCTGTTTAGTCTCTAAAGATACAGCAGTCGGGACATACAACAGGCCTGTTTGCACACTGCTGACTAGAACCTATCAGATTTAGCATATAATACTCGCCCCAAAGCCAGATTTGCACAGCATACAATATGGTCAAATGCCCTTCTGCAGCAAATGTAGGACTGTAAAATCACTGCCTAATAACAATATTAAACTGCAGCAGCTTATAATAGGCCAAAGGGTTACTTTCATCTGCGTGCACAAATATAATACTCCAAAGGTGCTCCGAGGTTTAGGCAATGAATTTCTTCACGAGTTCTACAGAAGAAATTGTCCCAAGTTTTCAAAATGTCTTTGAAGGCATTCATCAGCAACAGGTCTGTGACTTTCATCTGTAATGCATTGAACAGTAACCATGGCGTCACTGGAGAATAATCACTCTGGTGAGGCCAACAGGAACAGTTCTGAGAGTCATCAGGGGGATGATGCTCTATAATATGCTGGTCTTTTGCTGTGCTCTTTTATAAGCTAGCTGATAACAAAACAAGTGTTTTGATATTACTGTCATTTAAAAAAATGCACCATGTTTTAACTATTAGTGGCTACTATGTAAAGTCATTTGACCATGATAGCTGGTGATGTTTAAAGAAAAGAAAAAAACATCATTACTTGGCATTTTTAATATATTACAACTTCCTATCACACATTTCTTAGACAGCTGATAACAGGAACACTCTTGCCACTATAAAGGTTTTTAACACATTTACCTAGGTTTTTTTGGCACTTGGCAGGGGGTGCTGCAGCACCCCTACTTACCACGACCTTGAACAACAGCAAAACTGAGAGGAGCCCAATTCAGAACAAAGTTGAGCCCATTATAATGTAGCAGTTGTGACAAAGCATTATATAAAGTGATGTAACATAAAACAAATGTAAGCATAAAACTAGAAACATAACTGCTTAACACTTTTGTTTAACAGCAATTAAAATAACGGAATCTTCAAACACTTCAGGAGCTATGTAATATTTTTATGTAATAAAGTAGTAATAAAGCAGAAATTCAAAAATATTTTCTAACCTGTAATTTTGTGTCTTGGGTTGATCATTTTAACTAGTTGGCTAAATCCCACCTTTTCCATCATGTAACAGCATCAGTAATTTCCATCCACCATTTCCTTTTTCTGTCTACTGAGCATGACTAGCAAGTGTTCCAGGGATGCTAGTTGAGTCATTTACTTTATTTACTGTTGGATTGTGTTGGGAGTGGTGAAGCAAGTTTGCCCTTTCCACCTTTAGCAGGATTAGTTTGTTGGAGGTTGCTGAAGTAGCTCCCTATTTAGGTACTACATTACCATCAGAGGCTAGCATTCTGTTATGGCGATATACTGATATTACGGCAGGCTCTGTATCCAATGACCACTGGTATTGGCCCATGTTGGTCTTGTTGACTGATGTCAGAGTATAACTAGCATAACCGGCTATTGTTATCTGTTTCGTCACATCAGTTTTATAAAATGTTTGAAGGGACTGAAAACCTAAACAACTTCATATGTTCTATGATGATTTCTGTGTTGCCCTGGCACAATAATGAAACAAATAACTAACACAAGATAAAGAAAACAGAAGGACATTTTGGTAACAACTAGTTGTCTGAAGTTTGCACTGCTTGTACTGCTCAAATGGTGATTTGGTGTATGCACCTGACATTATCACCAACATTTGCAAAGAAGTTTAAATGCCCAGAATCATTTACGGGAGGTGGCATATCTCCTAATTCATTTCCCGAATCAAAGTTGGCCTGTTATGAAAGACATTGATACTTTGCTTATTTTGTTGTATAGACATGGTTGTTAGACATTATTAATATCAGAGAAAGGTTGCGGGTGGCTGAAATTGGGTTTGTCAACAGACCTGTAAAGTGATTAAACCTTCCATCATCGCAGCTTCCATTTAATTAGGTCCACAAAACCTCCAGAAGGCTCAACAATGGATTGTAGTGTCCTGAAAACAACCCCTGTCCTGATCCTATCAAAACAACACACAGCTTGGCACTCCGTAATTTCCACACTCAGTTTCAGTCTAATCACCAGCAGCTCGACTGACGCCTTCACCCCGCTGGCTTAAAGCAGCCTGCTTTATACCTTTTTTCACAGTTCTGCCTTGTAGTTGAAAAGGGCAATTCCATTTAAAGCCTTTTAGCTCAACTCAACTGTAAGATGTCCAGATAGAGTGTGATGAGTGAGATACACGCTTGGTGAAACAATACTGCCGCCTCAGCCACCAGTCTTGACAGAGATGTTTAATCAGGCTGCAAATAGAGAAGCACATTTATGGTTTGTAATAGTCTCTGTAATGTTTTCACTGGCTATTTGGCTCTGGCATGGAAAATAAAAATATTTAATGTACTGAAACAGTGAAAAGTTCTCTCCTCGTGCCTTTGTTAAGGACAAACCAGCATGTAGGCCTGTTCACTTCCAACAACTCAGATGGGTATGCATTTGAAGTAAAATTGATTTTCAAAGCCACAGTTGATGTAGACATTCTCTTCTTTTGTGAAAAATCAACACAAAACCTTTCCACAGCTGATTGGATGACTGCACCACTAGCTTTATTTCTGACTTTCGCACTGGAAAATCATGGTTGCCCTTCAGGAATTTTACCAAAACCTTGAAGAAGTTTAAGACAAATAGGTTTTGCAATCATGTATAATTGGACATCCAAAGTACATCTTTTAATGGGTTTTGAAGGCTTCGTATTTGTTCTAAGAAATGAAAGAAAAAGAAGGAAAGAATTACACAATCATCTCACTGTCATTTAGTTTTCATAATCTCAACTCTTTCCATAATCAGCTAATGAGCCAGCTTCCTGCCTTCTCTGAATATATCCAAACAGATAAATTCACAGAGGGGAATGCAAATGACATAATGCAGTCATTTACATATAAAGATAATGCTGTACATTTTGAACAAATCTTTCCCTGAAAGGTTTCTGTGGTTTTGTACTTGAGACATTCACAAAGAGATAAAGTAATTGCATCAAGCAAGGAAATTTGAGCTCTAAAGTATATGAATTTTGAAAAAGTTTAGATGTTGAACTACTGCATGCAGCAGGAATGCTTCTTGGACCGATGGCTTAGGAAATTTAGAAAAATTACTGGATTCATGGATCTTAAAGGCAGGCAATTTGTTGATACCCTAGAATATTGGTACCCGGTGCAACTTTTTTACATAAAAAAGACAAGATGCGGCTTTTTTTTGCTTGTCAATATAAATTAAGCACATTTAGGTCATTATTTTCATGCCACAACTTATTATGCTTTCTTTTGTCGCATCTCTAATCTGGCTAAGCATGACTGCTCTTATTCTTGCGTGGTGCCCCTAGTCTTTTGAAGAGCGAGCTCAGCCTTGCCCATTACACTAAGTGAGCTTGTTGAGGACAACAATAGCTGCATGAAGGCTGGCTTTCTCTGTCACTGTTGCTGGATACCCACAAGACATTCCACACCTCAGTGGAGCGGACCTGCTAATGAAAGTGTTGTTTCTTTGCTTCCATCATTGGGTGTAATGGTGCATGGAGAGGTGATGAATGCGGGTCTCAGTGTACGTCTAGGAGAACAGAGAAAGAATTTTTTGAGCCCATTTGGTTCATTCATGACCAGGAGAACAGGGAGAGCTGAGATGCAGACTGAGATCAGTAGAAGAGCCATTAGGGAAGGAAGGCGTGACTCCATCTTCATTAAAGGTATCATGACGTTACCTCTGTTTGACAACCTTGAAACTCCATTTGTGGTATTTTCTTTTCACAAGAACTGACGAGCCACTGAGCTCTGGATGTGCAAGGTTTCATAAGTCGAGGCCTCATGATATCTGAACAAAACCCACATTTATAACATCACAGACTCAGAATGAAGCTGTTTTCTCTTTCGATGGAGCAGTTCAGTTCTCATTAGACTTTCAGTTCGCCTCTCTTCCCTCTTTTTAGGCTCGTCTTTTTTGCCTGAGGAGAAGCATAAGATATTAGAGAGATATTTTACTAAGGAAAGCCAAACACAACTTCTGCCTGATGTGAAATTCAACACGGACAAGGCTCAATAGCACTAGTGATTTTAACCTAATTATCATATCTTCCTGCATGTCTGTAATCCAAGCTGTTTTCACACATGCACATCAGCCCTGAACTTTTTGAGCCATCACCCTGTGGAGGTGCACACGAAAAGCAAATGTAGATCGGATATGAGGCCGTCTTTAACCTGCTGTCTCCTTACAAAGTTTCTGTGCTGTTCAATCGAGTCCACTTGAGAATAGCACAGGTCACTGTCAGGTGAGTTCACAGTGAGCGAGTTGGTGTCAAGTGTCCTGCCTCCTGCATACTTTAACCCGGCTGTGCCCTCACCTAAGAAAAAAAACCAGAGTATGTCTTGTAGTGAGAATGTAACCGTTTCAGACCATTGACAGCAGTGTGCTACATTTGAGAAAGTGCAACTTTAGACAGTGTCCCAACCTGATTCACCCAAGAATATCTGAGGTTCACGTGTGAAAATGAATTGCAACTGTTTCTGGCCTCAAATTCAAAAAGGCTTCTTACTGCACTAACGTACCCATTGCATCCTTTTTTTTTTTTTAATCTCTACAAAACTGTTTGAACTTTAAATACAATTCTACATTTATGTAAGAGCATCAAAAGAAGATATGGTAACAGAAGTGTGCTGTTACAGGAAGATAATACTAAAGAGCAACTACATGAACAAAAAAAGTATTAATGCCCATGGGAGGAGCTTGCCTGTCAAAACCGAATCTATTGTAAGCAATAAACAATATAAATGTTAATTGTTTTGGTAATTTCTCAGCTTTCAGTGTGCTGCTCTGCACAAGACTTTGTCACTTATGCATGAAGCCACACTTCCTCCATGGTTCAGATTAACTGCACAGATATGAGCGCATTCGTAACAGTTTGTCTAACTCTCAACCGGAAAGCAAAGAAATGTATTTCTCAGGGATTTACTGACTAGCATATTCTAGGCCACTAATGATTCAAATGTTCCATCCATCCATTCGCTTCCGCTTATCCTTTTCAGGGTCGCGGGGGGTGCTGGAGCCTATCCCAGCTGTCATAGGGCGAGAGGCGGGGTACACCCTGGACAGGTCGCCAGTTTGTCGCAGGGCCAACACACAGGGACAGACAACCATTCGCACTCACATTCACTCGCACATTCACACCTAGTGGCAATTTGGATTATCCAATTAACCTATCCCCACAAGCTGCATGTCTTTGGACGGTGGGAGGAAGCCGGAGTACCCGGAGGGAACCCACGCAAACACGGGGAGAACATGCAAACTCCACACAGAAAGACCCCGGCCTGATGTTGGAATTGAACTCAGGACCTTCTTGCTGTGCGGCAACAGTGCTAACCACCGTGCCACCGTGCTGCCAAATTAAAATGGTTTTATTTGAAAAGGAACCATGCATTGTACCAGAATTAGCTTAAGGCTGGCAACTTAAGTTAACTATTTTTATGTAGCCTGGCATCCAGGCTGTTTAGTAGCTTCTACTATGGGACGAGACCTGCCTATGAGTTTTTGTTCAAACATGTTGTGGGGTAAGATTATAGATAAATCTTTTTTTAATTAGATAAATTAAGTTAAAATAATTTAGCTCTTTATCAAAATGCAAAATTCAAAACTATTGCTACACTGCAGGTAATTGTTGGTCACGGAATCAGTGAATCATCATCACTGCGGGCAGGGCAGTGGTATTGGTTTTGGCTGGGAAAACAAAAATTCTTTCGTTTGAGAAACAGAGAACATATGGAGTCATAATGACAGTATTACACAGTAATACACAGGAGCAAATCTGATTAGAGCTCATTTGTCCAACTGAAAAGTCATAGCAGTGAGCATGTGACGAGAAAAATGTCTGTGTGTGCTCTTATGGCTGCAGTCAAAATAAAGGGAAAAGAACAGCATTTTAACATTTTAACCTGCACTTGAATTTATTAGGCTCATTACGGTACTCTTGAAGTCGAAGTTAAATGCTCTGCCAAATAATTGTCTTGGCTTAAAGAATATTAATTTGTTATTTTGGAGAAATGATGAATCGTGCATATTTTTAAAATAACTTGCTAAAACGGTTTTGGCAACGAAACATCACTGTTTGAAATATTAAAGGCAAACATGCAGTGCAATTTTCAAAAAGCCAACAAAGCAGATATGGACTGAGCGCAGGAGGACACGATCTAGTGAAAAACATTTATTTACATGCAACCTGTTGCCCAGGTGTTGCAGTGCAGCTGCATGATCTCATTCATATTGCAGAAAGTCATTTGTATTCTTATGCCCAGCATTAACTCGAGCATTTCGTCTCTAAATTGTTTATAAAATAATTTATTATCTTGCTTCACTCTACTTTGATCACAGGGAGTAAACTGCACATGTTTAATTACAGCTTGGGGCGTGTTTGTCCAGTGTATATTTTTTCATATAATTGCTTGTATCCGTTTATTATTGCTTGCATGTGCACGTGAATATTTACATGCACATGTGCACTTCTGTGCTTGTTTGCAGGAGTTGGATATGAATGATGGTTTGTATCTGTGTGTATGCGTAAGTGCATGTTTATGTGCATATACAGCTCTATGGTTGAACTTTGAACATGCCCTTACAGCTTCTTTCCTCGGTTTCATGTCAAATGGCGGTGCTTGATTTCCTCCCCACTGTTGACCAAACAGTCCCGTATTAGATGTCTGGCATTTCCTCAGACATTATCTGTCAATCTGTCTCGATACATGACACCAGAGACAAAGAAGCGGCAACTGTTACTCCCAAATCACTTTACAGATAGAAACTGAAGCCTGGCAACAAGTCAGAAAAGAATACAAATCAAAAATCAGCAGTCTGTATCGACTCTTGATATGTAGTTTGTATTGGCTGCTTTCATTTTAACAGCAAAAAAAGAAAAAAAAAAGAAAAGAATAAAACACCAGAGATTTTGTTTTTCTCCTGGTGGTTGAGGAGTTGAATGTGGTGCCATTCGCTTTGGTGATCGCAAATATTCATGTTCATATTACAGCGCTCCCTTCTTCGCTTTAAAGTTTACACGTGTAACGTCTCAAATATTTGAGGAGATATTAGAGAGAATTTCTTTTATTTCTCTTGTTGTCAGGATATTCTTTGTGTGATCACTGCACACCTTTTTAAAAGAATCATTAGAAAACCGGCGTCATACCGAGCTAGAAAAACGTTACAAATTCCATTTTCCTGTCCTGTGTAAGTCCACCCATTTGCATAGTTTTATTTTTTGAGTATATTTGCTTCAAAGTGGATGAGATTCAGCTGGATGGTGCCAACTGCGTGCCAAGAAAAAGAGCTTTGATTCCTGAAAGTATATACAGTAATACACTCCCGCCGAGCGGAGTTTGACTTTTTGAGACTGCCGCAGGCTTTTCCTGGTTGTGTAACACAAGCTTCTGCTGCTCAGTTAGGGATTTAATAGCTTGTCTTTCTGACTTAACGCTAAGTCATGAAAGTTTCTGCAGGTTCCAGACAACATTACACTGCATTCATACATGGATGCTCCAAATTAAAACATAACACTTACACTCAAAGCTTTAGAAAACATAAGCTCTTAAAGAAAACATGTAAAACTGCACATAATAGCTGCCACTTATGTCAAATAAATGCAAGTCACTAATCCTGATCCAGGGTAACACAAGTTAAACACACTTCATTAGAAATAATTCATCGCTGACCTGATCTTTTTCAAGGATTAATGTATAATAACTGAATTGGGACATGTAAAAATAACTCAGATGAACAGAAAGATATCTCTGAAACTGCTTATTTTAATAGGCAGTTTTCCATCCACTGTTCCAACATCTGATTATGAAACCTTACTGAAAGTAAACAGCTCACAAAGAAACATGGATTTTGTTGTTTCACAGTGAACCGCCGCCTTCATTTAAGTAAGAAAAGCTCAGCATCTGCAAATGAACTTAACCCTCACATACTAAGGCCTTCGCTTAACTAAAGCTAATGTAGGTTACATGTAAGAGCTGCGGGAGTCGTTACGACACTAATTTCAATTTGTTTGGTGCCCATCAATCCCTCTATTGTAGTGTAAGTTAACATTTTTGCGGGCTGTATGTGGTTGAGGCCCCGGGTTTGTTGTTTATACTAAGTCGTGACCAATTAGCATTAAATTAGCATGTGACTGATGAAAAGTAAGAAATCCCATACATGCTTGTTTTAGTGTAATTTATTTCTGTGTGTTGCAAAAGAGATACAAGCTAAGTAAAAACAGTTTAGAAGTAAAAGTGTCATGATAAAGGATTTGTTAAAAAAAAATAAAAGGTTGCTTCTCATGGTTCAGTCTTGACTCTGGTAAATTTTATCCTGTTTGTTTTCCCATGACTGATGAAGCCATTGATCAGGATTACTTGATAGCTAAATTGCTGTAATATCGCTAATGGCTCAGTCACACTAGAGTAAAAGTCCACAACTGCCTTGCGACTAGGAAAAATCAGTGCCTCAGTGTCCGAGGCAAGCGTGCGGGTATAACTCCCTCAAACGTTAGTCAACCAAGGTGATTGTGCGAGGTAACGTGTCTCCAAACAGTCACGGTGCGACTGTGACTGCAGACAGATTGGCAAAGATTTGCTAGCAATTTTGGAAAAGTGACAATTCGTGAACAAAGAAATATTGCAAACACACTGCAGTTGATCTAAGTCAGTCTTCATTGGTTGTATTCTGGTTATTTTACTATATAAAAGCAAGGTTGCTGACCGCCTGAATTTGAATCACATCACTATTTGTGGTGGAAAATCTGGATTTCAGTTTCAAATGTGTGAGGTTCTAAGTAGCCTCTGAATGCAAGTAGTTCATGTGGATTTCTGTGTGTGTAGATGTGCAACAGATTTGCAGTTTTTGCTGGTAGTTAATCGCTGTTTCATCACAAACAAACCCTATTGCCAACCTGACCCATTCAATCGCAAACTTACAGCAGACTAATAACAGACTGGCCCCATCTTAACAATTCTTAATTGCTATCTTGGTGCACCAAAGCTGCTTTGAAGATGGCAACTAAATGCAAGTGGTCACAGACCTGGCCTCTGTCTTCAACAACAAGATTGTGAAATAATTTCCGTTGTGTCCGCGGTCTCTGACCTAGAGAAAACAGTGGAACACCTTTCAAGGAGGTATTATCAAGCTGGATCATCACTGAATGCTGAAAAAAACATGGAGATGCTTTTTAAATTAACCTTTCGCCGTATGACATGATTTCTCATAAATTCTGCCTGGTAAGCTTATGCTTTCTGTGTGCTGCTGAGGTTTGTGGCTGGTCTGGATTAAATCCAGTTACTCCACTGCCTGTCGAAGTGAGCCAAACCTGGCTGGACTTCAGCCGAGTGATACAAGGCCAAAGCTGTCCGCAAGCTCCCACACAGAGGATTAATAGTTTCTGTGTCACCTGGAACTTGTCAAAAGGTTTTTTTTTCTAAAGGACATTTTTTAAAATTAGGAAAATAATATATTTATCATTTTTAATTTGAAGGAATGTCAGATAATTATATTTTCATATGTTTGCTTTGAGGTCAGCTTTCTCATACTTAGAAAAAAGTTGATTAAACATTTGTAGCACGTATTTCCAGTTAAGATTTTTTTTTTTTGGCTTCGGCTTCAGTCTGTAAAATACAATGATGTTATTGACCATTAAATGAAGCAGGTAAATGATTCTGATAATACTTAATGTGTTTGAATAAACTTTTAAAAGAGATAAATGACCATAAATGCACTTGTGTCCTTCTGGCTCCAGTCCACATTTTTGGGGTTTCGGTGAAGTTTCACATGTGAGTGCCACACAGCACACTTTGTGAGAGTTCTGCACAGATGTTTTGAACTGTCTCAGTGCTGTTACACACCTCATTCACAGCAGGTCTGTAATGAATAGCTGCCTTGAGCATCCACTAGATTTCTCCCCCCCCCCCAGCTAGGTGATGATTTCTTAAATACATTGCAAAGCTGCTTTTTGACCATTACGTGCCATTACTAACGTGTCACTTGCCAGGCTGTGTTCAGTTTCAGAAAACACAGCTCGACCCACTATTAGATGCTTCTGAGATATTTTTTGCTGCGTGGCAATTTCTACAAATTAGCTGAAAAAGTGAAATGTTTTGTAAATGACGAATAGCTGTCATGTTGGGAGTGGAGGCCAGGACCTTACACATGCTGCAAATGCAGCGAAATGAGGAAGATGCTTTTGAAATGATCTTTTTGCTGTATTCTGCTGAGAATTCTGGTAATAACTTTATTCATTCATTAATTTAAGATTAGCTACAATGTGTGTATGACGAAGGAACCAGTCATCGTTTAAGGTAGCCTTTGACAATTAGAATCATCTTCATAGTGCTGGTTTTTAAGGTTAGCATGAGCTGGAGAGGCCCAAAAAAGTTACTCTGTAGCTTAGCTTATTATCAGTGTTCCACTGTCAGACTAAAATTGCTCCACAAAACCTTGCCCACATTTTCTCCTCCTTTTATAACTTTGTATTGACAAAAATTGCCATGTGGGTAGCCTTCACATGATTCAGATCTGGCACTTACTTCTTTGTGTGGGCATAATTAAACACTCTAATTTAACTCTTTATAGAATTAGGCATGGTAACCATGGTTGATTAGACAGTTGTGATCACTTACACGAATATCTGACATGAGCTGGCAAAGAGACACCGAGCTACACATGCTCCACAGCTAATCAGGACCTGCAAAGGTAATCAGATAGCCTTTACCTCAGGCAGCAGCACACCACAGACATTGTCAAGCTGTCCAAAGGAGAGGCAGGAAAATTTCTGTCTTTCCTTGGGCTTTTGTTAGGTGCCTTGCATGCAGACCTGGTCTTCTTTCATTGTGAAGCAGTACACCTTATGGTGAAAGCATTTGACAGTAAATAGTGCTGCAGACACTCTGCACATGTCAGGTTAGGACACTATTTAGCTGATTTTTCTAAAAGGAATTAAGCTGCTCACACTCTAAAAAGAAAAGCATTAGACTGTCAAAGTAACTACTAAACATTGCCTCACCTGTCCCTGCCTCATTTTCTTACCCAATTGGAAAATTGATATATATGTGTTTTTGGCTGAGAACAGAGCTAATTGGAGGTTTGAGTGTCACACGGCCTGCACAGTTTCCCTTTACCTGAACGAAAAAAAAAAATGGTAAAAGCAATTTTTCCAATTCTGGAAGCCCGTAGTTGATTTCGATAAGATCTTTTCAGAGGAACACTCCTTTTGATAAATCGCTGCTAAGATAACTGACACATATTGGTCTGAATACAACGGCAAATGTGATGGTCTGGTGATTTGACTTGTTTCGTATCTGTAGATGAAGACAGATATGTTGTATAAACTTATGCGGTGTGTGGTTTTTGTGTGCCGTGCATTTTTGTCTGCGTGACGTGCTATATGTGTGTTTGAATCATTTTTTGAAAATAGTCAAATATTTTACATTATTGACATTGCTGCATTCAAATACCAGGCTAAAATAACGTTTAAAAAACCTGCTAAGGTGTACCTAAGCCTTTGTGAACACATACTTTTCCAGCATTTGTGGAATTTCTACTCAGAAGTTGAGGCGTTTTTAGGTTTGGCTTTTGAGGTTTGAGTTTCAGGTGGTTTTGTGACTTCAACAAAACTGTTTGGTAAGGTTTTTAACCTATGTATTTCAATACCATCGATATAACTAATTTTCATGGTCTGTTACTTGCGATACTTTTTCTGCCCCCAAACATCGATTTTGTTTATCTATTTTCAAAGTAATTTAGAAAGCAAAACCTACCAGACTCACTCTGATGCAAACTGCTCAGGTGAGTACTTGTTGCTTTTTATTTTAATTTTGTACTCAGTATCTTTGTTGTTGGGGAAAAAAACAAGCACGCTGTATTTTTTTTTCACATTTGCAGTTTTTCTGAAGTCACACACTTTGAAACTGTTTCTGAGTCTGCAATAATAAAGAAACTTTACAGACATGATGCAAAGTTTGATTCCTCACCATCTAAACTTGTATGCAAACCACTCTTTGACCCTGTGTGAATCTTTCATTGGCTGTTTCTTATTTCACAGTTTCCTCCCCTTATCTAAAACGTGTTGAAGCCTCTTCGCTTGCTGTTTTTACAGTATATTTCATCATTTGTGTTGCTTTGACAGTTGCTATTTTGGTGTCAGTTTGCATATCAGGATGCTTATATTTGTACCATTCACAATAGTTGCAGAGGGACACTTCTCTGAAAACTGAACTCCCAGCACATTTGTGATGTTTGGATGTTTTTCATATTTTGTTGACTGTTCATAAATCTGTGGTTGTGAAGCTGTGGGAAGTGGTAGATGTCTAGACAACAACAACCATCACACTCTCTGATTTTCACTTGGCCTACCTATCTTTTTTTTAACCGCTATTTCTTTTTCTTTCCGTGGAAACACGATTCTCTCTTTCCTCCCGCTGTTTGTCTCAAAAATATTTTCACCCTCTGTTTATCTCCTTTACTTCCTTTGTCTCCTGTACTGATCAGCCTGACAGAACAATAAACAGATTCATTTCTCAGATGGTTTGGATGCAAGGGCCCATTTTCCATTGCATAGACTTATTCTGTAGGTGATTGGGAGGTGTAGCGTTTATACTGCTGATGGCGTTAAAGGTCGATGTTGAGTTTATTGGGATTCCAGTCTCTGTTTTTGTTTAGAATAAGAGAAGTGATGCAAGCTGACTGAAAGTGTTCACATGCATATTACTGTAAATAAGCGTGTGTGCTTGTGCATGTGCCTGGCTTCTTCAGTTTGGTTTGCCCGCGGTGATTTGGTTCTGAGTCTAGGCCAGTGGTAAATAGCACTATGTGGGTTTTTAATTCCTGCTGTGTCTTTATTTCTTGGAGAACTTGGAGAGCAATTTCTTATCCTGCTGTCTGTTGTTGTTTTTTTAAACATCATTTGCCCCCATCATCCTGTGCAGTGAGGAATTTGGTGTATTTCAATTCAATGTCCAAACTTTTTACGGGATTAATATACAGATTCAAAAAAGTACAAAATAATCATCTTAACAAAGCAATTTAGTCAACGCTGTTGGATTAAAGTTTTGGGCATGTAGTAGTAGTAGTTTGAGTTTTCCCTTTTCCTCTTCTTCCGTAATTTACATTTCCCATGTAAACCTTTTCACCTTCAGCCTCTTTTTGTCTTCATATGTTTCCATAATTTCTTTGGACTTCTGCATCTTGACTCTTTGCAGTTTCCTGTTTTCACATGTGTGCTGAATAAAGGTTCAATTATCTGTGTAGCATGATGTGGATGACTTAGAATGCATGTGATTGGTCTGTGTTTACTCTGTACATACACTGATAAAGACAAAAAGCTGGTTAAAATAACCTTACTACAAATACGAGAGTAGTTCTGCAGAATATAACAGAATTGTCAACTCGAAAATAACAAACTACGTCCATTCTTTGAATCACTGTGGTTTGGCAGCGATGTAAATGGATAAGCTTTTAATAAATACTCCTCTGGCCTTGCAAGAAACCATCAAGCAGTCTTGATCTATGCATTGTTATCGCCACAGGCTAAGGATGAAATAGCTGCCACCATCACCAAGGGGGCAAAGTTTGTGGAATGAGTGCACTGAGTGGGATTTTTCTGTTTCTGCAGAGGTTGGAGTGCAAAAGAGCACACGGACTAAAATGCAATTCATGCATCTAAAACTATGTTTTTTATAAACTCGACACTGAGATATTTCCAGATATTGGAAATACTGGAAAGTCTTTTTCTTGCCTGTATCCTTGCTTGGCGGTTTTTTTTTGTCCAGCTGCGATTCCCAGTTTGTCGATGGCCAGCCATTTGTCTACAATGGCATACAACACTCTGCTATTGAAGCAACCTGCTGTACCGAAATATTACAACTTTTTCCCAGATGAAAGAAGATAAAACAATTTATTTCCGACGTGGCCGGTGGCTAATTTTTGCCTGTTTGAGTGTGGAAAATCTTGAATTAATCTACTCTTCTTTCTTTGCCTGTTTGCGTGATAACACACATACATTCTCAGATGGTCAGTGTGCGTCTGCAGTAAGTGTTCGCAGCTGTTTTGGCTTGAATCTCGGCATGAAACAGCTTGGCAGTGTTGTTCTTGACTCGTGCTGTCCTGAATTAATAGTGTTCTTTCAGTCAACAGACAGTCGTCGAGATTGATGGCTGTTTTCCTTGTGGCTCGCTGTGTTTTCAAGATCTTTGTGTTGTGTCTTGGTGGACCGAGTCGCCGAGTGGCTCGCTGGTTGCTGTGTGGGCCTGTTTTGTATGTACGTGTGAGAGAAAGGAAGAGTGACAGGCAGGAAGACAGAGGCAGGAAAATTTTGCGAATAGTGGACACTCCTGTTTGGTCACTGTCAGAATGTGTGATGACAGGTGGCAGCATGTGTGTGTGGGAAAGTGTGTGTTTACAGTGCTTCTATGTTGATTAGGAAATTAGCTTTGCACAGAGAAGCCACTGTTGTTATGTTAATTTATATAAAAAGTTAGAAAAGCTGGAGTTACTGAACTTTGACATTTTGGCATTTTTACTTAGACAGTCAATCAGGTATAAGAAGACATTACAGTAAATCAAGGGGCTGATCACAGACTAAGAATGACCCTTGTGTGCAAACGGCGTGTTGTTAGGACTCCTGTACAGCTTGTTCAGGGTATAGCGAAGCAGTATAGCCGGATAGAGCGCGGGGGTTTGAGAAGTTGACATTTCAATCACCACAACCCCCACGATCTGCGCGTGCGTGCACACACACACACACACACACACACACACACACACAATGCGCGTGTAGAAACCTCGAGCCATTTGGTTTGAGGCTGATTCCCTGTGACAGCCTAAATATTTGGCTGTGTCGGGCACCAAGGTAAATGCACCCCGCAAGAATGTTTTTACAGGGCGAGAGAAAGGGAGAGAGAGACAGAAGGGAAGCGAGGAGGGCGAGAGATAGGTTTTGGACAGAGATAAATAGAGAAAGAGAGAGAACGCACAGAGAGGAAGAGAAGGAGAAGTGTAGTCACGGTTTCATATGAATGTGGTCTGAGTGCTGGCCGCTGGTTTCTCTGTGATGTACATGGAGCATGTGCTCATTTTTTTATGTGCTGAAGTCTGGAGGCACAACTCTACTCCAAATAATTAATCAATAAGAAATTGTATCGACACACTCTAAGTTTAAACTTCAGCCTCCCAAGAGATCTATGAGGAAACAAAACATGCACATTAACTTATTCATTGAAAACATTTTTAAAAAGCAGACAAAACAAACATATTACTTTACTGATAACAGCTATTAGTGAAATCCTTGCTCATCTTAGATGACTTGGCTTTTATAAACACACTTGTGAAGTAAAAATTGCTTGCTGATGATTTTAGTATTTTAGTGATTTAAAATGAAACTGTGGGCTTAACCTGGCTATTAAAGGAGTTGTTCATGTCAGCATTAACTCACAAGGATCATAAGGATTAGGAAATATAAATGGTATATGAGGATACTTTTTCCCTAAAGAGAGAGAATACGTTTTTGGTCATTATTATTTTCAAAGCTTTGGGCCTGAGGACTTTTTTACTTTCTCCTCTTTCTTTCCTGTACAGGAAATCCTTGCCCAATACTTTCCTTCTTTTGTTGCATTGGAAAATTAATAAATCTTTCTTCAAAGGTCTGCTCTGAGTTCTGCAGAGCGGGCAGTAATCCATGATGATGAAGCATTTAAGCACACACACACACACAAACATATAGGCACAGACACATACATGTACATATAAACACACTAAGATGAGACCTAATCTTGTACAGGTTATACACACGTACATACACGAAAACATACACACGGAGCGAGGAGGTCATTAGTGACCCGAGGAATGTAAGGGTCAAATCTTAAAAAGATCTGATAGAGGGGATCTATAGGATCAAAGGAGAGAAGGATGGAAAAAGAGGGAGTGAAGGAATATGCAGGATGAAAGAGGAGAAGAAGGGAGGTATGAAACGATGGGAGGATAAATGTGTGAGGGAGAGATGTGTAGGCAAGTCGGAGAAAATATGCTCAGGGGAGTTGGAAGGAGGGAATTGAAAGAAAGAAGCAACAATACGGATAAGTCAAACTGACAGGTGTGCGTATCTGTGTTTAAATGGTGGGTTTTCAGCAAGAAAGTGAAAAGGTTGCGCTGTGGTGAAAGATTTATGTGTGTGCGGTGGGAGTGTCATTGAATGTCTGCTGAATAAAACACTTTATTTCCACTTTTGCAGCCGCAATAGCCATTAAACAGCCGTTTCTTTACAAACATAAAGACAAAAATCATAAAACTGGCAGTATCTTCACTTTTTTTAACCACAGTCTTATAGAAAAAGAAACTTGCTATGTTTTCTTTCGCTTTTCAGCTTGTAGTTATGGTTTAAACCACCTTTTTAGTTTATTTAGGTTTTCTCTTTATTTTCATACACCTTTTCCTGGCTCAAAACCAATATTGGATATTTATTTGACCAGAAAGCAGCAGAAAAATACAAAATAAACACGTTATGTTGATTTTTTTTTCTCAAGACTGTTAGATGTTACACTGAAACGCGAAAGTTCGTTTTTCATGGTTTTAAACCTCTGAAACCTCTGAAACTGTGGAGTGGACAAATTGAGACTTTCAGTTTAAAATACACAATGAGACTATTATGAAAGAGAAAACAATCAATTTGAAATCAGTCACATTTTTTTAATCATCTTAGGTATTAGAAGTTTAGCCTGTTTTGTCTGGAAACTCAGATAAAAATAGACGTTACTTCCTGAACCCCATCACAATCAAATCACAGGGCATTGGTGTTTAAATGTTAACTACCTGAGGACAGCACAAGGTCTCTGAATCACTGTTTTGTGAAGTCCTAGCAGTGCTGCTGTGCTCCTGATGGGTCTTGTTTTAGGGCTGACTGCTCTGACTAACATTTCGCTGATAACATCACTCATAAGTAATTCAGAATCCCCGTCTCTGCCTACTTCTGCCTGCATTCGTCTTCGTCTATACTCTCATCCTGAGGTTTCATCGATAACAACAGTAGTGAAAGTCTTTTCACTACTGTTCTTTTTCTCTCCCTTTTTTTCTTTGTTTTCTTCTCTATTATTGGTCTGAACCTTTCTCTTACTGTTGGTGGTATAAATCATACTCAGTGCCTGTTTCTGTCTTATTTATGTGCATGTATGACAAAGAGAAAAGGAGACTTGTATTACTGTGATAGCATCACAAGCAAGTAGGAAACCGAGGAGCTGTTGGGAGTCTTCATTTGTACTTGGGAGATTGCCTGGAAGATCTCTGTCTCACTCTCTCTCTTTCTGTGTGTGTGTGCACGCATCTGTCTGAGGACATGGTTTGTCAGCAGTGTGGATAGCCTACTTTATAAAACGTGTGTTACTCCATATGCTTTTTCTGCTCACTTAGGCACGCAAAAACAGAATATTTGGAAAAATCACAAAAAAACCACAAAGACGCTTGCACGCACCAGCACACATGCTCATCTTTAGTGTCTCATTAAAGCCCAGCTGAAAATTAAACTAGTCAAACACTCTCTAAATCTCAGTGCCAGCTCTTACAATCAGAATAACATAAATTAGCTGGAGGCTTTGCCATAAAAGGAATATAGCTTTGTGTTTACATGTTGGTCACATTATGCCAGATTCATATTATGACATATCTCTCGTATAGTTTACATAGTCTATATATTTATATACAGACCAAATGTGTTGATGACATTGTTGGCGAGATTAAAGACGTAAAGTCATCTTATCTTTGCTTGTTATGATTATGGTGATTATGATGGCAGCATTAAGGCCGAAATATACTGAACCTAAAGTAACATGAAGCAGACCAGTGTTGAATGCTGCTGGCTGTTGTGCCGCTGTCTTTCCCTGGATACAAAAGAGGTCCTTCTCTAAACTGTGACACTATTCCTATTCCTATATTATTCCTGTGTTATGGAATTAATTGTGCTGACTTATTTATGGTGCCATCACATTAGTACTGAATAGGTTTGTCACCAGAACTGAAAGTTTCGATACCTTTTGACACCAAACCAAAAAACACTGATACTCGAATACTAATTGATAAAGAAAAAGCACAGATTATATCGCATTAGATACTCATTTGCAGCAGTATTGAAATCAACAGTGCTTTCTTCACTTCCACCAGCTGACGCTCTGCTTTACACAGCCCCACTGTAAGCTGACAGGCTCACAGCCCTTCCCCTCACTAGAAGCTGAACACATGAAAAGTAGTGCAACAAACTTGGTGATGCTTATTAAAAGACCAACAGCCCACTCTTTATCAACAGTTGTCATACATGTTAGCCTGGACACATGTTACCTGATTAATTACAGAGCTGCCGCGTGCTATCATTAAAATAGGGTCTAGTGGCTTTGGCTAACAATAAAATGCTAATGCTAATTTTGGACTTAGGGATATTTTATATTCAGTGCAGTGAATTGACGTCAAATCTGCTGTCACTAGCCACCGTTTCTTGGTCGTGCACTTATCAAGTTTTGTAACCTGCTTGAAGACATGACTGTGTTGTTTTTTTTCCCTGCTGTTTTAATGGTATATCAGTAGAAATGCTCAAACATTCACAGATTATATAAAGGGAGATGTTGGAACAGTTGAAAAGATGATACTTTGTGGACAAAACTGGAAAAAGCAGTTTTTTTCTCCTTGTTTTGATCTCTTCTTCTCCTACATCAGTGCACATGTAGTTCTCTGATCAGGAAAATAATGTAGTGGCTACCTGCTTTGCTGCCATAACAGAGAGCATAAATGAATGAGGCCGTGAAGCCAGCAACCTGGTGGGTATACTGGGGCCTTTAGAGAGCAAACATTATCAGTCCTGCTCATCTGTGTTGTTAATGGACAATGTTAGTTTGTCAAGATAGCAAAAATTATTTGTTTTTAAAAAGTATTGTGTTTCTTTTAAAGAAAGACACCTAGACAAATGATTCAGTAGATATATCTATAGCAGGAACTTTTCATTTAATTGTTTGTCCATTATCTAACTTTGGTGTAGAATGAATGACAAGGGATCTTTATTAATAGAAAAAAGCTGTAAAACGTATGAAAATATCCTGAAAAGTTCAAAATTAAAAAAGCCTTCCAGTGAAACGGACTGGCATCTTTGCTTGCCCGATTTTGACCCCCGGGCCTTATGTTTGACACCTCTGCTTTAGAGAAAATCAACATTTGGCTCTGGTACATGTTCCTTCACATGATTTAAAGCATCTTTCCACTTGGCTCGCAACCAAATGACAATTTTTACTAAATAGTTGAGGAGGTGTAACACCTTAACAATACTCTACAAAACTCAAAACCTTAAACTAAGACTCCAAACTCCAGGGCGAGAGCAGCAAGAGTTTTTTGAACACTCCAAATCTCCACATGTGGGAATCTGACCGTGATGATGTTTGCTCTAGATGCACACACCCACCCCACTCCATCTCCACAAGAGGGGAGATTTCCATGACAAAGGACAATTATTGACTTTCATTGGCTCCGCTTTCTTTGATATCAGCAAGGGGTGTGTCTGTGTGTCTGTCTGTGTGTGCAGGAGGGGGCGGGTTAGGGGACAGCAGAAGAAACAGGGGGATCTGATGAAAGGAGCCGAGTGGGGAAAAAGCACCCGCTGACCCGCAATGGAGTAGTAGAAGAGGACGATTACAGCAGAAAGAAAGGAATGATTTGTTAAGGTTTTCTTCCTTTCAGTCCTCCACTTTACTGCTTTTTTTCTGTTTCCTCACTTTCTGGTTAGTGTTTTCTTTCTGTCTGTCTTATTCCTTCCCCGCATTTTTTTTTGTACTTTAAGCTGCCTATATATGACTGATCCTCCCCCTCACCCACACCTCCGCTCCCTCCTCCTCTCCCTTCACTACCATAATTTAAGGGGCTGAAAGGCATGGCGAGCACAGAAAGAGGAGAAGGGAGAGCAGTGAAAAAGGGGAGACCCTGCAGATGAGGGCCTTCCTTCACGGAGATGGCACAGATGTGAGGGTGTTTTTGTGAAATGAGTCGGGGAGGGGCGGCGATAGGCTAATTTGCGTGGCATAAAGACGGGGGTCCTTTTCATATGCAGAGCTCCACTTTGATGCGCGGCCGATGAAAGCTGGAGGGAGCACAGAGGAGAGGAGAAGAGAGGGTGACGGAGGGGTTCTTTGTCCCCCTGACAAGAAGGCATCTGCTCCACGCTGCTCTCCTCTCCTGCTCTCTTCAGCTATAAGGAGGCTCCCACAAAGGGGAAGCCGAGGGGGAAAAGTGTCATCGGAGCACCTTAGAAAGCAGAACATAAAAAGCAAAAACATAACAAAAAAATAGCCGCTCAGGTCCGCCTTGCATACAGATACGCATATCGTTACAGAATTCAAGAGCTGAGGCTTCACACACAAACTGGTGAATTGCAAAAACATGCTGACATACTGTGGACAAATTTACATAGTTCCACTGCTAACCAAAAACGTATTCACTTTGACTCATTGTTCCTTTTGAGAAGCAAATAAACTATACAAAACTTTCTTCTGTCACTGGGATTGAGATCAATGGCTTCCAGGGTGAAAGGTGTGCGTTTGTGTGCATGTGTCTGTGTGTGTGCGGTGAGAGATCAGAGGGAGACCATGCACTGAGGTGACTGGCGGTGCTTTCTGTACGAACCCCTGTCTCAAGTCTGATGTGTAGACTGTACAGCTTTCTGAGCATGTGCGTGCGCTGATGTGCAATTGTGTATATCTATATTTGCATGTGCATGTGTGCATATGTCTTTCATCTCACCAGGTCTCTCTAACCAAACACTGGCTGATTTCATGCTCACACAAAAGCTGAATCTGTGCTGCAAAGCTGAAAGGGGTCCAGGCAGAAAAAAGTGTCCTTTTTAAAGTGGTTAATTCAATAGGACACGTAAATCAGAATTTTATGCCCAGTCTTGCCTAAAATTTAACATGTTTGCTGTTTGCTGACAGTGTCTGTCAGTCAGACTAGTATAGCTCAACAACTTTTAAATGGAATCCTATAAAGAGTGTACATAAAATAGTTTTCAGATAATGGATCATTTTAGCTCTAAACCAGGCTGGACTCCAAAAGGCTAGGCATGCTGCGCTATGTTGAAACTGATAGCTCCTCTCCATTTCCCCACTGTGGCAGTTACCACTACATATCATCACAGCAAAAATCTTCCTTATGTGGATTCCTCGCTTCTCAAGATTTTCCGCTCTAGGTGAGCTATCCTCTCACCTTTTATCAGACATTTGTGTTTTTTTTAGCAGCAGAGCTCCTCTCTCTTACGGATAATTGACATTGTCTTGCATTGACAGCCACATGTGCTGTCATTTCTCTTGATCCTCTTTCTTTGTTGTTTTTGTTTTTTTGTGTTGCATTGCTCAACAGCTGATCTGGGAATATCTTTAACTCTCAATTTGATTCTCTTTGTTTGGCAGGCCTTGAAATAAAACCTCAGAGTCACAGAATGAAGCCTCCTGAATACAACTGTCATCATTAATGGTTCCCAACAATAGCATTCTTCAGCTGCATGGCAGTTTTAGCAGTGGCACACTGCACAGCCAATAACTGTTCAAAGATTGCTTTGGCTTGTAGTTGAGAGGGCACTGTTTATTGCTGGTATCCAGTAATTACACCAGAACATACCAATGCTCACATGTATGTGTGAGGTTGCTGACTCGCTGCTTGTTTGATTGTTAGAAGTTGTATTTTACACATATAATTGACATTAATTTGCTTGATCTTCATATTTTTGACCCCAGAAAAACCTCTGGGTCTTAGAGGGAGGTAGAAATAAATCTTTCATTAATTGGTTATCCCTGTCTTATTTTAGGTGATCTTTGCCCTGAACCAGACTTTATTACAACAGGAGTCTTTAAGGGCAGGAAGCCTACAGGTCCCATATACCACTGAAGACCTCATCAGGCACTACAACTGTGGAGATCTCAACTCCATTATCTTCAATCATGACACATCACAGGTCAGATCATCCACAATCTCATCTTATCTTGTCTTGTCTTGTCTTATCTGTAACTTTCAGTCTGTCTAATAAGCTTAGATTCATTTTGATCTTAGGTTTGTCCAACTGGCACAACCCTTAACCTTTTACTTTCACCCCTAACCTACTGACCCACCTCACCTTCTTCTTCCCCCACCCCACACACCCCCAGCGCACACATGCACTTTCTCCATACTTAGCTACTTCTGTTCTTTCTTTGCCACCATTGCTATATGTTTCTCCTGCCAATCTCATGAGATCTTTGTCAGTCCAAAGGCTTTTAAGTCAATTGTACCATCAGTCATGTAAAGAAAATAAATAAGTAAAAACCCTTGAACGATATGTCTTAAGAATTTCAGATTTTTTATTGATTCAACCTTAGTCAAAGGTTTGCAAATAACCTATAAATAAACAATCATGTCTTCTGTGTTTTACTTTCATGGCCAACTACCTTGGGAACTATAGGTCCCTAACTTCAATAATGTGACACTGCCACCCAATGAGCAGGCCACTGCCCAGGAAATAGACAGCTACTTCCGACAGGAACTCATCTACAAGAGAAATGAAAGGATGGGCAAGAGGGTCAAGGCTCTGCTTGAGGAACACCCAGACAAGAGCTTCTTTTTTGCTTTTGGAGCAGGTTGGTGTTCTCTAATCTACACAAAATACACACAGAAAAAAATGAACAGTGAACTCTGTGATCAGTGTTTGGAGTATCAGCTTTATAATATGCAGTGTGGGTTGTTGGTTTACTAGTGTGTTATTAGATACAGTAAATGCCGCTATATACGTATAATATCCCAAATCCACGAGTTCCTCCCCGTGGATACTTCTATGTGTATGTGTATTTGTAAAGTGGTAATGAGATCTTTCCTTCAGTCCAGACCAAAACTCCTGGACACAAATTTACTTAATTACCTTCAAAATGACTGAATGAGTGAATGGTCTGTGTCTCTGTGTGTGTGTGTGTGTGTGTGTGTATGTGTGTGTGTGTGTGTGTGTGTGTGTGTGTGTGTGTGTGTGTGTGTGTGTGTGCATGGCGGGGCCTGGGGCTCACTAAGCCTTGACCCCTGTGGGACATGGTCCTGCTCCCGGCTGGATGCTTCTGCCCGTCTTTGGGATGTGGATGCTTGTTTGTTCTGGGGTGCGTGGCTGGATGTTCCAGTGTGGTTGTTGGCTTGCTCCCTTGGTGGCAGGGTAATAATAATTACTTTTATCCATTTAATATAATGACTTTAATTCCAGTTTTGTTTGAAGAGCACTCCTACAAAGGAGATTAGAGACTTCTTAGTCAGAGCAGCTTAGCAAACTCAGGTAGAGAAAGCAAAGACATCGTAACCTCCTAAGACCCGAACTCTTTCATGGCATGCATTTTTAATTTCTCTTTGCTATTTGGGCTGATTGGGACCGGATGAATGTAAAAACAAAGAATTACGTGATTTTTATTTTTTTTTTACCTGATTTTTGTTTCTGAGAAAAATGAGATCCACATATGAGGGCATTCGCTTTAAATTTCAATAGAACAATAGCAGTATAATGTCCTCATAAGTGGATATCAGACACTTGTAGAGCAAAATGTAGTATTTTGGTCTAAACAACTCAAAATGTGATGTCCACATATGTGGACGCCAGGTCCTAGGAGGTTAAGGAAGAGGTGAACAGAAGCCCCAGAAAAGCTGAATTTAGCTTGTCTTCCCAGAACTGAAAGGGCAGAGTCCAGAAACACACACATATATATACATTTATACATATAAGTGGGAATTCGTGTCTCTTACTGTTGTCTTTAAATAAAGAAAACAATTTTTTTGGATGTTATTGCATTGGATTTATGGAAACCGGTGCTGCTAATCAGCCCTATGAATGAATAACTCACTGACTGATAGATGGTCTTTATCAACTTTGAGTCCAAATAGTTTAGTTTAAAGGAGATCTTCTATAAACCATAATTTTATCAATGCAGGGTTAACCAGAAGCAGACTTGTGGTGTGTTTGAGTCATTTAGAAATGTCAGCATAATACTTTGAATTCTTTTAACACTACATAGCAACCTCATAAGTATCACCCATCTAATAAAAGAATCCAATGAAAACAGGGACGGTGATAAGAACAGAAATCAAGCATACTTCTATGTGTGTGTGCGTGTGTGTGTGTGTGTGTGTGTGTGTGTTCACTTTATGTGTGCATAAGTCCATCAGCCAGACTTTCTTTATTCTGTTTTGAAAATGGACAATCAATTGATTCATTCATTTTCTCTATCCTTTGAATTTGTCTTTGTTGTAAATCACTGATTGATCTATTGATTATATTTTGGACAGTTTTCTAATGTAATGTCCAACAATCAGCTTATTTTTGCATAAAGTGTTTACAGATAATTAATAACACATCTATAAACTATTTATTAGCCATCAATAAGGGGAGTCTTATTGAAAAGTAGCGCCATTACATTCTGAATTTGGCATGTCATAAAGTTTCAGTTCATTTCATACTTCTTATACAGAGCTGTATGAGAAGAGTGGACCAAATTGTATTAATTTCTTAATCCAATTTTGTTGTTTTGTTTTGTGTTTTTTTGCTTTTAAGCAATGTTACTGTGTAAACCTTTGGGGGGTCATTTTTGAGTAGAACAGCAGTGAGCTTTGAGCAGAAAGAGAGAGGCTTTCACAGACTATTGGTCTGCTGCAGGAAACAGATGAGGAAAAGCAGATGAACACACACACACACACACACACACACACACACACACACACGCACACACACACACACACACACACAAAACCCACTCCCAGTGCCTAACAAGGAGTACATTTCAGAGCTATCCCCTAAGGAGGTGCCTTTACAAGGGCTTGGTCTCTGAAGGTGTGTGCCTCTGTGTGTATTTTTGTATGTATGGGTGTGTGCTTATATGTGTGTTCACTGTGCATGTGTGTGTCTGCATGTGAGCTGGTGAGTGAAAGTGATATGGCCAATCAGCCCAGAAGCATTGGTCTTAGACATATGGAGGGCAGGTTAGGTCGTTGTGTACAAGGAATGGGATGTGGCACACGATGGTCCACACACACACACACACACACACACACACACACACACACACACACACACACACACACATTACACAGGCCCCTGGGTATCTGGGTAAAATGTGTCCTTAATTATCCCGGGTGGGGTCAGAGGACAAGCACACTCACGCACACACACCGGCTACAATGGAGCCCATTATGTCAGGGTACTTCGTTTCCCTGTTGCTATCAGCTGTGAGATCTGTCTTATCACTGACCTTATCATGTCCCTCTGATTCGTTAAAGAATGTTTAAACAGATTAAAGATTTTTTTATGTTCCACATTTTCAAAGCTTTAGGTAATCTGTGATTATGAATAATGTTAACTTTAGATTAAATTTGATTCAGAGGAATTAGAGTTGTGCTTTTTGAAACAGCAGTAGCATATTTGACATATTTCTTTTCCCGGGTAATGATCCCATTTGACTGCAGAGGTCGGCCTGCAGATTCCTGACTGACCTATGTGGAAAATTGTTGAGGGTTTTCATTTTTGCTTTCAGTAAGCTTTATTGCCACAACAACTTAAGTACACTGGAAATAAAATAATGACCTAAAATAACTTCAGCATTAACATTCTAATATAGTACAAAGTTAACTGTGATGAGGAAATATGGTTGTTTTTTTATATTTAATTTTTATTTACATGATCAACGCAGTTTGTCTGTTTGTCTGTCAGCAAGACAATTCACTCACTGGCCACTTTGTTAGGTATACTTCAGTAGTTCTGAAGCGCACTTCTACAAAGGAGATTAGAAGCGTTGTAGTCAGAGCACCTTAACAAGTTCAGATACAGAAAGCAAAGTCAATTTTTAAGTAACACGAGACAGAAAAGCTGATTTTTTTTCTGGAACTGATGGGTAGTACATGGCATAAATTGAGCCTAATCAGCCAGTCACATGACACAAACTCAGTGCTTTTAGGCAGATATGTGCATATAGACATGCTAAAGTTTAAACTGAGCGTCAGAATGGGGAAAAAGGTAATTTAAGTGATTTTGAATGTGGCATGGTTGTTGGTGCCAGACGGGCTGGTCTGACCGTTTCAAAAAACTGCTGATTTGCTGGAATTTTCTTACACAACCATCTCAAGGTTTTCCAGAAAATTGTCTTACAAAGAGAAAATAGCGAGCAACAGTTCTCTGGATAAAACTGCCTTGTTAATGCCAGATGCCAGAGAAGAATGCTATGAATGCTTCAAGTTGATAGCAAGGCAACAATACTTTAAATAATTACTTATTATAACTAAGGTATTAGTATTTATTTATTTATTGTCATTGTCAAGAACAATGAAATTGCGTTTGGGGCTTCCATACAACCCAAAAAAAAGAAGAAAATAATAAATACCCCTTAAAACCCAAGTGTACATATTTAACCCAGTGTGACTCCAATGCAATAAGACAATCCTTAGCAATAATGTTCGTAGAAATTCAGACAAAGACCTGAGAAACATGACAAAATACAACAATGCAACCCATTCAATATTATTGTACTGTGAGATATGATATCAGATATGATAGTTATCTATTTAAGAAAGAGGGGGGGGGGGGGGGGCAGGAGGGGGAAGAGAATAAAGATATGATGCACCAATGCAGACCAGTTCATTGCTATTAAGAAGTTGGATATGGTTATTGTCCGTGAGAGGGGGGCAGAGAGTTCAGGAGCCTCACAGCCTGTGGATACAGGCTGTTGGCCAGTCTGGATGTTCTGGCCTGTATAGACCTGTACCTTCTCCCTGAGGGCAGCAGATGGAAAAGGTGGCGCGCAGGGTGATGTTGGTCCCGCAGGATACTGTGCACCCTCCTCAGACAGCGAGTGGGGAAGATATTACTGATCTCTGGCAGACTTGTTCCAATAATTCTGCCAGCTTCTTTCACCACCCGCTGGAGTGCTTGCTGATCGGCCTTGGTGCAGCTGGGGAACCACACTAGAAATCCATACGTCAGAACGCTGCTGATGGCACAGTTGTAGAAGTTCAACATCAGAGATCTGGGAATGTGTGCGCTCCGCAGTCTCCTCAGGTAGTAGAGGCGCTGTTGGGCCTTCCGTACAACTGAGGTGATATGGTTGCCCCAGGACAGGTCCTCGGTCACAGTTACCCCCAAGAATTTAAAACTGCTCACCCTCTCCACCGCCTCACTGCCAATGAAGAGAGGCAGATGGTTGTTATGGATAAGAGAACCTCTATATGCACGCATTTAATGCAGATTGGCTACAGCAGCAGAACATTACACCGGGTGCCTCTCCTGTTAGCTAAGAACAAGAAATTGAGGCTACACTTCAAACTGGCTGGTGAACAAGCCGAACTAGGAGACGCATAGTCAAAGGAACCCGTAAAGGTTTTGTGCAGATATGTATACCTTCTGTCATAATTGAACAATCGTGCACTGGATTTGACCCACAGTTGTTATCTTTGACTGTGTGAGCCATATTATGTGAGTATTTAGGTGTTTTTGCATTGTACGAAAAAAATAAAATAAATCCATGAATGGACAGTAGTCACACACTAGAGTAAAATGCTTTCGCACCCTAAATAATTTCCCATACAGGAACACATACACACTGATTTATACACCAAGAAAGAATTGCTTTGTTACACGTGGGTGGAAAACGAGGCCCTGCCAAAGTCTTTTACCTGAACTGAGCTGTAGGGGCTAAACTGACTGGTCAACTGAGAAATTGTTATTTAATTTCTTGTCATCATTTTCACACTCATGTTAAAAATTCACCAGAATGTGGCCTGTGATTGGTTTGCATCCCAGCTTTCACTGTTAGATAAACTTTGTTTTTCAGCAGTCTGGCCAGAATAGTGGTCAGGAAGGCAGCAGTCAAACAAACAGTAGCGGTCGCTGGTCAGTACCTCACACTACACTTTAAGGCCCAATGGAGCAGACACATACACACACTCTCACTCTACACTGGCTGTGTCTCTCTTTACTCCCACCTCACACTTTGTTGTCTAGAGTCCTTTCTTCTTTTCCTTGTGCAAACTGCCTGTTAATGCAAGTTCACAGAGTGCAGTGGGTAAAGATTTGAAGAAGGAAAAGAGATGCGGTGATAAGAGCCGGTTATAACAGAGTCACATTCATGGTGCACAGACCTCTGTGACCACCCAGTAGTTCTGGTTGTTATGAGAAAATTTAAGGTAGAAAAAAGTTTCATACACCTGCAGCACAAAGTACCCTGTGTCATGCTTAGTGCCCCATCTTTCTGCTAAAGCATAAAAACCAGGCTTATTAGAGTAACAGAGACATTGCCCCAGTCTTTCCTGTCATCCTCATACAAAAACATGTCAATAAAAAGATTTTGACTATACTGGGATTTGAGCCAGCTTTCAGCGATTTGCCTTTTTAAAAATTTTTTAAAAGTTTTTTTAACAACATAACTCATAATGGTGTACATATAATATTTGCCAGTTCTTTAGTCCTAGAAGGAGCAGTGATTTTAGACTCAATATATTCTGCCCTTGTCTTGACCATAATGGTAAAACTATGAAGGTTTTTCCAGTTTTACTTTGCGTAGCTAAACAGCTATCCTGTCACAACTTTGTACTTTACTGTACTGTAAGTAAATACCTCCTAGAAATTTGTCTTTTCCCCCCACTTGTTTGTCTGAAATACCACGCCCATCACTCAACGTGAATGATGATGTTGAAAACGTGCCATATGTTCAGACAGACATATGGAAGTGGTTATTGCTCCGCTCCATAGGTACAGTAACCCAATCCATGTATACAATCTGAACCCTTGTTCCCTTTATAATCTCTGCCATACCCTGGCACGCTTGACTTTAATAAAATGGTGTGTTTACATATCGCTAAAGGCCGAGAGCGACGTTCTGCCTGCTCTCAAATGTTTTTTCTTTTTCCAGGCTGAACTTGAATACATCCATGTTTCAGCCTGAAGCTCCTTAGCACACCATGATTCCCCTGAAAATCTGCTCCAAAACCACAAATTTAAATATTTGCGGCAGTGTAATAGCCAGTGTGGTTGACAGGCTCTAACGGTTACTGTACTTTGAAATGTTTGACTCTTTTCACAGACAATTAAGGTTTGACTTTGGATCTTTTGCTGTTTAGCTTGGTACAGCCTTGCTAAAGTGAATACCCCTTGGTTAGTGAGCTGTTTAGTACTGTGGGTATGCCTGTAATAAATGGATGTTTTGGCTCATGAGCTGCAACTCATGACAGAAGTTGACATGAACTCATAACTCACACAAAGCACCTTGACAAGTCAGTATGTGGGTTGCTCTTGGTACTGGAATCCCTTGATGAACTGCTGAGTCCTCTAGTTTCAACATAAGCAAAGGGTACTAACATAGCCACATTTATAATGCATTTGTTTGCCAAACTATTTAAAAGCAACTTAAATAATAAGAATATATCTGGCATATTCCAATTGGAGCCCCCTCGAGCCAATGGACATGACAGTGAATCCAAATCCCACTACCATTTTAAGATGGTAGCGTGACAGTAACCATTTTCAGCTGCTACTTTATATCAGTTTTTATGTTAACAGTGAAGTTATGTGGCTTTTATTGACACATAAGTGCTGTACCACAAAAATAGAGTGAAGCCAATAAGATAACCGTACATATCTCACTGTAAATAACTCAGAAGCTTTTTTTTGTTATTTTATGATGTGATAATGATACAGTTATTATTTCACAATTATGTGAAATAATACATGCAGAAGCAAAAATGTTCTGTATCACATTTAATGTTATAGATAATCTCAATTGATATTTGGGATTCAGGTATTTGTTTTTGTTTAATATTTTAAAGCATTATTTGCTGCCAATGGTTGGTGCTGCTCTCCCAAAGTGCAGAGTAGGATTAGGATTAGGTTTAGCAGATACGATGACAGTCATATGGGAGACGGGGTACACTCTGGATAGGTTGTCAGCTAATCATATGGCATGAAGCAACCACTGACACTCACATCTACACCTACAGGCAATTTAGAGTCACCAGCTTACAAAGCATGCTTTAGTCTGTGGCAGGACTTAACCACTGGCACAGTGATAACATTGAGCCTTGGGGAGTCAGTAAGTTTGAACCCAGCGGTAACAGCGCTAACCACCGTGCCAACCCCATATAAACATAGGTTTGAATATTTCCCTCAATGTAAATATAGTTGTGATGAAGAGTTAAAACAAATTGATGCAGAATCTATAGTTTATGATCCTGCTACACACTGCAATCAAACCATATTCAGCTCATTTGAAAAGCATTACATTATAACTGTTGTTACAACACTTTTTTGTGTAAATAAACTAAGCCTCTACTGCCCCTACATACATAAAATGGTAGCTTCATAGGATTGACTAGAGATTTCTCCAGGTTAAATCTTCCACATGCATGGCTCAGATCTCTGCTGTGTGTTTTTACTGTATGCACGGCATCACCGCTGCCACTGCCCCTTTGGTTTTTCTCGCCCAGATGGTGTGAAAGTCAAAAAAAATATGGTGCTTTTTTCACAGCAACCTCACACTCATAAACAGCCAGTTTACAACTGTTTGGGGTAGTCGCTGACACAAGTAACACACATGTCATCCAACACCATTAAAATCCAGACCAGACCTACCACACACCGGTTAGGGAAACAGGCAGCTAGGGCCAGACCATCTGCCAATCCTACATTAAGTCCCGGATTTAAGTTTGAATGACACCTTTATGCCTAACCTTTTTTTTAAGGTTTAGTTTATGATGATACATTTAATGATAAATGAAATTATCAGTTATTAAGATATTTAATCATGTTGATCGAATAAAACAACAGCTATCAGGTGTTTTTTTTTAAAAACAAATCTGAAGAGGTGGACACGGTGTGTTTACCACCTCCAGAGTGGTAAACACACTGTGATGAGGTTTTGTGTCAGAAGAGAGGAACAACTAGCTGCTTAGAGTTCAGCCAGACAGACTTTTACTTATTATTTAAAACTGTGAGTAGTTTCTGTTTGCATGTATAATATTAAACTCAGCCCAGATTAAAAGGCAAAACATTTTAGCAATCAGATGTTAAGATACCACGATCTGTAATGTATCATTAGCACATGCAATGTCTTCTTCCATGAGGATAAAAGAGCGATAAACCTGTCAGCCCCTCTGGGTAACTAACTGCTTGTTAAGCTGCTGAGTGAAGCGCTCCTAAATATATACATTTTGTTGAAGTCATCTGGTCAAAGGCCTCAGCCTCTGTACTTGAAAGACATATTTCCTACAGCTCACGCTTCTCTCTCGGCTGCAGCACTAAATGCTTGTCACAACAGTTTGCTGTGATTTATTAAAAGAGTTGAACTCCTCACCCACTGACCTCATTCAAACTCAGGAGTATTTCCTTATCCACCTGGAAAAAGGCTTTTTACATGCCTGCCCAGAGGCTCAGTTTCATTTGGACCAGAGGTAACTCGCTTCTATATAAAAGGGGAGAGGGAAAGAAAAATGACATCTTTAGCAGCAGCAGTGCATCTATTGATGATTTTGAGTGGAAATTTCTCATGTACAGTTCCTGTATGAATGAGTCTGTCTCTGGCTGTACGGTGACTCTGTACATTCAAACAAGCAAAGCAAGGTTTGACCTCAGTAACTTCTTTTCTGGCTTAGATTAGCTTTATGTGTCCTGTACACAGTGTTGGGAAGGTTACTTTTAAAATGTATTCCACTACAGATTACAGAATACATGCCCCAAACAGTATTTTGTAATGTATTCCGCTATGTTACTCAATGAGAGTAACGTATTCTGAATACTTTGGATTACCTAATATATTATCATGCTTTTTACAACTACATGAATCTACATTGCTGTGTGATTTATTACTTTTACTGAAGGTTACTCGCCATACCAATACCAACTAGATGTTAAAATCTTAATATAAAGTGAGTAACAGTAGGTGGACATTAGGTAAGGCTGCACTTTTTGCAGCGATCTCGTATAGAAAACTATTCCGCACGTATATAAAACAGGTCCACGGCTCCGAACCCTAACGGCATAAAACCGTAAAGAGACCTCTGGCTAATACGTCGGGTTCCGTGTCGGGATCGCAGCCGAATACTAGCTTTACTTTGTTGTCTGGGTCAACTTTGTATATATATATATTATATATTTACATGCTTCCATCTCCTGTTTCTGGTCGGTGACATCTCTTACTTTTCGACTCTCTTTCTTGCTCCCTCGCTCACAGACACATAACGGGTATGGCAGTCCATTCTCCCTGCAGCACGGACTACACTGCCCATTTTTTAGTAATCTTTTGGAAAATGCTACATTGGCTTCGATGTAGGAAAACTCATAGGAGACGTATTAATTTGGGTCTAATTTGATTTTGAAAGATGGCAAAAACTCACAGCTCAGGCTTCAGTCACACAGACCTTGAGACAGGTAGAGGACACCCTTGCAACCTCTGGCTGTTAGCGAAAAAAAATGTATTACCCAACTGGTTGGCAAGTGTTTGCTGGAGGTTGCTGGCTATTGCTGGCATGTAGCACCAAAAACCTCTTTGTGATGGTTTTGATTATGTTGCCATGGTTGCTCACAGTTAGAATCAAAGATGCTTGCGAACTACTAGCCGAGCTGCAGTGAAACTACTGCAACACAAACGAGAAATGGAGAATCTTCACCTTCAAAGTAAAAGTTGTCCCCTTGCAGCTGCAACCAAGATGTTTCAAAACGTGCACCTTTTACTTTTAAAGCAAATGGTGTCTGTTTCCTTCATTCATTGTTTTACAAGTCAGAATCTTCCATGCAAGCTACAGTGACAGCAGCAACCTGCCAGCAACCAAGCATTTGCCAGCAGGGTTTTGATGCAGCACCATATGTCTTTTGGTGACCTATTTCATTTTGAGATTGCCAGCAACCACTTTCCAACCAGTCTGGGGAACACAGATGTTTTCTTAGCAACCAGATGTTACCAGGGTTCACTGATTGATCTCTAGGTCTAACTGGAGTTTTAAGTTTCACAGACAGCCAGCAACCACTCACCAACCAGTCGGGGAATACAAACTTTTCCCTAGAAACAAGGGGTTGCCAAGGAGTTGCCAGCTGGTTTCTAGGTCTGCGGATTGGGAACTTAAGGCTTCACAATGGGACTTAACTAACCAATGGGTGATGTCACAGTGGCTTTCTCAATTTTTATCTGCAGTCTGTGGGATTAAGTAAGAGTTCAAACACATACCAGAGCTGACAGAGTAACCGAGCGAGGAGGAGAGTAGATCAACGAGGCACTCAGAGAGGTTACCTTTGCTCATGGCTGAACAAGGGAGCTGTACTTTACTAATTTAATTCAATTTATTTGGGACAGTGCATGTTAATGAACATACATGTAAAACAAATGTCTAACTCATGATATTTCTCTGACCGCTTATTGCTGAAAGATTATTTTTGCTCAAGAAATGTAGGTCACTCTAGCTTTTACTATTTGGGGGAGGCCTTATGCTCAGGGGATTCTTTTCTGTAACATTAGGACCTGACACTTGGACACTTGGAACCTCTGCCTATGCAACTTCTATTTACATCTGCAGAAGTATGAAGGTTAGGCATACTGAAGCTGGGGAGTAGAAATCACCTTATCTGGAAAGAAGAGTAAACACAGACAAACTCTGAAGCGAGGGGCCGTCCTCTAACTCCCTGTGAGAGTATAGCCTACGGAACTGGACGACCTAGCCTGCCCTAACATGTGCTCATCTTTTTTTTGTAGAAATACTTGATTGATGTCATTTCCATAACAAATGCATTTTTATTTTGTGTTTTACATCTGTGTCCTCTCAAAGATTATATCTGCAAGAGGAGAACTTGGTCTTACAATGTTCCCACAATACTGTTTGTGCAAAGAAGAAGCAAGGAAGTTAATGAACTACCGTTTTAGTTGAACAGAGTACAAATAGTCGTTAGCTTCATTAGAGTCCTAAAATGAATGACTTGATAAATGAGTGAGTTTCATGTGTCCTAAATTATAAGCATTAGGGAAATGAAGGTGCTGTCCTCCTGCTAAAGATGCAGAAAGAACAAAATAATCAGCTTAAGATGGTATGGTTTTAATTAACATGTGCTGAAATTACCCTTTTGTGGGTCATAACTTCTGTTTGGCATTTAAAAAGATCTGGAGTGAATGAGAGGTTTTAATCAGAAAAACATCATTTTTAGGTTTTGCCCAAGCTGCTTCGGATGTTTTAGCTGCTGCAGAAGTTAAACGTGGGTATGTTTTCTTATGAAGCTAAAATGAGAAAGCTGGAGGATGTAGGCTCACAGTTCAATGCAGGTCACAATCTTTTTAAATAGGTAGTAAAGGATAAAACAAGAGTGAATAGAGACAGAGGACGAACAACCGGGAAACTGTCTGAAAAGAGTGCTTTTGAATTTGTCAAAAAAAGGAGAAAAAGAAAAGTGATTGTGTTGTAAAGGCAACACGGCAGTCACAAACGTCCGGGGAGACTTTAAAATACTCTGTCCCGTGGATCTGCTTCTAGTTATAACACAGACCTAAAGCAAAGACAATATGCAGGCCTCGTGGACAACTGCTACAGCTCTTGCAGATTACTCAAACTAAATGGGCACAAAATTGCACTCCAAGCCACATGTTTTAGATGGAAGTCCTGTGAGAAAACATCTGAGAAAAATGACGATCTGGAATTCTTTTTAAAAAGTGAGAGGGCATCCGACTCCCGTTGGTATATTTTTTTTCTGTGCTCAAACAGTTGAAAACCTGAGCAGAGACTCACAGCAGGATCGCAGAGGTTTGTGTGTGTGCGTGTCTTGTTTTTGTTTGAGAGGAAGTGGTTTTTGAGGCTACAGTATGCAACCTCCAGGAATACATTCTGGTGGCAGAGTGTAACATAACTGGCCATGTTGTGTAGACAGTTTTTCATTCTTTTGCTGTAAAAAAAACAACAACTGATAACTTTTGACAGTCTTTAAAACTTTCTGGCTTTTCTGGATTCAGTATAACGGTAATCAAAGTCTGCAGTATGTGTTGCTCACACAGAACAAAGCTTTGTGTCTTTGCTGACAAGTACACTCGTCTACCTTTTTATTAGCTTCCAGTGTCCTGACCATGAGATTGTGAACCACTGGTCAAACAGACCCAGAAGAAAGGATAATAATAATTACATACTCATACTCACTCATTTACCTGCTTATTAAATATCTCAAATCTCAAATATCTAATCAGCCAGTCACATGGCTGCAGCATGTACATGCCTAAATACATTTGCATGTGGTTTCAGCCAGTTCAGCGTCAGAATTGTTTAGCGTCAGAATTTGGGAAGAATTTAAGTGACTTTGAACATGGAATGATAGTTGGTGCCAGATAGGCTGGTCTGAGTATTTTAGAAACTGCTGATCTCTAGGGTTTACAGAGAATGATCTGAAAAAGAGAACATGCCCAGTTGATGCCAATACAAAAATGCCTGTTGTATGCCTTGTTGCAACCAAGTTATGCAGAAGCGTATCTCTGAACACAACACATCGAACCTTGACGGACGATGCCACTCCTTTCAGCTAAAAACAGAAAAGTGAGGCCACAATTTCAACAGGCTCACCAAAGTTGGATAACAAAAGAATGGAAAGCTGATGCCTGGCCTGATGAGTCTCAATTTCTGCAGCAACAGTAGGGTGGAAGAGTGGCTCCATCCAGCCAGTGGTGGTGGTGTAATGGTGTGGTGCATGCCTACCATGCACGTCCCTTTGGGACCACAGTGTATCCATCTCCTGATTGGTTGCTTTCTACAGGATAATGCGCCTTGTCATCTCAAATCATCTCAAACTGTGACAACTCATGACAAAGAGTTCACTGTACTCAAATGGGCTCCACAGACATCAGTCTAAATCAGGGGTGTCCAACTCCAGGCCTCAAGGGCCGGTGTCCTGCAAGTTTTAGATATCACCCTGGGTCAACAAACCTGATTCAAATGATTAGTTCATTACCAGCCTCTGGAGAACTTCAAGACATGTTGAAGAGGAAATTTAGCCATTTAAATCAGCTGTGTTGGATCAAGGACACATCTAAAACCTGCAGGACACCGGCCTTCGAGGCCTGACGTTGGACACCCCTGGTCTACATCCAACATATGACCTTTGCAGTGTGGTAGAACAGCAGATTTATATTATGACTGTACAGCTACTTTCTGATGATATCATTTCAATATGGACCCAAATATGTGAGGAATGTGTACAGCACCTTGTTCAGTCTGTACCATGAAGAATTAGGAGAGTTCTGAAGAGAAAAGTTGGCCTAACCTAATACTAGCTAGGTGAACCTGGTGAGTATGTAAGCTTGTATAATATTGAACTTGCAATAGGCATCTTTTACAAAGCCCGTTTCTTTTTCTCAAAAGAATATATCTGCATATATCAAATTGCCTTCTCTTTCTTTATATAAATGTCTTCATTGTGCATACATTTTTCATCTGTCTCACTTTACCGTTTCAAAAAGTCTCTACCATGCAGCTGAAGAAACAATTAAATTTAACATGAAATCCAAAGACTGTATATCAGTAAGAGAGCGTTCTCAGTCACGGGTATTCAAACACACGGGTATTTTTTTCTCCTTCTTGGCGCTTGAGACGCTGAACTGGATATAAGCACTGGAAAGTGACGAGTACAGTTTTTTAGGAGCTTTACTTTGATATTTCCACTTTATGCTACAGTCAGTTCCAGGCTGTAGGTGGACAGGTGGCCCAGCACCATCCCCTATTAAATATTCTCTGAAACTTTATTTGTAAAATGAGACATTCAGTGGTAGGGACCTTCAGAATTGGCATTGCTCCGGTTTATTTTGTCAGAACTGCTCGCTTGTAAAGAATTTTCCAACTTTGATCCCTTTTTCACAGTCAATGAGCCGGTGTGTACTCAAGTCCCTTAATGTCTTGGCAGAAGGAGCTAAAAATGAGGACTGCGCTGAGCGAGAGAGTGTAGACTATTGCAGCCTGACAGATGTAATCCCTAACACGGCTCCAAAGTGCTGTGTGCCACCACAAATTTTCAAGTGAGGGTTTATTTAAAAAACAACCTCACACCACATACCTCTTATGTGCCCTGTTTTTCATTTAGGCTCAGCATAAATTTAAAGCTGCAGTTCCTCAGCACAACCTTAGAAACTTCTTGCAGACCCTTGAGCGGTTATCACACTAATTATAAGCATGGTTCATGTTTAAAAAAAACAAAAAAATGCACAAAGCAAGACAAAGTAATTAAATGACAAACGCATTTAATGATCCGTCTTCATCAATTCTGCAAGTGCGAACAAAGTTGCAGCAAATTTGCACTAAGCAATGCAACTCCATGTACTTTCTCTCACATTCTCCCAAATAACATCCACATTAAAGAGACCATTATTCCGAAACACTTGTCTGGGACAGAGACGGTGATCATTAAATAACAAATTGGTGGTAACAAACAGTGTCAGATGAGATGAAGGCAATGTAATCGATTTCCTCTGAAGCACCTAAAACCTTTCTGATCCAAATTATGTGAACGAGGAGTTCACGTCTAGTTGTAATGTCTTCTCAAATTCACATTTCCTAATCTCCGTTTTCCCTAGTTTAGCTTGAGCTCAAGATATTTGGTTAATTGTTTGAAAACCACCACCAAGCTAACACCGCGCTTCAAACTGTCTTGTCCCCACTCATTTATTCAGGTTGGTGGTAGTAAGCCAACTTTGCGTGGGCACAGCTTCAAGATACAGTCTACAGAATCTCAATAGTTTGTTTTAGCTGTAAAACTGTGGCCTTAAAGGATGCTCTTGTCCTCTGCTATCACAGTCTGGCATCTGAAGTCTTGACATTCCTGTATTGCTTTGCAATCTGTTTTTCTTTTGTAAGAAGGATAAATCTGCTCTTTTGTTTCTGCTTCTGTCTTGAATTGCCTTGTTTTCTGTCTGCATTTATGTCTAGCTTCTTTGTTTTGCCTTCCCTGTGTGTCTCGCTTTTTCTTTGTCATCTCTACTTCAACAGCTGTGTCTGTTTACATAATCCTGATTGCTATCAGTTTGATTGTAAATTGTTTTATTTCACTGAATTAAGCCTATTAGTGAACTGTCTGTCACACAGTAACATGCCTGAGAGAAGTACAAGGAGAAATGTTTTGGTATTGGTGGAGATGTTAGCATTCTTTGGCCTAACTCTATAAAGGTACGTGGTGTGTGGCTTTCTCTTGTGTATGATCAGTCTTTCAAATTCTTACAGCCGTATCACAACCATCGTTTATCACAGCTTTCTCTTATCACTGGCATCTCCCTTTCAAAACCACATCCTGGAGGAGTTTGAATGAATGAGGTCTGATTGTAATGATGTAATATGTTGTCGAGTCTGACTAAAACAACACATGAAGCTCTACTGCTGTCCTCTGCGCTGGACTGCTCTGATGCTACAGAGTCCACCATTTTTAAAGTCTTTGTGGTAAGTTATGTTTTTGAAGGACCTGCAAGAGATAAAACTGTACTGAGTTACAATGTAATATAATCTACAGTTAGAAAGTTGATGTACTCCAATAAAAGGCTTGAGACTTGGGTGGAGACTAAATCCGCTGGCTTGTATGCACACCCGTTTAACCAAAGCTGTCTTGGTTTTGGCATTCTCTCTTATGCTTTCACGAAAAGAGTACCCTTATCCTGCAGGGGGTTTGGATCAAAATGACAGCACATATTTGCATGTAACATCATGCTAAATTTATTCCAGGCAATGACATTAAAAAAAGTTTTTTTCCATGACTCATCCAATGGTAAAAAAAAATCACAGTGCCCACAAGGATATGAATAATGTTAACATTAAGAGTTTCAGCGCCACAAGCTGGCTGCATGAGATAATCTAGTGTATGCCTCTGATACAGGATTATTTGGGCTGTGATTTTAGACCATGGTGGCATCATAACATATCTTGCATAATAGCATTTTTGTAGATAGAAATTAAATGTCAAAAACTATAAAGTGAATATATATAAAGTGAAGTACTTTAGCATTTTATAGTTCATGTTTAAAAAATCAAATGTTTTAGCCCATTACTAGGTGGTTGCTAAGCTGCATGCTAAAGTCATGCATCACGAAAAGTACCTTGGATATAAATTGCATTCTACTTGTTGTGAAATTAAAATGATTTGATGGTTTTATATGTGTATAATATGTGCATAATTGGTACAAATTTGTACCAATTATCATCTGTAGACGGTTGCTTGGCAATATTTTGGTTGTTTATCTTTTGAATGTATAAGAGGAGTTGTGACTTTGTGCGTTGTAGGAAGATTATGAAAGTTTCATGTATGTAGAACAACAGCTGTTGCTGTGCAATCACACTGTGGTATTCAGATTAAACACTCAGTGGTTATTTCATGTATTTCCATTCTGTCACCTTCAACAGCAGTGTTATCAGTGTAGCTCTAGTACCAACTATGCATTTCTCTGGGTAGGTATTTGATTTGCTATTGTAAAATTCTCAGAGTCTCAACTGGATGAAAACTAGTGACTGACCACGCCACTAGAAAGTTTGTTTTGTTCAATAAAATTATACTATTCTATTATTTTAGTTAACAATATATCAAGTCATATTATGCCAGAACTTTTTATATGACCAGTACTTTGGTTTTATGACCCAAAGTGATTTTATTTCCCATCACCCTCAGCGTACTGTACTTTTATTTCTGTGGTCACTACTAACATTTTTTAGTTAAAGTAAGATGGAATACCTGCATCACATGAGAAATGCATCTTATTCAAAGTGTTAAGTAGATTTGCCACCAACTTTCCTTGCAACTTTTTTTTGTTTAAGAAGAAACAAAAATCACTGCATCAATATTTATTAATTATTTAATACTCATTTGTTTTGCTCCAATCTAAACTTTTGAGTCAGATTTTAGTTTCTTGAAAGTAAGCAGCACTTTTATGTAAAGCTTTTTTGATTTCATTTGTTGTACGCCAATTGTTCATTTTTTCCTTAAAATAGAAAGAAAAAAGTCGTGAAGCCTGCTTTAAAATCAGTGAAACAAACCATTCACAAAAAAGAAATCCAGTATTTTCAGCTGTATCCAATGAAATGTTTTATCCGTCTACAAATTATGATAGAATAATAAAGTGAAGATTGATAGACTGTATTACAAGGCACTGTGTGTAATTACTCTTAACTAGCTTGATAGTGTTTAATCATCATGCCTGTGGTTTGATATTACTTCCAACGGTGTCCTGTTCTTTTCAACCAAATTGCATGTGACTGATAATTGATGAGGTTTCAGTTTAATACAAGGAGGAATTGACTGTCCATCAAGGACATGCAAATCTATGACTTAACCAGAGATTAAAAAAGTGCAGTGTAAGCAGAGCCCGTATTTCCAGACACTTGATATGTGTGTTAATACTGAGCTGGCATTGTTTGAAAAACACCAGGATGGCTGTGTGATTTCTATGTGAGTTGATAACCAGTCATTTTCTTGTCATTTGCCTTTGACATGACTGTTGCCTCCATGGATGGCTAAGTCTCCTTGACAGTTGAAGGCACTGAGGTTTTGCTCAACTTTTAGCAGCTCAAAGAGCCAAAACTGATTTTCCAGTAAAATCTTTGGCAGGTTAGTACTTCCGACGTCCTAGAGATGTCAGATCATGAAATTCAGTTTGTTATTTTAAGTCTGAATCTCTCTGTTTTTATAGCTCTCTTTGTCTCTGTGCTATAATTTATGCACAGTTGATGTTCAGGAAACCGCTGTAGCGTCAAATATCTGAACAAGAATAGAAAAACTGAAAATGACCATTTGAGCCAAAGATTGTGGCTCTGCGTCTTGGCCAATAATAGTATCTTCCCGAAAGAAGCAAACCAAACGCTCCACACATCAGATATCTTATTGTCATCGTCTTCAGTAAAAGGCTTTATTCAGTGCTCAGTGGTCATGATTATGGGCTGCTGGGTCCAGCTGACTAGCAAGGAACATGTGTACATAAACGGAAAGAAAAGGCTATGTAGGGCAGAATGTCCTCAGCGGTGCCTATACGTGTAGAGTTTGTTTATCCAGCATGCTGTAATGTTATGAGAACTGCTGCTTCAGCCTTAGTTACAAGTTGTAATGTAAATATTGATGTGTATGGAAAAGGAACAGTATTTAAAGCTTACCATATGTTCTAATAATTTGACACACTGATTCTGAAAACTGGATAAGCGTTTAAGGACAAATACTGCTGTGGTCCTTTTCTGTTAGAGTTAGCAAAACTGTATTTTGTTCATGTTACAGACAAATATTCACATTTAGCACTTAAAGTCATGTGAAAAGGTCCTGTGGACTGCAGAGTCTAGCATGTAGAACCTAGCTTGTAACTAGCTAGTAGCACCACCTGTAGCAGCAACAACGAAGTAATAATTTTTTTGTATGGCTTTCTAAGTCTTTCACATGGTTGTGGAAGAATTTTGACCACTGTTCTTTACAGTGTTGATTCAGTATGGGCAGTAACGCGTTACTGTAATCTGATTACTTTTTTAAAGTAACGAGTAAAGTAAGTAGGGTTGCCAACTCCCTGAAAAATAAATAAGGGACACCTCGTGGCCAGGGCCGGGCGACCCAGTTGTCTTCACCCTTCCCAGTGTGGTGAATTTTCTAGCTCTTTTTTTGTGTGTGAAATTATTTTTTTTAACCCTTTGACTTGAATTTGATTTAAGTAGATGTGTATTCTTTGTGATATGAACACATGTGAAACAAATGATCATTTAGCCATTTATTTTTAGCTCAAAATGACAACATTAACACAGTAAAACAGGTCTCTTTCTTAAACAGAAGCCTGTCATGCTTAACTTTTGAGAATATAAGTAAATCTTTCTTTAAAAGAACTCTGTCCTGCTTAACTTAAAATAATAGAAAACAATAGAAAGAAAAATATTCTTGTAACAGTGCACATTTAGTGCATTTAGTACAATTGGCTTCAGCTGAGGTATTATTTCAGCTTTTCTAATGCTAATCAGCTGCTCCCGTTTGAAAACCCGCTTGTTCCCATGATTACGCATCTTAACTCATCATCATTATTCATCTGTGTATTACTTTTATGTATTAGTCATCTATTTGTTGTAATCATCTATCCTTGCAGTCGTTTATTACACAAAATAAATTATATTATCACACTTCTGGCCACATAGCGCTGATATTCACTGCACATGCCCATATTAACTTTTTCCAGCCAGGTGTTTTCCTTTTCCCATTCTTCCCTTTCTCTGAGGGGAACAAACATTGCTGCTCTAATGCTGGGCTCACACTGTGCGGTTTTAGGCCCATTTTGAGCCGATTTTTGAGTGATCGGACCGATTTTGGCCTTCATCGTGTAGTATACGTGGGGTAACGAGAAGTGATTAACACCTCACGACCAGCTCCCGATCATCAATCGCTCGTGAGCCGCTCACACTGCTCGCGCGCAAACACGTAAACGTCGGTGAAAAAGACGGAGCAGCACGGCTGTGCAGCGTGTGATCTGGACACAAGCGATGGAGGCACAACTTGTAGAACTTTGAAAAGCTCATCCGAGCCTTTTCGATGTGGCCTCACAAAATTATCACGACCACAACAACCGTGAAAATAGTTGGATCTACATCGCTGCTAAATCACAGCTGCCTGATCATGTTTTTCATTAGCAATTTAGCAAAGTTGATGGTGGTGGTGTGTCTGTGTGAGTGAAAGACAGAGAGCGAGCGACAGATTTTCTGTTATAACCTTAATTTTATGGACGCACAGTGTGAGCTCTCAGGTCGCATCAGAGCATCGGGCGGTATAGTGTGAGACCTGCATCGTGACCTACCAACTTCTAATCCCTGCGAGTCAATCGTGCAGTTTGAGCAGGAGCTGAATAACGCGACTGAAAAAATCGCACAGTGTCTGCCCAGCTTTAGGTGTACTGTCGTCCGAGACTTGCACCGCAGTGACGGCGTTTGTTTCCCTGTTGGCCATGCTTCTTGTTGTGGTCATCTGTTGTCTTCCGGTATTTTCTCCGTAAGCGACCTTTCCTCGACCAATGAGATGAGCGGTAATCTGAATTGTCATACTCGAATTGTCATAAGTGTGCTGTCAGCTCATTGGTCACAAAGCAGGAGAGGGGCTGGGAATTATGTTTTCAAACAAAGCGTTAATTCCATTAACATTTATAGACTACTTTTGATTATCACTGTATTACGGGACAAAGTGCGTCCCTTATTAGCTCAATACGGGGCGTGTACTTTTGTTTCTAAATACGGGACGATTCCGTATTTTAAGGGACGGTTGGCAACCCTAAAAGTAAGGGATTACTATCGCAAAAACGGTAATTAGATTACCGTTACTTTCCCGTAGGAACGCTGCGTTACTGCGTTACTAAAACTGTGATTTCTTGCGAGAATGTCTCATGACAGTGACGTAAGTGAGTGCGACGTTTGTGACAACAGCTGTGTGCAGATCAACAATGGATAATATATCGAGTGCAGGAGAGAGTATGAGCGTGCAGCGTTTAAAGCGTGGAAGTACTGACCTTACTTTGAGTTTAATTCCATAAAAAGTGACAAAAACATTAGTGTCCGCTGATCACTGCGTGGGAAGAAAACTTCTTTTTACAGCGAAAAAAACCCCTAAACAAGCACCGAGTGCGCAACGACATAATGGGAAATTCACAGAGAAACTCGCGGATTCTTCCACACCGCTGCAGCACACCTGCACCAGAGCACACCTCCGCCTACCCCACTCCTGCTTTAGAGGTGAAAATAGAGCAACAGGACTGCTAGTCTTTGACTTTATTTAATTTCTGCTGTGTTTTACTTGCATCTATTTGAAAGACTGAGTGTAAACACAAAAAATATTTTATTTTACCTATGTGCTAGAATGTGCAGAAAATAGGCTTAAATGTTAAACTAAAGTCAGAGAATGGTGCATATAATTAAATTTTTGCTTGATGCGTAAAGTTAAAAGATTAAAACTGATAAAACAAGTTAAAAAGAGACTTTTCCATTTGATTACATTTTGTATGATGGATTATGCAGAAAAAGTGGAATTGGGCTGAAAGATCTATCGCTTTATCACCTATTCAGGTTGTAAATCGTGTTTTTAAAAAGTAACTAAGTAATTAATTACTTTTGAAAATAAGTAATCAGTAAAGTAACGGGATTACTTTTTGGGGGAAGTAATCAGAAATTAGTTAATGATTATTTTTTTCAAGTAACTTGACCAACACTGTCTGCCACAGGACTCACAGTCTCACTTTGATTGGGTCATTGCAACAAACCTGATTTGTTTTGCCAGTGTTTGTTCTGTAGATTTACTGGTGTGCTTGGTATCTGCTATATCCCCAAATGTTGACCATTCTTTAGCTGTTAGATAGATTGCCTTGCAATTAGCCTTTAGCTCTAGACTCCGGGCCCTGTGGTTGCAAAACAAGCTAAAATCGTTACCAGAAGTTTGGTTGTTTGTTCATTTGCAACTTTGCAATTCCTAAGCTGTCATGTTCTTTTTTTTTGAGAAGAGTCTTTCCCCTGGCAACCATGCCAAACGAGGCATATCTGTTCAGTTTTTTTCTAACTGTTTTGGCATGCTGAGAAATAGCTCCCGGTTTATTCGCAGCTTCTTTGAGCATTCCACGTTATGACGTTAGTGAGGAATTTGCAGGGAAGACTGTGGCATTATGTGGCCTCACGTTAACCTGTTATGTTAACACACATGCTCCAGACCACCAAACTGCCAAAACTATTGTTTATACAGAGATGCTCACACTTGCTGATGATCGGTTAATCGTGTGCATTTGATTAGCAGCATCTGCTTACCCCCTTGATTCCTATGGAAGCTTTAAGGGTGTACTTAGTATTTCACAGGACTATATAGAGTTACTTTCCTGGTTTTATAGTGTCAACCAGGAAAGTAATGTTATCTCAATATCATAATAAAAGTTCAATGAAGAGAAACATAATTTATTGAGATACAGAATTCAGTTATTCTATGTGGTGATGAGACTCAGATGACCCATTATAACAACAGAGTCCCGGCTACGATAGGATTTAGCCCAGGACCCCTTGGAGTTTAGACGCTAGTCGTGGTGCAGGTGAAGATGGAGGTTTGTATAGAGTTTTGAGTGACTACGGTGAGGCGGAGATGGGCTGAACAAATTAGAGCCTGAATGGCAGAATGACAAATGAGCAGTGATATTTACAGCACACAGAATGGAGGCTAACTGGCTTACAGAAACCAGACAAGAAAATGACTGGACTAGAGCAATGATGTCGGCATTGAGTTTGACAGTGTGGGAAAGTGGATGTAAGAACTAGACTAGCCGCTGATGTATCCATCTTTCCAGCAAAAGTCTTTGCAACAATGCAAATGACTACCTTGTAACAGCTTTCAGACACAATGTTTAAAGAGTGTTTTGAAAGATTTTAGTTTTCATGTTTATTGTTAGACTCTGCTGGTAGATGATTGTAAAAGATGTCACTTTTATATAACCATAACATGAACTGGTCCATGGTACTCCAACTCAGAGGTCCATTCATGTATGCATGTAGCTCCACGAAGGAAGTTAGCTGTGAATGAAAGCTTTCAGGTCACAGGTCTTTATCTGTACCATTCCCCCCCTTCTCAGTGGTACAAAATAAACCATACAGTGAATATATTGTGCAATAGGACACAAAGTAAAAGCCAATTTCATAAATGTAAAATGTATGAAATTGGTCTAAATGAGTAATCAGTGAAAATATGTCAGATGTCACACATGTTATTCTAGAAGTGTGCTCTTAAAACTGTGGCGTGGGCTGTATGCTGGGCGGCAGCCTGCAGCTCTGTTTTGAATGGGACCCTATAAATATAAACTACTGCTTATGTACCCAACCCAAAACAACACGTAACAACACCTTAACTTAGAAAACTCTAAACTTAATTAGTAATGAGAAACATGGTGAGTCAGTAGACTCCAACATTTCCAACTTTTATAACTATGGTACAAAGATATGTTTGTTTTGATTTAGCTTGAGACAACCAGGAGTTAAACTGTGCTGGAGGCAGCCGTAGTGGAGCTCTGCTTGTTGATACCTTTAGATATTATCTCTCACGTATGCAGTAGAACACTGCCTTCCTTTTTTCTGTCCATCCACCCATTTCCATTTTCTTAACCACTTATCCAATTCAGGATCACTGGGGGGCTGGAGCCTATCCCAGGAGTCACAGGGCGAGAGCAGGGTACATTATACAGGGCAGTGGTAACTTTAGTAATTTTTTTATCCATACAAATTACACATACTAAGAAGAATTTGCTTTCACTGAAGAATCATATTTTATGGTATATGCTTACATCTGGGTGTGGCCTTGTGTATGTTTTGTTAAGTTCGTGTAGGCTAACCTTTTCCATTAAATTAGTGAAAATATTGCTTCATCTTATCATCAAAAGGCACAGAGTGTACTAAAATGAAATGTATCCAAAAGTAAGAATCTTAGATTTTATTTATCTTAATTAAAATAAATATAATTAATGAGCAATGTTGTTACTCTGGACAATTCACATTAATATAACACAAATGAAACTAGTATCTACAAAAGAAACAGCCTATAAGGTTAAAGCCAGTGGCCAAATGTTACAGCATACACAGGCCATATTTCATCAAAATCCAGGCCTAACACATAATTTTCTTTTCCCACTTTATACCTTTTTCCTGGGGCATCAATCATTTTTAATCAAAGATGTCTACATTTTGTTTTTGTTTGTAATTTCATGAGTTGGGCGCACGATTAGAGTGCAAGTTTCCCATGTTTCATGCTAAATGGAACACTTATAAAATGGTCTTTGTGTGAAGGGTTTGCTGCATGGCATCCAAAAAAACGCCTAAAATAAAAATGTCCCTCTGAAACAAGCATGTGAAAGTTTAAAGTCTCACCACTTGTGTTTTCTATTATATTGATTAAGCATGCCCTAAAATCTGCTTTAAAGCATTGGCTACATGTTGATAAGATAGCTTGTTATTAAAAAATATTTATTATTTAAAGCACACAAATGTCACTTTCTATTTTATTTTCTTGTGCCACAGGATTAAAAAAAAAAACTTTTTTAAACTCAGGAATAAATGAACTCTAATTTTTTTTCATCTTGTCAAACATGCTCTCACTCCCCGTGAACACACTGGCCTTTGGGGACATGACAGAATTGATGGCTTACCTCCTTAGCGCTTGCGTGTGTGTACGTATGTGTGTGAATTGTGCTCCTTTGAAGTTCTGAAGTCCGCCCATCTCTCTATGGCTCTATATTGTGCTCAACAGCTCCATTTATCCCACCTTAATCCCCTGACTTAAACTTGCATAAATCACGCTGAGTTGTTTCTAAACCTGGGCAAGCTGGAAAACAGTGTCTCTGTCTCTGTTTCGTTCTGGTTCAGCTCTCATTGTGAGTTTAAGGGCTTCTGGATATTTAGCCGACCATGCTAATGATTACTGGACAAGTACAAAAAATGTCTTTTTATGTGGCAACTGCGTTTTTTCTCCTACACATTTTAGCAAACCTGAATTAGGTAAATGTGCCTTAAGACAGAGAAAACATAAGATATGAAAGCATAATTAATGGTATTTTTTCTGTTTATACATTAGAAATATACAGTTAGCTTGTAGCGTAGGAAAAAGAAAAGGCTTTAGAAGAAAATAGGGCTCATGGGATCAAAAAGACTTCTAAGACTAAACTCACAAAGTTCACACTCACAAATCGTTTAACTGTTTTACTCTAGCAGATCATATGCAAACATTGTAGAAGTCCCTTCTCTGGCCTTTTTCTATGGCTGGGACATAATGTGACATTGTTTTAACCAGCATTCAGTCCAAGTCTCTGGGCAGCATCACGACACCCATAGTGCATCTAAGCTAACCTCTCTCTATCGATGGCTCTAGGCCAGATTAAAGTGCTGGGGCTCATTGTTTACACAGCTCTGTGGTGCCACGGCTGAGCAGGCCCAAACAATGGACCCCTGCTCCCTTTTGTCAGAGTGAGAGGAAGAATGGAGACCTCTTGACATGGCAACCTGAAGCCTCAATGCCCCTACTTCACCTAGCTGAGAGGGTCACAACGAGAATGAGAGGGGAAAAAAGGAGAAGAGGGGAAGTTGGACATAAGAAAGAAGGAGAGCAGAGAGAAGAAAATGGAAAGGGAAGAAAAGAGATATAATATGGAAGGTAGAAGATTAATTAAGAATGGAGGAAGAAAGCTCGAAGTAAAGGACGTGGAAGAGGAATGGGAAAAGGAGAGGCAATGACAAGTGGATAGGAGATGCAGAGAAAAGCAACACTGAACTTACTTATGTAGGAATCATAAGTTTTGTAATGATGACAGAAGCAGATATATAAATGTATGCGTAATAATTTGATTGGTGATATCAGGCTTGCTTTTTGTTTTACTCTTAAGTTAAACGAGAAAGAGAACTAACAGAGCTGGTGCTGTCCTGACAATGTTCCGCTTATTTTAGTTTGAGATGGCTCATCATCTCCTTTCAGAACAGCAAATTTATCATTTTCTACTTATTGGTTGTAGGTCACTTTCTGGGTAACAACACAGTTATTGACGTGCTTCGTCGCCAGGGATATGAGGTGGAGCACACACCTGCTGGGCAACCCATAAACCGGTGAGTTTGCTTCAGTCTAATCATCATCATAATGCTGCTTGTTTAACAGGACTGGACCGTAAGACATCCATGGCTTTTAGATGCAGTTTCTCATATACTATATGGTGTTTTCGGTAACATCTCCCCGCCTGTGTGCTTTTTGCAAGTCTTCTCTTGTTTCAGCTTAGATTGTACTGGAAGATAAGTGTCACAAATTCCCCGCTGGCCACCAATGAAGTGGTGTTGAAAAGGCCAATTTAAGTAGGGTTCTCACCTCCTGCTGTGAAGCATGTAGTGCAGTCTACCTTGGCACACTGAGGGTGGTAATCTCGCTTTAAATCTGTGTTCTTGTTCCTGTGTCTGAGTGAATGAATAGGTAATTCTACTTTCTCACACACAGCCCCCGTGTTTGATACGGTATTATGAGCCTGAGATGAACCCACATCTTGCCTGTTCATAGACTACCTTGATGTTGTCTTGAGAGAACAGACAGCCTTCATTATATCCATGTATAACAATTTATTATTCGACTTCTCATTAGTATATCTGACATCACAGTTGTTCAGGTCTAAGTGCATTTACTCTCTTTGTTACCAGTATTGGTTTATTCATGGTGATTAACGTGTCTTGAAAGGAAAACTAGTGTCAAATAGTATCAAAAAGAAGAGTTTAGGTTTTTCTGTCATGCTTCCCAACTTGTAATTTGTTCTTCCACAAAAAGAAGCTATGTTAACTATTAGACTGTAGTTAGTTTTTTGTCCTTCCATTGCATCCTGAATGGAGAAAGAATGGAGACCTGTTTATAATAATATATAATATTAATAATTAATAATACTTTTTTCTCGACTTCGCTCTGCTTGTGATTTGAAAGTGTATTTCTCCTGCTTGTTTCACTGCCATTTACTTATTATGATCAAATATTCACTTTAAACTGTCATGTTAATATTTTATTGGCAGGCTCTTTAACAGGACTGTCAGGTGGAATAAACTCCTGGCCTGCATAAAAACACTCTAACCTGCTTTCAGCACTTTGCTACTTTTGCTCAGCATTTTCTCTGCACTTGTAGACTCTCCCACGAGACTATAATGCCATGTTTCAGTGACCTCACAGGAAAATGTGATATTTATTTTGCCTGTAACAGCAAAACAGACCTTGTCCTTACATTCTTTGGTGTCCATGGCAATATCCTTGGACAAGGCACAGAGGCTGTAAGATGTGCTCAGTTTGTTTCATCTGCATCTTCTTTGGTGCATTATGAAAGTTCCATTTATGGCAAAGCCCTCCAGACAATCATATGCAGGGTGAAATGTGGGCAGGCTGCAGTGTGAAGTGTGAAACCAACACTGGCTTCATCGCCAGTATAGTCCAGCATCACCTTCGTATCCATGATCATTGTTAATTGGAGCTCATATAGTTCACCACGCTTGATGAGTTCTTCAACAGTGATCTCTTTTTGTCCCACGTGATTTGATTAAAACAGCCCCAAAAATGTGTTTTCAGCATAAAGATTTCAAGTTTTTGCTTTTGCTTCGGACAGGCAAACATCATCTTATAATCTTCATATGGTTCCTTGCCTTGTATCCCCAGTTTTCTGCTTCTGATCACCTAGGCAGGGTAACTACTCTTCTTCTTTTGCAGACAGGCTTGGCACCATCGTTGGCAGGATTAAAGATGATTAAAGACTAAAGTTGATGATTTTATTATAAAAGTGACATGCAACGAACCCCTTTTCTCTTTCTTTCTAAAGCATCTTACCCTACTGTAATGTGCATCCTCTAGGCGATCATCATCTGGACCCGTCTCACCAGAGCTGGAGGACCATTACGATGAGTCGCCTCAGCTGGAACCTTTCTTGCACGAGCTTCCTCACAAAGAGGAGGGTCAGGGGCATACTCTGGAGGAGGATCTGTTACCCCACATGCTTCTGCCACCAGATAGCCTGGAGGTTCTGGAGAAATCTGAGAGAAAAATGCTAAAGAAAAAGAGGAGGAATAAGCAGAAGAAACAGCGGCACAGGCATTTTAATGACCTCTGGGTTCGGATAGAGGAGAGGTAAGATGAAAGAAAGAGGGGTAAAGAGGTGAAGGTCTTTCTTCTCTATATATGGGTTATCAATGACTAGAGATGAAAGGCCACAGGTGAAATGAGAGTATGATAGCAAGAGCTCAGAAACAAGCCAGAGAGGATGTAAAGGGAAACTCACACTTGTATATAGAATAAAACTGACACTTCCTGGTGCAGTGCTGCAGGCTCAAACAGCCACCATATCACATCACCATGCACTTCATGCAGTTTGCATAAACTTCAGCACATACACATATGTGCCCTGCAGTGGTATATGAGTCCTGACTAGTTCCAAGCTAGTGTAGGTGTCTTGGTTATGAAAAGAGCGACCTGGGAATTCCTGCTAAGTATCGGGATTTGGTCTCACAGTAGCTCCAGGCAGGAACTCACAGGACAGCACGATAAGATCACCTTTCAGACAAAGAAGAATCTTTTGCACAAGGTGTGGTCTGCCATGTGGAAACATCCCTGCATTTTTTGCAATGGCAAAACACAGTTTTGTCATTGGGTTGGAAGCAGTAACGCTAATATGAACTTCAACACATAAACAGTCCTAATCTATTCAGTCACACCTTTGGGGAATTTAAATTTTCCATGGCCTTGCCCAAATTTGGGTTGCAAGAGAAAAGACAAAAGGACAACATGTGATCTTGACACAAAACAGAGAAATTTTTATCTTAATTGAAACAGAGAATGGGTGAACAGCTAACATTAGCGTTATTCAGATGTAGATCTGGACTTAAGAAGTTGTTGCAGGCAGCAGTTTGTAAAACTGAACTTGTGCTACCAGTATTTATTATTTCAATATGCAGTATGCACTAGTCCAAATTAGTGATGGAAAGAAAAAGCTAAACAAATAGTGTCACTTCTTCATGTGAACAGAGGAGGTTTGTGAACATTTGTGTACATTATTTCTGCAGAAGTGTTTTCTCTAAATCCGCAAGATCCTGTATTTTGAGCAGAAATGAAACGGACTCTTTGTGCATGGACGTTACAATGTTATGCACGTTCTTGTATATTTTAATGTCTAAAAAGGTGGCTGAGTAAGAGAAAGTAAGGCAATTTGAGAAAAAGAAGCAACTCCAGTCTCACAGTTCTTTGTTGTGTGGCCATGGTATGTCACACCTGGTTTCTTTGCGCCTCTTAAGGCCTTTTCACACAAACTAAAGTTAATTTCTCTAAAACTATGCCCCTTGAGTATTTGGCTGAATGCAAATAAGTATGAAGAGTAATGTAAATTTGGGGCAAAGTGGCATTATGTTAGGAGTGTTTCTTTTTAATAAAAATGGAAATGCTATGATGTCTGTGTGGTTTTGACCACCTCAAAGCAGTCATTGCCTCACAGACACTTCAGTCTGTGTAATTTGGGGATGAAGGAAGAGTAACAAAGGGCATAATAGCTTTCAGGTTTATTGGCAGTTGGTCATGTGACGATCAGTGATTTGAGCACCCAGAAATTCTGTCAGAGAACTTTTTCTTTGTGGCTTTCATCATCATTAATGTTTCCATTGTTGACTTTCTGCAGTCTGCATATTTTCTCTGGCGATTTTTGACAATGTGTGGATGTGGAGAGAGGCTGGTTTTCCTGCTGATCCTGCCACAATTTCCCCTACAGTACCAAAGAATTGTACAGTGCAGAAACAAAACAAAATGCTTTTTGTTTAAAAAAAAAAAAAAAAGTAAAAGTCTGGAATTAATAAGACCCTACCCAGTCTGTAGTGATTCTAAATTGCAAAATGGGAGCCAGTGCCTGTAGAAAAATTATGGTGTAGTTTACTAATTGCAGCATACAGAGTTTTAAAGCCTCTGAAATTAAGATCTGATGTTGTTTTGTTTTTCCTGTAATAAAAAGAGTGAAAAAAATCAATGAATGTAAGCAAACGTTAATGTCACAGCAGTGAAGATGGGTTCATTGTGAAAGCCGAAATTAAATTATTTTGCATTAATGAGTGTTAATTTGTGTCAGTGTGCAATGCGCAGCGTCATTGTGCAACCAATTTTTTTTTCAGTTGGGGAGCGCCTGGGGGGGGGGGGGAGTATTACCCACACTAATACTCATTCCCTTTGCCCACAAACCAGTGAAAGAAATGCAAATACAGAATGAATGCAGGATCCTCGTTAATTATACCAATTAAAATCATTCTGTTTTGTGTTCATCATTTACGACCCATCATTCAATTGAGAGATATTATAAATCTTCATTATTAAATCCATGTTTTTGCCTCTTTTCTCTCTACAGCTCTGTGGTGCAGTCCCCGCCTCCCCCAATGGTTCGCATCATCAATGGTTACATCACGGTGCAGCCGCCTGACAGAATCCAAAGCCAGTACAACTATCATCGTGTTCCTTCAGCAGCACCAGCGCCTTCGATCTTCTCGTTGTCTTTACTGAGCTTTCACCTCACACTACCTATAGTGATCTCACAGATATGGACTGTGGCCCTCTAGTAAAATGGTTATAAGGACTCTAAATAAAACTGGTACACGTACGCGGTTTCAAATATACTGCTCTTAAAAAAAAGTCTGGTCTAGCTGTTCACTCCATGGATGTTTGGGCACAGAAAGTTTGCTATGTTGGAAGTGAACTGGAAAGGTGTGGCAGTAGGGCTCATCTCTTTACAGATTGGGCTTTGATGTGCATGTGAGTTCATATAACTTGAAACATAAAGGTCTGAGTTTCACTTAATTTACACAGAGTGAGCACAGAGTATGCAGTAGGGAAAACAAGAAGCTCAAACTGAGGTAGTGTTATCACTAATTACACAACTCATCAGTGCCTTGCTGGGTTACACAGTTATAGTAGACAGCTATTAGTTGCTCTGAAAATTTGAGAAATCACTTAAGTAATTTTTCAGCTTAAATATTTTCTCCAACAGCAACTGGGACCACATGTCCTTTGAGTATCTCTGTGAGAGTACGTGGGCGTGGGACAAACAACGTCTATCGGCTCTTAAACCCACTGGGCTTGCAAACACAAGTGCTCAGACTTTAATTTATTCTTCTATTTTAGAAGAATCTGATTTGATTACATAAAAACCTGCTGCGGGGAGAAAATTGTACACACGCCTTTTGAATATTATAGAAGTATTTTAGAATTATTAAAAAAATTAAGATTATCAGAAGCATTGTTGTTTATATGGAAAAGTATAAATAGATATGCAGTATATTTTCAAAACAAAATCAGGAACTAACCACCATAGCCCCATGTCATGTGTCTCACTGAAATTACATTTTTGAAAGGGACAGGTGATTGTATTGTACTTTATTAGTGTTATCGACTGCTTTGATGTATATGTTTGCTGAAAGAATTTATGTGGATGTGTCTGGGCGTGTGTGCGCGCGTGTGTTTTACATAGCATTCATTCATTTTTTATTTATTTAAAACTGTAGTGTTGCTGTTAGCCATGTGAAACATTCCCTGTGGCTTTTGTTTTTATATATTTCATCTCACCATGATGCCAAAATGACTTGTTTTTCAAATGTTCTTTCAGTGTAATTTCAAATGCATATCATGGCAATAATAATTAAACTGACTACATGAGCAGACCGCGTAGTGCTTTACGACCTTCACATTTCATTTATGGCACGAGATAGCAACAATAAAATATTTATCTGGATGTAAAATTGGTCTTCGATGCTCGTTCTTCGCTGTGAAGCAAATCAGTGGAAAGTCAGGGGAGAGAAATTTTTACAGCAAAATAACCAGTGTTATATTAAGTATAGATCAAATTATTTTATGTACCTTAAAGGTGTTACTCATCACAACGAACAAACGAACAGCTTCCCAACACTTAAAACCTTTTGGATTCCTTCAAAAATCTTTTTATTTAATGGTCAACAGGTTTACGCTCCAGTCCCATTATCATGTGTATAACCCTCAGTTCCAACAGGCAGCTGTTTTCAGTGATCAAGCGTTTAGCAGCTAAATTGCGCATATCTGTTTCTAGTTGTTGTTTTTCATCAGAGATGTATGAATATTAATGTTAATGCTGTGTGCCCTATGTCTGCTGGATGTATAAATAGCCATCTGTTAGCTAACATGTTTTTTAGGTCCATCAGCTTTAGGTACAGCAGTATCAACTGAACAAAGGAGTGGGCACACACACGTACACATGCTGCCCTCCTGATGGGTTCATGGCATGTTTATGTGATGTTAATGTGATAAGACAGCTATTAGAAGTTGTTTGACGTGTGCATGTGGTCTGTCACAAACAAGACAGCTGCTCTGCTGGCAAATATCTTTCCTTCGAGACACAAACAGGAAACCGGAGCAAACTGGCTCTTTAGATGTACAGGAAATGAGAGATAATTGATTTGTTACATTAACAGGAAACGCTGAGTGACTTGTTAGTTTGTGCTTTTATTTAGGAGTGGCTATGTGCTTGATGTGCTGACATGCATGAGCAAAATTAGGGCAGTGATTCTGAGTTATTCTAAGTGTTATATTGGGTAACAACAAGTACAGTACAGCCCATGGAATATGCTAACTTTATCTGATGCTTTCTGATTGTTAAAGACACATTTATGTTTGTTTTTATTTAAAAAGCAAAAAAGTAAGATGCATGGAAAAAGTAAATCACATCCTTACAGCTTTTCACACATTTGTGCATGTCTTGCACTAAAAATACTTTAGTAAATCATCACTCTGTAAGTGATATCAGCTACAGGGTTGAATTCAAACTGCTGTTTTTTTCAGGACTGGCTCCACCAGCATCGGTGTCCTGGAAGAAGAAGGTGAAGGCACTTACAGCAGCATCACAGGATGATGACAGGATGCAGCAGGTGACAGGAAAGGCAGCCGTGGGTGTCACTTATAAGTCTGTGCATAATGTGTATTTTTGTCTTACTGTCTGGAGACAATGTGATGGCTCTTACACACTTTGTCTTCTTACCAGGAATATCAGCACCATCACAACCTTTTAAAAGATAAAACATTTCCATCCATCGCTACATTTTCTTTTACTTACCCAATTCAGGGTTTTGGGGACTGGAGCCTGTCTCATGGCAAGAGGTGGGGTACACTCTGAACAACTTGCCAGTCTCTTGCAGGTCTCACACAGACACACACTCACTCACTTGCTTTCAGTACTTACAGATATTGTAGACTCATCGCTTAAAACGTGGATGCCTTTGGACTGTTGGAGGAGATCACATAGCCTGCATGCTGGATTCAAATCTTGGACCTTGTTACTGTGAGGTGATAGTGCTGTTATGCTGCTATACTACAGTATAGCAGCAATATATAATAGCTGTAATAGCATCATAACAGCTATTATGTAAATTTCCAGTTAGGAAACAAGGCCAGCAGACAGATCTCCCAAAATTATTATTACACTACATATTATCATTACAAGCACAGCGTACATAGCTACTTTCAGATGTGCTCTTACTGACAAGAGCAGCACACAGCAGGTAGCTGTTTGACTGGCAGATTTTTGATTTATTCATTTCTTGCCTTTTCTGTCTTTTTTCCTCACTCCAATTTCCTCTTATGTGCTCGTGCAGATTTTCTTTGCATGGATCGTACACACTCTCTCATAAAGGAGACTGCAGGCTTTTTCGGGACAGACAAATCACTGAATCACTGATTCAATTCTAAATCTTATATTGGATCAACAAATGCTAAAAAATAACATGAAGGTGTCCAAAGGCTGAACTTGTTCCATTTGGGTATCTGAAGCTCAGTTAAAAAACAACCAAGGAATAGCTTAGAAGACGAATAAAGTCATGTAGCAGAGTAATCACAGCTGAGATTTGAATCCCATTGAAATGTTGTTGGCAGGATTTGAGATCTTGCACTGAAGGAATTTAACATGGAAAAGTAGTGAACATTTTCAGAGGCTATATCAGAGACTGCTATGCAATTATGCAAAATGGCTGCAACGAGCTATTTTAGCTCAAAGAGCTAATGTTAACTTCTGAGGCTAAGAGGGCACTTCCTTTTCACAGAGAAGAATTATACTTCAGCTTCAACTTCTGTTCACTAAAAGCCTGAAACAGACATTTCTCTGCGTGTCATTGTTCAGCCTTTATCTGCTTTGTTTGTCCAAATAGGTCAAAAGGCCAAGAATAACAGAATGCAGGGATATAATATTTAGCTCTGAGGGCTTTTTAAATTCTTATTCTATAAACAATTTAGGCCTACTTTTGACTTTTTTGCTGATCAGGTCAGGTCATTAATCTTTTTTTTTTTTTTTAAACTTAAAGAAAATGAACCCCAGACTTTTGCCGCTGACCTTATGCGAGAATGTGGAACTGAACACTGCTACCTTTCATGGCGTGATGCGTGTTTGGAGAAATGTAGAGAGAAAAAGCAGACTGATTGTATAACTAAAGTCATAACTGGAGCCACTGCAAAAGCTCGAAAACATTAACCTTACATCATGTTGATGTGCGACTCCAAACGACATTTGTCTTGTGCTCCGTGTAACACAAAACTTTAAAAACAACAGACCTTGTAAGTCACTCAGTCATTACATAAAAGAACAAACAAATAGGTGCGGGTCACTCCGCTAATTGCCTCCCTTTGAGTGCTTTTGCTGACAGATGTTACAGCTCATTTACTATTAAAAACACTGTATAATGAATGGTGTGAATTACATAAGTCAAACTGTGGACCATATGAGTGAACTAGTGTCAAGGTAAAATCAATTCAAGACTTTAAACCAAGACGAGAATCCGCTTATACACACATCAAGTGGCAATTTCTTTCATTTCAGTTTAATTTTTTCTTACATGTTTTAGTTCCCTTCTCATTTCAAGACTTTAACCAAGAATTAATACAAGCATGCAAAGGCTATTTGATAACAGCTGAACCAAATACCAAACTCAAGAATTCAATACTGCACATCACGACGAGTTGAATTAGAATAGCATTTCGTCTAGAGTTGGTAATTATAGTGCAATAGATATGCATGTAACATGTGGCAAATGCAAAGCATTACCTGCAACGTGAATATGAGGAATTTGTTCATTCCGATCCTTTTTAACATATGATTCTGAGCATGTTTGGGGGATTTTTGATCTAATTATACCCTTATTTATCACTATATGAAGCAATATCCTCTTGCCAAACATTGATTTGGGAAAACACAATCAAATAAGAAAGCAGGTCTTAAAAAAAATACACGCTACACTGAACTGGAGGTGCGCTTTCCAGATCGGACAAACCCATGCGAATTGAAAGCAGATGGCGATGCATCCATCTGTTTCTGGAAAGCAGAAACCTAAAAGGTAAAACCAGCCACAACTTAATTTTTTTTTTTTTTTTAAATTAACATGCTTACAAAAAAAATAATCTGAGGTTGCCTGTTATTTACAGGCAGAATAAAAATCTAATCCCTTGTGAAAACAAGATCTAACCTTGAGTTTTCTCCATTTGTTATTGCACATGACGCAAAAAGTTCTATTTTCTGCACTAAAAATGTATTGGTTCAAATTGATCAGAAATTCTCAGCTTGTTATTTCTGTTAAGTTCCTCCCATAATACCAATCACCCAGAAAAGCTTTTATCTACCCTAGTCTATTTGTGCCTTTGTGACACAAGGTCAAATCACTTTCTCACTGTTAAAACAAGCACTGAATGCTATTGTTTATCTGATGTAGCTCTTGCACAATTGAGCCTATGTTAGGTGGATCTGTCTTTGGCTATTATCGCTGCATCTGTCTAAGAGTCCTTGCACTGTGTTAGCTGCGACCCATGGAAATAAGTGCTTTTTTGCCTGAGACCTCAGTATATATTTACATACTAAATCTCTCTGTGGTTACATGTGTTATGAGTATTGGTTAGAGCTTTGACCAGTGGGAACTCATATTGTAAACATGCAATATTGGAGAACAGTCAATTCTTAGATCAACTATCAGTAAAATAGTAAATTTTGTATATTTCGTCTCTGCTCTTGATTTACATTTCTACATTTTTCTTATATTTGCCAGTTCCAGCATAATTCATCAACTTTCACAGATGAACAAAACCTGCTTTTGTTAAATGCAGCAATGTATCGCAAATCGACCTTTGCAAACTGGGCATGTGTGACATGACACATGATTTTTGCCAGGGGCCCAAAAGAATTGCTTAGAGATGGAAGTTTTCACTGGGTGGAATTGCCCAGAAATAGGCCAGACTGAATAAAACATATGAAAGCCCAGGAGTTCAAGTATTTTGTAAGGAGGTGATCATAACAGTTTTCTTAAACTGCTTTATAAATCAGCCCATTTTTATTCGCATAAAATGTGAATAATATTATCATATGACCATAAAAAACTGATTTGATTTTCCACCACCAGCTACCATCACCACTGACTACTTTATAAAATAAAAAGTTGAGTGATAACTCCCCCAGTATTGGGCATTTAAAGAGGAACTAAACACCAATTTTAAACTATGTGGTGTATTAAGTATAACAAGCATTTATATTTCTGTAGAAATACTGCAAATTATTTAGGCCTTTATTTTTAATCATTAAAAAACAATTATTAAAAATAAAACATTTTTCTACTTTGTTTTTGATACACTTCAATTGTATAAGAAATAACTACTAATCATCAAAACAGCCAGGTCATCCCAATACACCTAAAATCCATATTTCAGTTCATTTGGAGATTCAGAGCAAAAACATTGTTTATGTGTCTCACTGCCTGTCAGGGTTGCTCAGAGTATGATTGTCAGCATATAAACAAATCTAAAATTTTTTGTGCTGGCACTGCACCACAGGGTGTCAGTCAGCTGCAGCTTGGATCAGTGGAGCCCATTCACAGGAGTGATTTTCCTGACGAGTGTTGTGGATAGAAAGAAGCCTACACTGGGAGCTGTAACCTGGAGTCATGGCACGCACGCATTTGGAAACACTGCTTCTCAAAACCAAAGCACACAAACACTCATGGTTGATATCAAAATATTGATAGTATATATAAAGTAGTATCATAGACGCCTTTCTGTCTTCCTGTTGCTCATATGTCAACATGCGTTTTAAACCATTCATTTAGTAGGTTTCCCAGTTATGCCAAACGCACATGCACCCCAAGCTGAAGTATGAAGACCACTAGGTGGTCCTCTCTACTCTGTCCTCATTCCACTTAGGAACATTTTTTGACTACTTCATGTGTCAGTGTTTCTATTCTCCCCCCAACAACAAGCCACATTACTAGCCTGTTACTTTATAACCTATTTATGAGCTATTTCACCCCCCCCCCCCCCTTTTAGTAAGCATTACACAATATCCCTGTCCTCATTTTTAGAATAATGTCATCCAATGCCATGTAGTTATTTACAATTATATACTAAAGAACTGAAGGACTGAGCTGCATCTTTCTTTTAATGGGAATGACAGCAGTGGATTTGCGTGCAATGCTGCCCTCTGTCTTTGAACTGAGGTACTGGATTTCAGTTAATTTGTGATTCTCCTGACATAGTGACTGTGCAACTACTGCAAAACAGTAATAATATATGTAAAAATAATTAAGCTTATATTTACATTTTTTGACATGGGTTTAAATAAAACAATAAACAAATAAATCTCAATTTTATTTATTTATTTATTTTTTTTGGGGGGGGGGGGGACAGTGTTAGCAAGACTACTTTTGGCTTTTATGCCACTGTGCCTGCTGTTCAAGCAGACAAGCAACTCCATTGATATATAAAACATAATTTTTTACTGGAAAAATAATAATAATAAAAAGAATAGTCACATTTTTGATAGCACCTTACCTACTGTTTCCTGCAACTGGATGTCGATGCATGTCACTCAAGGGTAGGTACATTATTATGTCCACCTGCATAACTACAACTGATCGATGTCAAGTCTGGCTCATATGAATAAATTCTCTTTTTCATTCTCTTTTTGTGTCCAAGCTTTTGGACAGATAAACATCAAATGCCGTTATAACAGTGTAAACATATGCAAAAGCAAAAATCTATCTGTGCTTTACATATTGTTGATAAACCTTACTCCAGTACAAAAAGCTGAGATGAACTTAGTCTGCCTTCCTAAAACCTTAACACCAACTAGTTCTGAACAAGCTATACCTTGGTAGGCTAGTCCGGCACTCTCATCTGACAGCAAGACGGTTCCTTGTTAGAATCTCTAAGTCAGTTTAAGTCTTTTTGTACATCCTCAATGGCCCTGGGTAGATTCTGCATGAAGCACTGTATGAGCATGCAGCTATAGGGTGATGTAAAATCTAAAGTACTCAGAGTTAAGACTAGAAAAGTACTATATAAATTTGAGTCTATGTACATAACTACAACAGAATAAGATTAAACACTTAAAGTACAGTAAAGTAAAGTTGAGGATATAAATTGGCACAGGGATCATTAGAAGATTATGAAGTGTATAAGCCATTTTTCTTTTCTTTGCAGTCCATCAAGTGCTCTTCTCTTGTTCAGGGTCCCTGCTGTCACGTTCCAGCCATCCTGCTGACTGACTCCTCTATGACTGAAGCTTCCAACTCATCCTGGACTGGCAAAATCTCATTCTTTGCCTTCATTTTTTTAAGTAGTGACATCTCGACATCTCCAGTAGACCTTGTGCCTTAGCTACATCTGAGTGACAGCCAGGACCTTTACTGTTCTCCCCTTTCATACTTTGAAGACATGAATAACTGCCGCAGAGACTTTTGAGTTGCAGAACTTTCAGCATTTCAATACTTTCCTATTATGGGTGAACTTACATTCTTCATTTATGCTCAGATATATTGCCAGAAGTATTCACTCACCCATCTAAAGTATTTAATACATGTGTTTCAATCACTTCCACGGCCACAGGTGTATAAAATCAAGAGGTGAGGCATGCAGACTGCATCTGCAAACATTTGTGAAAGAATGGGTCGCTCTCAGGAGCTCAGTGAATTGCAGGATGGTACTGTGAAAGGATGCCACCTGTGCAACAAGTCCAGTGTGAAATATTCTCACTACTATTCCAAAGTCAGCTGTTAATGTTATTCTTCAACGTGATTGGGCACGATTGTAACTCAGCCACAAAGTGTTAGGCCAAAAATCACTGAGCGAAGTCAAAGGATGCTGAGGAGGATACTGGTCGCCAACCTTCTACAGAGTCGATCTCTACAGACCTTCAAACTTCATATGGCCTTCAAAGTATCTCAAGAACAGTGTGTAGAGTCTCAGTCTGTGTGTGTCTCTGTCTGCCAATCCAGTGGAGGAGGAAAACAGTACTTGTCTGACTGCGCTACGTCAAGTGCAAAGTTTATTGGAGGCGGAATTATGGTGTGGTTTAGTTTTTTAGGAGTTGGGCTCTGCACCTTAGTTCCAGTGAAAGGAACTGTTAATGCTTCAGCATACCAAGAGATTTTGGCCAATTTCATGCTCCCAACTTTGTGGGAACAGTTTGAGAACGACTCCTTCCTGTTACAACATGACTGCGCATCAACGCACAAAGCAAGGTCTATAAAGACATGGACGAGTGAGTTTGGTGTGGAAGAACTCGACTGGCCTGCACAGAGTCCTGACCTCAACCCACCAGAACACCTTTGGGATAAATTAAAGCGGAGACTGCGAACCACGCCTTCTCATCTACCATCAAATATATGCTGATAATGCAAAGGGGAACATGTGGAACCTTTCATACCAGCTTTGAGACAAATGTCAGGTCCTCCATAAAAGCTGTAGACTCTTGGGCACTGAGCCTCAGCAAACTCTACCTGCATGTTTATGGTGGCTCATCAAAGGATCCTTAAAAAGGGTGCATCCATTTCCCAAGTTCAGTTACGGGGTGGGTGTGTCACCCTGTAGTTAAACCTAGAGGACAATATGTAAATGAAATCTTGTTTGCTTTAACTCTTACTCTTTTATATCCTCATTGCTTCTCCTCAACATCTCTCTCCTTCAGAGCAATTTTTATAAACCATTTAATTTACCCCATTTGGCTCAGTGTTGAGTATCTTTATTGGCCATCTCCTGGATCTCCTTTCCAGCAGGAAAATGTACTTCTTTGGACATGTTTAATAAATATCTAATGCAGTTTATGCTGAAGTAATTCTATAGTTACAAACCTGAATTTATTTTAAAATATGTCCAAGAATTAGTTGTTCATAGGGGAGTTTTGAACAACAGAAAAAAAGATTTAGGTGAGTTTTATAATAAATTCTTGCTTTTATTTATCTTTTATAACAGGAAGCACTTCAAACTGACTTGGGTGAAGTATGTCTACAGAAATAAAGTAATTTCTTTTATATATTTGGTTTCATTCCAATGGATTTATCCACAAGAATCGCTAATTTTTCATATGTTCTTTTTAAGAGGGCATTGGAGAAACGTTTCACACACAGCACAAATAATACTATTACTTGGTACAGTTGTTCTGAGAAAATTATGTACAGAATTTAAGGACCTTGCTTTAACCTTGGGATAATAAAACAGTTTTAACAAGGGGACTGATGAGATACTGTCTTCATCAAAATCAAACCACATTTTATTCATGTGTGTAAATTGCCCACGCACCAGTCCTAATAACATCAGCAGTGTTTTTTTGGTCTCTGAATGGAATTCATGAGGGAAAATGAACTTTACTCCCAGGTAAAGCCTTATTATGTTCACCCATAGATTCAGCTGAACACACTGCCAAGAGATGGTATTCATTTATGAGCTTAATATGCAGGAGATAAGTTTGTTTGTGTGCAGTAGCTTGATTGCCCCAAACCTAATCAATTAAGAAGCCAAATATTTTTGATTTGTTTGACTTTGAGAGGCTGCATTTAACAATAGCCATCCTACGTATCGCATTTTTTTTTTTTTTTTGGCCTGTCCCGTTTGGCTCTTTTGCCATCAGAATTGTTGTCTAAAGGCAAAGAAAGATGCCCAACGGATTTACTTTACCAAATGGACCATCCCAGCCTTGCCGTAATGGTCCATTTGATTCACCTTTTATTGTTTATTTTATTTTCACTTGCTGAATACGGGACAGACTTGACTGGGGGAAAGAAGGGGAGAAAGAAAGAGGGAAAGAGAAACAGCTGAGAAGAGGGACGGGGGAGAAGGGCAAAAAACAAAAACCAACAGAATGGGCAGAAAAAAAAAAGAAAAAATATGCATATATCAATCACCTGGATCACCTGCTGAGAAAGAAAAAAGAAAACAAGCAGAAGAGAACAAGAGTAATAGAATAAACAACATCACAATGATATATGGGAATATGACAGTAAATACTAAATGTTAAACATTATTGTGCAGCACATAAGATCAACAGAACACAGTGTGCTTTGAGGTAGGAGCCAAAAAGGGTGTAGTTTGTGGGTGTGATCACCCGTGTGTACACCTGTGAGCATGGACGCGCTTGTTTTTTGTTTTTTTAAAAGGTTCCTTCATGTAATGATCTGCTAGAGGGTGTGGGGGGGCCACAGCCCCGTCCTCCAGGGCATGAAGCAGGTGTGGAGGAGATCAAAACTCCAGACATCCAGAGGCCCCCAGAACACAAGAGACCAAGGAAGACCAACAGAGGGGCAGCCGCGCCACTGTCCCGGAAAGAGCTGAGGAGAGTCCCAGATGAGGGCTCACTCAGCAGCCGCGGAGCAGAAGCCAGGGGGAGTTGCAGTGACGCGCCCGTGAGCTCTGCCGGCAGCCAGCCGTGCCTGAGTGAGCCGGTGTGTACCTGGACGCCCATCCCCAGACACAAAGAACCAACGCACCGATGTCTGAGGGAGTCCGCCACTGGCAGGGGAAGTGGTGGTGGGGGGAGATAGGCCTCCAAACCTTGGAGGGCCTGAGATGTCCCCAGAGAGGTGACGTCTGATACCCAACCTGACATATAGACACAGACATACAGGCACACACAGACACAAACATCCATTCCCACCCTCATGCTCTCATATGCACTTACTCCAAACTCAACCAACGTGGAGACAGACATAAAGAGACGCTGTACACACGATCACACTCCCCAAGCGTTAAAGTTAAGGTTAAGATTCTTTATTTGTCACATGCATAGTTATACAAGTATAACACACAGTGAAATGTAGCCTGACACGCTCCTCGACATGTGCAAAAAAATTGAGGGGGGGGGTGTAGAGGAAAAACATTATATATATATATATATATATATATATATATATATATATATATATATATATATATATATATATATATACATATAGTATATACATTGGGTGAATGTGCAGTAGTAGCAGCAAGCAGGTGAATTCTGTACATTAATATGAATAGACATCTGACTATTTTACAGGATAGACAATATAAACATATTTAAAATTAAAGGAATTGAAATGTACATTGTGCCTTGGTTTAGTGTCAGGAAGAGTCCTGTCTCAGTCAATTATAGATGATGTAAGACAGGGCTCTAGAGTGCGACCAATTTGGTCGCAAATGCGACTTAAAATGCAGGCAGGAGTAAACAGGTCATCGGAGGAGGCCGAGATGATCATTAAGTTTAACATCGCCTACAATATTGCAAAAGAAGAAGTTCCGTTTACTAAGTTCAAGTCAGAAATAACTCTTCACAGGAAAAATGGCTTGGACATAAACCCCACATACAGCAATGATGTTGCGTGCGCCCAGTTTATAGGCGTAATCGCTGACACACTGAAAAAAAAGACGTCAGTGGAAATTGCGAACAGTACATACATGGCCTTCCTGATCGATGGAGACACAGACATCGCCACAAAAGAATGTGTCATTGTGTACGCTCGTATCTTGCAAAAAGGAAGACCAGCGAATATACTGATTGGACACATTGAGGTCCAGCATGCCCATGCCCAAGGTAAGCCATGTCATGTCACGTAGCCTATGTATATGATTAATAATATTACGTCGTGTTACTGAATTAACCATATCTAGCATGTTCTTATCATTGAAAATTAAACATAGCAATAATACATGAATATAGAAACTCAAACTGAAAAAGACTGCATTGTAAACTCTTGATCTGATAAGTAAATGGTATTTTTTTTAAATTTGTTTAGGAATTTATGCTGCCTCAAAGAAAGCATTTGCTGCTCTTGGGGACCAGTGCAGTAACTGGTTGGATAAAATCATTGCTATGGGGGCTGATGGAGCTGCTGTTAATTTGGGCAGCAAAGGGGGTGTCAAGTTAATCATTTTGAAAGGTTGTTAGTTAATCATTTACAAATCAAAAAAAAACGTGAACATGTAAAACTGCGGTGTTAAGTAATGCAGTTTAAAAATTTGGGTACGCCTAACTTTTGTGCTTGTACGCCTAAATTTTGTGCTGGTGCGCCTAAATTTTATTTTTAGGCGCACCAGTGCAACCATGGCAAAAAGTTAGTCTAGAGCCCTGTAAGAGGGCGGGTGTGTGTGTTTAGGGCACGGATGGCTTGGGGATAGAAGCTCCTCTTGAGTCTCTCTGTCCTTGCCCGGAAGATGCGGAACCTTCTACCAGATTGCAGAAGTTGGAACAGTTTGTTGCCTGGATGAGACGGGTCCTTCAGTATCTGCGCTGCTCTAGTCCGGCATCTCCTGGTGTAGGTGTCCTGAAGCGGGGGGAGAGCAATCCTGCAGCAGCGTTCTGCTGTACGGATCACTCTCTGGAGAGCTTTTTGGTCCTTCACACAGCTGTTCCCAAACCACGATGTCATGTTCTGTGTGAGGATGCTCTCCACAGCGCCTGTATAGAAAATCCTGAGGATCTTTGGAGAGACCCTGAACTTCCTCAGTTGTCGTAGGTGATACAGGCGCTGCCTTTTTGGTCTGGACCTGAATGTGGGCAGCCCATGTCAGGTCTGAGGAGATGTGGACACCAAGATACTTGAAGGACTGCACCCTCTCCACTGGAGCTCCATTGATGATAATGGGCTTGTAGTCTCTGTGCTGACCCCTTCTGAAGTCCACCACCAGCTCCTTGGTCTTGCTGACGTTCAGCTGGAGGTGGTTGTCCTGGCACCACGATGCCAGATTCTTCACTTCATCCATGTAGGCCGCCTCATCGTTGTTGGAGATGGCACCCAACACCACTGTGTCGTCAGCAAACTTCACAATGGTGTTGGAGCCATGGGTGGCCACACAGTCTGAAGTGTAGAGGGAGTAGAGCAGTGGCGAGAGGACACATCCCTGAGGTGCTCCTGTGTTGATGGTGATGCTGTTGGAGAAGCACCTGCCCACCCTCACCACCTGAGTTCTGCCAGTGAGGAAGTCCAACACCCATACTCTACGAACCGGGTCTAGGTACCCTTGCCCCTGGAGGGGGGAACTGCACCCAGACCCAGGTGGTGTTACCCTTTTCCCTGCGGTGGGGAGAAGCAGACTGCCCCGACTCCGCAGCAGCAGGGAGGCCCCACACTCCAGACCGCAGTCGGACGGCCAACTCCTCCTCCTAGCCCCCCCGCTCCAGCAGGCCACAGAGAACGGGGGTGAGAGAAGACTCCAAACCTCCCTCCACCCGCTCATTGTAGTGTTGATGCATGTGTGTTCTAAGGTGCATTTAAAACCCAGGAGGGCATGGAGCTACCTGCCAGAGAGCAGCAGGTAAGCGCATGGTCCCTCCTGCTAGCCCTCAATGTCTACGTGTATTTAAAATTGAGAGGTGGGCAACGACGCCAGGGGTGAGGTTGTACACCCCGATGGTACTTTGGATTCCGTGTATCGTGCCCACCCCCAAGATCCTATATGTATGTGTAATGAGAGTGTGAGTAATGTGAATGTCTAAGTTGTGGGATAAAATTGAGGCAGAGGCAGCCAGAAGGGGACAGAGGGGGGGGGGGGGGGGGTAGCCTCCTCTGCACCCTACGTATCGCATTTAAGTAAATCCATTAGATTTCAAATACATGCCTGTAGGTCTGCCTCCTGTGAACTTAGTATTTAACAATTTAAAGTGCATTATGTTCGTCTCCTGTGGTGTCTCTCATTTTATAATCCTCCCCCCATTATTACTTAACTGGCATAGAAGAAGCCATACAAAGGTAAATGCCCTTCTTACTTCCACATCCCCCGCACCTGCTACCATCCCTTGTGTTAATGGTGCAGTGGTGTTTTGAAATGAGTACCTATTAAAATGCCATTATTAGATAAAGGGAGGGATGTTGTCCGTGGCACAGGTTTATTGGGAAGTAAATGTAAGCCCCTACATGCGAAACACCTCATTAATCCTGCAGTTATTTACGACCCTGCAGCACAGAGGCAAGTGCAAAGATGAAATCCCTGCTCATCTAAATATTGTCTCAGCTGATAAGATTAACTCTGCTCCTACTCATACATGTGGGTGCAAAGGGACTTAACACTTCAAGTAATGACCTTTACGGATTCCTGCAGAGAAACTTTCTTACGCTTAAATCTCACATAAACAGAACACAGAAAGCCCAAAAAAAAAAACCCATTGCTGAAACGACAACAAAACCCTGCAGTATTATTTGGGATAAACTGCATTCAATATTATGTTGACTTTAACAAGAATAAAGAGGTACAAACTTAAAAGAGTGTATTTTTGGTGTGAATTGGAGAATTGGAACAAGTTTTTAAAACAGCACTGATCTTGTAGCCTACGGAGTCCAAAAATGCTGCCATTAAATATGCATGTGAAGCAGTAGGTGACCATAAATTTATCACAGCTCTTCGTGTCTAATATTCTTCCACGGATTCAACTGCAATTTCTTCTCGAGAGGCTCTGTTTTGAGAAAAAATTGCATCAAATGAATTTGGAAAACCTGCAATAAATAATACAGAAGTGGTGCAAAAATTTAGCAAACATCAAAGCCAAACAGTCAAATTCCACAGCTCTTTATACACCAGTCAAAGTGACACTGTAACTGCGATGTTTAATAGAATTTGCATTGTTCTTTTCTCACATCGACATACATGAATCTTTTTTTGTGCTTTTCCACAGCCATTGCTTAATGATCCTCTTCTTGTTCCGTATCCAAGTTCATTCTGGATGTTCAGTGGGATTCCCCTGAAGTCATCCGTCATCCATCTGCTAGACTAACAAGAAGCACTTCAAAACACCAACCTCCGCCAAGGCATCACACTTTCTGGGCGGTGTTTACTTTTGACAGTACAATATTGTATCTGGTATATATCAAGGCTGTTTTGGTTTTTTTTTTGTTCTTTTCATACCTACTTTGGAAGTTTGTAGAGCAGTAAAAGTTAGACAAGGGAAGCATGACAGATGTTTATTCTGAGTGTTTTGAAAGAAAGAAGGATGTGAGATGTAAAAGTGATGTCAGAGGTCAAATTAGGGAATTTTAAATTAAATAAAAAATTTAAATAAAAATACAAATGGGGGTATTTTAAATTTGTAATTTTTATATGATTCTTTTTATATGTTGACAATACACAACACACTTACTAGTTTCTAGAGTTTGTTTTGTCCATTTTTGACATATAAATCATTAAGCTGGTGGATGTAAGGCACCCCTACAAAGTGTCATCTGTATTCAATCAAAACTTTTCAACCAATCGTGTTTACAGACAGCAAGAATGGCACATGTGCATGCAATGACTGCAAAAAACACAACCTCCTTGGCGGAGGAAATAAACATCAGAGTAAAAGTGTATCAAAAGATACAGGATAAAGCTGTATTTTTGTTTTTATTTAAATTCATATACATTACAGACAGTTTTCTGTTTTTAAGTGAGAAATAACCTTAATATCCATCACCTCACCACTTTCAATGAATATAGACAGAATAAAAAAAGGTGCATTAAATACAGTTTGCGGCATACTTGCAACACTTTAGAGATATGATCATTAAGCATGCTACATGCTGCTAAGGGCATTATGATTTGAAAGGGTTACGTTACAAGATGTACTTGCCTGAAGTTAATCGTTTTTACATTTACCCTGTTATTCAACTAAACACAACAATGTTCTTTAAATTGTCTGCCATGCAGCAAACTGATTGATGTGTGGCTTTGATTGCAGAGTAGGATGCACAGAATGGCAATGAATACTACCTGTCAGATAAGAGTCGAGGCTAAAAAAAAGAGTTTGCAGTATAACCCCTCTCAAGACTTTTTTAGCTTTTTACTTTAGGCTGAATCCATTACTTTTTTTGGAAAGACGGATGGCAGTGCTACCAGCCCCTCTGAAATTCCTGACCATTTCTTTTTCCCACCTTCCAAATGTGAGTGTGAAGTCTTTCCAGCTTCCCTGTCTCCTCACCTTAGGTTCTTGCCAAGCAACTGGAGATAACATTATTAAATATACAATTACCTAGGACCAGGCCCCCTCTCTACCAAGATCAATTTCCAGTCAGAAGCTGTAAAAAAGTAGCTGAAAGCTCTGTGAAATGAAACTGAAATAGCACCCGGCCCCTCACAAAACACCCATAAATATGGAGGTTCCTCTTGAAAAGTCTTATTTACTGGGAGCTTGTTACTGAATTTAGGGAGAATTCAACCATTGCGGATGAAGGTCTAATCATCACGTACCCTCTGCTAGATAAGCTATGTAAGATCTCTATCTCTAAGTTGTTTGAAAATAAAATAAATGTTGTGCTCGTGGTCAACTATACCCTGAGATACTGTGTAAACAAACGCATCGCAGTGAAATGTGAAGATGGCTCGAGCCTCCAAAACAGCACAAGAGGGCAAATTAATAGTCTATGTTTGCCTGGCTGTCAGACATTGCCCTGTTGAGACTGCAATTAAAACAAAGGGTGTTTTGACCCTGCCTTTCGTACCACTCTAATTTCTGCCGCAGTCTCTCTGCTTGGCATTTGAGTATAAGATTACATAGATAGAAAGGCATTCTGCATGAAATGAAAAGTTACCTTCGCCTTTTTGAGGGGAATGCATGCAGCTATTTGTCATTCTGAAGCTTTTTTCAGCTCCGAAAAGGTGACCGTAACACTTAAGGCTTCTATAGTTCAGTTTGTTGTGATTTAAAAAGCATGTTTTTGTACTGACATTCAACTTTCGCAGTCTTTCTTCATTCTGCATTCAAGTAAAAGCTTCTTCTTTTTTTATAAAAAAAGTGGCACAGTCTTGATTGCTGTGTTGTTGTACGTTCACCTGGCAGGAAAAAACACTTTTCTCCGTTTCATTTGGTTTCACAGGGACAGGAAAGAAACACTCTCCAAGCACAGTTCTTTTGTCCATCAGGTCCCACAGATCCAAAACCATTCTCATCATGTTTTGTCATGGATATCCACATATCCACATATCCATGAGGGAAATTAGGGAAATTTTCATCCAAATGCGGTGTGGCAATTTATTCCTGGCTGACAACAAGCTGCCAAAAGAAGCCTAGATGACAACTGCACTTAAAAAAAAGAAACCAGAGAAAATATATTATAAAGCAAAATACCTTTTTTGGCCTCTTCAGAGGAAGTGTGCTTTCTCTGTTTTTCTGTGAAAGACTGACCTTAATCTTTAGCATGTGAGAGTAATCTAATTACCAGTAAACAGTACATTATTGAAAGACTGAACAAAATGATCTTGTAATTTTTAAGTATCAAACCTTCTCTTGTCTTTACCCTACAATGTTAGGACCTTGGCCTGTTGCTCTTACGTTGACAGTCTGACTTAAAATTAAGATTGCTTTGGGATAATAAGAGAAAAGAAGAAAAATCGGTACTTTTATCCAGACATGAAAAATCTCACGAAAAAAAAATAATAGAAAGAGTCAAGGATAATCCAATCAATCAAAAGGAATCATTTTTAATAGCTTAATCATTTGCCGCATATCCATCTAGGCTTAACGGCATGGCAGAATTGATCTTTTATTAGAGCTGATCTTGCTCGCACGGTGAGGCAGATGATTGAGCCTTATGCAACAGCCCAAGGCTCCTCTGGTATTCAAGAGTGAGGCTGAGATAACTGACACTGACAAGGCAAAGCTGGAGTAGATGAACCTCATCGACTCCTGGAGGCATCGCCGATCACAACCCCGACAGTGCTGGAGAGAGAGGAGGAAGACAGACCAGAAGACTGGAGGTGTGAAAGTGCATGTCAGTGCTGATACGTAAAATGCTCCCAAAGCAGGTAAGACTACCTCTGTGTAGAGCTGATGAAGATGATAGAAGGCTGTGGAAGACTGCAGTGATCCATAACATAAAAAGATGAGGCGGTTTCATTTTACCAAGGGGGCAAAGGAGGACCAGCTATGGGAACTTGCTACCACGTTGAAATGTTTGAACACTAGATGGCAGTTTGACACAGAACACTATTGTTTTGTGGATGCCTTGCTGCAAAGCATAAATTTATTTACCAACAGATACGCTGTAACTGTTGTTGTTTAGTGATGCAGATTGAAGAGAAGATTTTGATTATCCTAAGCCTCGTGATTTCATGATCTCGTAGATATTAAAACCCACTTCTATTAGCGTGTGTGTTTGTGTAGGTAGATGAGCATCACAGCAGAAAAGTCTTTTGACTTTTATGTTTTTGCCACGCCTTGTTTATTTTAAATCAAACACTGTTTCTAAAAAAAAAGATGAAACAAACAAAAAACTATCTAAAGGTTAAAAAAAAAAAAGATTAATTTCACAGGTTCACAGCTTTTGCTTTTATTGAGTTTTTACTACGCAATCCACAGAGAGAAACGTGCGCTGTAGGTCTGTTTGTGTGCACAGTGTTTTTGGCATATCATACAGAGACATTTTTTTTCTTTACCTTTTTGGCCATGTGCGTAGGAAAGAGTCTTGTGACATTTACAGCCCTCTGGGGGGAATGAGCACTCACCTGGCAGACTCTGTATTTATTAGCAGATGACTAACTTGGTATTTATCTGATGCTCCATTTCAGCCTCATACCCAGCAGCAAGCAGTGACCATGGCCAAGTCAACTTATCAGGCAGGCTAGGGTAAATGTCTACTCCACAGCTCCACTGTGATCCATCCACAGCACCTCTGTGCTTTGTGTATATACCCTGTTGCTATTTCCTGAAGTTTTCATTAGATTCAGTGCACACAGTAGACTAAGAGTCCCAGCTTCATCACATTTTTCTTAAATCTCCAGTGACCACATGGTTCTCCTGGTCCCAAGTGTCCGTCCCCTGTCAGTTTGATAACTAAACTAAGCTAAATATACTACGATAATAAAGTGGCATGGTTTGTCTTTTGTCTGAAATATTTTTAAACAGAACTGCAATCAGTCAATCAATCAAATAGACACAAACTAAACAAAGGGTTTGAACTAGAGGTTGATATAACTGCACATTTTTCCATTCGCAAACCAGCTTTAGAGCTGTCCTTAGGGAAGGTTTTGAGAACACAGTGACCATATAAAAGTGGCTAAAACCAGAACTGAATTCAAAACATATTCATTGTTCCCTCTCTAAACCGCTGGCACATTTATTCAACAGACCCTTCAGAAAAATAATATTAATAATAATAACAAGCTGCACAGTTATAGGGCTGAACGATATATCGCATTTGCGATAATATCGCGACATGATCAAGTGCAATTTTCTAACCGCAAAGGCTGCGATTATACTGCGATTATATTATACAATTCATGGGCTGCATCCTCCTGAGGCCGCATTTGTAGACCGATTACGTCACAGCGACGCGCCGAAGGCTGTCCAAATTACTACCATATCCCAGAATTCATAGCGCGGCCCAGCCAAACTCCAGTTTCCAGCAATGGCGGCCGCTACTAAGTTTTAAAATTACTCATACTAATCTTTCTGGGTCACAAAATAAACTTTTAACATATTTTCAGGCGAGAAAGTAGTTGTGTAAACATCAAATATCTGCTCGGTTTATCAAGATATCCCATATTTGCAAAAGTGCTTCGACGTTTTCAGAGGCGTCTGCTACCCACCAGCTCGACAGCTAGCCGGGAGCTCGAGGGTTACTGATGCGGCCGAGAACGGCACAACTCCCGGCACATCATTTTCAGATCACCGCGGAGTTTCGCTGCTCGGGTTAAACGTAATATATAAGTCACTTAGACGACCTAAAAATGTTATTGTTGGGCTTTTTTCAGTGTTTTGTTTGTTCGTGAGTAAATCGGTTTGGCTGAGATTAAAGTTATTAGATTAGATAAAATAAAACTTTATTAATCCCCCGGGTGGGTTCCTCCTTGGTTTTCACACAGCTGACTAAACGTCAAACAGAAAACTTATTAAACAGAAGTATGAGACAGTCGAGAATTTACACCAGTGTCTGGTTATATTTTAGATAGCAAGAAGCAGACGGCCGAGTTTATTAAACTCCACCGAGACAGCGGTGACGCTAATCAGAAGGCTAGACCGTCCAATTTCACGCCTTTAAACTTTAAAGGCGTGTTTGTGTGTGTGTTTATACAATTGCTATTATGTTTGCACTTTATGTGTAATGTTACTGACTGCAGAGATCAGTAAGATGTGTGTATTTTTTATTTATTAGTTTTATTTATTTAATATTATTTTTTAATTGAATGACTGTCTAGTAGTTCACAGATGTCGAAAAACTGAGTGTGGTAAAGCCACTGATTTTGTTTATGTATATTTCTGCAATCTGCACATTGTACTGACTTTCATTTTAATGTTTACACCAGGGTTCCTTGCCAGCACTTTATGCTCAGATGTTTGTAAGCTAAAAATAAACTATTGTGTATGTTCAAATATACTGTTGTGATTGAAGAAGTTAAATAAAAATGTCAGTCATCAATTCATGCATCACCTCATGTCATCATAACAGAGGTCTGTCTTCCAGGAAAGAACAGTTTAAAATTAATGTAATATAGTATTGGCCATACTATATGATGTATTGCTTGTCTTTGTTTAATAATACAGAAGACAAATACCTTAAAAAAATAATCGCATATCGCATCGCAATCGCAATATTGGGGCAAAAAATCGCAATTAGATTATTTTCCATAATCGTTCAGCCCTAACAGTTAGAGGTCTTTGCACTCAGCTGAGACCTGTGAATGGAAAACAGCATGAAAACAGCAGAACGTTTAATCTACCCTCATTGTAAACTACAAGAGATTTGATAATGTAAACTCTAATGGCACATCAGCCCAGAAACCTGGAGGGACCCCAGTGCGTGAGGAACACAACAAAAATTTGATTTGCCTTTTTCTATCAGCACTCGTGTGTATATATTTAATAAGAAGGAAAATTGCTTACAATTAAAAATACTGCAAGATTTAAGGCGTCACGGAAAGAACTTTGTTCACAAAGAATTTGTCCCTGAGCCAATAAGCAACCTCAGATATGAGTTTTCATTTATGTTTGTTCAATATCAGTACAGACAGCAAATTAAAACTGAAGAAGAATAGATTGATGTGACATGATTAAAATACAGCTCATGATTCTGATTTCAATCTTTTAGTACAAAGATTGCATTCAGTAGTGAACAAGATCTTCTAAAGGGAAATCACTGTCATTCTTCATTGGCGTTTTTTCAATATACTTCTCTTGCCTTCTTTTTACCTTCCATTTTATGCACTTTGCATCTGTTTATTTATTTATTTATGAAAGTTCTCCTTATGTCCTTAAACTCTTCTCTCAGCACATATTTAGATTTAATTTCCTGGGGAAAAAAGGAAGCTGTGTAGGTGGTATGTCCAAACCTCCAGTTATTAACTCCAGCAGCAATTCTGATTTTCATAAGAGAATCTCAAATAAGCCTTGGGGCAGTGAGAAAGCCTAAAACCAGATGCAGTAGGAGTAACAATCAGGCGGATTTTATTTTTGAAACTGTTCTTATTTTGTCTACTTTTTCGACCTGTGCTCATTTTTGGTTTGTTTTTTAGCTTCTTCTTTTTTTAAACCAGATGCTCAGTGCACACATCAGACAAACAGAAGGAATTTTTTTCAGTGTGTTCCCCCTTTTTTCTGTCTTTAAAGAAAAAGAAAAAAACAGGTGGACAAAGGCAGAATATATGTGAGTTTAAATCACTTGCACATAGATGATTGGGGTTTTGGGGGTAGAAACTGACATTTAGAGTACTGCTTAAGACCTGTTGGTGGCAGTGTTGATGCTTCCAGCTCTGTGTGAAGCTGTACTTTGGTGAACCCTTGCCACACACGTGTCTGATAAATGATAGGGACAGAGCAGTAAAGCCCAACACCGAATGGTGGCTTTAAACTGAATTTGATTTGGGGGTTTGGAAAATATATTTATTCTATGCTAGTGAATCACAATTCATGAGCTGAAGCTGCCACTCCAGCGCAGACACACACAAAAAAGCAATGATTAAAAAGAAAACAAATCCAAGGTAATATATTGATTATTTTTGTTTTGTTTTTGTCATTATTTCATTCAAATCATTATTGATAATCCATATATTAAATTTCCTAACCATCACACCAGACAGTCCTTAAATATATCCTTTCCATTTTTCACACTGTGTGGTGGACTGACAATCTGGATAGACATTTTCCTGGTGGGCCTCTCACCCCGTAGGTCTGCAGTGAGTCTATAGTGATAAGGACAGATTCATAGTGTTGAATGGTTCACTCCATCCAGGTACATGTGCTGAAGAAATGTTAAAAACAAACAAACATATCATACAGTATGTCTGCTGCTTTCTCTCAGCATGTTTCCCTTTCTATTTTGCAAACTGTCTTGGCTGTGAAAATCAGCATCATACTGCTGTACTTTACCTTTTATAACAATCAGGATTTTATTGACTTATCTGAAATGGTTAATTTCATGAAAGCACTTATACTTCCCACTTAATCCTGTCCTTTATGGTTGCCCATCAAATGATTTTAATGGGCTCTACCAGTTCAAAAGTTTACAGTGTGAAGCTGCTGTTTGATTCTCTGACTCCAAATCAATACGGCATCATTAATGGATAGCTAATCTCTCTACCCAGACCTCACATACAAATGCATGGGTAACATGAAATTTTAATGCATGGGGTACCCTTTAGTTCAATTATTAACTTGAGTGTTAACATTGTTGAAGGGTAAATTTTAACTCTTAAGCTTTTTCTAACCATACCCAAGTGGTTTTAGTGTCTAATCTGAGAAAACAACAAAGGAAAGTACGTACAGAATAACTGCTGGGAGCAGCCGACAAACTTCATGATTCAGAATTATGAATGTGATTAATCAGGACCACAATGGTGGACTGATCAGACATCTGATGAGTAGACAATGGTATAGAGACTATCGTAGCTAAAAAAACAACAACATTTTTTGTGTTCGATCTTTAATGTTACACACTGTGAGGTTTCAGGTCTATAAACTATCAAACACCAGGAACACCAACAAATGGGACTGCAATCAGGCCCATGAGAGATTGGAAAATGACCCAGTTTTTGTAATTTACCCTCTGTACACCACCACAGTTGATTTTATATCAAACAGCCACTACTGATGGTTTGTTCTGATTGAGTTGTAGACTTTCAACATTAATTTGAGCGATTAAAGGGAGGGATAGAACTTTGTATTTGGTAGCTTTACTGTGGAACTCTCAACATGAGGTTCAGAAACCAAAATAAATCTATCAGAGATAGCAAAAACTTGAAAAGTGGCCAAACCTATAATTGGTTACATTTTGGAAATGAAGGAATGCGCTGTGCTGAGCAAAAGATCTGAAATACCCCGAAAGATTACTAAAGTAGAATTTAAAAGAAAAAAAGAAAAAGAAAAAAACCCTTTACAATATTGTTAACAACACTCTTCATGAGCTAGCCGTAGAATTGTTAGATTCTACAATCAAGAGGTGCCTTATTCTGAAAAAAGTCTTTGGACAGATGAAACCAAGATTAGCTTGTACCAGAATAATGGGAAGCCAAAAGTATGGAGAAGCACGGAAACAGCTCCCGATCCAAAGCATAGAACATTATCTGTCAAACATGGTGGAGGTAATGTTATGGAATGGGCACATATGGCTGTCAATGGAGCAAGTTAACCATTGTTTAGGGTTCAGGGCTGTACTCTCTTATGCTTGACAGCGCAAATGACCCAAAGCATACTTCAAAAGCAACCCCAGAGTTCCTAAAGGCAAAGAAATGGTCAAGTCAATTACTTAATTGCAATTTGCAAACCAAGAAAACAGAAATTTCAATTACTGAAGACAATACTAAAAGCTGAAAGACCCCAAATAAGCAGCAAATAAGGTGACTGCAGTAAAGTTCTAGGGAAAGACATCTCAAGGGAGGGACCACATCATTTGCTCATGCCCATCTGTTCTAGACTACAGGCACTCATTTCTTTTATTCTTAAAAAAAAAATCCATTTTAGTCTGTCCAGTTACTTTTGATTGTGTGAAAATAGTGTATATAACTATTTTTTTAGTTATAGCAACCTGAATTTGTTCAAGCCTTTGTATTAAAGTTGAAAGTCTGCATTTGAATCACATTTGGGTGTTTTGAATAACAACATATAAAATTAAACATATCTGACTTCTATGTGACTTAAAAATTGTTGAAACAGTATAATGTTGTTTATAACAATATATGAAAGCTCATATTTGGAACACACATGGCATCACAGGGTTTCTCCTAAGAAGACAGACAGAGCTAATATTAAAAGTCATTAGCAAAGGCAATAGTTGAGGGCTACATAAAACAAACTGCCATTACCGTCTTGTTTAATAGCCTAAAGCTGTTTACTAACTGACGAGCAAAGCAGAATTAATAAAGCATCTTGTTCTTCTCCCAGGATTAAGCTGGTAAACAAACACAATTTGAATGCAAATTGCTTGGCTGGTGACCACCTGCTAATCAACAATACTTCCATCACCCGAGAAACTTTGCTGCGAAAATGAAAAATAGAGTTACTTTGCATTTATTGATGTTCAATTTATTATCATTGTTTTTTTATTCTGTACATTTCGAGCTGCGGTTTTGTGCTTTGTGTTTTGAAAGGCACCTAAAGGCGAGGCTTAAAAACCAGCACAACAGTAAATCACACTTCAAAGGAGGCTAGCTCTGGCTTTTGTCTTTCAGATACAAGTACTCAGCTTGGATATTTAAATGAGCTAGCAGAAAAATAAGCCCATATACAGCAACACTGTTTGACCTTTTGGATCACAGGGATCAGTGCACAAATGCGCACACCGTCATGGATATCCTTTTTATTCATTTCTTTTCCCCCCAGTGTTATTAGTGACCACAAGAAGAGCTGATTCTCCACATAAATCTGATGCTATTACACTAGTCAAGCCAATTAGCTGAGTGTTTTGATTGCATTCTTCTAATGAACATTCAAAATTGTGTTGTCAAGCTCTTGCTGGCCCATGCTGTTATTGTAAGTATTACATTAGCTTTAATGAGGTATGAATAGACATGTGCTTTGGTATTTATTTCACTAGAGAGTCTCTCTCTGACTGAATGGCATGAAGCACATTTATCTTGAAACCAAAGTCTGCAGAGGATTGTCTGGAAGGAGAGAGTCAAACAATGCTTTACAAACAGCAAACACCATGAGACTGTGACAGGAAATGACAAAATAATGACTGCTGAGCTAGCGAGGGGATTGTAATGGTTTTAATGATTTGGAAAATATTCAACAGTTTTAATTGATATGCAGATAGACACTGTTCAATCTGTTAGGCCCAGGGAGTCTTTCAGATACGATGACATGAACGATTAAAAAAAGGAGCTGCGTGTGTGCAGATAATTGCATTAAGTAGGTAATAAAGGAATCAACCAACTCAGGACTGACAAGCATTTAATTGTAACTGTAAAAGAGAGAATAAATGAGCATGGAGTAGCTGAAATATGCACAATAAGTGTACAATACGGTTGTATATATTTCAACTTAAGGAAAAAAAGACATTCCTGAACAACTCAGCCTCTTCAGTTATGTTTGATACAAAAAAAGTAAAACAATATATATATATATATATATATATATATATATATATATATATGTATATATATATATATATATATATATATATATATATATATATATATATATATATATATATACATTTTGTTTTTTGTTTTTTTGTAAAAAAGTGTAGTCGGATGGTAACAAAGAGAGGGAAGGTAGTCAGAACAGAGGGGATCAAACTACCAGAAGGCAACATTGCAGACATAGAGGACAGTTACAAGTACCTGGGGATCCCGCAGGTGAATGGGAACCATGAAGAGGCCGCTAGAAAAGCTGCAACCACCAAGTACCTGCAGAGGGTCAGGCAAGTCCTGAGGAGTCAGCTGAACGGTAAGAACAAGATCCGGGGCCATCAACACGTACGCCCTGCCCGTGATCAGGTACCCTGCTGGGGTAATAGGCTGGCCAAAGGAGGAGATAGAAGCCACTGACATAAAGACAAGAAAGCTCCTTACCATGCATGGAGGGTTTCACCCCAAGTCCAGCACCCTGAGGCTGTACGCTAAGCGGAAGGAAGGGGGCCGGGGACTGGTGAGTGTCAGCACCACAGTCCAGGATGAGTCAACGAACATCCAAGAATACATTGGGAAGATGGCCCCAACTGACCGAGTGCTCAGTGAATACCTCAGGCAGCAGAAACCCAAGAAAGAGGAGGGAGACGAGGAACCATCATGGAAGGACAGGGCCCTGCACGGTATGTACCACCGGCAGATAGAGGAGGTGGCTGATATCCAGAAATCCTACCAGTGGCTGGACAAAGCTGGACTGAAAGACAGCACAGAGGCACTAATCATGGCAGCACAAGAACAAGCTCTGAGCACAAGATCCATAGAGGCTGGGGTCTATCACACCAGGCAAGACCCCAGGTGCAGGCTGTGTAAAGATGCCCCAGAGACAATCCAGCACATAACAGCAGGGTGCAAGATGCTAGCAGGCAAGGCATACATGGAACGCCATAACCAAGTGGCCGGCATAGTGTACAGGAACATCTGTGCCGAGTATAACCTGGAAGTCCCGAGGTCAAAATGGGAGATGCCCCCAAGGGTGGTGGAGAATGACCGAGCTAAGATCCTGTGGGACTTCCAGATACAGACGCACAAAATGGTGGTGGCTAACCAACCGGACATAGTGGTGGTAGACAAACAGAAGAAGACGGCCGTAGTGATCGATGTAGCGGTTCTGAATGACAGCAATATCAGGAAGAAGGAACACGAGAAGCTGGAGAAATACCAAGGGCTCAGAGAAGAGCTCGAGAGGATGTGGAGGGTGAAGGTAACGGTGGTCCCCGTGGTAATCGGAGCACTAGGTGCGGTGACTCCCAAGCTAGGCGAGTGGCTCCAGCAGATCCCGGGAATAACATCGGAGATCTCTGTCCAGAAGAGCGCAGTCCTGGGAACAGCTAAGATACTGCGCAGGACCCTCAAGCTCCCAGGCCTCTGGTAGAGGACCCGAGCTTGAAGGATTGACCGCCCACAGGGGCGAGTGGGGAATTTTTATATAAATATATATATATGGCCCCAACTGACACATTCCCAGATCTCTGATGTTGAACTTCTACAACTGTGCCATCAGCAGCGTTCTGACGTATGGATTTCTAGTGTGGTTCCCCAGCTGCACCAAGGCCGATCAGCAAGCACTCCAGCGGGTGGTGAAAGAAGCTGGCAGAATTATTGGAACAAGTCTGCCAGAGATCAGTAATATCTTCCCCACTCGCTGTCTGAGGAGGGTGCACAGTATCCTGCGGGACCAACATCACCCTGCGCGCCACCTTTTCCATCTGCTGCCCTCAGGGAGAAGGTACAGGTCTATACAGGCCAGAACATCCAGACTGGCCAACAGCCTGTATCCACAGGCTGTGAGGCTCCTGAACTCTCTGCCCCCCTCTCACGGACAATAACCATATCCAACTTCTTAATAGCAATGAACTGGTCTGCATTGGTGCATCATATCTTTATTCTCTTCCCCCTCCTGCCCCCCCCCCCCCTCTTTCTTAAATAGATAACTATCATATCTGATATCATATCTCACAGTACAATAATATTGAATGGGTTGCATTGTTGTATTTTGTCATGTTTCTCAGGTCTTTGTCTGAATTTCTACGAACATTATTGCTAAGGATTGTCTTATTGCATTGGAGTCACACTGGGTTAAATATGTACACTTGGGTTTTAAGGGGTATTTATTATTTTCTTCTTTTTTTTGGGTTGTATGGAAGCCCCAAACGCAATTTCATTGTTCTTGACAATGACAATAAATAAATAAATACTAAATATGCCAGTGCAAATGTAGAACTGATTTAGAGGCATTAAATCAAATAGTGCTTGTTAATTACCACCAGTCAAAGTAAATCCTGTGTCTGTTCAACAACAGTATCTGTAGAGTATATTTTTTGAAGTGAGACCTCATGTGGATTCTTCATTCCAGACTCCCCGCTTTGCATAGTTTAACAATTATGTAACCTATTTCATTACTGCTGCTCACCTCAGTGCACTTTTATTTATTGGATTCAGGTTTACCAAGACAAGTTAAAACTATTTCTTTGTAAAAGTATAAATATCAAGGAAATTTGACAGATTTTACCTGATAAATCGCTCATGTAAATGTAATAATGTAAAACAAATATTTCCAAATATTTGGTGTAAACCAAGATGACAGGGAACAATGTGGGTTGCTGTAAAAGTCTTCATACAAATGTTTATTGTATGAGAATATTGATGACTGATTGTTACATTTAATACATTAAATTGCTTAATACACTGGACCTTGTTTTACTGGTTTTAAGGCATTGAATGAATAGCTAGTGCATAGTTCATATATACTTTTAATCGTTAATAGTAAGTAACACTGATATATTACTATTTATCAAATCATTTCTTTATTGGTCTTCACTGACTCCTGAGGCAGTTATCGGCCCTTTTAGTTTCTTTTTATAAATACTCACTATTATTTCAAATCCAGCTTATGGCAAAAGCTGAAATAGTGCCAAGATTCAATCACTTTCACCCATTCCTGCTTCAGTAGGAAATGTGTATTGTTTCCTACTGAAGACACTCTTACAAAATGTGTTTTGTGTGAGTGTTTTCTGAGATGAAAAGCCAGTGATTAAAAACAGCTCTGAAACAAGTGGTAATCAATCATTTTTAACTAAAACCTAGAAATACTGCATATGAATACGTCGAATCTGGATATCACCACAAGCTCTACCACTTAAGCTTTCCTATATATGTAAGCTTTTTACAGTTTCTATTAACCTGATATTTGTTCTGAGAAACGAGCCTGAATCGAGTTAATCAAAATAAAAATTAAAAAGAAGAAAGAAAAAAAAATCCATCAAATGTTAAACTTTGTTCCACTGATATCCATCATCCATTTATTTTGGCAGGCTAACAATAATACAGTATGCAATAATGCAGGTGCAAGCTAACTAGCTAGCTTATCCACAGCAGTGCTGGTTCAAATAACTTCTCTGGTGGAAATGCACCTTAAGACTCTGTACTACTTCTAAAACAGAGCTGCTGGGTGTGGTTAAGAGATATGGAAATCGCTAAAACACATCAGAGCTCTGCTGCCTTTCCACTGCCCCTATATCAAAAGCTAGATGACTAATGACTACCACCGTGATGTGTCTTCTACTGCATTTTTATTCTTCATCAAATAAGAAGCATATATGCAGATCGATAGGTCACAAACTAAAAATTAATCATTTGATCCACTGCAAACAGAATTCAAATGTAGGATATAAAACAGTACATATAAATCCGCTGCAGCATTCTGACCCTAAAGAACTTTCAGGAGTTTATAGCGAGATCCAGCTTTTGCATCACTTTGCTGTTACCATGGCAATGGAGCTGTGAGAGATCGGAGCCTTCTTCAAATGTTATACTTTGAGTGTAGCATCATCATCATCGTGCTTCCTCTGGAAGTGTTGTCACCCACAGATGACACGATCATCTTCTCTTCATTTCTTCTCCATTTGTTTCCCTCGAGGCGTGTGTATTCAGTCACTCCTCGGTCTACATGTGCCTCGATGTGTAAATTTATACTAACATGAGATTTATGATGTGCGGTTTCAGCTTGTCTGCGAAACAAGCTCCACTTGAGCATAAGCTGCCATGGCTTAGACGCATGTAAAGCTGTGCTTAAAAACCACGAGCTCTCAGGTATTACTTTGTAATGTTACTTATCGTTACCTAATTCTTTAAAAAAGAATACTTTCCTATATTATTATTATTATTATTATTATTATTATTATTATTATATGGCTTTCATTAACCATCCTCCTTTAAAAAAATGTTAAGCCTGAATCATTTCCATTTATTGATCTTAGAGAAGTCAACAGTCACCCAAACTGCTATCTTGAAGCCAATGAATCCTGACAAGTGCCGAGCCTTTTCAAATCTTGTTCACTTAAGGTCTTTCCACCTCCGTGTCCTGCTCTAAAATCCAATTTATATGAGTGTGCATTACCGATGGTAGAGGCCTTCCTGTCAACGCGAGTGTATTTTTCAGCAAATTTCACATTGTTGAGCTATCAAATCAGATAGCTTTCACGGTTGAAAGGTGCTCCTGCTGAAACAAAGTTCAAAAAGAATTGACAATATTCTGTGCATTTTTGAGCGAGACAAACTAAAAATATTGAAAATACTTCCAGCTGTTCAAAGTACAACTTTCTCCCTTCACATCTTCTTGCATTCTTCATTTAGCTTTTTGCCGTGTGGCTGACATGACCTGTGGTGATGGCAAGGAAAACGAACAAAAACAAAAACAGATCTGATAAAAACTGCTACTGCAATAATCCAGCAGTACTACCTGCAGCATAACTGTTTTAGAAATAGTAATTTCTTAGATTACTCATGGTAAATAAAATATGCTTAATACATTACTGTTGAACACTGCTCATAAGAAACTTAAAAAGATAATAAAAATCTATCTTCTTCTCTTTAAAAGGTTTTTCTTTCTTCTTTTAACTTTAGAACTAAAATCAAGAGAGGGAAATGTGAAAAATGCAAAATGAAACTAAACATAATCCGCAATCAAAGCAAAACCGCAGGCAAGCAAATATCATAATTGCAGTTTGAGACATGGTTACAAGTATTGTCAGTCAGAGTGGTCAAAACCATCCTTTTTAGTACATGTTATTAAGCTGTCATTATTCCAAATTGAGCTACACTTCTCTATTGAGTTAAGAATAATGCTGCAGACAAAGTGAATCAGCTCCATTTGTGTTTTTAGGAGCCTTAAATCTCTTTTAAAAATTGTACAACCTAATTTTGAGCACAGTAACGCTGGCTCTTTTGGGGCTGCTATGGAAATTGTATGGCTGGGACAATGTACAGAAAAGTCTTGGCAGGAAATAATTTGCAGACCTGGAAAGTAAAACAAGGAAAACTTTCTTTGTCCCTGAAGACATTAGATGTGTGAAAAAATGTAAAATAAAGCTTTGGATATAATGCTGCAATACTGATTATGTTAAAAAGCCGGATATAATGGTAATGGATTCCATCCAGCAAGCAGGAGGAAACATGTTTAAAGCTGTTGTGTTTCTAATTAAGACCTCTTTGCTTGGTACTGATAGTGACTGACTTTGTATAATTGCTTACACAAATTCTAAATCCCACAGCATGTAAAGTCACAGTTGAGGTGTTTGATGTATACTTTATATTTGACAGATTGACAGCAGTAAAAACTATTTCTTTGGATGTCTTTGATTTTCTCGGCTGGCTCTCTTCATGGTACAGACTTCCCACCTGCATCTGCTTGTCAGGAAACAGTAGGCTATAAGCAGTAACAACAGGGATCCAGTTCTCACTGCTCGGCGAATGTAATCACACTCTATTTCCTGAACTCTGTATTGCAAATCCTTTCATGAAAGTCACTTTTTCTATTCTCCATGTGTTTGTCTGCATGTCTGGCACTCTCTCAAATACAATGGTGCTTACTTTATGCTCTAGATCAGTAACTTGGTTGATCACGGTAGCTTATCCCAGCTACCACAGGGCCAGAGGCGATGTACACCCAATTTGAACTAAATTCTTACAGTTATTTACATGCTTGGTCTATTTTAGGTGCTGTTTTTGTATCACTTCTGTCATTATTCTGATAGACTTGTTGGTCTTTTCCATTAAAAAAAAAATCTAATCTGAAACTTCCCTTCCAGTGGACAAATTCATGACTTGCACATATTGCATCAACACGCAGCATCATGTGGTTGTTGGAACACAGTTGCAATGGAGTTATTTTTTCAGTCTGTCCTTACTGATAATATTTCCAAAGAGCAAATATTGGATGACAATGCACTTTCCTCCCAACTTTGAAATAAATAAATAAATAACTGAGCAGAAGAGTAACTGGTGGGGAGCAGAGACTAGACAGGCTGCATTACTCCTCGCAGATGGCTGTCTGGATCTGCTGCAGTGATGGAGGACAGCTTGTCATTTTAAACGTGTTTATCATTGTTAGGTGAATTGACAAGACCCCAACATTGTTTTTGTTTCCCCTGCTCTTCCCCCAAATCCAAACAGAAATTGCTGACTTTTGGCAGACATGCTTCATTGCCATGCCCTCAATCTGCTGCTGTGCGAGTACAGAGATTAATGAGTATCTGTCTGCTACAATGACAGAAGAGTTCTAAAGGGCACATTGTGTCAATTATAAATTATTTGATGAGTACTTAATGGTATAAGTCATATCTCCCCCCCTTTCATGCATATGCAGGTGAAGAATGGTAGGAAGTTTCATAATGTAAAACTTCTAATATTTTTAGTACATTAGCAGGTTGCTTTGTTTTTAAGGAAATAATAATCTGGCAGAGAACACAGAGTTATCTTTTGGGTTATTTATCCTGGAAAGTAAAAATCACTTTTACAGTCAATAATGCAAATAAATGTAAAAAGAAAAAAAATAACCTGCACAGATGTAATTACTGTAGTATACATACTTTCCCAGTGCTCAGTCCCAAGTTGTGCAGAAGATCCTGGTGCAAAGACATTAAAATGCATAGGACTGCAGAAAGAGTGCAAGACAGAAAAAAACACTGAACAAGAAGTACCAAAATATCTGCAGTGGCTTAGCCTAATATAACACACAGCCCCCAACTTAGTCATTAATAATACTATTACATTACATTAATGTATGAACACAAATACATACAAACTATTGAGCGCATCAATCCAGACACAACAGAACAAAAACTACACAAAAGGGGAAATGAATGGACAGATCAGCTTAATTTCCAGTTCAGTTGTCTTTAAATTTGGTTCAGTTCTCTTCTGTCAAGATCCACCAAATACAGTCATGTGAATGTACAAAACCTTATGCTAATACATGAATACTTGTGAGTGTTTAAAAAGAGTTTAAAAATGCATTTATCTAAAAGAGCAAAAAACAAGAAGAAGCACTATTCTCTGGAAATATCCCAGATTAATACTGCATCAAAGTGTCCCTGCACTTCTTTCTGGTCCAAGTCCAGTCTGGCACCAGTGCCCTCCCACTCCACGGTGAGAGTAACTTGGCTTAGGGTCACACTTGTAAAATTTGAAGGGCCTTTTAATTAAATGGTAGAAATACAGCAAGGTTGGAGAGGCCTTCTTCTTTCTGCAACAGAGAAATGAACTTCAACCAACGTCTTCAGTTATTTATGCTGCTGTCAGATGGATTTATTAAGAAAATCAAAAAAAGAAAAACATGATTTATGAAGCACTTTTCTTCATGAAGTGTTTCCTCCATATCAGAGACAAAACAGGTGCTACGCATTCACAGCTTATGGTTTGTAAGCCTGCATCAGTACAGATTCTGTGAAGCATTTTATAAGCCACTTTCCTTTTCCATGCAGGCACATGGCCTGAAAACAACACGCTAATGTCAGTTTTCACTGTGGAAATATTTTGATAGAAATAGTAAACATCTGATATTTTTCAGTGGAAAATGCTTAATTTTTTAAATATTACTCAACCATCTGTACTGTTCTTTGTGTTATCATAGCTTCATTATAATAACAAAAGTTTCATATATGTGTGTTTTGTTGACTGAGAGGACATTCAGTAGGTGTTTCAGGGAGTAAGAGTATGAGGTATCCGTCCGCTGTCATATGCTATTTGGTCCATCTACAACTGTACTGACACCTTAGTTTGCATTGGCAGCAATGAGTCAGACTCAATCCTGGTGGATGCTGGACTCTGCCAGGGCTATTATTCTTTTATGGTCAGAATTTCTAGGCATAGCTAGAGGGTGGATGATCAGATCTTCTCTGTATTTCATCTCTGCTTTTGAAAAGGATGTGGTCCTGTTGGTTTCTTCTAGAGATGATCTCCAACTCGTACTTGGGTGATTTACAACTGAGTATGAAGTGCCTGGGATTAGAATTAGAACTTCCAAGCCTGCTGGAAAAGGGTGTAAGTGCTCCTTCTGAGTTGGTGACTCAAGTGGAGGTGGGGTGACCGTATCCCAACACAGTGAATATGAGGCAAACACTGTTTTTGTCGATGCAGTCTCGACACTGCTGAGCTTTATGTCTGAATTCAATGCCAAATTGCCAAGATGTCTGAATTTTATTGTACTGTTATTTCACTCTTCTGTCTGGGAACACTTTTTGGGTGTATCCTTAAATTGGCATACGATTTTTGAGCTATAGCTGACAGCAATTTTTATCCAATTATCCACACATACACTCATATTTGTTGTTTGGTTTGGGTTAGGACCGGAGAGAAATGTTAATATTAGTTTGTTCCCTGATTTTTGGTGCCCACTTGTAATATAAGTTGGATTGTAGATAGGGGGCAGGGTTTAATAAGAATATTTTCTTCTTCCTGCTCCTTTTCACACATGGTTGTAGTGCTTTATTGATAGAAAGTGTGGTTGGTTTGTTTGATCTGTTGTACCAAGTGTGAAATAAATAAATAAATGAAATGAAATATTTTCCCCCCATGCGAAATTGAAAAATAACTTGAACAAAAAGACAAAATCTCTATTTCTCAGAATGTACTGCAGCTTGATTTTTCGTGAGCTAGTTTCCATCATATTTGACATAATTTGCAAAGCTTGTGAATTTTCAGGGACTTGTAACTTCCTCTGATACCCTGAGTATGGCGTTAGAGACAGTAACCTTCTTACGACTATAATATAAAGCCTTCCCTTCATATACATTGGGTAAAATCCATTCTAGTAAAAATGTGAACTACTCAAAATCTTGTTCATTGTCTCAAGATGTGGGATAGGCAAGGGGACAGGGAGGAAAAAATGCTGTGCAGTCACACATAAAGAGGAACAATCTGTCATCCTAAGTAGAGGAGTTCAAGTATCTCATGGTCCCGTTCACAAGTGAGGGGAGAGTGGAGTGACAGATGGATTGGAGTAGTGTCTGCAGCGATGCGGACACTGTACCAATCTGTTATGGTGAAGAGAGAGCTGAGCATTAACGTGAAGCTGTCGATTTCGAGGTCGATCTGAGTTCCTACCTTCACCTACGGCCACGAGCTGCAGGTAGTGACCGAGAGAATGACACTGACAACACAAGTGGCAGAAATGAGTGTCCTTCAAAGGGTGTCTGTGCTCTCTCAGATATGGTAGGACCTTGTTCGGGGAGGGGCTCAGAGATGAGCTCTACTTCTCCATAATGACAGAAGCAAGGTGAGACGATTCAGGCATCTGACTGAGACTCCTCGTACGTGAGGTGTTTTAGGCATGTCCAACTGGGACAAGGCAAACTCAGGACACGCTTGGAGAGATTATATCGCTCTGCTGGGTCGGGAATGGCATGGCGTCCTGCCTGAAGAGCTGGAGTAGGTGGCCGGGGAGAGGGAGGCATAGGTGTCTCTGTTTAGACTGCTATCACTGTGACCCAGAACTGGATAAGTGGCAGAAAATGGATCGATGGGTGTCTGAGTAAAGTGTCTGTCATTTATGTTGCCCTGCATGTGCAGTTTAAGGTACAGACCAGTAGCTTTTATTTATTCCACTTTCTGCATTATAGGCTTGTACTTGTTTATGATGGGGCAGGTAAAAGAACAACACTGTCACTTACTTGTTTTGAAAGTTGTAGGATGACAATACTATCATTTTGACTATATCAGTAATATTTTTGAATCACAGCTAAATTTTGCAGTTTTACAACACTCACTGATTCTTTTTTTTAAAAGTTTGAAAAATAACTGCTAATAACAATATTCAACAAATTATACAGTAAGACTCACACATGTAGCCAGATTGTATACCACAAGCACACCCAATGCATTTCTATCTAATCTGAGCCACAAATGCACCATGACACCACAATACAAATTAACATTTGACCAGGGGACACATTTGCACTGTAAATTGTAGGGGTGGTAAGACAGAGTTATTAGTGTTATTATGTCATGCCTAGTGTGTTTTTGTTGATTGTTATTATCCCCTCCTCCGGTCTGCTGAATCACTCTGTGTATTTATTGTTCTCATGCACATATTTTTGTCCAGGAAATGTGGTTGTATATTAAATATTGCAGTTATTTTCCCACTTAAACTTTTTTGGGTTGTAGTTAGTTGTAAGACTTGTATTTTCTGTCATCTTCTCGTCTCCTTTATTATTTGACTGATAAGAAAAGGCATTTTCTTGCACTTCATTCTAACACTTGTAAATTATGTTAATTATCAGGTCATGTATGACACAAGGAAATGACTTAATCTCCTAAGACCCGAACTCTTCCACGACATGCATTTTTAATTTCTCTTTGATATTTGGGCTGATTGGGGCCCGATGAATGTAAAAACAAAGAATTACCAGAATTTTTTTTTACCTTATTTTTGTTTTTAAGAAAAATGAGAGCCACAAATGAGGATATTCATTTGAAATTTTGATAGAACAGCAGCAGTATAATGTCCTCGTAAGTGGATATCAGGCCCATGTAGAGCAAAATTAAGTATTTTGGTCTAAATAACCCAAAATGTGATGTCCACATATGTGGATGCCAGGTCCTAGGAGGTTAAAGCAACATAATACATATGCTTAGATACGCAAATGCATTACACTCATGAAAATGATTGTGTTTAGCAAAGGAGGCTGAATGGAAAACACAGGAGAACAAGCTCAATGCTGAGATTGTGTATTTGACCTGGCACTTGCAGAAGTTGTAATCTTCAGTTGCTGAAAGTTGTGTTTACTGCTGACAGTGTGAGCATCTGATGCCAACAGTCTCTCTCTCTATCACTCGCTCTCATGGGGTCACTAATGCAACTGTTGCAGCTGCTCTGTGCTTTCCATTTCACACAAGGCAATTGTTTATCCAGTGTTTACAACCCCCACTCTTATCTCTGTTTATTCTTTTTTCCCTCCCTCTCACTCTTTTCTCACTTTTTTCTTTGGTCTCTCTGCTGCTCTGTCACCCGTCTTGCCAATAATTGAGGGGTTGTCAACCCTGATTCACTGTGTGTGACAGGTGTGTGCTAAGCGCCTACTGTTGCCTATCATTGTCCTTGTCACCGCAGTCTTCTTCACTCACAGTGCTTCATATCAAGATCGGTAAATTTATATCAGCACACCTAGATCTGTTTGTGATTGGCTGCGTGTTCCCCCACTGCTATACACAGACATATTGGAAGTAAATTTTTATGAAGGATTCAGATAAATAAAAAGCAGTGATATACTAAATCACACCATGACTTTCTGCTTTATAAACCTATCAACTACAAGATTGAAAAATACTCGGTCTCCAAGGGACCATTTTCCATCATCGTCCATCCAGACTCCCAGAAGGTTCGAATAGATTTTTAAAAAGTCTGCAGCAGTCATCTGCCGGATGTGTAGGAAAATTGGTCAACAACATCAAATGGAGCTTTAAAAAAAAAAATAGTCACAATCCATGCAAGTCAAAATAGTCAATTAATATTTTACTTTAAGCTTTACAGATAGCTCACACGGCTTTTATTTAACTAGCCACTTTCCTTCAGATTGTGTTTTTCCTACTGACGTGGTTGCACCCCATAAGTGGCAGTTGTAGTCCTTCCTTCTCACACTGTTCTAATTTAGTGCGAACGCTCCACTATTGTGTTTTGTTGTTGTGAGGCAGCATCGTATTTTAAGCTCTTGTGTGGGCAGCTTTCCGTCTATGCGCCAATAGTCAAATAGAACAAATTAAACTACGGGTTGTACTATTCTAACTGTACTTGTGTCCTAGTATATTGTATTGACATTTTGATTATTTTTTGGTATTTTTTCACATGGTTTCGCTGGTTTTTGCTTGGGGTTTTGAACTATTTGTACACTCTTATTTTAATCCTTTTTGTTCTTATTTTATTTGAGTTCCTGTTACTGTGTATACAGTCTGTTATTTGTGCTTTGTTTTCTCAGTATGTTCCTTTTGTTTACTATAGTCTCTGTGTAATTCTTTGACTTTGACTTTGCATTTTACTTTGGTAGTAAATTGTCGCGTATTGCCTTAATTGTCTACACCTTTGTCTAGTTTGCCCCCGGTGTCTCCGCTTCTCTATTTTCCCCATGTGTATAAATAGCCCTGCCTTTGTTGCAGAGTTTGTTCAGCTTTTCTGGTGTTTTCTGCTGTCTCACCTGAGTTGACTTTTATTACATGTTGTTATTATTTTCACTTTGTTTTGAGCACCGGTCTAAATAAGTGGCTTTCCTTCTGTTTACTCAACCTGCTTCACGCGTCTGTATTTGGTTCCTCTAACCTGCAACCCATGGCAGAAAGAATACAATCTAATGTATTGTTCATCACCTATTGATGTAATCGCAGAAGGTTAGTGTTTTGCAGTTTTTAGCATACCTCTCTTAAGTCTATTTTTTTGGGGGGTGGGGGTTACTTACAGGGTTCATCAGAAGTGTCAGTTTTATGCCACATATTATGCTTTAATTTGACATTCTCCCTGTATACTCCCCATGGGATTCATAATCATTAGTCAGCTGACACCTCCAGTGAAATCTAATAGCAACTTTTCAATGGATTATGCTTCTTCATAAATGTCACTTTTTTTCTCAACACTGTCTATTTGTGATAGATAGATAGATAGATATTTTAAAATGCTCTTTCTCCTCGGAGATCCAGCAAAATATTTCACCAAACATCTACAATTAACAGTGTTGGGTAAGTTACTTTAAAATAGTAACTTAGTTACATTACTAGTTACTTCTCTCAAAAGTAACTCAGTTACTTCAAGTTACTCGTTACTTTCAAAGTAACTAGTTACTAGGGAAAGTAACTTTGGTTTTACTCAGAATTATCTTGTTAATGTGTTTCTTCCATAACGTTGCCAGTCTTCTAGCTTGCTTACTTGCCACAAGTGCACTGTGCCACCTACCAATAGAAAGGAAAAGATAATGTGCACATTTCCACGAGAGAAATCCCACGCCTGGACCGTCATTGACTGTTGCCATGATTCTAGCCTACGTCACAGAGTCATGTGCGCCTTTTACATCCAACACAAAAACTGCAGTCGTGGTGCTTTCGATTGTACTCAGAACTCGGAAATTCTGCCTTCTGAATAGGAAGATGTAGGCAACACCAGACTGCAGATGAGCTGCATACAGGGCTGGACTGGGACAGAAAATCAGCCCGGGCATTTTGACTAGAGACCGGCCCACCATTATAGGAAAAATCTTAAAGCCTTTGAATGAAAACAAACACTGTTGTGACAGTGATGTACACTGTTTTGATGGTATATATGCATCAATCTATCAATCGTTTGTTGTACGATTCAGATAATTATTTTTTAAAAGCTAGACATTTTAAATGAGAATAAGAAAGAAAAGTATTTCCTTGTGCCCACCTCTCCCTGTTAATGCCCTACATGCCCCCCTGGCAACACTTTGCTAGATCCGCACCTGCACAGTTACCAGCTGTCAGCTACCTAAAAAAGGATCCTGGTGTTATTTGTCTCTCAGAAACAGTTCATAACTTCCCTTCAACTCATTCATGTCACCTAAAAGGTAAACCTGTTTCTCCATCACAGCTCTGATGATCCAGTAAGGACATCTCCTGGTTTCATCTTCATGTTTCCCTCTCACCAGATAACCAAACCGACATCATGACCAGCAGCTTTTTTGCAGCTGTGGCTCCAGCAAACATCAGCTGATACTAGAAATTAATATTAAATAAATTCTAACAACAGCTGATCAAGCTTAAATGTGCTGCTGTTGTTTAGCGCGACATCCGCTGGTTTCCTCTTTCGGCGCAAAGTGAGCGATAAACAAACAAGAGAGCCGATCAGCTGATCACTGATCAGTTTTCATGATTGAAGTAGAAACGGGAGAGGGAGGGGGGAGAATGAGAGAAGAAGAGGCAGCTGTGCAGCAAAGACAGACCTCAGTATGATGACACACACAGAAAGATTTGTGGTAGAAGACCTTAATACTTTGTGATACATGTCAATATAGATGTAGACATCAATACTACTCACAGATAGAAACTAATAGAATTAATGCACTGCTAAATAATGAGTGATAATGTGCCCCCACAGCCCCAAAACAATGCTGTGTAGGAATTTATGGCAGATTCTACAGAGTGAAATGTTTTCTGTTTGAATGTAGACTGCCAGCCCCTGCAATTGTAGTTTCTTTGCAGTGTTTGAGAAACAGAGGTAGAGATGGTATAAACCTGGCAGGTATGTGGGAGTTTTGATCCAATGGATTCTTGTGTAAAATGAAGCTCTGAAGCTTGTCACTCTACTTAATCTAAAATGACAGCATCATCTTTTACCAATTTGTCACACATGTACACTCATCTGCACAGCATACACACACCCAAAACACTTGCATACAAACTAAGCACACTCTCCAGTTCCTATTTAATACAGATGCCATTTCAAATTATTGTTGGTTACTACAACTTTATCAGTTACCTGCACCTTAAAATGTCATGTTTCCACCCCCGACCCCAACCTTCAGCATTTCAGTCAGTGTTAAATAGAAGAGCAGAATCAATCTGTTAATTATTGCAATAGGCAAGGAGTCCTAAACTAAGCACAGTATATCTCTTAATCTGTCCAGCTACACCAAACCTGGGATGATGGTCATGAATGTTCTCACTCACCCCAGACTTTATCCAGAGTCCACAGCTTCTCATTGTGGTTGTAAACAGTTAACTGCAGGATAAAGACAAAGTTCAGTAGCCTGCTCAACTGTGAAATAGACTTCAAATTGCACATAATTAGTGCATAATGAGCTCAATGTGTTCTATACAAGACCCCCACAATCATATTGAATTAATTAAAGTTTTAATTACCAAATCACCAAAGATTATTTATATGTTTAAAAAGAACTGAGAAGTTTCGATACTGACTGTTTTTTGGATCTCTTCTTAAACTTTTCCCACCCATTTTCTTTTTTAATATAATTTAGTAGCATATTGAAAACAATGTTAAGATTTGGTCTTCAGTGCTTGTATTTGCTGCATTAATGGCACACCAGTCATTACCTTGAATGGTTGAATTAACGTTCGTCCTGTGTAGTGAGTAGTGGTGAATCTTAAATTTTGAATCCTCGCAAACTGTGATTGGCGATACTGTCATTCTGGGAAAAAACTAATTTTAATGTGAAATAACCTCAGATAAAATCCGGTTATCAGAAAAAAAAAATCTGCTAAACCCTCAGATATAGTTAAACTGTTATCTTTCTGTCCCGTTTAAAAAAAACATTGATAGAAATTAGTTCACAGAATATTAAAAATATATATACATTTATGCTGTTAACCATTTGCAATAAGGTAAAAGGTGGCTGCAGTGTTGTGAAGGCTACTTATCCAGAGAAGCTCACCCTGTTTTCCCATTCACTTACAAAGAAATACCTTTTAAATCTGCTTCCAGGTATTGCTTCAAAAAGTCACTTCATCACTGTCAAGTCCTTTTTACGTTGAGGTCGTCTGTGATCTACATCTGACTCCATGGATGACAGCCTCTCGACCAATCTATCCACATCATTACACAACTCCCCTAAGCACAAAGAACAATCTCAATTATTCTAAATATTCAACCAACGTCTTGTTCCCCAGTGTAGTGTGGGTAATGAAATCTATTACTCAGGACATCTCGTGTTGTTTCCATCCTGGTTTTTTTGTTCCTTGGTATCTCAGTCCTCTTTTCATAGCCTTCTAATCGAGGGTTGTCTTGTTTGAGTCCTCTCATAGTTTTCAAACAGTGGAACAGTGATTTGATCTAAGTGCAACTGAATGAAAGGGCATTATCTGACTTTTCAATATAAGATTAGGAAAATAGATCGTTACGCATTGAACAAGTACATGGAGGCAGTCCTACATGTACTTTATAGAGTTGTCTGGGCACGTCCGTGTGGAAGGACACTCTGGGATAGACTCCGAACACTAGGCAGATTGGATTTCTTATCTAGCTTGGGAAGACCTTGCTGGAAAGAGGAATGCTGGACTTCTTTACAGTGCCAGCTACTACCTCACTGTGGCCCTGGATAAATGGATTGGATGGATGGCCTGATGGATGCTGGTGTAATGACAAGGTCTAGGATAAAGGACAAGTGGCTGGATGATTACAGAAAACAAACAAGCTCAGCTGTCTGTGAACAGCAGACGAAAACCTGTCACACTACCGACTGAGAAAGGATTATTATCAGGCTCAAATCAGAGAAAGGCCCGAACCTTTATGATGTAAAGACTGCCAGATCATGGTCTGTGATGTGATACAACACAGCCTGGCACAACGCTGGAGCACACCTATAATAAAGTAACAGCCCTCCTGCACAAATCCAGCACATCTGTGGCTGACTATACTGCATCTTGTTAACATATTGTAGTACATTGTGCTAGACTATAAAAAAATGGATGTAGCCTTGGGTTTGAAATGTGAAGGCAATGCAGACGTGCCTTAAACCTGTACTAGCACACTTGTTTCTAGTAGTAAAATGGACAAATACTTTGGCTTTAAAAATAAAGATTCTAGTCGTATAGAAACAGAGAAAATGTACCTCTCACTTCCACAATTATCTCAGTACAATACAGACATTAGCAACACATTCATTGTCTCAATCTTTAGTTTTAAGTCATATTACTGTATGTACAGAATGATGAGAAGAAGCAGCTCGTTTATTCACACTGCACTACAGAGCCAGTACATACAGAATGATGGTTGATAATGATAATTGTAATTGATAATAATGATGGCAATTTTGTAAATTATGGTGCCATCTAAAGTAAAACACAACACAGCAGGGTGTGAATATTGTGTCAGTGACAACTATCAATGTCTGAGCCTTACTGCTCAATTAAGCGAGCCAAGACAGTTCCTGGTTTCTCTGTCAGCTCTTCTCATCTCTCCTGTCCAGTTTCAAAAGACCAAACACTATTACCTAAATTCTCCACTCAAGGTTTAAAACAGAATTTCAGCTTTAAGAAACTTTACAGCCGTATCCATCTCTTGCTTTGACATATGCAAGATGAGGGCCCAAATGGAGACAAGCTGAATTAACTGAAAAGGAATTCAGTGGATAGTCCAAACCAAGCAACAAAATTCATAAAAAATAACCCAAATAGTGAAACAGCTAAATAAATTCAGGCAGGGAGCATACACAGACAATCTGATTGAGAATAAAAGAAGTGCAGTGTTGAAAAAATACACAATGTAATGAGAGAAGGTGAACATGCACACACAAGTGAAGAACAGGTGAACAGAAACAAAGGGGAAGAAAGACTAAATGCAAAATATGCATTACAGGTGGCTAACAAAATAAAACTGGAAGTAACTAAACAATACACAGACAAAAACAGAACAATTTAACACTTAAGGAAACCAGGGGGATTAAAACAACCTACAAGCAATGGGGGCACCTACTGTATATATTGGAGAGGGGTATTCCTAAAATACATCTTTAATCCTTATTCCTACCAATCTGATGGCATTCACCTGTTCACAGCACTGACATAGACATTCTCTCCCTTTCACTGCTACAGTACATGACACCCACTGCATCTGATTTGTATAGGTTAATTAAAGATGAGAGATCTTTCACTAGTTCCCTAAAACAGGCTCAGCAAGTACTCTAAAATTTGCCAGTAATGAGACATGCATCAATTACCCAAGCCACAAAAACAGGAGATCATTTAAACAGGCTTATGAGTGGCCAAACTGTCTGAAAAAGACGTTGCAGAAGTTGCTGAAGCAGAAGACATTTCTTGTTTAGCTTGGTGTTTTCTCACTACAACCACTGAGTAATGAGGCCCCCAGTGAGCAAGAATTAAAAGAGCAAGAATGGCCTTTCTTCCTTGTCATGGGAATACTTGCCCTGCTCATAGCTTAAAAACGAGGCTTTAAATTCACTAACTGAAACAGCGTCTTTCCAAAAACTAACTAGTGTTCAATAATTATTGGCGGTGGTTTCCGTTCATCTCTGACTTCTATTCCCTGTTGAGGAGCCCTTAAACTTTAATTAATATATAAATAAATAATATGAAAAAAGAAAAAAAATGTACGGTTACGGTGGATGATTTCTTTTTCAACACATAAACAATTTTACAATGCATTAAATACACAAAGACAATCCAAATGTCTGTGCCAGCAAATTTTTGAATGTAATAACTAAATTAGGCTGGCATTACTTCTGCCTGCTTCATCAGAGCATTCAATACCACTGAATTTCTGGGTATTACACATTTAAACAACAAAAGTTAGAAAGGAAAAAAAAATGTCAAAGGTTTTTCTACCATAACCAAAAACATGAAGCTAGATAGCTACAGAACCAAAAGCAAGCTTTATTAACTCCCATACTTTGTCTTTCTCATGAAAAGGCAAGAAAATATCTGTTCCTGGGAGGAAAATACGGAGAAGATATATGGACAAACTTCATATCACACGTATGTCACATATGGACAAGGAAAATAAGATGCTTGCTCTCACCGGTTAGAACATGACAAACGTTCAAATTTAATATGTTAGTTAATTGAGTCAACTTTAGATTTAGTCTACTGTAATGACATTTAGTCTAAGAAAATGAAAATCATTTAGATGCCTAAATTATGACTAAAACTAAATGGAAATTTGCTGTCAAAATTGACCCTGCTGCTAAGTCAGAGCTACCCATTGTAGCCACTACATGGTGAAAATAACTTACTAAAGTAAGATATTGGGCTTTGTTCATAGTACAGGCAGGCGTGTTCACCTCAGGTCAAGTAAGGTAATTCAACTTATGATTTAACAATGAGAATGTAAAGTGATGAGGAGTGTTTTTCTGCACTCATACACTTTTTACTTTTTGGTTCTTTTTTGACATGAAATCTTCTTGAAAAGCAGAATATTCATCATTTAAATGGGGCGACGTCAACAGTGCATCTGAAAATTAATGAAAGCACAAAATACATTAAGGCATGCCACTTCTTGGGGCTTCTGCAATGCATATAAGTCAATGGTTGACAAAAAGGTAACATGATGGAAGCTAAGTCTCCAGGTTTGCATTCTTTGTTGGGCTCTGTTCTCTGAAGACATGATGAATTTATATTTCGCTTTGCATTCTATCACTGCTGTGCAGAAGCATTAACAATATAAAAGGTACTACTATGATGATTAGTTTCTCTGTGTGCACTTAAAAGACCTCTTATGAAGAGTGAAGATGAACTCAGCTTTCACATGACCATACATAAGAAAGAGTTATGCAAAAAATCAATTACTTATGCTCCAAGCAAATTTTATGTATCAATGGGAGGTGCTCTAAGACTTTCATCTCATACTCTGCAGTGATTAATTGAAGCAGTTCAGCTGCTGGGGGCTGATTGGTGAGCTGTTTAACTGTCAACAAAAACCTACACATGCACATCACATTTGATATACACGAAGACAGTTATGTGTGTAACCACCTCCTGTACCTTCAAATGACATTCAAGATCACTATGGACTATTTCTTTCTTGAGTTTACACAACCAGCATCTTGCCTTCTCTTAGATGCCGTAATTCAGGCATCATAAAGTTGATCAGTCAGCTCTCAGTGATTATAACTTCATTCTTTGAGGTACCCTGTCAGAGGCACTAATGTGCAGTTACTGCTGTGAGCCACATGATCCCTTTACAGTTGTAATCAGTATAGTCACATTTGTCATTATGTGAAATCCAAGTGAGTGCTGGATTTGTAAAAAAGAAAAATGGAGAGGAGAATTTGAAATTGGAGAGACACTTTTGTACTGTGTATTCTTAATAGATTCAGATTACATGCATCATTGTGTATATTACAAAGAAAAAAACGCAACAGCTTTGTATTCAGCTGTCCTAAAAGATTTAAAATGGTAAACCAACTGAATATTTTATTTCACATAACCAAAAAAAAAAAGAAATGCCAAACCCATCCATCCATCCATCCATTTTCATCCGCTTTGTCCGGGGCCGGGTCGCGGGGGCAGCAGCCTAAGCAAAGAGGCCCAGACCTCCCTCTCCCCAGCCACCTCCTCCAGCTTATCCGGGGGAATACCAAGGCGTTCCCAGGCAAGCCGAGAGATATAATCTCTCCAGCGTGTCCTGGGTCTGCCCCGGGGCCTCCTCCCGGTGGGACATGCCTGGAACACCTCACCCAGGAGGCGCCCAGGGGGCATCCTTGTCAGATGCCCGAACCACCTCAGCTGGCTCCTTTCGATGTGGAGCAGCAGCTGCTCTACTCTGAGCCCCTCCCGGATGGCCGAACTTCTCACCCTATCTCTAAGGGAGAGGCCAGCCACCCTTCGGAGGAAGCTCATTTCTGCCGCTTGTATCCGCGATCTCGTTCTTTCGGTCACTACCCACAGCTCGTGGCCATAGGTGAGGGTAGGGACGTAGATCGACCGGTAAATTGAGAGCTTCGCTTTTACACTCAGCTCCCTCTTCACCACGACGGACCGGTGCAGCGTCCGCATTACTGCAGCTGCAGCCCCAATCCGTCTGTCGATCTCCGGCTCCCTTCTCCCATCACTCGCGAACAAGACCCCGAGATACTTGAACTCCTCCACTTGGGGCAGGAACTCATCCCCGACCCGGAGTGGGCACTCCACCCTTTTCCGGCTGAGAACCATGGCCTCAGATTTGGAGGTGCTGATCCTCATTCCCGCTGCTTCACACTCGGCTGCGAACCGTTCCAGTGCGAGCTGGAGGCCCTCACCCGATGAAGCCAACAGAACCACATCATCTGCAAAAATCAGAGATGAGATTCTGAGGCCACCAAAGCGAAAGCCCTCCGCCACTTGGCTGCGCCTAGAAATCCTGTCCATAAAAATTATGAACAGAACCGGAGACAAAGGGCAGCCCTGGCGGAGCCCATCACCCACCGGGAACGAGTCCGACTTATTGCCGGCAATGCAAACCAAGCTCTTGCAACGGTTGTATAGGGATCGAATGGCCCGTAGCAATGGGCCAGACACCCCATATTCCCGCAACACCTCCCACAGGACACCCCGAGGGACACGGTCGAATGCCTTCTCCAAGTCCACAAAACACATGTAGACTGGTTGGGCAAACTCCCATGCACCCTCAAGTATCCTGGAGAGGATAAAGAGCTGGTCCAGTGTTCCGCGACCAGGACGAAAACCGCATTGTTCCTCCTGTATCCGAGGTTCGACTAACGGACGAACTCTCCTTTCCAGCACCCTGGCATAGACTTTCCCAGGGAGGCTGAGGAGTGTGATCCCCCTGTAGTTGGAACACACCCTCCGGTCCCCTTTCTTGAAGATGGGGACCACCACCCCGGTCTGCCAGTCCACAGGTACTGCCCCTGATCTCCACGCAACATTGCAGAGGCGTGTCAACCAGGACAGCCCTACAACGTCCAGAGCCTTCAGGAACTCGGGGCGGACCTCATCAACACCAGGGGCTCTGCCACCAAGGAGTTGTTTAACTGCCTCAGTGACCTCGCCCCCGGAAATTGGCGGGTCATTCCCCTCATCCCCAGACTCTGCTTCCTCCTCGGAAGACGTGTCAGTGGGATTAAGGAGGTCCTCGAAGTATTCCTTCCACCGCCCGACAATTTTCTCAGTCGACGTCAGCAGCGCTCCGCCAGCACTATACACAGTGCAGGTAGAGCACCGCTTTCCCCTCCTGAGACGTCTGACGGTTTGCCAGAATCTCTTCGAGGCAGCCCGAAAGTCTTTTTCCATGGCCTCTCCGAACTCCTCCCACACCCGAGTTTTTGCTTCAGCCACTGCCCGAGCCGCATTCCGCTTGGCCTGTCGATACCTGTCGGCTGCCTCCGGAGTCCCACAGGCTAACCAAGCCCGATAGGACTCCTTCTTCAGCCTGGTGGCTCCCTTCACCTCTGGTGTCCACCATTTGGTTCGGGGATTACCACCACGGCAGGCACCAACCACCTTGCGGCCGCAGCTCAATGCAGCAGCTTCGGCAATGGAGACGCTGAACATGGTCCATTCGGACTCAATGTCCCCAGTCTCCCTCGGAATGCTGTTGAAGCTCTGCCGGAGGTGTGCGTTGAAGATCTCGCGGACTGGGGCCTCTGCTAGACGTTCCCAGCACACCCTCACTACGCGTTTAGGTGCACCAGGTCTGTCCAGCGTCTTCCCCCGCCACCTGATCCAACTCACCACCAGGTGGTGATCAGTTGACAGCTCAGCCCCTCTCTTTACCCGAGTGTCCAGAACATATGGTCGCAGGTCTGCTGATACGATTACAAAATTGATCATCGACCTACGGCCTAGAGCATCCTGGTGCCACGTGCACTTATGGACACTCTTATGTTCGAACAGGGTGTTCGTTATGGCCAAACTGTGATTAGCACAGAAGTCCAATAACAGAGCACCGCTCGGGTTCAGATCAGGGAGGCCGTTCCTCCCAATCACGCCCCTCCAGGTCTCGCTGTCGTTACCCGCGTGAGCATTGAAGTCTCCCAGCAGGACAACAGAGTCTCCAGGTGGAGCACCCTCCAGCACCCCCCCCCCCAGGGACTCTAAGAAGGCTGGGTACTCTGAACTGCCACTCGGCGCATAAGCGCAGATGACAGTCAGGACCCGTTCCCCGACCCTAAGGCGCAGGGAACAAACCCTCTCGTCCACCGGGAAAAACCCCAACGTACCGGCAGCAAGCCGAGGGGATATTAGGATACCCACCGCAGCCCGCCGCCTCTCACCAGGGGCAACTCCAGACTGAGACAGAGTCCAGCCCCTCTCCAGGAGACTGGTTCCAGAGCCCAAGCCATGCGTAGAGGTGAGCCCGACTATATCTAGCCGGTACCTCTCAACCTCACGCACTAACTCAGGCTCCTTCCCCACCAGGGAGGTGACTTTCCATGTCCCTATTGCCAGTCTTGGCAGGCGGGGGTCAGTCCACCAGGGCCTCCGCTCCTGGCCGCCACCCGGCACACAATGCACCCGACCCCTATGGCGCCTCCTGCGGGTGGTGGGCCTGCGGGAGGATGGGCCCATGTCTCCTCTTCGGACTGTGCCCGGCCGGGCCCCATGGACTAAGGCCCGGCCACCAGACGCTCGCCCTCGGGCACCCTCCCCGGGCCTGGCTCCAGGGCGGGGCCCCGGTAACCCTATCCCGGGCAGGGTAAACTGTTCCCTCGATGTCCTTTTCATAAGGGTCTTATGAATCGCTCTTTGTCTGGTCCCTCACCCAGGGCCAATTTGCCATGGGAGACCCTACCAGGGGGCAAAAGCCCCCAGACAACATAGCCCCTGGGATCCCTGTGACACACAAACCCCTCCACCACGATAAGGTAGCGATTCAAGGAGGGGGAAATGCCAAACCAAAATACTAAAAAATACGGAGCCCCACAGGGGACATGGGAGAGAAAAAAAATACGACAGACTTTTGCGAGATCTCGCAAAACAAACTCGGGATCTCGCAAAAGTTTTAGCCGCATTCTTCAGAGGCCGCCAGCTCGAAGCCGACCGGGAGGTCGAGGCACGATGTGCCGGGAAAGTGGTGTTCCTCCCGGCTGTAGTAGCTCTCGACCAGGGCTGGACTGGGACAAAAAATCGGCCCGGGCATTTTGACTAGAGCCCACCAGGATAAAGATTGAAAATGTGACGTCATTCAGGGGTAAAACCGCAAAGGATTCTGGGAACTTGTGGCAAGGGGTACTAGCGCACGCAGGCGTTCAATTGAACTCAGTTACACAGCAATAAAAAGAAACCCAAAAAATGGCAAGAAGCTGTTGTGTTATTAACTGCAATAGCTGGTCGCATGACAGCCACGGGAAGCCGACGGGTAAAGAGATCGTTTTTTTTTTTAATCGGATTACGTCGTTGAAGAGAAATTTTTTAAGCAATGTATCCGAAGTAAGCCGACGGATGGTCTGGATATACCAAATATAACGTCTATATATATAAATATAAATTTTATATGCTTAAAATTATTTTTATCCATATCGTTTTCCCCAATATCTGTAGAAGGAAAGCTTAATGAACAGTAAAGTTTGATCAGCAAAACCATCTTGTGATTTCAAGTGTAGAATTTGTGTATTTTATAAAACAAAAGGCATTCTGTATCTCATGGACTATTTACTTAAAGGCTCGAAATCACAAGTTGTAAATGATAAAATATAATAACACTAAAATGTGGAGCCAACTGAATTCCTTTGCTCAAAAAGTTTAAAGATATTTTTTCCTTGAGCAAAAAGAAATCTTGTGCTTTCTGTGAAATGAGATTGCAGCACTGCCAACTGCCCACTTACATTTGTGTTGGCCATAGCCTACGGTGCCATTACTGATGCCAGCATCAGTAAACAGAACAGTTGTTGTGTTGAAAAACATGTAAGTTAATGGGCAGGCTTACCCCTAAGTGTTTCATAGTGATCTATGTTATCCTGCACCGCTATAAGGTGTTTTAAGACATAGTCATTTTAGAAAAGAAAGTCACCTTTGAATTCTACAGCTTTATGTTTTTCATGTCATAAAAATTATTCTGATCCTCATCTGGTTGTAAAATTGTTTAAATACATCCTAGTTAAAGAAAGAGGGTTTAATTTATGACAGCTCTGCATTTAATAGTTATTTTTGTCCTGTCTCTGTCCCTTCAAGCCCTCCCTGCCTGAGATATCTTCCTGTTAAAAGGCAGTTTTTCCTTCCCGTTGTCGCTAAGTGCTTGCTCACAAGAGAAAACTACCTGATCTTATGCGAAAAAGTAAGTTTTTGAAGTTTTCAGTCAAAGTCTGACCTTAACTGGGGCTTCCTGCTCAAAAACACTCCAATGCAGGTGAATTAAAACAATTCTGCAAATATTTTTTTCCTCTTAAATAAATAAAGTCGTCATTTAAAACCTTATTTTTTGTCTAATATTAACAGTGCTGATAGTGTTCCTCTTGCAATATTAGCACTTACACTGATAAATGTAAGAGGAGCTTACAAATAAATAAAAAGAAACAGATTTTTTCATGCGAGTAATTTAAAATATGATTAGTATGAGTTGCTAGATTCCATCACCTTTTGCTTTGTTACCCAAAATGGGCCTGATTCTGTCATGGTCCTGGGCCATGTTGGACCAGCATTCTTAGTTTTCTTGTATTTTTGTATTTTGTTCCTCATGCCGTGGTTCCTAGGTTCTGTTAAAGATGTTCCTTATTTGATTACCCTTTGTGTGCCCCTCTCTGAGGCCTCGTTTCCCCTCGTGTTTCATTTAATGTTTTCCCCAGCCCGTTATGTCTGTGCTCTCTCTCCTCCTGTCTGAACCTCTGTGTACTTCCTGTTTTACTTTGACAGTCTCTCGTCAGTATGCGTCATGTTGTGTTCACTCCTGCCCTGTCTCGTTACGATTATCTGTGTCAGCTGTGTTCCCCATGTACTCCCACTTCCCTCGTTAACCCTCTGTGAATTTATGTGCATTTCTCCCTCAGTTCAGTGTCGCGTCGTCAATGTCTCCCCCCTGAACCTGTGTGTCTTTTTGTGTTCCCTTGGTCTTCTGTTAGCATTCCCAGTTTAGTTCTGTTTCTTTGTGAAGCCTGCAATAAAGCAGTGATTTTGAGTTCAGTTTCTGTCTCTGTGAGTTTTGCGTTTGGGTCCTCATCTGCCTCCACACAGCTAGTTCATGACAGATTCAAACATTTTTGGAATACTAGTTATTATTCCATTCAGCAAAATTGTAAAAGGACTACAAGAAAAGCGTGTGTGTGTGTGTGTGTGTGTGTGTGTGTGTGTGTGTGTGTGTGTGCGCGCGCACGCATTTTTGACCATCTGCCATTATTCTTGGGGTTGGATCTATCACTGTTTATGTCCCAGAACAGATGCGAGCTCAGAAAGTTCACCTCTCAAAAACACATATTGTGTCTCAAAGAAAGCTGTGTGATGTATTTTTATAAGACTCTTTGCTGCTGCCAGCAAAAGCAACAGTAGAGCAGCATATTGAGAAACAAACACAACCCAAACAAACAGATTGGTACTTGATGTAATTATACAAAGGTTGTGGAAGATAACATTAGAATTACACTCTGATAAACTGATGATATGCACCAGTATGTCTCAAAAAATATTTTTTTTAAGCACTAGAGACAAATGAGCTGTGTATCCAGCCTAAAAAGCTGTTGTTTTTAATGCCACTTAAAATTTCCAGACCAATTTGTATCCATCCATTATTTCTTAGTAGAATCTAAGGTGTTCCATTAAACTATTAAACTATAAAGTGCCCAGTGCTTTTAACCCTCTCCAGGCAGACGTTGCAGATTTGCAACAGTTAAGAACTAACAACCTGATTACCTCACATACATATTTTATGAGTTTTTTTTACTCAGAAGTACCTGTTAGGGGTTCCGAAAGAGACTCAGGCGCAGGCCAGGGTTTTCCTTTAAGCGAAGGACAGTGCGTTTATTTACAGTGAACACATACACCAAGTGGCTATATACAACGTGCAGGGGAAACGGGTCCGGGTCGCCAGGGTCCGTGGGAAACAGGGTTGGGAGAAGGGTGTTCCACACTTTCTGTACAAAACGTTCCCCCTTCAATCACTCCTCTCTGCATCGGGTTCCAAAAACGATCTACACACAAAACGTCGGGTTAGCAGGATAATAATAAGAAATTCTCAAGGTGAAGGTTAGCCGAAACACAAGTCTAACTGACACTGATAGCTCAACGATCCAGCGAAGACTAGTGCAGACTCGCCATCTAAGTAGTGCAGTAATCAGCTGGGATCAGCGGCCGGTGTGGTGATGAGCAGGTGTGTGGGCCAGCAGCGGGAGCCCGCAGTGAGCATCGCCGTGGCGAGAGAGAGAGAGAGTGAGAGAGAGAGGGCGAGAGAGCAAACAAACCACAAACATATTGCCCAATAGAGGATTGACCAGCGGGGCACAGGGACCATGACAGTACCACTGCAGGGCTTGGTTGTGCATTAGCAACAAAAAACTTAATTTGGGCCTGAGAGGGTTGCCTTGCCACAGAAGAAAAAGTACATTATCTTCACTTACATCCAGTAACCTTCCAGTTTCTGTTCAGTATATTATGAATTGGAGTATGAGTGTCACAACAGCTGCATATAAAATATAATTACACGTGCGATGTCATAGACACTTCGACAGCTGAAAGGATATTTGAAAGGAACAAAAGCCAAATGTATAAACCAAGTGTATTTCTTTTTGCAAATGAGACAGGATATTAAAGGATTGGTGATTTTCACTTACCATTGTTATCTTATTTTGTTCTTTCCACAAGATTTCAAAGATTTTCAGCCCCTGAATTTTTCAGGCAGGTAAACTCAATGTGATTAGGTTGTTTATTTGACTCCGATTTTACTTCAACCTATTTTCTGAACCCTGTTAATCAGATGATTAGAAAACTGCACGGCCTCTGTTAGTAGCTTAATGGGTCGAGAAGTCCCCCATATTAAATGTTCTCTAACAATATAATGTTATGATATTTAAAGTCACTGTTATATGACAACATAGAAAAATATACTTAAGAGATCATATGCCAAAAAGAAAATAAGGGGAAAATTGTGTCTTTGTGGAACAAAGCGTTTGGATGTGCACACCACCACAGTGTAATCAAGTCAAGGAATCAATATGTGATTTAAGTGCAAACTTTCAGCTTCAATTTAAGGGTTTTGTACAACAATTTAATATTAACTGTTCATGAATTACGTCCATTTTTATAAACAGTCTCATTATCAGTGACTCAAAATGGACTAGCACAGTTTTATGTTATGATACTTTAAAATTAAAATCCTTTAAGGTTAATTACTGCCTGAAGTCTAGAACCTACGAACATCACCAAATACTACGTTTCTTCTCTGAGACGCTCTGCTAGGTCTTTACTTCAATTTCTGCTTAATTTGGGGTCTCTTTTTCTTAGGTTTTGTATCTAATATCCTTTTTTTTGCCTTGAGAAACTCTTGGGTTGCTTTTGCAGTATGCTTTGGGTCTATATCCATTTGCACTGTGAAGGGCTGTCTGAACAGTTCTGCACCATTTGATCTAAACTGAGCAGTAGAGGTGGTGATCGATCTAAATATTGATACTATTGACACCAATGATGGTATTGGATCAAAAACCTTTTTGTGCTGAAAGTTATGTCTGTTTTATTTATAGCCCATTGCACATTTAAACAACAGAAGCTGACCCAAAGCGCTTTAGTGACAGGCACATTTATATTCCAGGTCTTGGGAAAAAAAAAGTTTCAAAATACATGAAAAGCTGAAAGGTGTGTTTTGTTGTATTAGGTAATTATTGTGGAAAGTCATGTTAGACGGATAATGTGATATACACTTTTCTCTTTGCAGAATTGTAGCACAAGTAAATCTTGGTTTCATCTGTCCAAAGATCTTTTTACAGAAAGATCTGACCTTGTTGATCTTTAATGCAACCAGTGGTTTGCATCTTGTTGTAAACAAGCTGTATTTCCATTCCTGGAGGCATTTCTTGATTGTAGACCTTGTCTATGCTACACCGACCTCATTGAGAGTGTTCTTGACTTGGCTAGATTTGAAGTTGTTTTCCTATTTTGTCATGATGCACCTTAGTTGTCCTCTGTGATCTTTTAAGCTTTTTGATGTTGCTGAGCTGGCCAGTGCATTTCTTCTTTTTAAGAAAGCATCAGGTTTATCCTAAATATCTGGCATTTCTCTGATGGGTTTATTTTGTTTTTTCAGTGTAATGGTGGCCTTTTACACGTGCATTGATATTTCTCTGGGCCTCATATGTGAAATTTCACCGAAAAGATATAAAATACGAATTCAAATCTTTAAATACCGTAGTTATTATTTCTGTTTTTTGGTTTTTGATTAGTCTTGAAATAACAAGGGTGCAGGCCTCACTTAACTATAAAACTGCTTGTCAAGCAGCTGTCCAATTAATTTTCAGCCTCTGAAAATGGGGAACTAATTCCTAAATAGCAAATGCAAAATTTCTGTAAATCCTGCTGAATGATAGCTCATGGTCCACACTTTATTAAATTGAATAGTTAAAGTTATTTTATTTTAAAATTGTAATTTAAATTTTGATTCTTTTCACATAGATGGATTCAATAAATTGTCCAATAAATTTGTTTACTGGTCAAAGTATTTATTATTATTTTATTAGTTTTCCCCCATTCATGTTACATGCTATGTTATATGCATTCATTTAAGTTAACAGTTTGGTACTCAGCAAAAACAAAGGTCTTGATCATGAATCTCTGAAGATGGGAAAGCACAAATCAATAATGTTCAATCCTACAAATTCACATTTTCATTTTTAAACAACTCATAAAATTAGTCTCACATATTCAAAATTACCTGAATGAATATGTGTAATGATTACCTGTTGGGCTTTCACCATCCTGCAATCATGTATGGAAAGCTCAGAATACTACTGTATACGCCTGTATATATGTCCTACTTTCATAACCTTGAGGATTTGTACTAATTATCAACGAGTGACTCTGAGATATTGCATAATTAATAAGGTAATACTGTGACCTTAAGGTTACTGATTAATCCCCAGCTACTCCTATTTGTATATTAAAATATTGCTGGTAAAGTGTCAGAAAAGCATAAATAAAATTTAATTAGAATAACAAAAGATTCTCAGTTGCGCTCAGCTACTTGTTTTGTTGTCAAATTATGTTATTCTTTTATTTAATAAATATGATTCACCTGAAGCCTCAATTTATCCAAGCCAAAATATAAGTGCCTATAAGAAGATGGGATGATGATTTGTGACCTTTTTATTTTAATGACCTGTCAGTATTGCCAGACTCGGTGCAAAACAAGAATCACCTGAAGACCTTCTAACTGACTGTAAACAAGTTATTTTTAAGCTCACTGGTCTCTCAAGTCAACCATGAGGGCAGCCGCAAGGACTTCAGTCATTTCTTGGTGAAATTTATTACTCATGTCCATCCTTTCAGACAGTGTCTATGGGCTATTTTTTTATTCTTTTTGCCAGAAATTACTCCCCCCCCCCCCCTCCCTTGTAATGCCTATCCCTAAAATGGTATAAATTTTGTCAGTTTATGTCCAAAATTGCACACAAGAGCCCCTGGCATGCTTTGCACCCACATGTGGTATTTTTAGACTTGAGACCTTTTCTGTAACTTGTGGGCTGGGGTAAAGGTGCTCAAGGGGACATTTGTGCAGGAAGGGAAATTTGTGGTTGAGCACAGGGAGGTGGCCTCCCTATTCCCATCCTTCCTCATTGTAGTTTATTGTAGCCCATCAGCATTCGCGCCGATATTAAAATTAATTAATACAACAATTTTTTCACTGACTAATACTAAATACTTGAAGCCTCATTCAAAAGAAACAAGCTAAATGTGGTTTATGGATTAAACTTATTACGTTCTTTGATTTAGCTCCTCTAAATAACTTTTATGTAAGTGGTGTCCTGAACAAAACAACAAATACGTAATCCAAAATGAAATTTCCAACATATCAATTACGACGAGTTTTGTAAATAATAAATTAACCATTATACCCGAGACCTTGACCACTTGCACTTTGAGCCATCTCCCTTTGTTTTTAAATGAGCTTAAAGAAATAAATGAATTTTACTGATATACTAAAAACTTATTGTTTATTGTGTTTCTGTCATGAATGTGTCAGAAACGACTCGGGTAAAGAAATGTTGTCATTCTTTTTCACATCTTAAAATTTATCAGCTCCAAAGCATCAGCTTGAGCCATAGCTGGACTGGCCATACCGGGCATTTGCCCGGTGGGCCGCTGGCGATTTTTTGTTTTTATGGGCCGATCAATTTTTTTTCTTTTTTTTGGAAGGGTATAAATAATGAAAGGTGTTGGATTGGCCAATTGGTCATGATCGACTCTGGGCTGGGCCAATTACAGCCGAGGAGGTCGGATGCACCCTCCCCCTTGTTTAGCAATCTTATAGACGAACAAAAGAAAATGGAGAACAAAAAAAGGAAAGGAGGTGCAGAAAAAATTAGGGCCAAAAAGAAACAAGCCCTTCAGGCAGACGCTGCCAAATGTGTAAAAATAACTGAATGGTTTGGCGGTAGCTATGGCATAGCTTCCACAGATTTAGCAACATCAGCAAGTGGTGGAGGCCAGCAGGTGGATAAGGGAAAGGGGAGGCAAGAGGAAGAGAGACCCGAGGCGGCCGCCGGTCATAGTGACAGAGGAACTGAACTTCAGGTAAGAAGTTATGACTAGGGGCTAGGAGGAGTTGGCCGTCCGACTGCGGTCTGGAGTGTGGGGCCTCCCTGCTGCTGCGGAGTCGGGGCGGTCTGCCTCTCCCCACCGCAGGGAAAAGGGTAACACCACCTGGGTCTGGGTGCAGTTCCCCCCTCCAGGGGCAAGGGTACCTAGACCCGGTTCGTAGAGTACGCTTGGGGAGTGTGATCGTGTGTACAGCGTCTCTTTATGTCTGTCTCCACGTTGGTTGAGTGTGGAGTAAGTGCATATGAGAGCATGAGGGTGGGAATGGATGTTTGTATCTGTGTGTGCCTGTATGTCTGTGTCTATATGTCAGGTTGGGTGTCAGACGCCACCTCTCTGGGGACATCTCAGGCCCTCCAAGGTTTGGAGGCCTATCTCCACCCACCACCACTTCCCCTGCCAGTGGCGGACTCCCTCAGACATCGGTGCGTTGGTGGTTCTTTGTGTCTGGGGGTGGGCCTCCGGGTACACACCGGCTCACTCCTTGGCGGCCGCTTATCGGGGCCTGGAGCCTGGGGCTCGCTCGGGCCACTTTGGAGGTGGGGTGCCCCCGGCCTCTCGGCCTGGGGCTCGGTCACTCAGGCACAACTGGCTGCCGGCGGAGCTTACGGGCGCGTCACTGCAACTCCCCCTGACTTCTGCTCCGCAGCTGCTGAGTGAGCCCTCATCTGGGACTCTCCTCAGCTCTTACTGGGACAGTGGCGCGGCTGCCCCTCTGTTGGTCTTCCTTGGTCTCTTGTGTTCTGGGGGCCTCTGGATGTCTGGAGTTTTGATCTCCTCCATACCTGCTTCATGCCCTGGAGGACGGGGCTGTGGCTCCCCACGCTCCCTAGCAGATCGTTACAAACCTTTGGAATGCAAGCATGCTGATCCACACAGGTATGCACACAGGTGTACACGCGGGTGTTCACAGACGCGGACTACAGCTTTCTTGGCTGCTGCCTCAAAGCACATTGTGCGCTGTCTATCTTGCGTGCTGCACAATATCGTTTATTATTTAGTATCTACTGATATTTACTGCTAGCTAGTTTATTGTGATGGTGCCAATTTTTTTTTTACTATGTTGCTCTTTGTTGTTTGCTTTCTCTTCTGTTTTTTTTTCTCCATACAGGTGACCTAGGTGTTTTTTTTTTTTTTTGTTTGTTTGTTTTTTTTCTTTCTTCCCCCCCTTCTCACCGTCTCTTCTCCCCTTTGGTTTTCTTTCTCTCCCTCTCTTTCTTTCATTCTTTCTCCCTGTCCTATCCCCCAGTCATGTCTGTCCCGTTTGTAGCAACTGAAAATAAAATAAAAACAAATTGTGCTAATCCTTACATGTTGCACCAGGCTGATTTATCATCAAAAGTGGAGAAGTCTGTGACAGAGGAGACAGAAGAGCAGCAGAGAGAGATGGCGCAAGAGAGAAAAATAAAAGAGCAGGAGAGAGAGATGGAGATGGAGAGATGACTTTATGTCATCCATGAGGGATGCATTTGACATATGTTTCACATATTATAGCCCAACAAGTTACTTATAGCAATTTAAATACGAGCAATCAGTTTTTGGCAAATACCGGAAATCAGTTTTTGGCAGACAATCACTTTTTGGTACAATACCGGCTATTGCAGTTAATAATACAACAGCTTCTTGCCATTTTTTGTGTTTCTTTTTATCGCTGTGTAACTAAATTCAATTGAAAGCCTGCATGCGCTAGTACCTCTTGCCACAAGTTCCCAGAATCCTTTGCGGTTTTACCCCTGAATGACGTCACATTTTTGGTGGGCCGGTCTCTAGTCAAAATGCCCGGGCCGATTTTTTTGTCCCAGTCCAGCCCTGGCTGGAGCTGTCATATATCCTTCTTTTTTCTGTAGCTACATGCTCTGATGGCTGCAATGGCACCCAGAGGACCCAATTGAAGGTTTCAATTCAGTAACACAGCTATACATTCCCAGTGGTGGATGAGACATGATCCATATATGCAGATGGAAAGTGACAAGTGGTGGCTAGTCAAACGATCCAAACTTTATTTATTGTTGACTGAGAATGGCAGCAGGCTTACCAAGTAGTACTGTTTTTCTCGTTTTATTTTAAAAAAGATAGCATGTTTCTAATTCAAACTATAGCAGCTAGTGACGTTTTATGCTAATGATATACATAATCACATGGGTTCATAGAACTGAACGTGCAGATTGTGCATGCTCAGTGTGTAAGCGTAGCTGTTACACACCGGCCCGAAGCCGGGGTGCAACACAACAAAAAAATAAACCCGATACATAATAACACAAACAAAAAAACACACCACGGCAGAATGACGAGTTTGGTTAATTTATTCACTGAACAGGTAGCGAGCTTCAGGGTGGGCGATGCCAAAACAACAAACAAAACACACTAGAAAGAAAAACAGGGCTAACTTACCTCCCACGATTCCAAAACAAAATACAATTCTCTAACCTGTCTCCCTACCCGAAACAGGAAAAAAGAGGGGAATAAAAGAAAACGGCTTCCCACCCCTACAGCTACCAAGCCCAGGTACAACCCTTTTTCAACATTAATATTGCAGTCACACGCCACGACGGTCCCCAACCACACAGCTCACGGGGAACCAGGAAAAGTCTGCTCACCGGCCCAGTCCAACCCCTTTTGTAGCTGGCCTCTTTCCTTCCTCCACCAATGGGCGGCCTCCACCTGGAAACAAGCATCGCTGAATACAAATACAAACAATAACAACCCCGTACCACAAATAATGACCCTGGGTCATAACACCCCCCCACCTAAAATCAAGCATCTCATTAGAGAGATGCTAGACCTAGGTCTCCACCCGGGATAGGGCATCGGCCACAACATTATCAGCCCCTCTAAGATGATGGATGTCAATATTAAAGTCCTGCAGCAGCAAAGACCAACGCATGAGACGCTGATTGTTATTCCTCATGCGAGAGAGGAAAACCAAGGGGTTGTGGTCCGTATACACAGCGGTTGGAGCGGGGCTGGAACTGACATACACCTCAAAATGTTGGAGGGCTAAGAGTAACGCTAAAGCTTCCTTCTCGATGGTACTATAATTCACCTGATGTTTATTGAATTTTCTTGAGAAGTAACACACGGGGTGATCAATACCCTGGTCATCCTCCTGCAGGAGTACAGCACCCGCACCATGCGCACTGGCATCCACCTCTAACTTAAACACCCGAGTGAAGTCAGGGGCACCTAACACTGGGGCACTGCACAACAGAGCTTTGGCTGAGTCAAAGGCATCCTGACAATCAGAGTTCCACAAAAACAGGCACGACGGACTTGTCAGGGCTGTCAGAGGAATAACCACGGTGGCGAAATTTTTGCAGAACCCTCGATAGTAGCCACACATTCCCAAAAAACGGCAAAGCTGACGCCGCGTAGTTGGTACAGGGAAATCCAAGACGGCCTGGACTTTGGCCATGAGAGGGCGTACCTGCCCCTGTCCCACCTGCTTCCCTAGGTAGGTAACCACAGCTTTGCCAAACTCGCATTTGGCCAAATTGACTGTCAAACAGGCACCCTTCAATCGGACAAAAACCTCCCGTAGCGTCTCCATGTGCTCTAGCCAGGTCAGCGAGTAAACCACAATATCATCTAAGTAGACCTCGCATTCCTGAACACCCAGTAGCACCATGTTCATCAGCCTTTGAAACGTGGCGGGAGCATTTCTCAACCCAAACGGCATCACCGTGTATTGCAGGAAATGGTCTGGTGTCACGAAAGCTGAAATCTCCGCCGCCCGTTGCGACAGGGGCACCTGCCAATAACCTTTCAAAAGATCTAGCTTGGTGACAAATCTGGCTGAGCCCACCCTATCAACACAGTCATCCATACGGGGGAGCGGAAAGGAGTCTGGCTTGGTGATAGCATTTACTTTACGGTAATCATTACAAAAACGTGGGGTTTGATCAGATTTAGGCACCAAGAGGGTAGGAGAGCTCCATGGACTGAAGCTGGGCACCGCAAAACCATTCTCCAACAGGTATTCCACCTCCTTTCTCATGATTGCCCGCTTTCCGGGATTGACCCGATAGGCATGCTGCTTAATGGGCCGGTGTTCGCCAACATCTATATCATGCTCAAGCATAGTGGTCTGAGTCGGCTTGTCACTAAAGAGCACAATATGACCACAGATCAGATTGTAAATATCCTGCCTGTGGGGCTCACCCAAATAAAGCAAATGAGCCTCAAGGTCCTCCAAGATCTTTGAATTCTCCAAGCGGGCCCCTGAGCTGGGTCCCTGGGGTTCACGCAACCCATCCACCTCCGGTTGGTAGGAGGGTGAACCCACCGTCACCACAGGGGAAACAGAGTTAGTCTGGCTCTGGTTCCGGTCCACATATTTCTTGAGCATATTAACATGACAAACCCGGGACTTCTTCCGCCTATCCGGGGTTTTAATCAGGTAATCCGTGTCACTAACTTGGCGCTCGATCTCATACGGTCCACTAAAACGAGCTTGGAAACATGAACCCACAATGGGTAAGAGAACTAAAACACGCTCACCAGGCAAAAAGGTGCGCTTGAGGGTCTTCCTATCATACCTCTCTTTCATCTTCTCCTGAGCACCAGAAAGCGACCTGCGCGCCAACTCACATGCAGCGTGCAGCCTCTCCCTAAACGAACTTACATAGTCAAGCACGTTGTGCACGGGCCGCGGCTGGTCGGGCTGCGCGAGCCACCCCTCTTGGAGCAGACGTAGGGGTCCACGCACCGTATGCCCAAAAACCAACGCCGCCGGGCTAAAACCCAGGGACTCTTGTGTGGTCTCTCGAATGGCAAATAGCAATAACGGCAGGCCCACATCCCATTCGGACTCAGTTTCAAAACAGTACTTCCGTAACATGGCCTTCAGGGTCTGATGGAATCGCTCCAAAGCCCCCTGTGTTTCTGGGTGATAAGCACTAGACACCCGGTGCTTAACCGACAACTCAGTCATCACCTGAGCAAAAACCCCCGACAGAAAATTAGAGCCCTGATCGGTCTGAATGTACTTCGGTAACCCAAATATAGAAAAGAACTGTACTAAGGCTTTCACCACGGCCTTAGCCCTAAGCGATCGCAGAGGGATAGCTTCTGGAAACCGTGTGGCCGCACACATTATGGTGAGTACGTACTGGTAACCCGCCTTAGTTTTCGGTAAAGGCCCTACACAGTCCACAATAACATGCTCGAAGGGCTCCCCTATTGCAGGAATTGGATGTAACGGGGCGGGTGGAATGACCTGATTGGGCTTACCCGACACCTGGCACACATGACAGGACCGACAATAGCACGCCACATCAGACTTAAGCCCCGGCCAAAAAAAGTAACGAAGCACTCGGTCATAAGTTTTTTTAATCCCCAAGTGGCCTGACAGATGATGCTCATGGGCCATACTCAAAACCTGGGGTCGGTACTCCGTCGGCACCACCACCTGAGTGACCACCTCACCCCCCAACCCACCCACCGGAGCCCAATTGCGTAACAGAACCCCGCGATCAACCTCATAAGAAGCAGCACCAGGCACCGCCCCTGGCTGCAAGGCAGCAGCTCGACAGGCAGACAACGTATCATCAGCCTGTTGGGCCGCAATGAGCTGCTCCCTGTTTACCGCCAGGCGCAAATCCTCCGACACCACACTAAAAACCTTCGCCGTCCCACCATCCACCCCCGGAACAGAACTATCATGCGGCTCAGAGCCGTCCGGAAACATTCCGGATATGTCCACCTCACCACCCAAGTGACGAGCTTGAGCACGAGTAACCACACATGCCGGAAAAACCATGGAGTCACCCAGCTCCGACGGAAAGTGGCATAACCGATCCGAGGTAGGACACTCAATAACTTCCGGAGTAGCCGGAAACACTTTTCCCCCGGCCAAGTCATTCCCCAAAATAAGATCAATACCTTCAATCGGCAGCTGATCTCGAACCCCCACCCGCACAGCGCCCGATACAAAAGACGAGGTCAAAGTAACCGTATGGAGAGGCATGCGCAGAATACTCATCTGTATACCCCACACCAGTAAGTCAGAACCACAATACGACTGCTGAGAGAAAGGCACGACTCCACGCCGCGCCACCGAATGTTTCGCCCCTGTATCCCTCAAGATGGTGATCGGAACCCGGTCCCCCGCATCACCAGACAACGATAAAAACCCCGACGAAATAAACGGTCGAAACACCTCATCTATCCCCCGCGGAACGACGCCAATCGGCATTAAGCTAGGGCGGGTTACCGCGGAGCAACACTGCACGGCCCCCCCCGAAATGTTGGCCCGCGCCCCCTCCCTCGCCCTCAGCACGGGACAAGAAGCAACGAGATGACCGAGCTCATGACAAAAAAAACATCGGCGGTCCCCAGCGGCCACCGCAGGGCCACGCCGCGAGAGCGGGGGAGAACGCCCCCCCCCCCCCACCTCTGGCAAAACTCTAGAACCCCGACGTAACGGAGGGGAAAAACCCCTCTTATGCGTCAAAGCAAACTCATCTGCCAGAACCGCCGCTTTCGCGAGGGAAACGACCTTCTGCTCGTTCAAATAAACAACCACCCGCTCTGGCAAACACCCTTTAAAATCCTCCAATAACACTAACTCCCTCAGCTGTGCAAACTCCTTAACCTCACTAGCCTGGCACCACCGATCAAAGAGCAAACCCTTCTCGCGCGCAAACTCCACATAAGTCTGATCCCCCCCCCTCACACACTGCCGAAACTTCTGACGGTACGCTTCAGGCACCAACTCAAAAGCACGCAATACAGCAGCCTTAACCACACCATAATCTAAGCTCTCAGATGCCGACAGGCTAGCCCACACCTCCTGAGCCCTACCCACCAGCCGACACTGCAACAGTAAAACCCAGACCTCCTCCGGCCACTGTAACGCGGCAGCCACACGCTCAAAAGCAGAAAAAAACGACTCCACCTCCGATTCACAAAAGGGCGGCACCAATTTAATGTGCCTCCCAATATCAAAATCCTGACGGAGAGCCGGGGCGGGACCAGGCGCCGGCGGCGCAGGGAGCACAGAGGGCGCAGACGTGGGCGGCGTAGAGACAGGGGCACGCGGCGTAGAGTCAGGGGCACGCGGCGGAGGTCCACGCTCCAACTCCAACGCCCTCACCCTCAGATGCATCGCTTCTACCTCCAACCGGTGACTACTCAACTCCACCTCCTTAATGCGGAGCAACAACTGGAGCTCCTCCGCTGACGACCCCACCACCGGAGCCGGAGGAGCCACAGAGGGGGTGGCCACAGGAGGAACAGACACCGGAGCCAACGGCTCCACAACCGCCCCGCCCGGTCCACCAACAAGCGGCACGCCCGACAATAAACCCCGCTCGCTCAAAGCCACCGCGACAAGCTGCCGCAAATCGTCCTTCTTTACCCCCGCCGGCGCTCGCACATCAAAACGGCCCGCAATAAGCAACAAATCCTCCCTCCGACACCGACCCAACTGCTGCAAGGAAGGCGCCTCGGCAAACTTGTCCACATCGAACTCCATCCGCGGCCACCCACACCAACCACCCCCAAACACACAAAAAACAACCCCACACACCCACACGAGCCCCACGACACACAAACGAACCCGAAATCCCTCAAACGGACGAGCCCCCATTTATGTTACACACCGGCCCGAAGCCGGGGTGCAACACAACAAAAAAATAAACCCGATACATAATAACACAAACAAAAAAACACACCACGGCAGAATGACGAGTTTGGTTAATTTATTCACTGAACAGGTAGCGAGCTTCAGGGTGGGCGATGCCAAAACAACAAACAAAACACACTAGAAAGAAAAACAGGGCTAACTTACCTCCCACGATTCCAAAACAAAATACAATTCTCTAACCTGTCTCCCTACCCGAAACAGGAAAAAAGAGGGGAATAAAAGAAAACGGCTTCCCACCCCTACAGCTACCAAGCCCAGGTACAACCCTTTTTCAACATTAATATTGCAGTCACACGCCACGACGGTCCCCAACCACACAGCTCACGGGGAACCAGGAAAAGTCTGCTCACCGGCCCAGTCCAACCCCTTTTGTAGCTGGCCTCTTTCCTTCCTCCACCAATGGGCGGCCTCCACCTGGAAACAAGCATCGCTGAATACAAATACAAACAATAACAACCCCGTACCACAAATAATGACCCTGGGTCATAACAGTAGCTTCATTAACAGTGCTTGGACATATGTTGAAGTAACATGAGAGAGTGTTGTTAGTAATCCTGGCCCAGCTTTAATAGTGAGCTTTGAGGGAAATAAGACTCTCATGGGCTATTTGCCAACCTTGGCTTACAATCTTTATTTACTTGGACCAGCAGCATCTTTGTCCTTTGAATATTCTTGGGAATAAATTAGCTATTGAATTAGCAAATTAGAAACACGCAAAAGAGCCTATTTAAGCACACCTTTAAAGACTAGTGTTCGTTTTGGGCCATAAATCAACGTGTTGGACAAGGGATTGCAATTGCTATTTATTCAGTGTAGAACTGAATGTTGTACCAAATTTTGTCACAATTCATCCAACAATTGTTTGGTGTATTCTCAAAGCAAAGAAGCTTAACCTCATGCTGGAGCTGGAGGAAATGCCGGTTCTCATAGTGCCGACCACAGAGTGGTAGTGGAAAGACTCCTTATCAAAGGAGGATTTCTAAATTTATGCTGTCTGCAAGCTAAATGCAGAACTTCTCTTATAATTGATCAGTTTGTCTGACTCTTGTGACCCATCACATTGCAGTCGTCATGACTTTTGTCTATGACTCGCCTCTGTGATGGAAGCTAATCTAAAACGTCACAATGCGAAAAAAATAAAACACACCTTCAGTAACAGCAGACAAGGCATCTTATATTATGGCCAGCGGTGTTGGGAGTAACATTTTACATTTACATTAAGTACACATGCTATATTTTTCAGTTATGTAACACGTCACTGTACTACATTGAGGAACAACATTATATATATAACACATTTGCAAATATATAGTTATGTATGAACACAGCAGGTGTTCAACTATTTAAAAAAGACGACATGTGTGCTTTCGTTAGATTAGGGATTTGTATTGGTGTGTGGGACAGATTAGCCTAAGGTTTATTTTGTTAACTGGTAGTTATGAGACAATTCATTTATATAATGGATAGTGTATGATGGTGAGTTAGGGTTAGCATCATACTATAATACTTGTAAGAAAAACAACAAGTAATGTGTAATTCATTACTTTTTTGTAACGACCTTAACACTGGTGGCCAAATGTTTAGTAAAAGGCAAAAGCAGCAGAAAAACTCATATAAACAACTGTGATTGAATTGTGTGTGTGCCTCGAACAGAAACAACTTATTAGCCAAAAATAGTTCCACTTTCAAAGAGAAGAAGAGCGTTCATGGGGGAAGAAAAATTGTCTGCAATGACTGCAATAAATTAAGCACAGGGCACATCTGTATGTAGGAAATTACAGTCTGGTTTTCAATAATGATTCCAAGAACTGAGAAAATGTGGAAAACACATTTCCCCCAATTTTAGCTGTTTTCATTGCAAATGGAAAAAGTGAGCTTCAATCATTCATTACAAACTTGGCTGTGTTACAAATTTTTTTCAACGCTTTATTTGTAGTTTTCCAATTATCATACATAGCATTCTTATTATTTTACAGATAACCACAAAACAACAATCCCCACAGATCATAAAGATAGATAATACCAAGACAGAAAAAGGGAAACAAACAAACAGAAAAACAACAACAGCACAAAAAAAAAAGGGCGGTGCACCTCTCAATTGTTTTTACAGGACTGTTCTAGGGCAAACAAAACATTCAAGATTCCAGTTCCAGACCAGGTAGATTGTTGATGTATGTTAACAGAGGGTCCCATGTTGTGTGGAATTTGCTGACGGATCCGTTGAGAGTACATCTGATTTTTTTCCAGTTCGACATTTTGCATAACATCACTTATCCAGTGGTGGTGGATAAGGTGACTTCAAAAAATGATGACCAGAAAGCAGCAATTTTCGGACAGGACCAAAACATATGAAGGGAAGTAGCTGGAGTCTGTTTGCATCTCTCACATGATAGGTCTATGTTTTGAAATATATTTTTGCTAGTTTAGCTTTTGAAAAATGTAACCTGTGTAACACATTGAATTGTATTAGGGAGTGTCTTGACCATATAGAAGACAAATGGACCCTGATAAGAGCCATATCCCACTCTTCGTCAGACAGCTGGGCACCCAAATCATTCTCCCACTGTTCTCAAATGTATGAAATAGACATGTTACAACTGTCCATGATATGTGAGTAAATAAATGATATTCTGCCTTTTTTCCCATCTCATTGACCCCTAGTATAGAATCCAAACAGGAAGGAGGGGGGAGAGTAGGAAAATTGGCAACCTTTTTACATATAAAATCTCTGATTTTGCAAGTATAGCAAAAAATAGTTATTAGTCAGACCAAATTTTTTTAAATAGTTGTTCAAAGCTAGAAAACGTATCATTAATATACAAATCCTCAATACTGTGAATGCCCCTGTCATGTCAAAGTTTGAAGCCATTATCCATTAAGGATGGTTGAAAAAGATGGTTATGTATTATTGGAGAGTGAATAGAAATACTCTGAATACCCAGATGTTTTTTAAACTGATTTACAATGCGTAGCGATTGAGTAACAGTTATGTTATCTTTAACATTATTAGGTGGTAGGCGTGCGCAGAGTAAAGCTGGGAGTGAATGTGGCCTGCTTGTGACCCTTTCAATCTGTAGCCATGCAGGGATCTGATCATTCCAGTCCTGTAGCCATAGAGAGATGGTATTGAGATTCGCCGCCCAATAATGTGTGCGCAGTTTGGCAAATCCAAATTCCTGTAAGACTCTGAGGATTTCAGGGGTAGACGTGATTGGATTTGTTACATATAACAACAAATCATCTGCATATAGTGAGACAGTGTGAGTTATGCCACCACGCGAGATACCTTGTATACTATTATTGCTTCTAAGAGCTATTGCAAGTGGCTCTATAGCTAAAACAAAAAGTATTGGACTCACTGGATCCCCCTGCTTGGTCCCTCTGACAAGAGGAAAAGGTTCTGATGAGATACCGTTGGTGTAGACTGAAGCAGTCGGATTAGTGTAAATGAGCTTGATACAATGAATAAAGTTAGGACCAAAACCAAAGTGTGTGAAAAGATAATCCCACTCAATCCGATCAAACGCCTTTTCAGCGTCAAGCGATATTACTGCTTCTGGGGATGGAGTATCAGCCTCAGTATAGATGATATTAAACAATCGCCTCAGGTTAAAATAGGATTGTCTACCCTGGACAAACCCAGTCTGGTCCCCTGAAATAATATAGGAAGAATTTTCTCAAGTCGGAGTGTAATGGCTTTTGAGAACGCGTAGGCGGAAAAATGTTATTCTCGATTGCTTCCGTGTAAACCAAGAGTAGAAGAGGGGCAAGTTTGTCCATAAATTTCTTATAAAAATCAGTTGGAAACCCATCTGGACCAGGGGCTTTTCCACTCTGAAAGGACATTATTGCATTTTTAATTTCTTCCAGTGTCAGACTTTGCTCCAATTGTTCTTTCGAGTCAGAGTTAATTATAGGAATATTCAAATTAGAAAACCTATTTTGAGCTGGTGCTGAATCTGAGGAATATAATTTAGCATAAAACTCTCTAAAATAGTTGTTAATAGCTTGATGATCCTCAGTTGATAAGCCATCTGATAAGATAAGTTGTGAAATAACACAGGATGCTGCTTTTTTGCGGAGCTGGCTAGCTAATAATTTGGACGGTTTATCTCCCTCTTCATACAACCTACTACGGATTTTAAAATGAGCTTCTCTGCTTGGGCAGTAGTTAATAGATCAATTTCAGTTTGTAAGGCCACTCACCTCTTAATCAAATCAGGGGTCGGAGAACCAGATATGAGTCCATCCAGGGTCTTGATTTCTAAGGATAACTCCTCAATCTTCTTATACTTCTTCTTCCTCATATAAGCAGAATGAGAGATAATCTGTCCCCTGAGATACGCTTTAAGCGTCTCCCAGGGGGTCGAAGCTGAGATGTCATCCGTATTATTTACCTGTCAAAAAAAATCTATTTGTTCTGTAATGAACTGTAATCAGCCAATATGAGTGGGTCCAGCTGCCATGTCCGCTTTGTCCTCAGAGTCGGAAGAAGGGCATGATCAAAAAATGACGATGGCTGTGTTACAATTTTGTGCCAGTAAGAGAGATTTTGAGATATTTCATTTGATAGAGTAAAACTTTGACTTAGGCCACTACTGTAGCTAAAAATAAACTCCAGTGATGAACGATCGTAAGCAGGCAAAGTATGATTTTTTTTTTTAAGTCTTCACTGACCTTCACTAACCTTTAACGTTGCATTAGATAACTCCCCCAGGTAGCGTGTCCCCAGCCTTCGCACATGCAGGACGTGATGTCATACCAATAAAAGGCACTCTTATTACTTGTATTAATCTTTCAGTGCTATTAGACAAGCTAATGTATAATTGATGCAGCCTCACCGAGGTGTTGAACATGTTCTCATTCCACCTGACTGGCAAAATGGAACCTGCTTCTTTCTTGCACCCACAGATCAGACACATTCAGAACAGATTAAATCACTTTATATAATTAGCTATTACAGGTCCAGACTGGGGGTAATAATGTATCCCTGTGAGGCAAAACCAATTATCAATAGTATAGTAGTATACTGATAACACAATCACAACTTGCTAACAATAAAACAGTAATACTGCTTGATGCTTTGCCATATAAGGATAGGATTAACCTATTATGATTGTGGAAATAATGCTACCTCATGTCGCCACTCTTCTTTTTAAGTCAACCCTCTCAGGCTCAAATTAAACTTTTTGTTGCTAATGCACAACCAAGTCATGCAGTGGTAGTTCTGAGTAAAAAAAACCTCATAAAATATGTATGTGGGGTAATCAGGTTGTTAGTTTTTAACTGCTGCAAATTGGCAACGCCTGCCTCGAGAGGGTTAACAGTATATTTAGTGATGCTGCTTTTTACTTGGAAGTGTGTGATGGTTTCTGTGAAATAACCAGGAAAAAATGAAAAAATGCCAATTTTGATTAAATTCCATGTCAATAACCTACTCAAGAAAACTTCATGGGACATTTATTTGTGTAAAAAAACAGAAATCAGACCTGCAAATTCCAAACTACAGTTTCTATTAAATGTCATAGTAATCTTCCCTACAGCTAAAAAGGACCAGAAAATGCCTGTGTTCGCTAAACGGTGTCATAGTTCACAGAAGATTTTATTGATGGGCAAATACAAGATGCTGGGCTCTGCAAACACCCTCTAATTACACCATAAGACCTATGCAGGGAAACAAAATAAATGGCATACTTTAACATCCTGCCCATATGGCAGTGCAGCTAAGGTAAATAAACCAATTTTTGTACAATCTGATTTTTTAAAAGTCTCTTTTAAAATGTTCTTTTAGCTTATAAATATGTTACATATTGTGGCATTGCACATGGCCTTCCAAACAGATATGTTAGTTCCTGTGGAGTATTCACAGAAGTATTCCCTTTGGCCTTGCCTTTATTATTTCTGTCTCTTAAAGTCTCTATGTCTAACTGACCCACACACTGAATTATTCAATAACTATAGATACACAGCTGACCTGCGCTGCTGTATTGTTTGCCTCCACTTCCAAAAACATGAATGCCCTATAATGAACATCTGTCATTTACCAAAGCTCACCTCCTCTGAAGTCAGCCTGTCTGTCTCCAGCTCTTGCCTGCTGCTCGTTCTCCCCCAAATGTCTCATGTTTGAAGTGTAGAGTTTATACAAGAACTTAAGTTCCCGTCTTTGTTGAACTCGGGGCATGTGCTCCCGCGTGGTCCCATATGCATAGAGAATATGAACAAAGCTTAATTTGCATAGGCAAACCAGAATGAACCCTAAAGTCATTTCATTTCCTTTCTCTCTGCCTATAAACTATAACTCTAAAACTCCACATTATGGGATTTAGTGTTAGGTTAAGAGACCGTTGTGCTATGTATCGGTCAGCAAAAAAACTCAGAGGAAGCTGAAAAGAAAGAGAAAGAGAGAGAAGAAAAATACAGACAGTGGAACAGTATAAAAGTGTGAGAGATGGGGGAGAGTCCAGAGAGAATGGGAGACAGTTTGAAGAGGCAAATATCCACAGTTGCTAGCAGGAGGTGGGAGCATAAACAACAAAGAGAATCTTTCCCTGGCAGCCATGGGAGAGAGCAAAAGTAAAAAGAAAAAAAAGAGAGAAATAGAGGCAAGGATCCAGCTGAGTGTTTAAGTAGGGAAGAGAAGCAGGAAGCACAGGGAGAAATAAATATGCTATTCCTCGTATCACTGTGTCGCGCTTCACCCCGTCTTTTCTCCGCTGTGTGGGTGTGAGCAGGGGCAAAGGAAGAGAGAAGGAGAGGCTGCCCATGGTGTGCAGATGGGGGGTGGTCAGGGGAAATTTGTGTCACTGTGTGATGAGCCGGTGAGCCTGCTGACAAATAATAGCATTATTTTGACAGACAATGCATTGTATCATTTAGATATTGATGTATATGTATATTTGTAACAGTATGTTCCTCCAAGATGTGGGTTTGTGGTTGCTTGTGCATTTCTTTGATATCTCAACAAAAAAAGCGCACCACTGGGTTCAGAATGAAATGCTTTATCTTCATCGACAATCCACTTATGTAAAAAAGGGGAATGAAAAGCTCTTCTCATGTTGACTGCTCAAACACTTAAATTCAGATTAGAACTGGCAAAAGACAGACATGGAAATAATTAATGTCCCAGTTCCTAAATTATGACATTCGTTTGAGCCTTTTTTTCTCACTTGAATGCCATTTTAATGTAATATGGCATTTAATCATGACAAATTATGCTGATGAATTCCTTGCAGATCCCTTATCCAGCTCCATTTCCCCATTAAATCCATCCATAAAGATGTGCTGCTCAGTTTAAAAAAATGTAAATTAAAAAAATGAAAGAATCACATAAAATAATAAGAACTTACTTTTTTATTCAGTTGACTTGCTGACTTTAGGGATTTTATTTATTTTTTTCAAATTTCCTGCATATTCTCCCAAATCTATTCATTTTATCAAAAAACACACACAGGCCCAACATTATTCATATATTCAGTTTTTCACATTTCTCACCCACATGCAAAGACATTTGCTCACCCACAACTTTTGCAATTATATGCTCTAACAAGAGTAATCAACTCAAATTGAGGCTAACAGGCTTTTTGCTGAATTATTGCTCATCATTATGTCACAGACTTACAGCTGGAGAGGTGAGACTGACATTTTGTTAAAATAAAAAAGTCACATGATGCGCAAAAGTAATAATCTTGGAGATATCATTTGCATCTTGTAACGCTTTATATATTTTTTTCAGTTCCTGTCTCAAATGATTTATGACGCAGAGCTAGATTGTGAGTGTGAGGTTTTTTTTAATATGAAAAATGCACAAAAAGTCAGAATCTACATGTAGAAGTTGAAAATCTGTGGGTCTCATGGGTGAATGAACAAGCAACAAGTGCCAAAAACTGCACTAACCTATAATCTATGGGTAAAGGGCAAAGATGTGTTGCTAACAGAAATGTGAGCACATATAAAAGTAAGACAGTAAAAATCAAGTGGAAATCAAGTTTCCAGAAAGAAAAGGAAAGAGAGGAATTATGGAATATGGAGCAAATGTATTCCTCATAATTTAGTAGGACTCATTACAAGTTATTAGCCCCAGTCTATATTAAAGAACTTTGGTCATTATTTTGGGCTACTGCCTTTATCAAGCTGCAGTTTGTGAGATCTACTGCTAAATCCCTAATAGGGCTGCAAATACATTTACTCTATAGAACCACTGTTTGGAGATTTTCCATTATTATGAATGTGCATTTTAGCAAGTTCACAGTAATGCATATACTGTTGAATGTATAGACAGCACAATGCACGCTGCCATTTACTCAGTGGGGGATATTATTTTTTGCTAATGCTACAAATAACAGATCATATGGAGAATCAGTACCAATAACAGCAGGTCACATTTTTCCACTAAGTGGGTTTTCATGCTAATTTTTATTAGTGTGTGGGTGAATTCCTTACCTAAGTCAATGCGCACAACCTCTGCCTTCCTATCTTTCTAGACAGAGTTTAATAACCTCAGAGAGTCTCTGTCTCACTGTGGGTGCAAAGATGTTTAAACCTGTGTTAATATGTGGGAGAAAAAAAACACCCAAACTCCATAACTGCATGGGAGTCCGTACACACTTACATGTGTGCACAGATGCATACTGACTGCTTCTCGACATCACCTTGGTTCGTCTCCGAGGATTAATGAGGTGTGCTTATCAGCCTGCACTCTGTATGCCAGAGCCTCGGCTTTCCCTAATCAGGCTGCATGTGTGTTTTCGCTGCAGTCAAGCTGTGGAATACTGATCTGGTCACATTACCACAATGTATCTATAAATACACACGGCTTCTCTTCCTAGCACTGATATCTTAATGTTTATTCATTTATGTATTATTTTATCATTGTTGGTTTTTAGGCATAGCCCTAAATGTTATCTGCAGGGGCAAATGGTTGTTGACACCATTTTACCCCTGCAGCATTAGCTAGCACAGATTGTGGAGCTAATTAAAAATAATCAGCTGTGTGTAATTTTCATATCATGCCCACATAAGCTGTAAAGCCTCAACGTACATTTATCTAAACATACTCTAATGGCAAAGATGATGATCAGCAGCAGTAGCTCTGACCTATCAAGCAAGTGTTGAATGACTGTTAATCAAAATGTTTGTAGTGAAAAATGCTTATGTCATGTCTGAAAATAAAGATTTATTGGATGACCACCTGTGGAGGTGGTCGTCTAGGGAACAGTCTCCATTTCTATTGGAGCATAGCCAATCCCACGTCTTTCCTCTACTTTTTTTAACACTTGATTTAATTTGTTTGTGACTCAATAAAAGACAGTGTACCTGTAACTGCTGACCTTGATCACTGTCAAATAACACGTCTGCACTCAAGGCAGTGATAATGCATGTTACCAGCCCGTATCGGTAGTGCGCTTTGCCACATCTGAGGCATTTTGACTGTGCTGCATTTCAGTCATTCATTTGATTATTTACGTCTGTGAGATGTCAAAATGTCTGCTTTGAAAGCTGAAATGTTTTGATGATGTAAGACACTTTGTTTGATTTTTCAGACACTTGTTATACAGAAATAAAAAGCCTTAAAAAAATGGTGGATTTGCAGTCATGGTCTGGCCATGACCTTGAATACATCCTTCAAAAACCTCTGGCTTCTGTCTCACTTTGTTCTGTCATTCATAGTTGCTGTGATACATCAGCTCTTTACTTGCAGTGCAGTTACTCATTAGCACAAAGTCATTTTAAGTCTCATTTGGATATGTCCTTTAGTTTTATGGGTTTGTTAGGTGAAAATAGCTGCCCCCAGTTTTTGTTCACAGCTTTGACTGCATTAGGCGAAGTAGAGAACAGATTTGAACAAATCTTTCGTCTAGTGACCTCCAAATTACTTAAACAGCTCTTGGCTGTAAGCCTCAGTGGGATAGGAGATATTCACGTTCTACCAGTCTACTAAGATGTTGTGTCATGATTATATTTCAAGTGTATTTCAAACCCATGCCTTGACATATTGGTCACCGTTTTTGTGCTGATGTCCATGCCAGTAGAGGTTTGGACTCTTGCAGTTATTGAACAAAAGTCCAGACCTAATGACCCTGCTCTGTAGCTTCAGATCTTTAAGTGTCCCTAGAATCAGATCCAAGTCTGTCGTGGGCGCTTTCCATTAATGTGGTCCTGTTCCTTGGAACAAGCTGGCTGCTGACTTCCGATTGATTACATCTGTTTATACATCAAACAAAATGCTCAAAATCTTTTTCTTCACACAGGCTTACACTTACACTTAATGGCTGTGTTATTTCATTCAGTTTTTTTTTTCCTATTTCACTTTCTTAAGGCATTGTAAAGCTGCACAGGTGTTTGTATTTTTAAGCTTACATATGATGAAATATGCCATGTAAATAAAATAGCATCTTTTCAGAATTGATTAAATAAATGTCTAAATTAATCTGAACACAAGGCCTTTTATCTCATGTACAGTTCAATTTAAAAATCCAATTACCAGCCTCATCATCTGTGTTGAATTACTATAATTTGGTTAATTAAATCATATGCTATTCTCCTTGCAGTTAATACAGTGTTAATAATTAAACAATAACAAAATTGGACTAATTTTAATGTTTTTTTCCCTTTTGATGCTGAATGAATTAGCACCAATAAAAGACTACATGAACTATAAAATGTAAGATGACTCAAGTTATTTCTTAAATTGAGCAAACCTAAAACCCCAAATGTAACCAAAATAATATCATGTTCCAGTTCTGTCTGTTTTTGAAAGAAAAAGAAGTAATGTTTATTTTCAGTGTAAACGTTACAGACACATGCCAAGAGGCATCACCAGAGCACATGAAAGAGAGTCTTATTAATTGTGTTTCACTGAGTCTAGTATTGCATCACACAACTGCACCATATGTAACAAATATCCTATTTCAATCTAACGGACAGGCATTGTCAAACATGTCTGACAACATTAGTAAGAACTTAATTTTTTAATCAACTCTTACTTCCTGTAACATGTACATATTTCTAAGCCATGCTGAATAAATGCAAAAATGTAATAATGAGAAATATACTGTACATGAAATGAAAAGAAATGTCTGGCTAAGTTAGTAGTCTGTTGTCTAACTTCGATATTATAATTGAATGTGGAAATTGTAATTAGAAATCCAGTTTTTATATATTTCATTTGATTTTAATAGTTTTTTGTCTTCATAAACTGTCTACTATATTAACTTATATTCAGACTATGAACATTTAAAATAGGTCAGTATGAATTTAAATAGATGAAACTCATCTCTCAAAAATTGGATGGATCTTTTACCTCCCGAATATAAAAAAGACTACCCAGAATGCAAGAGCAATGAAGTTGAAATGTCAGATTGGCCTGAATCATCCAGTTCAATGACTGATGATAATGAAAAATCTTTACAAAAGCATATGACCATGAGCAAACAGCCGGCCTTGTGTACATTAAGTGAAAAACAAATGCTGGCAGTGATTTTTCTTGACATTTAACAGTAGGATGACAGTGATTCTATGGAAGTATACAGTAAATTATTTAGTTTGGAAAGTACGCACGCACGCACGCACACACACATGCTGAAGAGATATATCAAGAGAATAAATGGCCAGCTCTTTATTAGATGCTACTTTTTGAAATACTTGTATGCACATAGGTCAGGGGTGTCCAACTCCAGGCCTCAAGGGCCGGTGTCCTGCAGGTTATAGATCTCACCCTGAGTCAACACACCTGAATCTAATGATTAGTTCATTACCAGGCCTCTGGAGAACTTCAAGCTATGTTGAGGAGGTAATTTCGCCATTTGAATCAGCTGTGTTGGATCAAGGACACCAGCCCTTGAGGCCTGGAGATGGGCACCGCTGACGTAGGTGGTTCGCTGATGAAGGTGTGGTTCTCTCCTCCTGTGTGTATCTGTTATGCCAAATTGTGTTTTATATCAAAGAAGCTCACTTTACTAATGAAGCTATTAGAAGATGCACAAACAAGAGCGCGTGTCTTAGTGAATATTCCAAATATATTCCTTTGAATGTCTACTCATCTCCAGAATTGTTAAATCCCAGCTGTATTACTTTAATGTGGTTTCTAGTAGCAATTTGGCAATTGAGATGAAAATCTAAGGATACATCTACTCACTTTAAAATGGACTTTTCTTACATTATACTGACACGGCAGAAATAATGCATTATTAAACATATCCCAATTACATCGCTTGAAGCAAGTGCCGCAGCACAAACTGTTTAGGTCAGAGACGAGAATAAGAGGCTTCCTAAACTCCTGGTGATTTGTTATGAGCTTAATACTCATTCCACAGAGTGAGGCATTAAAAGAGGGGCTTTTACACCGTCCCACATCAACTGCCCTACTTGATGGGGCTACAGATAGGGGCTGGGGAGGGATTTTAACTGAATAGATGAAGGACTGCTGGTAACTCTTGAGAAACTCATGTCTTGCATTTTATTGCATGTTGAACTGATACAATGTAATACATAGAAAATAAAGCAACAGATATTAAAGAATATGTCACTGAGTGTAAGAAACCTGCTGTTCAGGCTGCGCAAAATCTCCCTGAACCGAGTTGATTTCTGTCCAAACCACAATGCCCCCAGAAATCTAAATCTGAGCAGATGAAGAATGTTGTCTGTTTTTGGCCAGCTGCTTGCTGCAAAGCAATATTGTGTATGAATACCATCTTCATATTAACATTTCATAAGGTGTAAAATGTGAAAGTCTTTTCGGGGTTAGGGGTATTCTATCCTGCTGTTCAATGAAAAATATGCAAATAAATAAATTATCCTTCTTAGGTTTGCCTATGAGCAGAAGTATGTTTCATTCTGCTGTCTTCTGATGATGAGTGCACAAAGTAAAAGCAGCTAAAATACATTTTGATTTTCTGCTTGTGCAACAATGGAAGTGTGTAAAATAAAAACTGCCTCCAAACCTAATTACTGTATTCTGTGCAGATGTGTCAGTGTGTCGAAGTTCACATCAGAGTTTTCAAATCTTATTAATGATGCAGCAAATATTTTCAATTGTTAGAGATTCAGTGACCGTAAGGTTTTTGTGTAAAGGAAATGACTTTGTATTCTAGAGAAGAACTAACAATTTATGAATTACTTTCTGGCAACCATTAATAGGGTACATGCACAAAACATTGGAGGACATAATTTAGTGCACCTGTTTAATTTAATGCACCCTGTAAGACAGGTGCTACACAGTCTTTGCTGCTTCATTTTTATTAAAACAGTTTGTTGAGTTACTGGCAAAATCATGGAAAAGCATGATGCAATTACATGCACGAACCTGCAATAAAGGAATTTCTTTTAAATTAAAAGTTTGCATTTACTTGTTTTAAGGCTTTGTGTTTATATTTTCTATATAGATTAATTTCCACTGAAACATGCATCAAGCACTGACCCCACACCATTTATATCACATGTATATACAAAAAGGTTGAAAAAAAAAATCACCATTTATGCAACACCAGAAATTACAGCCACGGGAAAGCCAAGAAAAGGTTAAATAGATGGTATTTGGGGGACTTTTATCAAATCATTTTAGAGGTTTGTGGTGTCAGAAGTGCAGTTTGTTTCATAGATGCCTGATTGATGCTTTTAAGTTGACGTATGCACACAAGTTAACAGAAATAGTCCTTGAATCCTTAACTTTTCCAGTAAAAAAATAAAACATTTTGTCTCCGTAAGGTTCTTTATTGCTTTTTTCAGTTAAAATAATCACAATGAATCAAATTAAAATCAATTATGAAACTTCATTTTTATGTTATTGAATATAGCAATACATCTGAGCTATCTGCATATTTGTATGCAACTATAATAAAAAGCAGCTCTGCTGAGTTTACATGTTAACAAATTCTCATAACTAATAAGCAAAAACTACTTTTGGCTCCTGCCTTATTCAGAAGGGGTCACTTTAGCAGGTACCTCTCCAGGTTTTGATTTGGCAGATGCCCTTTCGAATGCAACCCCCAAGGAATTTGTGTTTCCTCTCACTATCAAACTGGGGAGCTTTTGCTTGTTAGATTACTGTGTAAACCACTACACTGTGGAGCAATCTCCTATAATAATATAGTAGATAACTGACTGCCAGGGAACTTTGAAGCAAGGCTGTAAGGAGTCCACATTCAGATAAGGTGGGTTAAGCTACTGGGTATAAAACTGTCTCCATCCCAAAACTTGGGAAATGGGCTGCGAAACGACATAACCAAATAAGAAAATGTGAAGTAACTAATTAAGCATTTTTAAATATCAAAATGTAACACTAGTGCTCCTCTCTGACTCGCAAAAGCAGACACAATTGCCTTTAATTTAAGGAACTTTAAACTGTCACAGTAACTTGACACTAATTAAGACACATGGCTTTTAAACACGAGAACATGTGTAAAATACTGTTGGGATTTATTTTTTTATTTTTTTTTGCTTTTCTGGTCAAATTTTAATGAGATGTGATGAAAAATGGGGCATACTGGAGTAGTCAGATTGTGCATGCTTAGAAAGCTTAATTGCCCATCTTCCATCTACCACCTCTAAGTGTGAAGTTGGATGTGTTAATGTGCAGGATAAGTGCCTTCTACTCTCTTATTCATTCTACCATTGTTCATTTAATTTCAGGAGGCAGCTGACAGCCAATTATCTGCTCAGTGGTGAAGACAATGCATTGGACTTCAGCCTAGTAATAGCAAAAGCAGAAAAGTGACCTTGTGGTCACAAGCCTGCTTCACTCTTATCTGAAAAGTAAAGGTGATCAACACTAAAATTAGATTTCAAATCCAAGTCCAGCTCTTAATAAGAAAATACTGAACACGTCTTAAAATAGGTTCTTGAAAGGCTATGTGGAGAACATTCATTGTTTGGCTTTTGTGTTGAAACAGATGGCCTCACCTGCTTTAAAGTAGCTGGAAATTATGAATTTCACAGAATCTAAACAGCCTTTCTGTAAGCGATTGCTACAGTTTATTTCATGTCCAGCTCCAAGCTGTTGGCAGCACAACATGAACGCTCCTCTTTTTTTCTAGGGAATGGAAAGTTTGTCATTAGAGACCAACTGTACTGTTATCCTGTGGCAGAAAGTTTGAAGACCATGTGTTTGTAGTTCAGTGATGTATTGGCCGTTCCATGACAAATCCCAGAGGGCTACTGCAGTCGGTGGGTCTGTCTCTCTATCAGCTCTCTTTATCAGTGTACACATGAGAGTGGGCTACGAGTGAGTTCATCTATAATCTAACAAGCCTAAAGACTTGAAGTTATTGGCAAACAGTAGTGAACAAGAATGGACCAGCCCTTACAGGAGAAGAAAGAGTCCGGGCCCTCGAACTCATAGTATCAGCTACACCCTGCAGATGTTTCTACAGCTTTTTTTCTGTAGGCAACGTAGTGTGATAGAACAAAACTATGCTTATTTTTTAATTAAGCAAAATGATTCTGAACATTCATTAGTATTAATAGGAAGAATACATTTGCTTTTATTTGTGCAGAAGCAGGAGAGGTTTGTCGATATTTGTTATATAAGGTTAAAGAGAGAGAGAAAGGGTAGGGCACACACAGATAAGCAGAGTTTGGCATTAAATAGAAGTGAACTTATATTGTGGCACAATATGAATAAAATCCAGTCTCAATTAGGCTGACATTTAGGGCTTATGCTAAAAAGATAAACTGCAATATTTGCCACCAGGATAAAAAATAAAAAAAGTCAATCTAGGCATCCAAGCAATCTGTACTTCATTAGAGTTTGCATCTGTTAACAGGAGTGACTTTAGGAACTTAGTCAAAGGTGCTCACTTTCAAACTTATTTAAACTTTTTTGCTTCCTCCTTCTTTAGTGTGCCCGCTGTTCACCATCCTTATCTTTTATTTCTGTGGCTGTAGGGCTCACAGCAGCGTGAAAGGGGAGTCTTGGCTTATAAACATGATAGACAGCAAAGATGCTTCAAACACAAGCCTGCATTCTGTGTGTGTGTGTGTGTGTGTGTGTGTGTGTGTGTGTGTGTGTGTGTCTGGCACTCAATGAATACCAAATTGCATCTGAATATACGGCTTACAATATTGTCAGTACCTAAACCCTGAATTTAAAAGAATATTTACTTCGTTGAGAAAGATACGTAAAAAAAAATCTCGGACCATATTGTTACCTCTAGGTGGATATCTTACCCCGGGCTTTGTTGTTTCTTGTCTGCTGCATCACATTGCACTTCCTCCGCTTAGTTTGAGAAATTGGGCGTTAACAACCCCAGCTTGAAGACCCAAACATTTATCCATGGCAGTTCCACAGGCGAGATTATGAATTAGTCAGGGAGCTCAGAGAAAAACAACAACATAATTAGGGAACTCCATCACCACACTGTTGATATTGTAAAGAATTTTTATCCTTCAGCATCTCTAAGACATATTCTTTTCATATATTTTGGCTATCCAGCACAGAGCTTAAAGAAGACTGCAAGAGCTCCTCAACGGTATCAAAAACTACATTTAATTTAAAATAATTGCATTAATATGGCTTCAATTTGTAACAACAGATATATTTACACACTGTTCCAAAAAATAGTAATGTCAAATTATTTTACTGTGTATTTTACAGTTGTGTACTGTTTTTCTAGAATATCATTACATTTACATAAGTAGACTGATCTGACACGTCAAATGTAAAATAACATAACATCACTGTAAATGTAATAAAACACAATTTACTTGTTTGTTAAATATATTTTTTTGTACATATGCATATTTAGATTGTAAAAACACATCCAGGAATGTCTCCCATCATGCCTTGGGACATGTGCTGCTGTTTAGATGTTCTTGTTTTATTGTTTATTGTTACGTTACTTTTAACTGTTATCTTGAATGTTGTGCAGAGTCACTGATAGTTGTTGTTTTGTAGAGAGTGCTGTACCATGGGTGACTTCTGTTGTGCTGTTGTTGAACCTTGAGGCACATTGTAGCACCAGCAAGTGTTTCAATAAAGAGCTCCCCCTACCAGCTTGGGGTTAAATAACAAGCTCAATCTCTCTCTGTGAGCTTCTTTGTTAAGATTTCTCTGCATGCCACAATGTAAAACATTGCACGGACACACTGTGCTAATTATATATTTTGAAAAAGAAATGTAGAGGTAGGAATTGCAATTAATATAAATAACATGACGCTAAGCATCGGCCAATGAATGTGAACTAACAACAACAAGCTTGCGGGTATGGCTGCGAGCGTAGGAAAAACCCTAATATGAAGGTATTTTACTGTGCATTTTACAGTAATGTTCTGTTCTTCTAGAATATCATTAACGTTACGTAAATTGACTTTGACTTCACATTTTGAATGTAAATTAACGTTTAATCACTGTAATGTAATACAACATAATTTTCATGATTATTAAATGTATCTGTCTGTACATATGCATATTTAGATTGTTAAAATACATTCACAAATGTATCATGATTTCACAAATATCTGTCCGTTATTTGAAAAATTGAACTGTTGAATTCAAATGTAGTGCTATGGAAAAGTATATGTTCGTGGCTCAAGAGTTGGCAGTTCGCCTTGTGATCAGAAGGTTGCCGGTTCGCGCCCCAGTTCAGACACTCTCCGTCATTGTGTCCGTGGTCAAGACTCTTCACCTACCGCCTACTAGTGATAGCCGATGGTGCGATATGGCAGCCTCGTCTCTATCCCAGGGCATTCAATCATTATTATTTAAACCAACTGTTAACTGTATATTTCTGTACATTTACATATTATGATTCATATTTCCACATTCAGTGATCTTGTTTATAGGTAATTTCATTGTTTGATCACGTAAAAATGTTCCTAATTTAATGTCTAAAAGCACTTGGAAATGGCAGAATCCCATGTCAAATTAGCGCAACAAACTCTATTGTCATTACTGAAAATGACCGTATTTTTATGGGACAGTTATTTTCTGTTATTTTACGGTCGTATTTTGGCGCCCCGGCTGCCAGAATATTACCGTTTTTTTAAAGATTTTTTTTTTCCTATTTATAGATGATTTCATTGTTTAATGACATTAACATGTTCCTAATTCAATGTTTAGCGGCACTTGAAAAAGGCGAGATCCCATGTCAAATTAGCGCAACTAATTGTATTTTCATTACTGGAAATAACCGTATTTTTATGCGGGAGTTATTTTCTGTAATTATAAGGTCGTATTTTGGCGCCCCAGCTGCCGGAATATTACCATTTTTTCAAGATGCTTTTTCTAATGGTGCATCCTAAGATAAAAACTGTATATAGTTATAGAGAGATTTGGGTCTCTTAGAAATTTTTGGTGACAGTGAGAGAACAAAAAAGCACAGAAAATGAAAAAATATGTCTCTGATATTTAAAATGTATAAATACTTTACGGTAATTTCAAATTATCTTGCCATTTTTTGGTTTCATAAACCTGATGAAAGGATAGTGTGTCCAGTGTTGCCAACTCCTCAGTAAGGAAAATCGCTATCGGTTGTCCTAAAGGTCGCTAGAAGTCGCTAAATGACGTCATCGCCTAATTTGCATAATTGGTCATGCTAATCTAATTGTAACCTATGTTGTTGGAGAGAGAAATAACATCGTGGAAGAGACATAAAGTGAGTAAAAAACGTCCTAAATGCATTTAGAGTTTATTTAGAACTACAAATTAAATTTCTTTTAGCAATTATTGTTTTTTTTAATGTCACAATTCCAACCCTGCTCCTTTACCCGGGCTTGGACCGGCAAAAGTGACCCGAAATAGGCACTCTGGTGGAGTTACTTTGTGTGTGTGTGTTTATAAGTAGTTTTAAACCTTGTGATCAACAAAACAGCATAAGAGTAAAAGAGTAAAAGAAGAACTGACTGCGTTACAGCACCCGCTGCTTGTTGAGAGTAAAAGCAATACGCGCTTTCACGTCTTTTTTTTGTGACTTTTTTTGGAAAAAAAGTCGCTAAAGGGTCTGAAAACTCGCTAAATATAGCGACAAAGTCGCTAAGTTGGCAACACTGAGTGTGTCACCAATTTTGTATTACACTTCTATTAAATGTCAGATTTACTTTGATGTCAGATTTTACAAATGATGACTCATTTTAAACATTGTCATTACCACTGAATGTACTTTATCATCTACATATATATTGCCTCTAGGTGTTCTCCACTTTCCATTCAGTGCAGGTCTCTCCTCACTGCTGAAAGGAAGTAATGCTTTAAATGTTTCTACTTTAACACAAAAACACCAATGAATTTAACTCACAACTGTGACACTTAAATTAAAGATAGGCTTTATGTTTGCTACAGCTGGCTTCTTATCTTTGGTTTAACATTTAAACCACTTTTGGTTGCTGTTGCTGTTTGGTTGCTGTTTTTCTTTTCTTCTCCTTTTTTTTGGTTAAGTATAAGCACCAAAATTACCTTTGGAGAAGACAAGTTTGAATTGAAATGCACAACAAATCGTGCAACATTGAGACCATGCCAATTACCGTTGATGATTTTACATATAATTCTTTTGATGACTGCTAGAGGCCTCTTACATAATCTGTGTAGCTCTCTTTACCAGTGAATGCAAGAGATGATAACAGCCGGCTGAGACTACAAGGCAAAAGGCAGCACCTGCTCGTGATATGTCTGGCACTTTCAACAACTAATAAGTCCATTCAATGGGTTGATAACATCTATGTTGAGACTTGGCTGTACTAGCTGCATCTAATGTCCCCTAAAGCTATAACTTAACAGACACAAGGAACACTCTGCAGTTTGCTGTAATTCTGCTCCCTCAGATCCAACCAACACTACCTCAGGTGACTCACTTTATCAGTTTTTCAGATGTTACACAGCTCCCTCTGGCTTTCTGCAACTGAGGGAAAATAACAACCTTGATTACAGGAGAATGTCTTTAAAAAAACAACACGATGCTGTTCTACATGTTGAGATAACAAGCCTGCTGTTTTTATTTAATAATGTCTATCCTCCATCATACATCTATACACAATATACAGCCATACGTTTCATTTCCTGTTAAAAATTTAACACTGCATAGTGAATATATCTGATCAGCTTAGGCCCACCCAGCAACTTGAAAACTTAAATGACACTGGCAAATGCTCATATATTACCTGGTATAGGCCACAGTGTTCAAGTGGTTTGTGGCTATAAACTAAATGGTAATTTTGTGAAATTAAAATGATCCATTGCTTTTTGTCCAGCTGTAAAAAGTGAATTTCTCTAGCGTGGCATTAAATAAAGTCTATGTCTTTTATGTGTTAGAAATGCATACATGTTACAAATGGGTCATTTTATTGGTAAATGTGGTTGTCTTTCCGATGCTGCTGTCTGCTGGGATAGCTACAGCCATCACAACTGGGGTCTTCTGCTCCTGGTCATCCACAACAAAAGCAGCCAGCAGTTGCTCATCTGTCTGTCCCAGCTTGCATCTTACATCATGCTATTATATGGCTGAGAGTCTCCTAAGCACCTTTGCATAGTCTGCAACATGGGTACTCTTGGCTGTGGTAGGCTCCTACCTTTATGGACATGGTGCTTAGGCCATTGATTTCTTTATATTGGCTACTTCCTCTTTCTGTTGATGGTACATCCCATGCACAGTCTTAGATGTCCATGATAGTTCCTCTTCCTGGTCACCATTTGTCTTCGGCTGCCTGAGGCATTCTTGGAGATGCTAATCTCAGGGGCCCCATTTTCCAGATGTATTTGCAGGTGCTGTGTTTTATCCTGGATTGTGAACCTTCCTCCACTAATCCTCACCCTCTGTATTTCCATTGCTCAGAGAGCCTCAGGGTGCTGGATGTTAGGTGTAGATCTCCATGGATTGTGAGTAGTTTTTGTGTCTCAACATCAGTGGCATCCATCTGTTCCTGTGGCCAGATTATTATTCCAGATAGGTAGCAGATGACCAGTATGTGTATGTATTTATGGCTTGGATCGTATCCCTACCATTCTTACCTTCTACATGTATTATGTAGGTATTATGTATATTATTATGCTTTCCCTTAGCCTGTGGGATACCCAGGTATGGGTAGCTACCCTTTATATCTGCTATTCTGCTTTCTGGCACATCCATCTTTGTACCCCTTGTAGACAGGTGGCCAGTTGGCAAATGTGGCCTGCCATCAGAGGTCAGTTCCTCTAGTCTGCAGGCTCACCAATGGCCGTGGTGAGGGTCATCACAGCCGGGATCCTTTCCCCCACGCTCCCTCCCAGTCTGACTGCTCGATAGCGAGACCAAACCCCCCACCCTCTCTGGCATATGGTTTCCTCTGGTGCACCATGCTGCAGTAACTGTCCCACTTGCTACCTCTACTGAGGATACGGCTTTGGTCCATTCTAAGATTAATTATAGTATTAAATAGCAACTGGAAAAACTGCAACTGGAAAAGTTAAAGCCATCAATGGCTCTCGGATGAGCTGTGTGAAAAGTGATCAATTTGGTTGCGGCTTAAGAATGAAGAAGTTTAAAAATGAAAAAAATAAAAGTCTGGAGTGTATGGAGAGGTTCTTACTCCTCATCTCTATTTGAGGGTACAATGTGCTGCCCAATTACTTTAGAAATGGGAGGTTTTTCTGATGGGCTACATTTGAAGGCAGAATGAAAAGCCAGTGAGAAGGGGGGGATCACACATTTTTACCACATTTCAGGAAGACACTTTCATGCTTGAGTGTTCTCATGTTAAGTACCACAAATAGTTGTATGACAAATAAAGAAAAGAGTGTTCAATTCCAGCAAAGTTTTTACCTCTGCACAGCTGGACAATCTCAGGGAGAAGTGGGTGTGAATGTAGTCAGTCAGTTAGTTGGCTCAGTTAAAGCTACAAGCCTTATCTGTGACAAAGATGTGTGATCATACTACATTTATTTTATTCTCTTTTCATTAACTCTCCACTGCTAGCACAATAATCAGATAGGATGCAAAGTTAATTTTTTCCATGACTGGTATTGCTTGCTTAGTTTACATTATTGTCATGATCAAATAAACACAGTGCAGTGTACAATGGGTTCATGTTGATAAAGTGAACATAATAATACACAATGATTATTGTCTCTGTGTCCAAAACTCCTCAATGGATTTATTTGTTGTCCTTTGCTGTAATGAGAAATGTCCCTCTCGTCCCTGGTTGATGGACTTGTAGTGCAAGCTGTAAGACCTACTGTAGTGGCAGGCCAGCCTTATCCTTTACCATCCATGATGCCTGTGGAGCTGCCTGAGCAGACAGCCAACCAGAATCATTCATGACTGGAGCAGTCAGAGGAGATACTTGGATTTGGTCTGCAGCATTCAGACATGCTCAGCAATCATTCATTTCCCACTGTAATGCACTGGGAATATCAGCAATGATGGATAGTTAACGTCACCCTTTCTCCCACATCTTGTTTCCTGCTCTCTTTCATCCTGAAAAACTAACCCGTTCTCATTTATTGCTGCATTGCTTCATTTGTCTCATTGTTTCTTTGTTTGTCCCACACTCCCTCTCTCAGCCTTGTTTTGACCTGCCAGATGCTGACTGTCTCGCTGCAGGCATCACAGGGAGTGCATGGAAACTTGTGACTACAGTAGCAGCCCTTGTTGACAGCTTTCAGACTATACAGCCTAATAACATAGAATTAACCACAGGTACAGCAGCTTGGTGCTAAAGGGAGCAATTATGTATTTTATATATACAGTATTTCAAACCAGAATGAAAGAGTGTTTCACTGTGGTTTCTTTCTTCTCCACTTCCAAAGTATGTTCACTGATGCACGTCAGCAGTACGATTTAATCTTAGCATCAAGAAATTTAATGGGCAGATGCATTTGACCCAATATCACCCCTTACTTTATGGCACATAATGAAAATGACTCCACATAATTCATTTTGGGTTATTTTATTGCTAACATACTCTGGACATAATTATAATGGTGATTACAAATTCACAGATCCACTGGACAGTGCCTTTTCACGCTGTTTCACCTCCCTTTATTTATCTTTTTGTGTGTAACACTGAGACGAGAAAGAGGCAGAAAAAGAGGAAGAAGAAGAAACTGGGCCAATGAAAGAGGGGACAATCGTTGAGCACAAGTTGATGTTAGACACAGCAGAATGAGTTTGACAGATCACAAATGCCTTGTAAGAATAGAAGAACTTAAAAAAAAGCCAAGAGGGCTAGTAGCCTTTCATACATATTTTTATAACTCTTACAAGACACAGCCTCTAAGGGCTGGGAGGCACTCCTAAATAGATCTTAAGCTCTGTCTTTCTGCTACTTCCCTGCCATTTTGGGAGACACTGCTCTGTTTCCAGTGTAAGAAACAAAGAGCTGCTTAAACAGATTATTACATTTTGCATATTAGTACCCTTGCAAGCTGCACTGATCAGATTGGTCATGGATCAGGGGGCAGACGGGTTTAGGCAGAAATAGATATTGCATAGCTTCTGGCTCCCCAGCCTTATTACAAACCATTAAAAGGCGTTTTGCACACTTCCTTCTTAATGCCATTTCCTTCCCCCTGGGAGGAGTCTTGTTTTGCTAAATGGAGTTCCAATCACAGGCTTGACACTTCCTTAATGAAAAGTAAATGGAAGGTAAACAAAAGAAAAGCAGTGACACTGACAATAGACACACACACACCAACACAAAAATCTTATGATTTTTTTTTTTCATCATTATGGTTTTAAGACTTAATTTATTTAGTTTGTCTAGCGGGAAATCACAACGCATAGCTAGGGTAACACTCACAAATGGAAAAAAAATGTTTCTTTATAACATTCAAATAATTTTGTCTTTAGCTGAAATTTAACGAATAAGGATATCCTTCATTAGAGGAAAAAAATTCAGTATAGTTTATCAGAATATGGGGTTTCTGCACAATGAAGCAGGATTACATTAAAAAATTTAAAATAAAATCTGACACCAGAAGAAAACTGGTGGGATGGGCAGATTATGTCTTTGTGTACAGAGCAGCAACAGCCAACTGAGATAAGCACTTTAAATGCCATCTATCCATTTCCTGCCACTTATCAAATTCGGGGTTGCAGGGGGACTGTAGCAACTGTCATAGAGCAAAAGGTAGGGCACACCCTTGATATGTCACCAGTTTGCCGCAGGGCTAATAGAGACAGACAAGCATTCACACTCAATTCAATTCAAACTTTAAATTGTAGGGCAATAATACAAAGAAACTTCAACAAACACATGACCCCTTCAGGACAAGCACTTGGTGACAGTGGGGAACTGTCATGAACCGAAGTTCCGTGCGCAAGCTGGACCCAGAAGCAGAACACACACACCAGGGTAGGAGGGAATAAAGAAAGCAAATTTATTATAACTAAAGGTGTCCCGTGAGGGTAGCCGAAAAAACAACGTATGGAACCAGAAGAAACCGAGGGACTGGGGAGGTGAACTGCGCAGGGAACGCCGAGAGCGGGGCTGTGAGAAGCTGCAAAACAAAAAAGAGAAACAGATTACTGGGGTGCGGAAAAAAGGCAGCATACGAGGGAAGGTGGAGTATACGTCTTACGGAGGTAGCCGGGCTGAGTGAACCAGAGGGGGGGGCTCCAAAAGGGTCGAGACGGCGAGGCTGATAGTGCTTCCGAATCTCAGGCGGACAGGTGGACAGGCAGGTGGCTCGCAAAAACGCCGAGTTGTGATCTGAGTACACAGGGTAAAACAGAATCAGTTCCAATGGACAATTTGTCATAAGGGGTTTTTTCCCGCAGGTGTACGTTACCGCTGAGAGGCGACTACGGACTGGCGTGGAGCAGCAGGTAGGGCAGGATTAAATAGTCCACCTGGTGATCGCCTGGGATGGGATGCAGGTGTGGGGTTAGCAGCCACGCCCGTGGGCGTGGGCATCCCAACAGCACCCCGGACGCCGGGGTGAAGGGAGGAAGACACAACAAAAGACACAGTTTGTCTTTAATAACTGAGTTTAATAATAACTAATTAAATGGAGAGTGGTGTATAAATACATAGTGAGTGAAAAAAGGTGAGTGAAGGAGGAACACTCAGTGCATCATGGGAAGCCCCCAGCAGCCTAGTCTATTCTATTGGTACTGTGAGGTCTTGAGATGGGGCCTGATTATTCAAGACCTTGTATGTGAGGAGAAGGATTTGAAGTTTGGTTCTGGATTTCAAAGGGAACCAACAAAAAGGGAAGCCAATATGGGAGAAATATCCTCTCTTTCCAGCTCCTGTCAGTACACTCGCTGCAGCCTTGTGGATCAGGCTTTTCAGGGAGTCTTTTGGACAACCTGATATGATAATAATGAACCACTGAGCCACTTTAAATGGCAGATACAAATAAGACTGAAATACCACTTTGTCTAATTTGCTAATATTTTGTACATTACAACTGCCTGGCATTACTAAACGGGTGTTTTTTAGCACAACATCAAGAGTTAGAAAGAAAGGAAGAAGGAAAAGTCCGAAGACACATGGCCAAGACATAATTTGTACTAACCAAGAAAAAAGAATTCTCCTGAAGAATAAAAGCCAAAAAATGAAATAATAAAAAGAGGGAGAGAGAGACTGGTAATATACATCAGTTATGCCAGTGGCTTTTTAATCTCTTGGGTTACGGTGGCCTTGTGAGGATAAAGCCTGTGACTGATGAAAGTGCTGGCTTGCTTTGATTTACACGACCATATTGATACAGCATGCCTGTTTAAGATCAGAACTGGCAGGAATATCTGTGGGACACATGCCATCAGCAAGTGGAAGTCCAGTGGATGCACTTGAAGAAATTAAAAAGAGGAGTGTAGGTTATAGCAATTACAGAAATGACTCCCGGCAAGTGAGGAAAGGAGGCAAGCTGAGCTGTCCATTGTATTTTAAGGGCTCTTACACAAAACCATATCTGTGAGGGAGCAATAATTTACAGATTGCTTAGAGCTTGTCAATCAGTTAAAAGCAGGAATGACAACAAAGTCTTCCAGTGCCATTTCCCTGGTTGTTCATTTTCTTGTGTGTGCAATGTTAGGAAATAAAATATATAATCTGAATGCTGATTAGTGTGTTTTATGAGAGGCCCAGACTTCAGTGTAAAACTAGGTTGCAGGCTGACAGGAAATTACATGCTTTTGCAGAGCGTGCTTTTGCAGCTAGAAAGTGTTTTTTGCTCAGGTCTCCATATCCTGGATATGTAAAATAAAGATCATTTAAAAAGACCACTTTTGAGCCGTGTCTTTCTTGGCCCTAAAGAATCCGGAATTTAACACTTGGTGCCGTGACCCGGATTCTTGTGCAGCTGAGGGGACTAATTTGGACCTTAAGGTACGATCTGATATGAGGTGGACAGCAGACCAGTCTAAAAGAGGTAAGCGCAAGCCTGTTGAAAATTGTGCACATTGGATGAATTCTAAATTAGTTGACCACTGAATTGATGATTGTTACCGTTAAATTGGCTCAGTAGTGGAAATTAAACTAAATTATAAAATCTGTTAAGTAGATTTCAGGTGACATGTCCATGATCATTTTGGGTGATTAGAAATAAATATAAGTTTGGGGATATTTGATAACATTTATTGTGATTAATTTTAGGGTGAAGTTAAAAGTTGTTGTGACGTATGTTTGAAGTTGGTGTGTTATGTGTGTGTTACGTCAGCCAAGAAAGGAGATTAGATTAGGACATTTGGTCAGGGAATTTTATTCCCACATTGATTATAGGGTGGGACCCGAGCATCAGATAATAAACTGGCGGTTAGAGTCCACAGTGATGCTTCCAGAATTATTTAAATTACTTAGGACGGGAACAGAGATTCCTAGGAGCGTGGTTGCTCAGCGTGTGGCAGCGACTGGTGATCGTGGATGCACGGTCAGCCCTGGCACATCCAGTTAGCTCGGGTTGGTACCCGCAGGACTTCGTGAACCCGTTAAAAACCAAGTGGTCATTGACCACTTCCTTACTGCGCTTTTTGACCGACAGGGGTGCGGCCCCAGTCGTGACCATTTAACGTGACTGACAGGTAAACTTTAAGTAAAGCTGTAAGGCGATGTGGGATACTTAGACGCTGGAGGTGGAGCTTCCTGTCGAGCCACGGGAAGCGGTTATAAATTAATTAGGGCCTAGAAATTTGACCGCTATCGAAGAGGGCGTTCCCGAAGCGGGGTGATTGACCAGCAGGGTGGGCAAACCTGGGCCTTAGAGGCTTTTAAAGTGGTCGAAAAGTTAGGTGTACCGGTACTAAGGTTTTGAAGATGAAGTGAAGATGTGATATGGTAATGGAAATAATTTATCTTGGCAGTTAGTGTCTGTGACACACGCTAGGCACAGATACACCCACACACAGGTCGTTGTCATCAAGTCCCACATTTATTAAGAGTGTGCACTGAATCACAACAGAACACCGTCTGACAGCGGTCGGTTTCCCCAGCGTCTCTCTCCTCCGCTCCTCTCCACCTCACTATATAAAGGAAAGGAAAACCACCATCAGTCCAAAATCGCCATCAGCTGTTCTTACCAGCACCGCCCCGTTGAGCTCACTGCACCACTCCTCCCCTGCAGCCGCGCCCCGGACCACACCTCCGCCACACACCCCCACCGCCCAACTGAGGCCGGGAAGCCCACCGGCCGAACCTACTCCCCCCCCCCCCCCCCCCCCCCCGCGAGCGAGAGAGGAAATCGGCCACCGCCATCTGCGCCCCCGGCCTATGGACCACCTTGAACTTAAAAGGCTGCAAAGCCAGATACCACTGGGTGATCTGGGCGTTGGCATCCTTCATGCGGTGGAGCCACTGTAGCGGGGCGTGGTCCGAGCAGAGGGTGAATGAGCGCCCCAGGAGGTAATAGCGAAGGGAGTCGACCGCCCACCGAATAGCCAAGCACTCCTCCTCCACGGTGCTGTACCATCTTTCGCGCTCTGCCAGCTTCCGGCTGATGTAAAGAACGGGACGGTCGGCCCCCCTCACCTGCTGGGACAAAACGGCCCCCAACCCTCTGTTCGAGGCGTCAGTCTGCAGAACAAAAGGGAGGGAAAAGTTAGGGGTGTGAAGCAGCGGCTCCCCACAGAGAGCCTTTTTCACCTGCACAAACGTCGCCTGGCACGGCCCCGTCCACTGAACCAGATCTGGAGCACCCTTCCGGGTAAGATCGGTTAAGGGGCTGGTCAGCTGCGCAAACCCTGGCACGAACCGGCGATAGTAACCCGCCAGCCCCAGAAACCGTCTCACCTCCTTTTTAGTCTTGGGGCGCGGGCAGGATGCGATAGCCGCCGTCTTTTCCACCTGTGGACGCACCTGCCCGCCCCCCAAGTGGTACCCCAGATACTGTACCTCCCTCCGTCCAACCGCACACTTCTTCGGGTTGGCCGTGAGCCCCGCCTGCCTCAGGGACTCCAGGACCGCGGCCACCCGCTGCACATGCTCCGCCCAGGTGTCGCTGTGGATGATCACGTCATCCAAGTAGGCAGCAGCATATGCAGCGTGCGGGCGCAGCACCCGGTCCATGAGGCGCTGGAAGGTGGCAGGGGCCCCGAACAAGCCGAACGGAAGCGTAACGAATTGGTACAAACCGTACGGAGTGGAGAAGGCCGTTTTCTCCTTGGACTCGGCAGACAAGGGAATCTGCCAATAGCCCTTGGTTAAATCCAGGGTCGTGAAAAAACGGGCCGTGCCCAGCCGATCCAGGAGCTCGTCGACCCGGGGCATGGGATAAGCATCAAAACGTGACACTTCATTCACCTTGCGATAGTCGACACAGAACCGTATAGACCCATCCTTCTTCACCACCAGAACGATGGGGCTACACCAGGCGCTGTGCGACTCTTCTATCACTCCCATTCTCAGCATTTCAGCCAATTCCCTCTGCACGATTTGCCGTTTATGCTCAGGAAGCCTGTAGGGCCGTGAACGCACCGTCACGCCAGGCTGCGTTACAAAATGATGCTCAATGAGAGACGTCCGGCCAGGCAGGGGGGAGAACACGTCAGCAAAACGCTGTTGTAACGCGACAACGTCCGCTCTCTGGGCCTGTGTGAGATGGTCATCACAAGGGAGGGAGGCGGGGATGATGGAATTTGGCACCTCCAGCCCCAACTCATCTCTCTCCTTAACCAGGCTCACCAGAGAAGCGGTTTCAACCTCTCTCCACGCTTTAAGGAGATTGAGGTGATAAATCTGCGTGGCCCCTCCCCTGTCCGACCGAGCGACCTCATAGTCAACGTCCCCGACTCGCCGTGTGACCACAAAGGGTCCTTGCCACTTGGCGAGCAACTTTGAGCTAGAAGAAGGGAGTAATACAAGCACTTTGTCTCCCGGTGAAAATTGCCTGAGTCTAGCCCCTCTGTCATACAGGCATTGCTGACGCTGCTGAGCCTGGAGCAAATTCTCCCGTGACAACCTCCCCAAAGTGTGGAGTTTTGCTCTCAGGTCCAACACGTACTGAATCTCATTCTTGGCGGGGCTCGGACCGTCCTCCCAGCTTTCTTTAATCAGGTCGAGCACCCCACGTGGCCTCCTGCCAAACAGCAGTTCAAAGGGAGAAAATCCCGTGGAGGCCTGGGGCACCTCCCGCACTGCGAATAACAGAGGGTCTAGCCAGTGATCCCAATTGCGTTCATCCTCGTTAATGAACTTACGAATCATGGACTTTAAGGTCTTATTCAGCCGCTCCACCAGCCCGTCCGTCTGATGGTGGTAGACGCTGGTCCGAATAGATTTAATGCCCAGTAATTCCTACAGTTCCCGCAGTGTACGAGACATAAACGACGTGCCCTGGTCAGTCAGTATCTCTTTCGGGATTCCGACTCGGGAGATGACCTGAAACAGTGCCTGCGCCACACTCTTTGAGATGGTGCGCAGCGGGACTGCTTCCGGGTACCGCGTTGCATAATCCACCAGGACTAATACAAAGCGGTAGCCGCGTGCACTCCGGTGAAACGGCCCGATGAGGTCCATGCCAACGCGCTCGAACGGGACCTCTATGAGTGGAAGCGGATGCAAAGGCGCTTTTGGTATAGCCGGCTGATTAACAAGTTGGCAGTCCGGGCAGGACGCGCACCAGCGGCGCACATCCGCTCGGATGCCCGGCCAATAAAATCGGGCCGTTATTCGCTCCAGAGTTTTTTTGTATCCCATATGCCCTGCCATGGGGTTATAATGAGCCGCCTGGAAAATCGTTTCCCGGCGGCCCTGCGGCACCAACAGCTGGGTGTGTGTCCCCTCCATCACGACTAACTCGATATAACCTGTCTTTCAATAAAATGAAGCGTGGGTTCGGGGCGCACCACGTGACCATCAATCTCAATCACTTGGTCAAAGGCTGAGCGTAGGGTATCGTCACGAGACTGTTCCAGTGGGAAATCACCCGTGGGGGGAACTTCCGGAGCCGGCAGGGCTACCTGTGAAGGACCCGCCGTCTCCCCCTCCCCAGAGTCAGTGTCGGACGACCCCGCGTCACCACTGAGCGCCGCGCAGACACTACATGCTACTAGCGGTCGTGACCGCACCCCCGCATACTGTCCCAACAGATGATGAAACCCCGGCCAATTCGTACCCAGAATTAGGGGATGCGACAGGCGCGGGCTAACCGCAGCCGTTACTCTATGCGTTTTGCCCTTATACTTTAATAACAGCGGCATTATGGGATACCTGTGAACATCACCATGCACACACCTCACCACCACCCATTCTGCCTCCAGCAATGCCCCGGGGCGACCAAGCTTTGGTGCACGAGGGTCTGCGTGCAGCCCGTGTCCACCAAAGCATGGCGTATACCCCCTCGAGTCCTTACCGGAATGCTGTATGTCCCTCCCAGACCGGGAGAGGGTGCTGGAGCACCGGCAACGCGGAACACCTGCCCCACCTCCATCAAAGGACAGTCCCTCCTCAGGTGTCCCGGCTGTCCGCACTTCCAGCACTCCTGCCCCGGCGTCTGTGCTGCTCTCCGTGGCTCAGGGGCGGCACTGCTCAGGTCCGATCCCTGGGAAGGCACAAACGCAGCAAAAGGATTAGTGGGGCTCAACGCCAGCGTCCGCTCTGCCTGCCCTGGCGCAGGCACCCGGCGCCTCGGTGCCGGCACCGGGGCTTGTCTGTTCGGCCTCCGGCCGCTGTCCCCGGGCTCCCCCGCTCTAGCGGTAAGGTGGTCCTCCGCCAACGTAACCGCCACCTCCAGACTCGCGGGACGGTGGCACCTGACCCATCTCGCCGTCTCCGCAGGCAGCCCCTCCACGAACTGCTCCAGCACCACTTTGTCCACCAGCAGCGTCTTGCCCTCTGACGATCCCGGCTGCAGCCAGCATACGGCCGCGTCATGCAGCTTCCGGGCCCAAGCAAACGGCCGATCCGCCACGGCCAGCCGACAGGCCCGGAACCGCCGGCGATGATCTTCAGCGGTGAGCCCCAACCTGTCCACCACCGCCCGGCTCACGTCCTGGAAGCTGCCCCTCGAAGCCGGCGGCAGACTCAGGGCCGCCGTCCGAGCCTCCCCCGACAGCAGAGGAAGCAAACGCGGAGCCCACTCCACCTGCGGCCACTGGCAGGCCTCCGCCGTGGCACGAAAAGTCTCCAGAAAAACCTGGGGGTCGTCCCCGTCCCCCATCCGGGGCACCGCCACCGACAGCGGTGGGGGCTTCGGCGGGGCAGCGGCGCCAACCAGCCGCTCCAGAACCAGAGTCTGCCGGTCCGTCTGCTCCTGCAGCGCAGCCAGGTGAGCCCGCTGGGCTGCCGCATGGTCGTGGCTCATCTTCGCCACCACCTGCGCCAAAAACTGCAAAGGCTGGGCGGGCGGCGCAGCCTGCGGGTCGAACATCCCCACACCGGCAGGCTCCTGGGTTTCGGCACCACTTGTGACACACGCTAGGCACAGATACACCCACACACAGGTCGTTGTCATCAAGTCCCACATTTATTAAGAGTGTGCACTGAATCACAACAGAACACCGTCTGACAGCGGTCGGTTTCCCCAGCGTCTCTCTCCTCCGCTCCTCTCCACCTCACTATATAAAGGAAAGGAAAACCACCATCAGTCCAAAATCGCCATCAGCTGTTCTTACCAGCACCGCCCCGTTGAGCTCACTGCACCACTCCTCCCCTGCAGCCGCGCCCCGGACCACACCTCCGCCACAGTGTCTTTTGTTATATATAAATGTGTGAATGTATAAGTGAAGTGTAAAATTGTTATTTGGATGAATGATTAAAGATGCACATTGTTTTGAGAGAAAAGGCGGTGTGTGTGTGAGACGATTATGAAAGTATTGCATGGATGATGTTACAAAACTGAGCTGAAAGAATGGTGATGTGTGGAAAATTGTTAATTATCCTGATGTCTGAAAGAGCTCTGCTGAGCACGCTGAAGACTGTGATGTGAATGCTTACAAAACCAAAGAGCTTAGTATATTTAAAAGTGTGTGTGCGTGAAATAAGGGTGCATTGTTTTTAGATCAAGACTTAGCAGAATTACAGAAGGTTTATAGACTGTAAATACAAAAAAAACAAAACAAAACAAGAGTTCGATTAGCCTGTAGAAACAGGAAAGAGAGAAACAGAAAAATATGAGTCTGTGTGGCTGTGTGTGTGTGACAGGAAGCAGTGTGTGTGACAGGAACTTTGCATGCCCATAAAAGGAAACTGGCTGGTGTGTGAAGTGTGCACCCAGAGAGAGAGAGACGAGTTAAAATCTAGGCAGATGAAGCTAATGGATGCCTTAAGAGAAGAAATGAAAAGGATATTAATTGAATGTTTTAGTGTGTCAATACAGGTGGACTCTTCTCAACCTGAAAACGTGAGTACAGCGGCAAAATCATAGATTAACAGAATTGGGAGGAAAACAGGCTTTGGCTTAAAATTTGACAGCTTCACCTCTCATTGTCTCCTTATCCTGAGAAGAAGCTTAAAGGACAGTCAATCTCCTGATGAAGACAGAAGACAGACAGAACACCGTGTACTTGAAGAATTAACAGCAGGCAAAAAGACTGAACTATAACACTGACGACTCCAGCAGCAGCATGTAAGAAAGCACGTGATGCAACATGCATGCTGATTTGGGCCTGTGTTGATCTGCGAGGCCCCACAGGAAACTGAGAACAGTGAGAGGTGAACCTGGACACCATATAGTGAATGCATCCATCCATCCATCCATTCGCTTCCGCTTATCCTTTTGAGGGTCGCGGGGGGCGCTGGAGCCTATCCCAGCTGTCATAGGGCGAGAGGCAGGGTACACCCTGGACAGGTCGCCAGTCTGTCGCAGGGCTAACACATAGGGACAGACAACCATTCACACTCACATTCACTCGCACATTCACACCTAGTGGCAATTTGTATTATCCAATTAACCTATCCCCACAAGTTGCATGTCTTTGGACGGTGGGAGGAAGCCGGAGTACCCGGAGAGAACCCACGCAAACACAGGGAGAACATGCAAACTCCACACAGAAAGACCCCGGCCTGATGGTGGAATTGAACTCGGGACCTTCTTGCTGTGCGGCAACGGTGCTAACCAATGCATATGAGCTAAAATTGGATTGAAGGCTGAATTCATGGAGGTTTAGGAATGTCCACCACATCACAATAAAGAGGTAAAAAAAATGTAAAAAATAAAGAGAGAAACTAACTAACAATTAGATTATTGAGTAGAAAACACATATATAAATGGTTATATGAAATTATTTTTGGGGAGAAGCAGAATTGAAATAGTTTGAATCCACAGCTCAGTGCAAAGAGGCATGAGTTAAACCTGATGATAAAATACATATGCAATGAAGAAGCAGCTTACACTCCATTAACATAACCACATAACATGAATGCAAGGAAGAACACGCTTACATTATCAATGTGAATACATTAAATAAACTGGTATTTCTGGCCGGAGAGAGAGAAGTGGGTCGTTTAAGCACTCATGATAATAATGAAAATGTCTCAGTTTTGTTATTTTAAGGTGCAAAGCAGACCTGGATCAATTTTCCACATGCAGCAGTCGGAAGAAAGTTATAGGTTAACATCACTGGAAACGTTCAGGCCAAGTTTCTGGCTGAACTGTTTACAGCGCCATGTGTCACTAAACCTGACAAGCGAGCTCTAACCCCTGGCTGAAGACAAGGAATGCTGTTATTTAAGGTGGGAAATCAAAATTTGGGTTAGCAAGAAAAACTGACTGCTTACGTGGGAAAATTGTGAAGGAGTCTGAAACATTGCAAAAAGAAACATATACAAAATCACACACACAAACAGAAAATGCATTAACCTTACAATCACGAGAGAGCTCATGAAGATTAGACACCATGTTGAGCATGTGAGTCTGTTTATCGGTGTTAAAATAGTGTGAACACACTTAAACCCTAAAGTTGAGGAATAGCTCAGGAAAGTTTCATGACAAGAGAGTGACGTTGGTGAAAATGAAAAGTGATTAAAAGCTTCAAGTAATTTTAAAATAGTGAATTGGAAGTGCTCTTGTGTCGATTGAGCAAAACAAGTGATTACTCTAGGAAGGAAATAAAATAATTTAATAATGTGGTAAGATTTAAATGTGCCTTTCTCTTGTCACGGTAACTTCCTGAGATATGACTCAGTATTCAAATTAGCTGAAATGAGTGGTGAGAAAGAAGCTTCCTGTGTGGCTGTGTGTCAGAGACTTTGAATGGAGGAAACATAGCAGAGGCTGAGAAGAATTAGTTGGTGAAATATATAATGGTAAAGTAACATAATTAAATAAGGTGGTCAGGTCTGTTTAGAGGGGCAGATTTGGACAAGAAATTTGTAATTTAGTGATGACACATTGTTATAACGTGTTTATATCTTGTGCTAAATCTAAGTATGTTAAAGTGCTTATAGGGGAACATTACTGTGTGCAAACTGTGTGGCTTTTAACAAGATTTTCTGTGTATTTAGCAGGTGAAATTATGTTGATATTATTGTTGTTTGAGTGATGGTTTGATTGTGTCAATTAGGTTTGGGTTGTTTTCTTACTTTAATAGAGGGAGTTTTATTAAATATGGCCGTGTCTAGAATTGGGCCCTTTAAAATTGTAACAGTGCACTTAGAGAAAACCTGTCAGGTGATTATGTGTCGTGTTTTGATAAGCTAATAATCAGCTCTCTTTTTCTCATTTTTGTTGTAAGCAGGCCTGCAAGATTGAATTAACAGCGCTGAAAAAAAATTCGGGACAGCAAATATAAGGTGACCTTTTCCAGATTACAACTGGCTGAGGAAAAGGCTACCTGTGGGAACCTGGGAGTTCCTGTCTAAAAGGATTGCCGCGTGTCAATCCAGACCAAAAATGATAGACAGTTGTTTTTTCTTTTGAGTGAGTGTGTGTGAATGAGTGAATGTGGGTTAGCATGAATAAAGGGGGACAAACAATTGACTAGGTTGGGGAGAGAAAGGGGATGCTTTGCAGACTTAATGTTTTGGCTGCTGATTTTGGGTTGCTGATGTTTGCTTTGAGAAAATTCTGTTTTATTGACTGGGTTTAGATTATGGTACTAGATTATATTGTTGGGAAAATGCCAATTGCTAAAGGGGAGAAACTTTTTGGTAGAACTCATGCCATTAACAAAATAGGCCACTGTAGAAGTCAATTAAAGTTTATAGAGGAAAATAGTGGGAAGCAAAACTCACTAAAATTAAATTACACTACCAAACATTATAAGACGAATTATGTGTGTGTTTGTGTGTCTGTGTGGGCAATAATTCCTACCAAGCAGAAATTGTAACTGAAATTTGTCAAGTTCTCCACTTCTTCCATGTATACCTTTCCATATGTCTCCTTCACGTTCACATGCGTATATTTTGACTTGCTTATACTGACATTCATTCTTTTTCTCTCCAGCACATACCTCCGCCTGCTCCCTACTCTCACTGCAGATCACAATCTCGTCTGCAAACATCATAGTCCACGGAGACTCCTGCCTGTCCTCGTCTTTCAACCTGTCCATCACTCTTGTAAACAAGGAGCTTAGAGCAGATCCCTGATGCAATCCCACCCCCACCTTGAGCACATCTGTAACTCCACCTCACCATTCTCGCTGTTATCATATATGAGCTGCACCACTCTCACATACTTCTCTCCCACTCCTGACTTCCTCCTGCTGTACCACAGCTACTCTCTTGACACCCTATCACATGCTTTCTCTAGATCCACAAAGACAAAGTGCAACTCCTTCTGACCTCCTCCAGACTTCTCCATCAACACCCTGAAAGCAAACACTCCATCTGTAGTGCTCTTTCTCAGCATGAAGTCAGACCGCTGCTCACTGATAATCACCAACCTTCGTGGTATGGCTCATCAGCTTTTATCGCTCTAGTTACTACAGCTCTGCACATCGCCTTTGGGCTTAAAAATTAGTACCAGTGCACTTCTTCATCGATAAATTAACTTCTGAAGCATGAAAAAAATTGCAAAAAAATTCAATTTTTTTTAATATAGATTTCTTTTGTTTACTGAACTTTCTGACAAATTGAAAAAATAAATTAAATATCAAGTTACATGTATAGTTTTTTCCAGTTTATTTATCTTCAACAAACAATAACATATCACTGAGTTAGGGTTACAAAAAAAACCCCCTTGATGATGTAAATGTTTTAAAAACTTCAAATATGATGCACTTTATGTGCTTTACAGGATTAATATTTAAATATGTGTGAGGCCATTTTAGCCTATTTTTTCAGCTGTAGCACCAGGTGGGTTTAATGGTGTGAGAACAAGTAAACAAGTAAAACCCAGGCATGAGCTCCATGCAAATTTAATAATAATGTAATAATAATAGGTCTGTGGTTTAGGATCATATTACAGCATACAGGTTAATAAAAATTCAAAATTTATTGAAGATTAGAAGAAGAAAAAAATCAGGGTTTAAGAATTTGTATTTCCTACTGATGTTAATCACAAAAATATTCATAAAAAGAACTTTAGACCAGCCTGACTAAAGGGCAAAGGATCTTCCAGGAATGGTGAGGCTATTTTCAGAAGGTGAACATAACCTGCAGAGCTGCAGCAAAACCATGCCAGTGTACCCTGACTTGAACTGGTTTTGTAATACTGAAAATGAAGGGTTAAAGTGGCTAACTAAAGATTTCCAACTTCAGAAGATGCATAATCATGAATGTAGCCTGAACTGTTTACCCTGAATTGTTTATTCATTAAACAAACAAAAAAAAAACACGTTTTAACCTTTAGATGTACTGACTCACTCTTTTGCTCTTTAAGATGACATTAACATCACGCTGGGAATGCAGTGTACTAGCTTACATTGGCAATCAATATGTGACTGGAAGAAAATGTCTTCAGAGATGATGAAGTCAAAACCATTTTGGTTATAATTGCAAGAAATGAAGAAATACATGATGGAACTAATGTAGGTCTGAAATCAATGAACCCAGTTATTCCACACTGTTATGCTGCATAATTAAAGTGCTGTGAAAACTCTGTTATCCCAAATCCATCACCCTCCAACCTTAATTTTGCCCCCCCTCCACCTGCCATTGTTCTCATTTTTACAACACCATTATTATTTTCATACGACTGTTGTCCTTTAAAGTGTGTCCATAACATGCATTATGTAAACGCTGTGAAAAATATGTGAAGATGAATTTGCCTTCAGCACACTGATTTAGACTGCTTGATTTCTTCCTGAGACAAAATTCTGACATCCTCCTAAAATGTCATGCAGTGCCCGGGACTTCATCTTTCTTAAAAGAAAAACACAAGTGAGCACTGAGTTTTGTACTGATTATGAAAAACGACTTTGACATGAATGGAACGTATCCCAGATGACACTAACATCTGTACTATAAACATGTTGAAAACAGCAGCTTCTGCTAGTGACTTTCTCAGCTAAAATGAAGACACCACACTTCCAAATCTCATCCATTCCCTCTGTTGTTGAATATATACATTTTGATTATAGCAGTCTGTTAAAGGTCAGTCTGCGAGCTCAGTGTTAGTCCATCATACAGTGGGGCAAAAAAGTATTTAGTCAGCTACCGATTGTGCAAGTTCCCCCACCTAAAATGATGACAGAGGTCAGTAATTTGCACCAGAGGTACACTTCAACTGTGAGAGACAGAATGTGAAAAAAAAATCCATGAATCCACATGGTAGGATTTGTAAAGAATTTATTCGTAAATCAGGGTGGAAAATAAGTATTTGGTCAATAACAAAAATACAACTCAATACTTTGTAACATAACCTTTGTTGGCAATAACAGAGGTCAAACGTTTACTATAGGTCTTTACCAGGTTTGCACACACAGTAGCTGGTATTTTGGCCCATTCCTCCATGCAGATCTTCTCGAGAGCAGTGATGTTTTGGGGCTGTCGCCGAGCAACACGGACTTTCAACTCCCGCCACAGATTTTCTATGGGGTTGAGGTCTGGAGACTGGCTAGGCCACTCCAGGACTTTCAAATGCTTGTACTCCTTTGTTGCCCGGGCGGTGTGTTTTGGATCATTGTCATGTTGGAAGACCCAGCCTCGTTTCATCTTCAAAGTTCTCACTGATGGAAGGAGGTTTTGGCTCAAAATCTCACGATACATGGCCCCATTCATTCTGTCCTTAACACGGATCAGTCGTCCTGTCCCCTTGGCAGAAAAACAGCCCCATAGCATGATGTTTCCACCCCCATGCTTCACAGTAGGTATGGTGTTCTTGGGATGCAACTCAGTATTCTTCTTCCTCCAAACACGACGAGTTGAGTTTATACCAAAAAGTTCAACTTTGGTTTCATCTGACCACATGACATTCTCCCAATCCTCTGCTGTATCATCCATGTGTTCTCTGGCAAACTTCAGACGGGCCTGGACATGCACTGGCTTCAGCAGCGGAACACGTCTGGCACTGCGGGATTTGATTCCCTGCCGTTGTAGTGTGTTACTGATGGTGACCTTTGTTACTTTGGTCCCAGCTCTCTGCAGGTCATTCACCAGGTCCCCCCGTGTGGTTCTGGGATCTTTGCTCACCGTTCTCATGATCATTTTGACCCCACGGGATGAGATCTTGCGTGGAGCCCCAGATCGAGGGAGATTATCAGTGGTCTTGTATGTCTTCCATTTTCTGATGATTGCTCCCACAGTTGATTTTTTCACACCAAGCTGCTTGCCTATTGTAGATTCACTCTTCCCAGTCTGGTGCAGGTCTACAATACTTTTCCTGGTGTCCTTCGAAAGCTCTTTGGTCTTGGCCATGGCGGAGTTTGGAGTCTGACTGTTTGAGGCTGTGGACAGGTGTCTTTTATACAGATGATGAGTTCAAACAGGTGCCATTCATACAGGTAACGAGTGGGGGACAGAAAAGCTTCTTACAGAAGACGTTACAGGTCTGTGAGAGCCAGAGATTTTCCTTGTTTGAGGTGACCAAATACTTATTTTCCACCCTAATTTACGAATAAATTCTTTACAAATCCTACCATGTGAATTCATGGATTTTTTTTTCACATTCTGTCTCTCACAGTTGAAGTGTACCTCTGGTGCAAATTACTGACCTCTGTCATCATTTTAAGTGGGGGAACTTGCACAATCGGTGGCTGACTAAATACTTTTTTGCCCCACTGTATGTAGCCAGTAACAGGCTTAAAAGCTTTGCATGATGAACTCCGTCGACACTATCTTAGAGTGCTTTTCATTTAAACGCAGTGACATCTTTTTAAGCACTTGGGACCTTTATTAATCATGAGTGATTTTAAAGAATATGGCAGTCAGAACTCTGAATTTAAAATCCCAATTACTGAATGGCATTAACAATTACTGTCTTTCTTTACAAATGCTACGGTACTATGCCACTGAAAGCTCATTCAAACAAATGTATTTTGATGTTAACTGGGCTCATTTCTTGATGGAAGATGTTACATTTTCTAAATAAATATTTATGCAGATGTTATAGTCGACTCTATTTAATTAATATGTTTTAAATTTCATTCATTTAATGTATGATCTTCTTTATTATTACTTATATGAGCCAAAGTTTTAGACACAACATGTCAATGTGGAGAAACCAGTGTGATTTTCACTTTGGCATAGCTTATTTTTAGACATGCATTTAAATAAAAAAAATAAAAAAATAAGATTATAATACCCATTTCGGGAGCCATATGTTTGGTACCCCATCATGCTTAACCACTGCAATATGTTTTATGTCACTTTCTATTCATGCATATCTCCATGTAATCTATCTTGTAGAGGGAAGAATTGATCACCAAAGTTGCACGCAGTGAAGTTTAACTCTGAACATCCTGCTGCTCTGACAGCAGCATCGTGCTCTTTTCAAAGGCCAATATTAAACCATTACTGAACATATTGTAGCAGAACTAGATGGTGCCAGTCACCAGTGATGCACAAGCAGAACTTATAGAAATCTCATTTTTCAAAATTGTTCATCATATTCATCAGTCTAATCAGCTAAGACATAGTACAGGTATCTCTGCTTTGCTTTACTTAAAACAGCTGCAGCGGTTCCTCATGAAGTCTGCTTGGTGTTTTACACTTTACTTGGCCAAGAAAAAAGATGATCAGTAATGAAACCATGGTATTGATTAAAAAAAACTGTTCTGTGCATGGGTTCATTTGCACCCTTCTTTGTTTATTTTACAGCACAAACTCTCACCTTGGCTTTGTTGCTGTTTTGCACGTGTTAACAGTATATCAGCTCCTGATCTGCGTGATGTCCACAGAGGCTCTAATAAACCCTGATTTCCCACTGATTCTAGTGTCAGGACGACCTTACTGGTCAGTAGCTTCGCTCCCCGTTGAAGCTAGTTGCATTTGTTTCCCCAGTCAGAATTGGCAGAGCACAGTGTGAGTTGTTTTTTTTAGTGCAGAATTTGTGAAATAATAATAATACACCTGCAGTTCAAAAGTTTAATTTTTCAGTGAACAGATTTTTGATCTGTTCACAATAACAGCGAGGCGTCTTGAAAGGGGAATCAATCACAAGGACAAGCCGAACAGCAGCAATGGCTTGGCCTTTTTGGCAGATGTAGCCTGGTAGGTGTCCATAATTTCTAATCCAAAAGTGGAAGAATTTACTCGAATCGGTCAGCTGGCCACAGTGTCACCATCACCCATGGAGGGTTTTAGAGCCAACTATGCTTTGGCTCTAAATTATGTTTTGCCAAATACAAAGAGGTTTTGATCTTTATATGCATAAAAAAGCTGAACTGCATTCACTGAATTTGTTATTATATCTGTTAGGTAACAGAGAAATTGAACACTATCAAACATCACCTATCCTGTGAGGCATTTCTACAATACACAATAAATATGGAAATAATGTTTTAAGTTATTCATACTAAAAAAAAAAAGTTTAACACCAAATGCCTCCAAAAATATAATTTTGTCATCAAATACTATACCGTATTTCCCGGACTACAAAGCGCACCTGAATATTAGCCGCACAAGCTAAAATCAGGGGAAAATCCTGTTTTGTACATACATTAGCCGCACCTGACTAAAGGCCGCAGGTGTTTCAATGTTGACTTATCATATGTAAGAGAATATGCACAAAGGGAATTGTCAGGAAAGAGATGGCTGTTTGGAGACATCACTTTTATTAATATTTTGAAAAACAAGTTATGGGTACATATTTGCATAACTTTTTAGGTATATGTACAAGTAGCGGTAATTACAAGTAGGAAACATGTACTGTGCTTCATAAATGAGTAACAAATGTAGTACATAGCAATAACCTGCAGCACACCAGAAAAATAGATTCGGCCTACCTTTTAGGCTCAGGTGCAACGACACGGCTTTAACAAGAAGAAAAGTCAGTCATTCACCATCTTTCTCTTCTTCCTGTGCACTAAAACCACCAAAGTCCTCTTCTCCAGTGTCGGATACGAACAGGCTCAGGGTGGCTTCGTCATCCACTCTCCGCTTCTTTCCTTCGTTGTCACTTTCAAAACCAAAGAAATCCTCGTTGTCAGTGTCAGAGTCGAACACCCTCAGAAGGGCCGTGGCAGCGTCCTCCTCTCCATCATGCAGCAGTCCAGCCCTTTGAAATCCGTTGGTGATCGTGGATGGAAAGCAGCAGGACCAGACGGCATCCCAGGTCGTATCCTAAGAGACTGCGCATACCAGCTAGCTCCTGTGTTCACTGAGATATTCAACATCTCTTTATCTCAGTCGGTGATCCCCACATGCTTCAAAGAGTCCATCATTGTTCCTGTCCCGAAGAAACCCCACCCTGCTTCTCTCAATGACTATCGCCCTGTAGCCCTCACCTCAGTAGTGATGAAGTGCTTTGAACGCCTGGTCAGAGACTTCATCATTTCTTCACTACCAGACACACTGGACCCACTACAGTTCGCTTACCGTCCAAATCGTTCCACAGACGATGCCATCTCTCATCTCCTCCACACATCACTCACTCACTTGGACACTAGAAGGGGGAATTATGTTAAAATGCTCTTCATAGACTACAGCTCTGCATTTAACACCATAATTCCCTCCACACTCACCACCAAGCTGGAGCATCTGGGACTCAGCTCATCTATGTGTCAGTGGATCTCCAACTTCCTAACTGGCAGACCACAGGCAGTAAGGATGGGCGGACATGTCTCAGCCTCCACCACTCTCAGCACTGGAGCCCCCCAGGGGTGTGTTCTGAGCCCCCTGCTGTACTCTTTGTACACATATGACTGTGTGGCCACTACCAGCTCCACCACCATCATCAAGTTTGCTGACGACACCGTCGTGGTGGGCCTGATCTCTGATAACAACGAGACGGCCTACCTGAAGGAGATTAGGAATCTGGAGAACTGGTGCCAGAGGAACAACCTCCTTCTAAACGTCAGTAAGACAAAGGAGCTGATAGTGGACTTCAGCACTAAGCAGGAGAGGAACTACCAGACCCCTGTCATCAACGAGTGCCCAGTGGAGAGAGTGGACAGCTTCAAATACCTCGGAGTTCACATCACGCAGGACCTGTCATGGTCCTGTCACATCAACACCGTAGTGAAAAAGGCCCGACAGCGTCTCTACCACCTCAGACGCTTGAGAGACTTCCAACTGCCCTCCAAGGTGCTCAGGAACTTTTACTCGTGCACCATAGAGAGCATCCTGGCGGGAAACATCTTAACCTGGTTCGGGAACAGCACCATGCAGGACAGACGAGCTCTACAGAGGGTTGTGCGGTCAGCTGAGCGCACCATCCGCTCCGAGCTCCCTGACCTGCACTCAATCTACAGCAGGCGGTGCTGGACCAAGGCCAGGAAGATCGTGAAGGACCTCAGCCATCCCAACAACAGACTGTTCTCTCTGTTGAGGTCAGGAAAGCGATTCCGCTCCCTGAAGACCAACACAGAGAGACTGAGGAGGAGCTTCTTCCCGCAGGCGATACGGTCTCTCAATCACACCACCACACAGTACTGACCCACACATATGGTTCTTACACACACTGGACTTTCTGGACTTTGGTTTTGCACAACACTGGTCACTATATTCTTCATTTCCGGTTAATACTTGTACAGCTGCTGTTATTGTGTATATATTTATTTATATTTAGATTTCTTCATACATTCTTATATAGTTCTATATTGTGTATTGTGTATTTTGTTGTACAGTTATTTTATTTTCAACTTTAATTTATATATTTATCTTTATCTTATTCTTCCCAGTTAAATTTACCCTTCATTCTAATTTGTGTTGTACAGTTATTTCATTTTTAACCTTAATTTATATTCTATTCCTTCCTAGTTAAATTTACCCTTTTTAATTTTTCATATTTATTTCCTATCTTATTCATAGCCTTTTCCTTTTTTGTTTTCTTTAGGTCACGAGCAGTTGTCCAAGCATTTCACTACATATCGTACTGTGTATGACTGTGTACGTGACAAATAAAATTTGAATTTGAATTTGTTTTCACACTTTTCCACGCTGTCAGATTCCACTGGTGGAGTTGAGCATAACTTGCTTTTCGCAAGTTTACCGCCGCTCGTCATCCACGCCTCCCGCTGAACACATAGCGCTACTTTGAAGTTTGTTTTTCGCGCTACTCCGTACGGCACTAAGTTGCCTGACGGATGTACATGTGACCAACATACCACTCTTGAACCCCGATACTGTGTGTCTGATCACATGCCCTTCCGCCAGGCAACGTAGTGCCGTACAACAGCGGAACAAACAAAACAAATCGTCTTACGATGTGACAAAAATCATGGACAATCCATAGAAAAGCCGCACCTGACTAAAAGTCGCAGGGTTCAAAGCTGGTGCAAAAAGTAGCGGCTTATAGCCCGACAATTCCGGTAATTATTTTTGATTGTTCTGTCCCTTCACAAAGATCCAGAATTCATAAATCTAGACTGACTTTGACCTGTAACATCATCAGTTTCTAGAAGCTTGTTTGTTTACCCTTTTCTTTCCCTTCTTGATGTACTTAAAGGCTTTTAATTTGTTGAGTTATTGAAGCTGACCGCTCACTGCTCAGACTATTGGATATCAATAAAAGTCACAGTCAGCAGAACGCTGAACTATGGCTTTTACTGTCTGTAACACTGCACTTCACTGCGACATACACCTTTTTCTGATTCATAGAGATGTTAGTTTCTGGTGAATAATAATAGTGAAATAAATGTTAAATTCTTTAGGTATGGAACAAAAACCTGACCTAATTATATAATATCACATAAAATGGCAATTTTAAATAAGGCTGGTAGTGTTGGTGTTTATAACTTGACAATATATACAAACTTAACTTCACGTTTTCTGGGTTTTAACCCACAATGAGAACATCAGCTTACACAATACGCGTGTTTCGTTCTATGTTGGATTCAGTCCAGCTGTAGATGTCTGCCAAACATGTGGAAAATGCTTTTATGTGGTGCTGTTGCTTTGGCATAATGTTCAATCATAAACTCGCATCTGTCAGCTTCACTCTTGACAAGGCCCTCAATGGTATTTTGCATCTTCTTTTGCTGTGATCTACAACTAAAATGTCTCACGGAGCACCCCAGTCATTAGTAACTTCAGAGTTCTGTAGCTGAAATCAATAATGCATCATGTTTTGCTTTACCAACTCCTCCACAGCTCATTACAAAAAGACTTTAAGGGAAACCAGTTCAAGGGCGTACTGCGGTACCAGAGAAATGGAGTGATGAAAAGGGTAAAAACAAAGATGGAGAATAAAAAAACACACATAAAGAGTTGTAATCTGAGTAGCTAGCCTGAGGAGACTAGTCTGATGGGAAAAAGCACAGCTTAGGTGGAGAATTACACAGGTTTCCCATCTTTATTTGTCCTGCCTGTCACTAAAACCAAATCCATTCTAGTAATCACTAAAACCTACAAAGCAGTTCCTTTATGTCTCCGACTAGCATTTTCTTCAGTATCAGCACAACATTAAAGGACAGGTGTATTTTACAAGAGGACTTTGTGCTTCTGCCATAATTCCACAAACTGCAATTCACTAATATTTCACATGAGTGCAGGAAATTCGTTAAAACAATCAAAATCTGTCCAGCTTTATATTTCTTTTCCTAATACAATCATCCTTTTGTGCTCCAAACTTTGTTTATCATAGATGTTTTTAATTAATTACGGGTGTGTAGAACTAGCATTAAAAATAAGCAAATCTACTTTTTCTAACCCTAAACTTCTGGAAATGGGATAATAAATTCTGACAAAGCTACCATCACACCAAGCAGCAAATGTAGCTGAGCAGCAAGAGCTCCTGGATGTGTAACACCTCAGTCACACAGGCCTACACAGCAGTAGTCAGCTCTCTGTCAATCTCTGTTTGCTGTTTGCTATATTCCTCTATTGGTGTCGAGAGGTTGTTGGAGGCTGCTTGCAGCAGCTAAGTCAAACAGAGTGCATATGGTGCTGCCCCAAAGAACTCCTTGGGATTGTTTTGATCACTGGCAGTTTGCCACTGATGCCAACTTATCTCCAAACACTCTGCAACCACATACTGAGTGATAGTGAAACTGTGAAATATGAGTTTCACACCAGAGATAAAGACTACTGGCCTTAAAGTAAAAGTCGCATGTCACCACTTTGTTGGCGGCAACAGGGGTAACCATGAAGGTGAAGTTTATTTTGAAGGGGGGCATTCTCTTTTTTTTTCTTTTTTAATTATCCTGATAAATGGATTAGTATGAATAGTGACTATGGGAAAATACTTACATTCAGCTTACATGGAAAAAACTACATGAGCTCATAAGTCCTGGGGTTTTATTTCAAGAAGGGAAGAGAATAAATCTTTCACCCAACTGATCAGCAACTTGTCTGTAAGAAGAGTAAGGCCTTCATGACAAGAAAAACACCCCACTCTGTCCTGCTGTGGCAGTAGTGTTAGCCTTAAAAATAGATACGTTACTCTTAGGTAGCATTACATAAGGTATGAAAAACTTGCACTGAAGTAATACATTAGTAAAAGAGTAGACTTGATGTCATTGTCATCGCTATTCACTACAGAAACAGTAATCTATTCTATTCCTGGAAATCATGACAAGAAATGTCACTTGTTTATTAAAGTTCTTTCTTTCTTGTTCATAAAAGACACAGAGAAAATAAAGAGCATGAAGATGCCTGCAGGGTAGATCAGAGGAGCGAATGATGTGGAGGTGAATAAGAAAAGGAACAACTGTTGATGGTTAAGATAACAATGAAACAAGAGAAGTAAAGACAAAAAAAACAGAGCAATGTAAAAACGGTACATTATTGTTGAATACAATATTGTTGAATACAAAAACCAGTGTGTTGGTATATTTTGAATTGGAATGAAAAGAAAGGTGAGGTTGGGGAGATGGAGTGCTCCATGGCTCCAAGGTTTATGGGGAAATGTGTTATCTTTGTATTTATATGTGTTCAGAGTGCATTTAGTGAAAATCAAAATGTAGGACAACAAAGTTCAGTAAATGTTTTTCTCTAGAATATTGATTAGTGACTCACAATGTAAATCAATCAAATCCCTTTAGATTGGATTTATTTATAGAGCACTTTAAAAACAACACAATTGACGGAAGTGTGCTCCGGTTAAAGACAGTAATTATACAAGAACCATGTATTAAACAAAAAGGAAAGACACAAAATAAATACAATAAATAACAGTAAAAAAAATAGCAGTAAAACATATAGACAATGAAATACGTAATAAATAAAAAAAAGATTAAAAGTGACCAAAAACTAAATCCCAGGATTTTATACCACCAGTGCACCATCAGTGTTTCCTAACAAAAAAGAAAGTAAAGGGTAGGAAACTGATTGCTTCTCATGGCCTTGTGTGTCATGGAAATCACAGAGATGAAGAACTATTCACTTTTGTTGCTAACTTTTGCGTTTCATGAATTATTAAATGTGGAGCAGCAGTCAGTCAGGAATCAGGAATAAGAAATCAGTGCTCAGGGTGGGGGGGCAGCGGGAACCTCAAAAAAATAAATTGGAGTTCTGCTCGTAATGAAATGCTTGCTTAGAGACAGAATGAATGATGGGAGGTAGAAGTAGCTGAACAAAATTAAGAGTGTGGTGCAGTGTGAAGAAGGTGATGCGTTGGATCCACTTTTCCATCACTCTCTTCTCCATCTTCTTCTGCTTGGGTGTAACATGCATGAAATTAACATATAGTCGTCTGTCGGGCAAAGGTCCAACACCAAATAGTGTGTTTAACAGCCAAAGATCCTCTTTGAAGATCACCCTTAGGGAAATGAAGAAGAAAAACGACTTCTTTATTCAATCTAAATCAAAGAAAAAGCCCAGACAGGAATATCTTTTTATTGCTGGTACTTATTCCTAAATTTAAACAAACCCTGACTCTTTCTTTCACATTAACATCTTTGTCGACATAATGAACTGTTAGATGTGCCTTGATAGTTCTGGGCTCACCTCTTTTTGCCTTCAGAACTGCCTTAATTCTTTGATTCAACAAGCTGCTGCAAACACTCCTCAGATATTTTGGACCATTTCGGACACAGCTGCAGATTTGTCGGCTGTGATTGGTTGATCATATATTTGCATTAATGCATTAATAAGCAAAGTTAACTACTATTTATTGATGACAAGGAATAAACCTGTATTCTATTTGGTGGTAAAGTAGCCCGGGAAATTAGTTGCCACACAGTGCACAATAACAGGGGCTTTTGCAGCGATTTAATTGCATGCAAAGAAGATACAAAAAGTAAAAAGCACAAAAACATACAATGAAAAATATGCACTAAAAATACAGCAGAGGCTCTGACTACACACAGAAACAAAGGAACAAATTAACTCAACCCAAAACCACCAAATCATAATAAAATGCCTGCAGCCACTTACAGAGCACGGCAGTTTCTCTAGCTTCACGTTTGCACACTCTGATGATTGCACACTCTGCATCCTCTAACACATATGAGGATATGTGGATCTATAGCCCACCTCCTGATTATACTATCACTAACACCAACAGCAAGTACTTTACAAAGCAGTTACACATCACTGTCCTCCATGTATCTCCAGTTTGGTGCATACCAAACATGACCCCAACATACAACAAACATGGCCACATCTGACAGAAGAAGAAAAAACATTCAAAAGAAACTGCCAAGGAACATGTTTACTGGCCTTTACTCTTAACCTCCCAAGACAAAACTTATTTAGTCCATATTCAAAACTCCCTTAAGTTATAGGTTAAAACCTATAACACAAATATCGTGTCAGATCAGTTTTATTTTACTGTAACATTTGTTTTAACTTATTTATTCATTTTTTTTAATTAATTTAATTTACTTTTGAAAATGCTTTACAGGTGTATTTGAGTAATATACCTTAAGTAAACCTTGATTTTTAAATTATGAAATAGCTGCACTCTTTTGTTATTTGTATAGATAGTGTGTATTGTTTGGCAGGCTTAGCAGGTTTGTTATGTCTGTTTTGTTTATTGGGATGAAGCAGCTGTGGTATGCACTCTCAAAAAATGATTTTTTTTTTTTTTTAAATATGATTCTGAAAGTTGTTAAAAAAAAAACCTTAGTCAACAACACTTTTTGAGGAGCAGAAGGCCGACTACACACACCATATATTAAATTTTCTCTGCAATAGCTGAAGGCTATGTGGAACCAATCTTACAGAGAAAGTTGCCCAAAGGGAGCTAATTTAAATCGACAGAATACATGTAAATACGTGTAAACAACAGTCTGTGTTTGCTGTCCTAATCTCTAGAACAGTGATTTTTTTTTCTAATCTAGAGATTTATCTACATTAAAAAGTTCGCCCGAGACAGTAATATCTGTCCACAGTGACGGTGAACATCTGGTGTCATTCGTACTCCAACTGTGACTTTCATTCATTACCAACTGTAGATGTTTCTGCCTGTATTGAGCCAGCTTGGTTTTAGAACTATGCTTTTTGTAATTACATTTGGTTAGAATACTGTAAAAACCTGTAGCAGTGTTTTAAAATAATGTTTTATATTTTTTAATATACCTTTAGTTGCATTAGTCTTTCTCTTATGTATTTTTATTACATTTATAAACTTTATTTGTTTAAATGGTCTGTTTCAGTGTGTTTACAGAATGCTGACTTAACATGTGGCACATTAATTTCGTTTTTTTTTTTTATGTCTATATTTTTGATTGTGAAATTACCATATTTGGTTTATTGTTGGCTTCAATTCTGATGTGCCCATCATCAGGTGGGCCAAAAATTAATTTCATCGAATTAAAACTGATCAAATGTTTAATTTGTGATTCATTTTCAGTAATATTTTTAAGTCTTGTTACAAATATTAAAACACAATTTAAACAAAACGGCAAATGGTTTCCAATAGTAAATATGGTTATAATGGAAATATATGATGTTCAGAAACTACAGTACATATTTAAATTAAAATTACCTTTTGGATTATGATATTTTGGAATTTGTTAGATTTTCTGGTCCACTGTAATTTTTTATTTTATTTTTTTACACAGTGTTGTCAATGTGCAAACAATAAACAACCATATTGTTCACTAAATCATACACATTCATACATCAAGTGAATCATTTATTATGCTGTATGTAATACTTTCTTTTGAATATTTTTAAAGTAATTAATTTATCAAAAGTGGAGACTTGACAGAGAAAATGTTTTTTTCTGTCTAGAATTAAGATGTTGGTTCTGATTCGTATCATTCACAGCGTAATTTATCAAAACATTTAAAGGAGCTCTTTAATAATTTCAAATAATTTGATTTTATTTTTATTCTGACTGTTCTGCAGTGTATGCCACTAAAGGTTTTCAACTTCAATATTCAATTTGTTCAAATCTGATGAGTGATTTAAGTATTCCTGTTTTTGGTGGTGAATATTACAGATACTCAAATTTCACTTGTACCTTTAGGTCTGACTGTAATCATATAATCAATAACTGTAATATCACTAATATTAATGTCACACTCTAGTTACTGTAAAGCCAGAGAACCAAATATCTGCTTCATATCTGTTTTGCAGCTCATATTGTTATTTTTTCTTTTGCTATATATAATATGACCTGACTCTAGTCTGGAAGGTGGTACAGGCTGGATGATGAAGAAAGGCTGAGCCTGATCACGAATCAGTTTCCAAGCTTCCCCTTAAAGGTACAGACAGCAGCAAAACTGATCCTATTTCATTCTCATTTCTGGACTGCATTGCTTCACAGCTGACAAGCGCCTGAGACCACAAGCCAGTCAGACATTTTTTTCACCTCCAGGGGAGTGTTCTTATGAACTTTAAATAACCTTTAAACTGCTGTTTGATTGGAGGTCATGGGCCTCTGGGCAGGTACTCTCTAATTGGCTCATTTTCTCTCTTCCTCATTGTGACATTTTAGGTCGTCTCATGTCTGTCACACTGTCCCAATGCTCCCTGTAGCTGTCACTACCAAAGTACAGAGCAAAGCCCCCACTGAGAAAAAGGCATTTAGAGATTATAGTTAAGTCTTGTGTGTATTTATTTTTATTTTATTTTTGCAAATGATTAAATTATTTAAATTGCACTGGATTAGTTTCCTTGCCAGAAAAAGAGAAAAATCATTCTAATCACTTTTCCCCCACCCTCAGGTATCCCTGAGCAAGAATGGTAGATCAAAATAAAATTGGCAGATTCAACAGAGAAGGTTATATCACCTAACAGAAAAGTAGAAGCCTATACATAAGTGAAAATGGGTTTTGTCCTTGGATAAAAAAACAAAAAACAAGAATCCATCCATATCTGTCTGATAAATTCGGACTGTGATGGAAAGGAAGGATGATATGTTGAATGCAAACACTTACTGTGGGGATTTCTATAAGTTCTGCATTGCTATAGTGTTATTATTATCGCTAGTGAAATGAGAAGATGTATTCATTTTTTCTTACATTACCAGTTCTAGGAACTGAAAGCCACCCACCCTACAAAGCATGTGTTACAGACTACCATTTGTCAGTGGCCATGTGCCATCTCTTGTTGTCCAATTGTGTACCTGGCAGGCAGCAACAGGACTTGCTGTGCCAAGAGGAGGCGTTTGGCTTGAAGCATCCTTAACTGAGAGCAATAATGTGGCACATATGGTGATAGAAAGTATGGGCAGCACTAATGGCTGAAGAAGCCATCATACTTTGGTCTGGATGTATCACTTGGCTCTGATCAAACCAGATCTCTGTGTGTCCGTTTGTCAAAACCACAATCAGAGAGCAGAACAAAGCTAATTGGTTGGCCCAAAGCAATCTACCAAGGGAGAGTGAATGTGGACGAAGCTTTTTCCCTCTTCAATCCTCTCCTATTGCAAAAGACTGTCACACATCGCAACCCGTATCTCATGCTCTTCTCTCCATTTCTCACTTTATATTTTTCTGTCATTGCTTTAAGTTTCATATATATTTCAGTTTGAGGGAAAATAACAGTACTGAGGAACAGGCTGTGCAAAGTTCTGACCAATTATCTGCTGGAACCAACACTACTTTTTGGTATATCGCCTCCCCAATTAGTGGCCAAGAACAAAGCAAAATGCAAAAGAAAAACAGGGCTCCAATAAGTAGTAATGAGTAGTGGCTGGCCGAGAGAAGCATATTTAAGATCATTAAAGCTCTTCTGTGTTTAATAGTTAGTAGTTAATTTGAATTATTTTAATTGCTTATGACATAAGCATTGGCACAGAAGACGAGTGGTCATCTGATTTTTTCACTTGTACTGCTATTGCTTTTTTAAACGTGAAGCTAATATGTGGATAATAGGAATATCTTTTCAGACAAAGAGCTACATGTGGATTTTGATCCCCCAGCAAACCGTCCATTAAGAGTGCTTTTTGTAAAGCAGCATAGAAATGATTTTTCGGTGGTTGAAGTCACAGGGATCAGCTATTATGTAAGAACCTAACTGTTCATCTGATAAACAGAATGGTCAGCCCCTTCAGTTTTCTTGTTGCCACGTTGCTCCTCAAGTACTTTTTGATTAGTTTTGGTTTGGGGAAAGATTGTTTTGCTTTTATAAAGGTGTGACAGGTGTTTCCCAGCTTCAGACTGCAGCAAGAACTCTCAGGGGAAATTCTTATGCTGTAAATTTCCAGATCTGGCGTCTGGTTTATAAGCAAAAGTTCAGATCTTGTTGTTGAGCTCACCGGTAACCTTGTCAGACTTGATGAAATTCCTTTTAATTGATGGAACTGAAAACTCAAAACAAAGCAAAAACAATGGTAGAGACAGTTGTAGTCTCCTTCAGCCTTTAGATGCCACAAATAATTATGTGGACAAACTTTGCAAATTTTGAACTTTCAAAGCTAGAAAAAGTATTACATGTTCTGCTGGCAATTTTGAAAGTTGCATGGAAATAATAAAGAGAAGTAAAAAAATGATTCAAATTATTGTTGACATACATCGAAGACAACTGCTAAGGATTACCGTTTAGTTCTTGCTGGTTGAATTGCCATGAAAGATCTGGCAATGTTACAATATGTGTATGTGTGTGATTTACAATTTAGCTTATGTTTTGTTTCCAATTTTCTTCTGTATGTTTACTGCATATAAATATAATGGGAGGTTGTCCCAGGGATATACTGACAAACATCCACCTACTGTATGCTTCAATATGACCTGTTTTTAATAATTTAAAGTTGAAAGATATCCAAGTACTGGAATTTTCCAGCACAACCATCTCTGGGGTTTACAGAAAATGGTTCTCTGGGTAAAAATGTCTTATTAATGCCAGAGAGCAGAGTGCTTCAAGCTGACAAGGCAACAAAAGGTACACAGAAAAGCATCTCTGAACACCAAACACCTCAATCTTTGAAGCAGATGGGCTTCAGCATATCTGAGGAATATTTATTATATTAATATTAATCTGTGTCGTCAAAAACAATGCAAAGGGGGCCCAAGTCCATACTTGCAAAGTGTGCATAATGAAGTGACCTTTCAGTGTATTCATACAGAATATTTTAAACTAAACACAATTTTCACACTTTAACGAAATAAAAAATCACTTTAACAAAATATATTACATATACAGAATTACATATTTTTCCTCCTTATTTCCCCCTGTCTACACTAATGATCACAGAATTAAAAAAATCACTAACAATATGAGATGGATGAGCAGAAGATCAATGTTACTTGGGCCGAGCAAATATTTTAAACATGCAATCATGAAAAGTGTATGTCTTTGCCTTCTAACTACAGTTAGTGTGCATAACATAACCAGTCAAATGTGAAGTTACTGAATCTGGAAACACTTTGTGAACCTTTGACTAAATGTCAGAAAATGGTGTTGGTGATCTCGTGTAAAACTGTAAAATTCAAGTGCAGACTCTCTTAAAATGTAACAGTAAATTTATTTACAGTGAATATAGTGCAACAACAGTTCAACACAAAGTACTTCACAGTGATGATAGCGGTTCTCAAGTGCTCATGAATCTCGCTCTTCCTCAACACTCCCATGGAAAGATTTTCTCCACAGGAACCCACACACAGAAGACACGGGTACATTTTAGTGGAAACTAAGCAAGCCAGTAAGCACCAAAGCCGTGTGCTTAACGACCACACAACAGTTTCACTAACTGTTAGCCATTCACTGATACACACACACACACACACACACACACACACACACACACACACACACACACACACACACACACATTAATGGGAACAGAGGAGAGGCAAGGAGAGGCAAAAAAAAAAGACAGAAATGGCAAAACAGCAAGAGAGGACAGGAGGACCATGACAAAGACAACTTAGGTTGTTGCAAAAGTGGTTGCTCACATGTTATCTGTGGAAAAATCACAGGAAGCTGAGAAAAGAGTAAATAATTGGTTTCCTTTGCACCCATTGCAAAGTCCCGTTAGAGTGAAACTGAAGATGAAATATCATCACTTTCTGTAGAGGACTTGTGAGAGCTTTATTTTATCCCTGGCATAATTCCTGTAGGATCAGGGGAGATCTGTCGTACTAAAATCTGACAGTAAAAGAGTCTTTCTCAGTCATATTTCTGTAGCATTAAAGACCTCTGTGCACCTCCCTTTCATACACTCTTGTCTGTCATCTCCACTTGCCTCTGGTGCTTTTATTTTCATTTTATGTCCTCTCTCTCCCTCGTGAATTTACTGGATCACACAGCGGATATCCTCCCAGCAGCCCCCTTATCAGGACATTTTCAATAGTGTGGCTGAAAATAGAAAGCAATGGCTGGCAGGTTGCTTCTCCGTTGTCACCTTTGGGTTACAGATAAAGAGACTCTTGCAGCAGCAGCTCATATGGTCATCACCATGAAAGTACAAGACTTTGAGAACTTACTCATGTTATTTCTGACTAAAGATAACTGTTCATTCTGATTTGGGTGAACATTTCACTGAGTGATCAACGCTCATACAAGATAAACCAGCTAAGAGCTTTCTGTGATGAGCAAGAGCACACATTGCCTTTTCAAATTTCTTGCATAATCACCTTTCTTCTGTTTGCGGGACTCTTGAAATGTCTTCTAATCAGTCAATGTGCTGTGAATTGTAATGAGGCTAATAAAACAGTTTTGTGCTTAATTAAAATGTACAATTTCCATACTTATAATCACTGCATGCCTATCCTCTAATACTGCGATAACACCAAAGCAGGTTGCTTAACTATTTCCTAAATAGCTCTACTAACCCTTATCTTATAGCTTCACTGGGCAATGCATCGGCAAGAATGGGCACTTCAAAATAGATCCCGGAGAACCGTCTGAGCAAAAAACGAAACCGTAAAGACTTCTGCGCTGTCTGAGAGGGACTCATGTTCAATGTTCCCTTTCTAAGAAATAATCTAATACCTCACAACTTTCACTCTACCATCTGAGCAGTTGTTCTCTAAAGTGCTGTCATTACTTTGGGACTTTTCGGATTCTGTGCAGATCCATTTTGAACCCTCACTCTAAATTAATTCACCAATTTGAAGAACAGAATGAGGGCAAATATGATCCAAAAAATTCCATTAATTCTGGGGGGTATGCACCACTGAATTTTAAGCACTGCGTTGAAGCAGCGTTTTAATAGCTATATCCTCACATACTTATTCTGTCTGCGCCTCGCTTTTAATAGAATTCTTTCGAACGTGTTGACATAATAATTCCATACATTGGCAAACGTAGAGAAAATGAAACATATTCACCACGGTACATGGGAGCAGAAGACCAGATAAGTGAATGTTAAGTCATGCAGTGCTTCTCCCATTTGAGCAGTTGAAATTGCTGAGCTGACATAATTAAGAAATTCAAAGTGAAACACTCTCTGTGGAGTGGGAAGTTCATTTCCACGTCTTCAGTTTTATGCAGTGGCAATATTAACACACCCTAGCCAGTCTGTGAGTGTCAGTACAGCGAATATTTATTGGTTGAGGAAAAAAATTATTAAAGAGCAGGTAAAGATTTTGTTCGTGCTCTAAAAGTGCCGGTCTTCTATTCCATTTTCTGTTTTGTGCAGTAAAAATGACTGAAGAGTGTTTATCTTTTTTCCCCTAGTGTCTTCAATTATACAAATGATGCAATCCTAAGCACATGGTTTGTAACCTAAATACGAATAGTATTACAAAAGAAATCTTCTTGCTTTATGTAACTGCCTAATTTAAAAGGTTTTTTTTTAACATTTCATTTTGTGTAATATTTTGGCAAAACTTCAGAAGGACTTAGGGATGAACCTAATTCATTTAGTTGTTAATGGAGAGCAAATAAAATGAGAAGGAAGGAGTTATAACGCACAGCATTTTTGTTTCCTGACTGAAGGTTTATTGTCAGTATTCAATAGCTTTAATGAAGTCATGTTTTCCCATCTGGAAGTGTTCTCAAAACCAACATTTAATCCAAAACAATGGGCTCTGCCTACACATAATTATTGTAACAGGTAAACGCACTGACCTAAAGATTTTTTTTTTCAAATACTTTGAGGCATAAAGAGAGAAAAATGTGAGAAATGATAATTTTATTTAGTTAATACTGACAAACTGAAAGTTTGAAGCCATTCATGGGTTGGACATCACGATCGACGGCATATTTAAGAAGAAAAAACAGAGGGGGTGGGAGAGGAAGGATACATAAAAAGAAAGGATATGTGTTCCAGGCCAGGAGACAACAGCCTGCCAAACTCCAATCGCTCTCTTCTTTTCTCGGGGGGGTCAATTCAAAGCTTTCCCTTTAGGTTACAGACTATTTTTCTATTTATTTATTTATTTTTTGGTTCAGCTGTTACTGTCCACCTGCCACATCTAAAGAGACGTGCCCTGGAGTGTATGTTGACACTGTTCCCAGGTGTCTTGGCTGAGCAGCGAGCTTACTGCTGAGTGGAGCACCGTTTCACTCGCTATGCAAATTCATTTGCAGCTCACAGGTTATGGGGAGCTGGTTTTTCTAATCTGTCACCAACGGATCAGCACGGACTCAAATTATATTCTTTTATTCCACAAACAAATCATTCATAATCGATACCTATATCACTGCATTACAAAATATGTGCACATTTATTGCATGTCTTAAAAAATGAATTATCGTAGAATCAAGATCACAGATCAGATTCAAATTTTGATGTGACCACTTTCATGTTATATTCATGCATCTTTATTGGTATTGGTCCTGTGTACAGGCAGACGAGCTTTCCTGCGGCTCATCCCATCTCTGTCGGTGTCACACAGACTGACACATACAGGCATTTGAGGAATAGTCTTTAGAGGATATATCAGTGATATTTAAGTGCCTCAGTGCCAGATAATCTTAGCAGGGTTTTACTATTCTGAGACAGTCGGTCACTTGTTCACATTGTTTTGGCGTAATGCTCCACACTCTGATCACTGAATGAATAATTCAGCATCCTTGTATTATATTCATTTTAAGTACACAGACTGAAAAAGTTCAGATGCATATTATAGCGATGCAGTCACATCTTTTGGATGGGTGTTGTAACCTTCTTGGATTAGTTTAAATTATTGAGAGAAGGCACTGGAATAAATATATTTCACACTAAATGATTTGTGCGTGTGTCTATCTATTGTTTTTAGTTAATTTTACACAAGCATCATCAATAACTTGGCTATTGTCTCCTCTGTTTAGTCAAAGTGAAAAGTTGTGGATTACAGAGGGGTATGTACTGCATTGTTTTATTGTTTTTTTTAGCTGGGCATGTCAACTTCCTGACATGTCTGGCATTGCACCAACACAGTGCATAATTAACAAAGAGATATGACACTGTCATTAATCACTGCATCTGCAGAACATCAAGAAAGTTAATAAGCATAAATTAAACATGAGAATATTTATAACTGCTGTGATTCTCACAGGAAAGAAGTGAAACTAGAACTAATAATAATTTTAACATGTTGGTAAAATTTGAAGATTAGTGCTAAAACACAGCAGGTGGGATGCTGAAACTGGAAGACAAGGAGAAAACACATGTTATATATATTTAATGAATATTGTAGTGTAGTGATTGCTACAGCACCTATTAAACCCTTAAATAATTAATATTGACAGCCACATTGATGCAAATGCAAAGCAATGGATTTTGTATAGTGAGAAATCATCCGACTGATCCTCTGAGCATTGTCTTCCTGCATGAGGGATGAGCAGAGCTTGTTTAAATTCTATCTCCACTTACAATGATAAGTTGTTTTGATCTCAATCATCCATCTATTTTGTATTTTCAGACTAATCACAAAGATGCTGCACGTGCAGCTACTTGAGTCTCTGCCTTTTTGTTTAAAGCATAATCTCTGAGAAAATTAAAGAAAAATATAGCACGACTAATTTATTCACCAGTTTAATAATCATGTATATAATGGTTTAGGATGTAATAACTGCACCCTTGACACAAGTCCGAGATCCAAAACTTTCATTCTGTCACTTTGACTGACCATCCATGTATGACCTCCTTGTATGACAAACAGTTCAGATGTGCAGCAGGCAAAAAAACTAAAAAGCAGCATCAGGAAACACAAAACTGGGAATACTAGAGGAGCAAGAAATAGTGAAAGGCTGATTAATTTGAATAACATGTCAATCTGCCAAGTGACATTGGGTAAGAGGGGAGTATATGAGAGTGAATAACTGATTGGAGACAGGTGGTGCGGAAAATTAAAGGGAAACTAAACCAGAAGTAAAACTACCTGATATGCAAGAATGATTTTGTAATAAAACAGGATGTGACTAAACAGAAACCCCAAACCATGACATGTTAGCAATTTTGTCATTTTCTTTTCCATTTTTGTGTTTTTCCTCTGAGTCTAAGGGACATGTTTAAACATTTAAAAAGTTAAAAATGGTTCTTTTTTTTTCTTGTAAGTTTAAAAATGTGACCCAATTCAGCTCAGTGCACGCGGGCCAGGGCTTCTCCACTCTATTGTACACTAAGAGTGTAAATATACCATTATTGAGCCACTTTACTGATTTTATGACTGATGTAAAGAGGTGCTATGAATACACAAGCACTTTTCTTTAACACTACTCCATAGTTGGCAAAAATGTATTAAGGCTTTAATTATAACCAGGCAGAAGCCTTAACGTTGTCCATGTTTGTTATAAAAAACAAAAATAAATAAAACTCATTATAAATCATGCTGCAGAAACTTAATTGTTTTCAAGCTTAGTGTACCTTCAGGCATTCAGCTGATTTACACACATAGTGGTATCCACCTGAGGTATATCTCTAACTGTATATATAAAGAGACAGCTACAGTGTGGGCAGATTACTCACTAGCTGCTAAAGTGAAGCATATGAAGTTAAACCATTGTAATATTAATTATCCTCATGATTGTTTGTTATGATGTGGGTTTTAAAGTGCTAGTGGTGGTCCCAGTATTATATTTTAATGTGATTTGTTTGGCTTAGACTCTCTCGAGGAACTAAAAACAATTTCTCTGGAGAAACTCATTGCTTAGTTCTGCCTGTGAGCGTTCAAATACATAGCTTTGACTGACTTCTGACAATGCAGTGGAAAATTAATTCACACTAAAAATAACTTTCGAAAATCCCCAAATATCAACTTACTCCCCCTGCCTGCTTCCGTGTTGCTACTTACTCATACAGCACTTGTCTTGAAGCAGACTCTCATGTGGATCGACAGTTTAAAATATTGACATGAGGAATTTGCAGACTGTTTTTTCCCCATCTTTTCTACAGTCAAATCAGCTACAGTTACGGTTAATGCTCTTTTCAGATGTGCTGGGATGCTTTGCAAAGCTTTTGGCTGGGGATTAATGTGTTTCATGAGGTTTCAGTGGCTGACATTTTCTATGATTATCATGGGGTTGTCTTACAGGTCTTTCAGTCTTATTGCTCATCTGAAAGTGTTTATTTGCTGCAGTAGACCTTGTTCTGTGTACTTGTAAACTCAACGCCTCCTTCCTACTCCACGGCGGCCTCTTCCTTTTCCTCTTTCATCTTCATCACATCCTCCTCCCTCTTCCTCTCGAGGTGTCATTGATGATTTTCACAGCCCCTCCTCTTGTGTGACTCCTGCAGTCTCTGCTGCTCTGCTGCTGTCTACCAAAGTGAATTATGGAAAGATTTGGAAGGCTGGTTAGCATGGGAGTCAGGATTTGGGCTTGCTTAAAAACCCAGAGTACATAATTCATCAAAATTAACATCAGTTATAACTCTGCATCACTATAAACACTCATAAATTGTTTACACTTCTACTCACACACACATAGAGCCACACTTTGTCTCTTTTTCAATTCAGGAACAAAATGATATGATTTGAGGGAATTTCTTTTTAGAAAAAAAGGAAATATTTGATTTTTTTAAGTTATAGTCTGGCACTGACTTTATGAGAAAACTTTCCAGTGAAATGTCAGATAAGCAATGGACGTCTGGCAGCCTCATCAGTGTTTACCCACGAAAACTTGACGATTCCTGTATATTTTTATCATATATAGAGGGCAAAACTTCATATTTGATATTTGCTCAGCTCCGTGTGAGCTGTGAAGGTGAGAATCCACTCTAATTTGCATTGGGCATCGCTGCTATGTTAAGGTTGAAGTATTATTTCTGGATCATAACTTTCTTTGCTGTTGGCCAGATATGTGAAGTTGATATAACGTTCAGCTCTGTCAATCTCCCTCCTTCCTCACACTATTAAGATTTTTATTAGTCATGCGGATGATGTAAAGCCGGTCTGCCTGTCATGATGATATAACCTCTTCAGAGTCAATTTCCCAACATGCACATCCCTCCATACACCTAAGAAAACAGAAACTTTCCCCTACTGCTGAAATATTCGTTTGTAAGACAGCACATCGATCATCACAGGTGGTAACAAAATATAGAAGAAATATTTGATGTAAAGTTGTGTTTTTGATTTATATTTCCATTTAAATCTATGCTGTAAGATATGCCTTTTAAAATCTGCTCCTGCAAAACATTAATTTTGAAGCAGATGGTTCTTAAAAATTGGGGATAGCGGAAACCGTTATTCACTTTTACCCATGCTGTTGAAAGTCATCCGTTAGTCGGTGCACCGTTTGGGTACAGGCTGAAATATATCTGGATGGATTTAATGGATTGCTATGATTTTTGGTACACAGTCACTTCCCCATTAAAAATGAGCAACAATAACTTTGGTGAGCTTTTAATTTATAGTCTTACACCATCAGATCAAAATTCAGTGCTCAACCAAGTGGACTGGCATGTGCACGAGATGTGTTTGTTGTTTAGTTTAGTATCAAATACCAAAAGGTGAGCAAGTCAAAAACCTCAAATTTGATAGTGAAAATAGTAAAACGACTGCATTGCACATTTCTGTACGTTTATTAAACCTCTGTTAACATGCTTACAGCACTACTGTGACTACAAAGTGCATTGCGAAAAATGAAAAACATAAAAACGCAAACCAAAGCAAGACTTTTGCTTTCGAGTGTAATCGCAGCATTCTTTACAAAACTCTAGACTCTTCTTCCCCATCACCTGTGGGCTGCCTGCAGATAAATTAATTAAAGCCCATGTGATTATATAAATAAATAAAACACAAAGCAGGGTCAACAATTTAGCCACTAATACCCACATGACAAGGAAAATCAAAGCAGGAGGTTTGGTTGCGTTCCACCCTGGGCGAATTGCTAAATTGTCACTTCTGAGAATAAGCAAATCAAAATTAGAGACAATGAAATTAAGAAATAGTAATCATAGAACAAAAGTCTCCAGCAGATTACGTGATAACAGGCGGTGATGGAGTGAGTCCCCCTTACAGTGCTGACTGCTAACTTCAAATGATGAATGATTTCTTCCTAAATCCACATCAAAACCAACGAAGCAACAGAACTTTAAAATCAGCTTAACAATTTTTACACCCAGCTTGTTGCCACGTACCAGACGGTGTGCAAATGTGGTTTGATTTTAACATATCACCCTCCCTCCCCATGTTTTCTGTCACTCTTCACTGAACACAGCTGCTTTGAGGTGAACGCTAAAATGATGGTGATAACATGTCGACAATGGCAATTCACAGCAGGATTTGCAGTCAAACACAGTTTAATCTCTGCGTACCTGTGAGAATTGAATGACCTTTATTCAATTACAGCTTGCCACGTAAGGAAAGGTCCCTCTGGCTAAAATACATCAGCTTATCAGCCGTTTAATCCTTAGCAGTGTGTAACAATAGGGTCCAACTGTAAGGCAGTCGGGGAGGGCACGGTGAGCTAAATTGTGGTACTAATTATTTGTTTTTGTGATCATTAGCAACATCAGTTGTCACAACAGTTCTGCATTCCTTATATCCTGAAACAAGTGGCAAAACTGATTTGTCTCATGTGGTATATCAGGAACATCAAAAGTAACAAGTCTGTTAAAAAAAAACAAAAAAAAAAAACAGATCCCATTTTTATAACCAGACAGCTGGTCACTTTTAGGCGTCATGAAGGCTGAGCACAGTATTGTTGTTTCGCGTTACATGAAAGATCACTGAGCTTTACCTTTTGAGACCTGTCAGTTTGATAAAAATAAACAAAAAACAGGCGGTTACTGGTAAGTTCTTTAGCTAAAATGCGATGATGGATACAGTAAGTAAAAAGTAGCAGTACAGAATTCTTCACAGCGTCCAGGTAATCCATGAAGGCTCAGCACACTATTGTTGGTTCAACAAGCTTTGTCACCAAATTGAATTTATTAAAAGTTGAAGCAGGCTGCTCAATGACATTTACCGCACAACCAAAGTCGCCCTTCATTCGGGAAAAACATTTCACGTGAAATAGATGCTTGTGCGCCACCTTTTCGGCAATCTTTTCACTCTTACAGAGGTATTGATTGGATATCCAGAAGGACAATAAGGATTACGCCCCTGTTTTGATAACCACTTAAATATTGCTTTTAAGCAATTGCGCTTGTGAGGTCCTATTCTAATATTTGTTGGCTATGAAAAAAGGAAATTATTTTAACCAAGTTGTATCAGATTTTCAGTTGGCATCCTCTTCCCTGGGATAGAAGAAATCTACTGATGCCCACAGGCTGTGAATATGTTTCTTCATGTAGGAGAAAAAAGACTGGAAATTAGCAATTTACTGCATTCTGTAACAACTTTGCTAAGGTTGCTGACTACTGAAAAACCTGCAATCATCTTTTTAGTTTTGCCCAGAAAACACAAAAAGCTTTCAGAGGAAAAGGAGAGACGGAGGCAGAAGCAGGAGCAAAATGAATGTGTTTAATGATAGTTAAACTTTAAAAAGACAACCACTGAGTACAAAGAAACCTATTGTGTAACTTACGAGCTGTTGAAAAAAATCGGGTTAAGTCGATTAAAAGAACACAGTACTTCACCTATGGGAGGAAACGGACACAACCAAAAGCCTTAAGCACTGCCTGGACAAAGGCACTCTGGCCCCGGCCATCTGCTTTTCCAAAGCTGAAGTATTCCCAGTGTGTTGATTACTGAGTGGAGTTAGTTGAGCACGACTCACTGCCTCAACAGGAAAAGGGAGGTACTCGAGACAGTGGAGAGAGCAAGAAACAGCACACACAGACGCAACAATCCACAGTTGACTTAGGGATGAAGCAATCAGCAAACAGCAACACTCGAGGGCAACTAAAGCTATGCATATTAATTTCAAACTTCACCATATTCTGCACAGCAGCTGTCAAAATATGTTATTCAAAGTGTTCCTTTAAATCCAGATATAGCGATACACATGTTTATTTATAGTGTGAAGCAGGACACTCTACTACATGAAAAAAAGATTAGTTACACAACAGAACACCTGATTTTATTAAAGGTCAAAGTCATTTTTATTATCTCTGAGGAGCAACTTGGTGCACAGTTATCACCAACAGTCAACACAGAAACAAGTCACGCAAAACAAATAAAGCTGCATCACTTCATTTAAAAGGATACGAATAAGGGACAAATGAGTTCAAAACAACCTTAACTTATTTAACAAAGGGTAAGCAGGTGAGTGAGGACTGACTGGGCCTAATTAGAGACTCTGATCTTTTACAGCTGGAAGAGGTTGTTTAGGTTGTTTCTAGCAGTTAAAAAAAAAAACTCTTTACCTAAAGAAAATTACCTTTCTCTGAGTACCAACTCAATGCAACGAGGCTAAAGCATCTCATGCAATTTGAGTCAAGATCAAAACTTTTGGGCTTCGTAGTGCTTCTGATGAAAGTACAACAACAGATGGACCTTCCCACATAATTCACCGGTGTTTGGATCAAAAGCTGACATTGTTGCTGCCTGTCACACTTGTAAAGCCGTACAACTTCAACAGCCTGGAAACAAATAAAACAAAGATGAGCGATAGAGTTCTTCATGAAGTCTTCGTTTTTTGGCCAACTGATGTCCAAAAAGAAATCTTTACTCTAGTCACTTAATTCATCAAAGACCAGTTCGATTGTTCATCACTGAGCAGCAATGCATTGATGGGAGTCATCTGATCTTTGTATGGAAAATAAAAAGAAAATTTGTGTCATATTTTGGGGATTTACGTATAAGACAAATGCACAAAAAATAGCATTACATAAAAGATTACAGAGCTTTACCTTTTGAGACCTGTCAGTTAAAAAAAACAAAAAACCCAAAACAAAACAAAGCAAAAACACAGGTGGTTACTGGTAAGTTCATCAGCTGAAATGTGATGATAGATAAAACTGAAAGCAGGGAGAAGTCAATAAAAAGTAGCCGTACAGAATTCTTCGCACCATCCAGGTAATCCAGGACCCTATTACGTGGAGTGCTCTTGGCATCCTCAACAACTCTGCCTGCCCTGTAAGAAAAGAAGTGAATCCAATTTTGTTTGAATTGCACAATATCCTCAAAGGTTTTCATGATGAGAGCGCCAAAGGCCTTTAGTCACTGAATGATTTTGATGGCTTTATTTTTAGGTACAGATAAAACCACTGAACACTTACTGTGACAAGGAACCTGATGGAGTTCAAATCACTTCATGAAAATAAAGGAAAACTTTTCTGCACATCTTAATGAAACATCGGTATTATCTTGACTGGGACATTAGTTTCCTTTCACTAACCTGTGGAGATTAAAAGTCTCCTCCATAGAAAAACACATCCAATTGTGCTCACCTGGACTAGGACGAACATTCAGTCTGCTTAAATCTTCAGTATTAAAATTCCCACAAGTTGAGAGTCTATATCCCATGCTGGAGGTGAATTACTAGTAAGTACTCAGCAGGTTTTTCACTGTGTCCATATAAATACGTTTGGCGAGCCTTTCTTAACTTACCTCTGCACCTTGTTCCTATGAATATCGCCCCTCTGATGAAATGCTTACCTGAATAATTGTGTTTTAAGAGATTGTGACCCAACCAGGGGTTAAAATGGGACATGGGAACTGGGGGACTCTAAGTGTCCAGTGTAGCTGTGCAGTGGTGAGAAATGATTCTCTTGGGAATAAATCACAAAATAATTTCTTTTGTGAACTCTGGTATATATTTTTTGCTACTGCGGGTTATTGCCCTTTGTAGTTTTAACCAATTTCATGAGCTATCGTAGTTCCTTTCCAGTCCCTAGCCTGTGTATTGTCAGTATAACAGTATAATTTGTCATTAGCTTAAATTCATATTGATGATACTACCTTTTGGAAACAACATAAATTAAAGGCCCCAAAAGGTCACACATTCCTAGAGATTGGTTGGCAAGTGGTTCCTGGAGGTTGCTGTCAGTCTCTAGCTGAATTTAGTGGCAAAGAGCGATAACGTACTGCTGTCACGTTTGCTGTGGCAGACGGTGGAGAATGGAGAGTAAGTGTGGACCCAAATGCAGACAAAGGAGACAAAAGTGGAGTAAGAAAAAAGTGAGTCAGTGATTTTTACAAACAAAAGGCTGTCACAGTACTGGATTGTGTGACCCAGTGTTTGAGTTTTTATGTATCTTTTGTATTCATTTGTGTTCTAGTTTAGCTCATCTAGTTAATTTCTAGGTTGCTGTTTAGTCCTTTGTTTCTTAGTTGTTTCTGTCATCTCCCACTGTACTCAGTGTCCCTGGTTCGTGTGGCTACCTGTCATGTTTCATGTCTGTGTGCTTATGTTAAGTTCATATCATGTCTAATCTCCATGTTTCCTGTTTTACTTTGAAAGAGTCTGGTGTTCATCGTATGTAGTTTCACTTCCCCTGTCCTGTCATTTGGTTCATGTGTGTCAGCTGTTCTCCCTCATGTGTTTCCACTTCCCCTAATCATCCTTGTGGGTATTTAGTCTCTGTGTTTCATGCAGTCTGTGTCACGTCATCTGTGTACCTTCCCTCTGGTCAAGTGTTTTTCAGGATTCTGTGCAGTTCATGTTTGCCATTTGGTGTGTGCTGTGTTTCATGCACCCGCACGATGAGGTTCCGTGCAGGTCATGTTCACGTCAGTTTTGTCACGCCATTTGGTTCAGTTTCCATGCATCTGCACAGCATTCTGTTCACAGCGATCATAGTTATTCCTTTCAGTCATATTAGTGTTTTTCCAGTTTAGGTTTTTGGTTAGTTGCGGTCTATGTCCCTGTTATGTTTTGTCTACTCCCCTCTGTATCAGCCCAAATAAAGGCTTGCTTTCAGTTTAAGTTCACTCCCGTCTCCTCACCTGTGTTCGCACCTGGGTCCACCACACTCTCCACGCGGTCAGCCCCCGCTGACCGTGACAAAGGCACAGATAAACAGTCAAAACTAAACAAGGAAAAGCTAAACACAAACACTAGGCATATAGAAAAAATACAGAAACTCAAGACAGGACAAGTCTGAGACTAGGAAACATGAGGACAGATTAGCAGAAGGTCCAACAACAGGCAGAAAAATACCGAGGGCTAAATACAGAAAGGATAACGAGGGCATGGGAAACAGGAGGGAAACACAGCTGGAACTAATCTGACACAACAAGACAAGGAGGAAGCCAAACCGGATACACTAAATACATAATGCATATGAATAAAAGGCTCATTGTATGTATTCAGTCATGTCTGTCTTAACAATAAGAATCCACTTAACTCTGAAAAGGCAGTGGAAACCCCTCTGGTGGTGGGGCAATTCTTTGTTTACGTTAAGAAAAAAGATTATGCCTCTAAAACACATATCATACAAACACGACATTTTCTGAGCAAAGATTTATTTATTTATTTGTGGTTCTTTTTTGAAAGGTGAAATCATCTAATTTCTCTGGAGACTCTTCCACCACCTTTGATTTCCCTCTGGCATCTTTACCTTTTTCCTGCCCATCAGTCAATCTCTCTGTCTGGTTCCTTCTCTATTTTGTATTCTCTCACTGTGGCAGGGAAGATCCCAGAGGCAGATTGCTGGAGTCGAGGAGCTCTTGTGCAGTAATAGCCCATTACATGTTATTTTTCTCACACAGTGTCACTCGTTCCCAGCTCGTTCTGTCACTCAGTCACCCTGTGAGTGAACCCACATCACTGACAGCAAACTGAGTCCCAGACAAGTATAACATGCACACCACTCAATCTTTTGATCTGTGTCATGGTCTTTTCAAGCCAATGAAGGAAACAGCTCAGTGTGATTAGTATGAGAGGTCTAATGATACAGAAGTTACAATCATAAAGTTTTCATCACTTTTCATGTGAGATCATATAAAATTAACTCTACTGGTCTTCAATTAGCACTCTAATACACCTCTACACCTTTGAAACTTTAGTTTTAATGAAATAGCTACAAAATCAGAAGGAATCTAAATGGAAAGCCCCGTGACATTTAGATTATTATTAATTATTTAGTTTTCCACTGTGCAGCTAATGGAAAAAGCAATATAATCAAATCTTACACATATGTTTTATTGAAACCTCTTCCCATATTTTTTTTTGAACTAATGCACTTTGTCTCTGTCTTTCCACCCACTCGGCCGCCCTCATATTTATTTGCTCATATTTATTCTCTTTATTTCCTCTCTCTCTCAGTGTACCCCCGCCCACCCTCCAATCCCACAATGCATTTTAGATGTAACTGAACTCTCATCAATAATGAGTTTAACTCACTTTTAATAAATAACTCACATATTTCTTGTGGGTGACATCTTATTTTGGTTTCAGCTATATCTCCACTGATTCTTTTCCTCTGGGACTAAAGGGGAAACCAAACAAAGCGTCTATTTAAAATGGTGTTTACATTTCAATAAATTAAGTCGGACCCCCTTATTAATGTATTCTGCGCAGCCTTCAGGCCTTCATAGCAGCAAACTCAGCTTGTTAAAGATTCACTAGTGCCAGAGCATAAAAGTATTTTAGATCAACAGCACAAAAAGGCTTTTTAAATTAATGCTGCACCAAAACACTAACCTAACCCCAACAATTTGAAAATCTGAATTACACAATAAAACTTAACTCACCAGAGGTCACTGCATCATCAGAATTTAATTTCCTTCTCAGTCCTCTCTTTACCTGCCTTTATTCATATGATAGCTGTTATTAAATACACACTGGAGTGTATGTAAAATATGAATGAAGGTACATTTCTCTATATTCGATGCTAAAGTGCATTTCTTTTTCTATACAAATGAATTCTGCTGTACTGGAAAAATATTTATTTTTAAAGAAGAATTATCTTCGATTGTAATGTCAGTTGAACTTATAACTGTGCCGATGATTATCAAAGTTGGCTCTCCACAGTACCTATTCCAGAAGTGGTCAGAATTTTGATATAGTGCACTGTTAAAATTATCTTTTCTGTCTGGAAATACGATTTTTCTCTACTTTGTTTTTATTCCATCCATAACAATTTACATACTATTAGTTCTGGTTATTTGGGATCTATGTTTTTTCATTATCTTTGTTCTTTTGAGTGACTATTCACTATGGGTTTTTTTGTTTGTTTTTTTAAAGGAGACATGATGACTCCTGTAGAAGAGTCAGTATTACTAAGGGAAAATGTGTGTTCCCTGACAGTTGGGCAATGGCTAAAGGTTGCTAGCAGTCGCTAGGTGAAGTTGGCTGCGAAGAGGTATGTGGTGCTGGACTGAAAATCAGTGCAATTGCTTTGGTCATTAGCGGGTTACCTGGGTTGTCTGCAGTTTGCATGAAAGATGCTGGCTTGTCTGGAAAACTCAACAACAGCAGCTAGTGTTTCAAAAGGCTTAACTTCAACTTTGAATATTAAGGTGTCTGTTTTGCTTTTTTCTGTTTCACTATAGCTCAGCGAGTGATTATAAACTAGCTGAAAACATTTTGCCATCTTTCATGCAAATTTTGGACAACAATGGCAATCTACTAATGACCAAAGCAATTACAAGGAGGTTTTTGCACCCTTGTTTCACCTAGTTTTGCCTAGTGTAAACTAGCAACCTCCAGCAACCATTTGTCAACTGGTTAGAGAATACACATTTTTTTCCCTTAGCATTGATGCCAGGGGGTCACCAACCAGTGCACACGTCATACTTTCTCAAAGTGGAAAGCGGCTACAGTGCCATGAAAAAGTAGAACATCAAACAAATTTTAATATTAGACAAACACAACCCAAGTAAATGCAAAACTCGGTTTTTAAATAACAATTTCATTTATAAAGGAAAAAGGCTTTCTAAACCCACTTGGACCTGTGTTAAAAAGTAATCGCACTTCTAAACCTAGTAACTAGTTGTGTCACCCTTAGTAGCATGAGCTGGCAATGAGTCTCTCACATCATTCTTCTTTGCATAATTCTTTAATTCAGCCACATCGGAGGGTTTCAAACATGAATGGTCTCTTTAAGGTCGTGCCATAACATCTCAATCGGATTTAAGTCCTGACTTTGACTAGTTCCCTTTAAAACTTTCATTTAGTTATAGCTATTCAGAGGTGGACTTGCTGGTGTGTTTTTGATCATCGTCCTGCTCCATAACTCAAGCGTGCTTTAGCTTCAGGGTATAAATGAAGGCCAGATATTCTCCTTTAAGATTCTTTGATAGAGAGCAGAAATTATGCTTACATCAATTACAGTCATCCGGAAGCAGCCCCAGACCATCACGCTACCATCATCATGTTTGACTGTTGGTATGATGTTCTTTTTATGAAAGGCTGTGTTAGTTTTATGCCAGACATAACAGGAACCCTCCAAAAAGTTCAGGTTTTGTTTCATCAGTCCACAGACTATTTTCCCAAGTCTTGGGCATCATCAAGATGTTTTGGGGAAATGTGAGATGAGCCTTTGTCATCAATCATGAACTCTGATCTTAACTGAGGCAAGTGAGGCCTGAGGTTCTTTAGATGTTGTTCTGGGTTCTTCTATGACCCCTAGTTTTGACACAAGATCCTTTTTTATTATAATAAATTACATTTTTATTTAAAAACTTTCGTATTTACTCAGATTATCTTTGTCTGATATTAAATTTTTCTTAATGATCTGAAACACATAAGTATTACAAATATGCAGAAAGAAAAATCGGAAAACTAAGAACTGTTTTGTTTTTTTGTTTTTTTCCACAGTACTGTAACAATATATCTTCAAACCTTTTGATAATATGTGCAGTGTCATGTGGCCCTGTGAGGCAGGCAGAGTGTGGACCCAAAATGAAGGATATTGGAGACAGGACTAGAACTCAAACACAGATTTATGGATGTTAACTGCAGGAATTAAAAATCTCATACACAGAACAACGTAGGAACAAAACCTACAAGAAACTAGGACCGGAAGAACTAGGAGGAAAAACACAGCATAGAGGGACAGACAGAAACTAAGGGCTTAAATATACACAAGGTAATCAGGGAGATGGACTACACCAGGGAACACAGGTAAACTAAATCAGACTAACAAGACAGGGGAAGCAAAACTGAACACAATGCACACTGGACACAGACTATCAAAATTAGACAGGAAGCAAACAGAGACAGAGCTCCAGACTCCAGGCGTACTAGCCTGACTCAGGGAAGGAATAAACAAACACAGACACATGACTGACAGGAGACAAGACATGTTTGACACAACTAACCATAGAGACAGGGCACAGACAGTGGACATGTAGACATGACCAGAGCCACAGACAAAGATAACTAAATATTGCAATCTAGGGAAATAGATCAAAGTAAAAACTAATTACAGAGTACAAACTAAAAATTAAACTAAACACAGAGACCAAACTGACTAAATACAGGGGACGCAAGCGAGAACACACAGAGGCGAGACCAAAACAGACATGAAAGGGAACTGACTAAATAAAACAGGGAACTGAGAACTAGAAATATAGAAAACAAAACTCAGGTACTAGATGAACTAAACTCAAGGCTAACACAAAGCTTAAACATCCATTATTTCATAACTCCAAGAAGTAATCAAGAGCCCATAACACAACTCAAAACACAGGGTCCAAACACACAGAAATTGGGCTGCATTTAACATTTTTATTGTGGTAGAGGCTTGATATACTCTATATTAGGACAGTTTTATCAGGAGAGTGACGAATTCATCCTCAGTTCTTCTCTCTGTTTTGCTGCTGACAGTTAACTATTTTGGGGGGAGTGTTTTAGAATTCAGCATCACAACAGATAATTTTTGACATTTTCTCAGCTTTGCAGTGACAGTCATGAATTGGAAGGCTTTTCGTCTACTGCTTTTTTTTCCTAGCATGCCGGCATGTGAAATGTATTTTTTTTATTATTGTTAATATACCTACTTGACATTTCACAGTAGCCACATTGCTTTTGTGTGATTATAATCAAGTGTGACAAAAGGGCAGAAAGGTCAAACTGACTGGCGGAATGCTGAGAATGAAACAGCAATTTCTAAGTGCATCTCTTTTCTCAGCACGAACAGAAATCTAATTCCAACTCTTCTCTGCCCCATGATAGAGAAAAAAAAATACACTGCATGTTGAATGCAACACTCAGTCAGTCATTACATAAAGTGTTTTTTGGATGAAAAAGCACGGCTGTCTGCTAAGTACTATAATGTGGTTTTGTAAAAACCTGTAATGTTCTGTTTTCATTTACAATCCTGTTCTTTACTTGTACAACACCCACAAAAAGTTATGTTAGCTGGAATTTCCATGGTGGATGAGAAGACAAATGTTTTCCCATTCAAGCACTGCTATTGCATTCCATCAGAAATTTCTACAACGTTCATTCTGCTAAAAGAAAAAGCTGTGGAAAAAAATTAAAAAATCTGTATTTTGCATAAAATTGTTCCCAATTAAAAAGGACATTTGGGGCAAGATGCTGGAGGGAGGACAAAATTTGACAAAAACTGCTCAGTCCATCTACCTGGCATACAGCAGGTTGTGACACAAACAACCTGCAGCTTAACACCGAGAAGACCAAGGAGCTCATCATGGACTACAGGAAGAATGCTGACCCACATCCACCCATCCACATTAAGGGGACGGCTGTGGAGCGTGTGAGCAGCTTCAAGTTCCTGGGAGTCCACATCTCCGAGGATCTCATCTGGACGACCAACTGCTCCAAGCTGGTCAAGAAGGCTCACCAGCGCCTCTTCTTCTTGAGGACTCTGAGGAAGAACCACCTGTCCTCAGACATCCTGGTGAACTTCTATCGTTGCACCATCGAGAGCATCCTGACCAACTGTATAACAGTCTGGTACGGGAACTGCTCTGCCTCGGACCGGAAGGCGTTGCAGAGGGTTGTGAAAACTGCCCAGCGCATCGCCGAAGCACCACTTCCTGCCATAAAAGACATCTACAGGAAGCGGTGTCTGAAAAGGGCTGGGAAAATCATCAAAGACCCCAGTCACCCATCACATGGACTCTTCACCCTCCTGCCCTCTGGGAGGCGCTACAGGAGCCTCCGGACTAAGACCACCAGGAACCGGAACAGCTTCTTCCCCACAGCTGTCAGACTCCTGAACTCTGCCTCCTGACATCTGACCCACGTTAAACTCATGGACTGAACATACAAACAGACCCACAATGGACAACTGTACCCTCAAACACACAATAATAACATGGACTGAACCACCACTCACAACCACTAGCACTTTATATAGCCTCTGTAGAATTATCCACATATCTCACTTATCTTAACTGCACTACTGTATAGCTCTGTAATAATCATACGATAATTTTTAACCCTACAACTGTTTACAACTTGCATAGTTCCCATTTCTCTATAGCTGTATATCTCAGATTCTGTAAAGTTTTTCATATTTATATCCTGTTCATATCCTGTACATAGCTTGCACTCACTACAGCCTGTACATACTTATAGTTATAGAATATTCACAACATACTTCATACCGTGTACATTATAACATACCATAATAGACCCATTTCTGTAATATACTCACATATCTATATTATTGCTAATATATATTGTAATATATCTATATCACTAAAGCACTTCTGGATGGATGCAAACTGCATTTCGTTGCCCTGTACCTGTGCATGTGCAATGACAATAAAGTTGAATTCTATTCTATTCTATTCAATTCTACAGTACATACACTACTGTTATTAATAAGACATTAATGGGGGTGTCCAAGAGTTTCCTTCGTGGTGATCATGGATGCATGATCCATTGCCCCAGTTTTCTGTTCCTAGTTAACTGGAGTGGCACCTGGTGTCTTCTGCCATTGTAGCCCACCGTCCAACATGTTGTACTTTCAGAAATGCTTTTCTGCATACCTTGGTGTTAACTGTTGCCTTCCTATCAGCTTGAAGTAGTTTAGCCATTAACTCTGACGCCAGACAGGGTACAGGGTTTTTTGTTCAGAGAACTGCTGCTCACTGGATATTTTGACTTTTTCAGACCATTCTCTGAAAACCCTATTGATGCTAGAGAGATGAAATCACAGCAGATCAGCATGCCGACAAGCACGCCACCTTTCTTCACCATCGTGATGCTCAGCTTCAGCTTCAGCATGTCGTGTTGATGGACAACAAGCATGTCTTTCTGTTTTATATTTTTTCAAGCACAGGCTAGCCGGTATCATAATTGCAGCTTTTGACAGCATTGTTTGTAAATTCTTGTTTTGATCTCTGCGACACCCTCCTGATGACTTCAGACAGTTCATGAAAGAAGACAAGCTATAATCATTCAATATGTGATCTGTCTAGTCATTTTATCTGACAGCCAGACAGAAAAATCTGTGTAGTCTGAACCTGGTATCAAACAACATGACTGAGTTGACAACATGGCTCAGTTGACATCAGTTGAGTGTGCACTTAAAACAGAAGATGGAGAAATTGTGAAATGTTAGAGCTGCATTTGCTGCCGTGACCACTTTCAAACTTTCAGGGTCCACTTTTTGCTTTCATCTGTCTGTCTCTTCAGAGGGCTCTGCACTTTTGTGTACAACTCCCAATCTTTTCATCTGCTCTTCTTTACTGGTGGAACAATGTGTCCTGACAGTTGACAAAACTCTGTCCTCCCAGGGGCATAAACAGCTGGTACTGGTAACCTGATTAAGAGGTTCAAGATAGCATCTCGTGTGAGGATTGTAAGAGTGAGACAGGGATTGGAATGATAAAAAAGAAAAGATAACTAGAATGATAAATGTCCCGCAGTACTGCTATTTGGTTCCTAAGTCCTTAGGTACACACAATTGTACACATGTTGGTACTGATAACCACGCTGAAGGGCTGTACACAATGAAATAATAATGCTTGTGCAGTGGATTTTTCACAAGATGAGGTGAACAAAATTTAAGCTCATAGCATTGTGTTCCAGTTACTCTCCTTGTCTCATCTTCATCCCATATCTCTCTGCCGTCCCTTCATGCTCCAGATTAAGCATGATTGCTCTCGCCCTGCTTTTCATCCTTTTTATGTTGCAGACTTCACTGTGCTCTCAAGTGTTTATGGAAGCTTCAAAGGATAGAGATCTTGATAAAATAGGGTGTGTGTAGCACAGCTGACTTGTGATACACTGATTATTTAAAAAAAAAAAAAAAAACAAGAAAGATTTTTGTGGTGCGTGTGCAATAAATAACAAATTAAAGGAAAGAAAATCCCCTAATCCTACATTGAGGGAATTTGGTGATCAGCTTTGGTTATCTAGGGCATTTTGCTGGCCTTATAGATTCTGAAACAATCCAAACTATTTATGATTAGTTGGGCATGACGAGGTGATATGGGGACAATGTATTTATTGTACAGCATAACATAAAGATTTTTGTGATTTAGTCTTCATATGAGGACACAGGGTCCTAGGAGGTTAGGACAAGGCTAGCCTATAAAAATTTCCTACATTGGACATTAAAAACAAACTACTGCAGGCTCACTGAATGCAGGGAGGTGTTTCTAGAGCAGTGGTTCTTAACCTGGGTTCGGTCGAACCCTAGGGGTTCGGTGAATCTGTCTCAGGGGTTCGGCAGAGCCTCCGCCATGATATGCATGGCTCATTTTGTGCACCAGTAAAAAAAAACATATGTCTTGAATTTGAAAAAAATCATATTTTATTTTTCACTAAAGAGGGGTTCAGTGAATACGCATATGAAACTGGTGGGGTTCAGTACCTCCAACAAGGTTAAGAACCACTGTTCTAGAGTTTAGGAGCTATAAGCCACAAGGGTATGGTCTCCTCTGGATTTAACATAAAAAAAAGAGAGATGGACATTTAAAAGGTCTTAACATTGATTAGACTGGAGAGGCTGACTCGTAAGAAGGTCTCAGAACCTCTGCTAAATAGATGGGCAAGGCCACGTAATTTCTGAATTCATTTGGAAGAAAATCAAATGGAGCCAACAGCAGGGGAGATATGGGATGGCTGGGAACATCAAGAAAGAAACTACCTCTGACAAAACTGTGACAATCATGGCATTCATGAGCTCATTCAGTATCCAAAACCATGTTTGGGCAACAAACTGGTTGGGTCCACACTGGTTGTACTATTGCAAAAAAGATGCATCCCCAACCATCTGTGGGAAAAATGTATCATTTAATATCTTTTGATAGTTTTTAATCAAGCTTTTTTACTTTCCTCCATGTGTGACACTTCTGAGTTGTAGGGAAAGATAATCTTCTCCTCCACATTTACAGTATACTGATGACACTCAGGTTTATCTTGAAGTCTGGCCATTTCTGAGTGTTGAACTCGCATAAGAATCATCCTGTAGAGGTCTTGCTGTCACCAAGCTTAAGACAGCTTAATAATTTAAAAACTCAGAACAATTTTCCGTCATCCTGTATGCCTCGCGAAGGCTGTACAAAATGATTCCCTGGGCAGACTTGCCAATTAATCAAATCCTTCTACTGAGGTCTGCTCATATTTTTGTTAAGAAATTATAAGACATGTCAGTCAGTCAAGGGAGTTATTCACGCTTCGATTCCCACTGGACAAGACTTCAAGCTGTCTACACTTCCCTCTAAGCAGCAGCTAAGACCAGCAACTGCTTCAAATCGTGGCTGACAAACTTCTACATTTTACAAGAAAATAAGATCACATTGATCTTGTGAAAATCATGGTTTGATTTCGTCATATTACTTTCCAATTTTTAAGTATGTGGGGTTTTTTTTATTGTTGCTCTGGTTTCTTCCACAATTTCTTTTTCTACTTAAATTAGTTTATCATACCTACTTCAGGGGGACTGGAGGAAAAATGATAAGAGGTAAACTGTTTCTTAATGGTTCCCACTGCAGTTGCTTGATTTCACAAATAGAACATACCTTGGGAATTAACTGTTGCTTCATGTCCTTCATTCAAAAATAACCAGTAAAGCTGTGCCAGATTTTTGCTGGCACAGAAAACCTCCATGAGTTATTCATTCCAAGATCGTTCCTCTGAAGCGGTGAATCATAATTTTACACTTCAGTGGTAGAAGGGATTTTAACAAACCATCATCTGCTTGATGGTAGGCCGATACTTACATGCCAGCCAAAGGTAATTTACAAATTAGCCTAAGCTAATTATCTCCCTGTGTTTGCAGGTGAGCTCCCTGGTGTGTTTATTCAAACCTATGTTTTTGGCCATTGTTTTGCTTCATCTTTGTTTTCTGTTTGACAGTTCAGCTCTGCCTTCGCCATATCCAGGTCTTCTTGTAAGCAACCAGATCCTATGATGGCATAATGAGACTGTGCTGGCCGTTGACTTAAAGTGAGTCTGGAAACAGTAAAAAACAACAGGGAGGGATTGGGGTACAAGGGTTTTGTGTCTCTGCGTGCCACCATGTTAGTTCCTTAGTGACCATGATTATTCACAGTTACAGTGTGGTAAAAAAGTAAAGTAAAAAAAACACCCACCTACCTGCCATACCACTTCTAGAATTATTTAAAAAATAAAATAAAATAACAAAAGCTGAACAAGAAATAAAGTGCTGTACACTCAGTGGAACCGTTTCTTAGGTCTACTTTGCTAGTAAAGGCTTTGACCTTCTGCCACATCTTCAACCAGTTCTGAAAACACTCTTCAGAGATTTTGGTCCATATTGACATGACAGCAAGACACATCCAGGTACATCCATGATGCAAATCCAACACACACCAAAGATGCCCTATTGGATTGAGACCTGGTGACTGTAGAGGTCATTTGAGTACAGAATACAGTAGTTATTGTCATGTTGAAGAAATCTGTTTTAGATTATTTCAGCTTTGAACACAGTGCTGGAAACAGCCATCAGATGATGTGTGTACTGTGGTCATAAAGAGATGGATTTGGTCAACAACAATAGTCAGGCAGGATGTGGCGTTGAAATTATGCTCAATTCATACCAAAGGCCCAAAGTGTGCCAAGAAAAATGCCCACACTCTTACACGTCACCTCCAGCCTGAACCATTGATACAAGGCAGGATGGATCCATGTTTTTATGTCGTTTATCCCAATTTCTGACCCTACCATCCGAATGTTGCTGCAGAAATCAAAAATCATCAGGCAACATTTTTTCCTATTCTCAACTGTCCAATTTGTTCAGCCTATTCAAACTGTAGCCTCAGTTTCCTGTTTTTAGCTGACAGAAGTGGCACCATGTGCGGCCTTCAGCTGCACATCTAGTTCAGTAGCACATGTCCTTCAGCAACGTGTTGTGCAGTCAGAGATGCTCTTCTGCATACATTGGTTGAGTTACTGTTGCCTTCCTATTATCTCCAAGCAGTCTAGCCATTCTCATCTGACCTTTGCCATCAAGAAGGCATTTTTCGATCTGAGAACTGCTGCTCTTTTTAGACCAATATCCGTAGTTGTGGGAGAATCCCACTAGATCAGCAGAGTTTCTAAAATACATCTTTCTTTGCCATTCTGTTGTTTAGTAAACTTCAGCAGGCTGTGACATTGCCTACATGCATAAAAGGATTTAACTGCTGCTATACAAATGGCTGATTAGATATTTATATTAACAAGCAGTTTAACAGGTGTGCCTTATAAAGTGGCCAGGGAGTGTAGAGTATAGTGACGAAAGATGGTGGAAGTAGCCCCCTTATCAGTAACAACTGAATGTTGTACTCACAAATCAAACCTGAACTGCCTTCTGTGTGCCATGTTCAGTATGTTCAGGATACCAGTCCAGTCAGCATGTCTTTTCTCACAGTCCTCATAATTCTGAGGTCCTAAGACATGGATTTTGAAATGTTTGTGCACCTCACATAGTCAGCATATAGTTAAATGTAGGAGATATAGTTGAATGTAGATGACCAGGAGCATCCTAATATTGCATTCAGATACATCTGAGCTATCAATGTAAAAAAAACCCACAAAGAAAACCCCAAAAGTAGATCTGCAAATGAAGCTGGTACTTTTACGCAGCAGGGGTTGCAGAAAGAAACTGAATGCCATGCTCCTAATTGCTATTTGTACATTCCGGTATCCTGTCAGAACTTTAAAGATGAGAGAAGGAACTCTTGTTAGAGTTGCTCCTTGCCTCAGCTCTGGCAAAACAGCTATTTCTTGTCGACATAACACACAGTGTGTCAGCATGGGGATCCCCCTAGACAAGCAATTTGAAACTCCACTATGAGTTCAACCTGACGCTGAGAGCCTTAATCAGCATTGTTTCAAATCTTCTGGCTAAAGCTCGAACCTAACTTATGCCAGCTTTTCGAATATGTATCATCCTGGAATCAGGTTATATGGATCCCCACCCCCCACTGGCCAGCTACAAACTTATCTTGGAATATATAATATAAAACTCAATGTTTTAGAAAGAAACCAAAAGGACCATAATAAATGAATAAAACAACAAAGTACTGCGAAAAAACACAGTTGGGAAGACCTCGTTATTTATTTTGTAACCAGCAATTTAAGTTATTTAAGTTAAATTTAAGTCATTTTTAAAAAAAGGGGGGGGGGCTAATAATATAAGCAGAGTGCTCTGTCCCGGAGGGGTTTGAAATCTATAAACTTTTTTCTCACGTCCCTTGCCTTTATCATATGATGAATTACAATGTAGCCACTTGTCTGAAATAAATAATAAATAAAGTGGCTGAAAATCAATATCTGCCAGAAAAACACCACCATTTGAACAAGACTACAAACAGAAATGGTTTTTGAAGTCTCTGGATTCAGCTGGAGAACAAAGAGGCAGGTTGAAAAATAAAAACCAAATCCCAATTGGGCTGATTAAAAGGTCCAACAAAAAAGTTCACAATGTTATGAAATCCAACACTCCAAGAAACACCAAATCTATCTGGAAAGCAGAGGGAATACAAACATGGGAGCACAGAAGATTCAATGACAAATGGTGGGGTGAAATTGTCAAATTTGCTTAGGAAGGTTGCTAACTGAGTGAAGTGACCTGACAGTATCTATGTGGCAGCCACAATGACAACAGGTCAGCTTCTTAAAAAAATGTTACCTTGATTATCTGCTTCTGCATAGAAGGAATTCAGGCTGTCGCATAATTCGTAGGGTAATTTAAAAGAAACAATCAAGATAACTCACAAGTGGCAGAACATGTAAAATGTTAATAAATATTTAGCTTTTGGCAATGATAGGTGAAGGGCTCGAGAGGCTAAACTGAAGATATTCTGTGAGTATGCATGCTCTCTAGTGTCTCGCGCGAGTCTCTCAAATGTGTTACATTTGTATTTTTTATTGTTTTGATTTGTGGTCTCTTTTCTTATTTTCAATTTCTATGCTTCATTGTGTACTGTGTTTTATTATTAAAGTTACAGTCTATGAAATCTCACCACTAGGTGTGGGTAGACTGCAGATTGGAGTCTGTTTTCTTATCCCTCCCAATTCAAGTGCATAATCCCTATAATGGCTGCTGTGGGACAAAAAACTCTGGCTGTTGTTCTTTGTAGTAAGTGTCAGCTGTCTGTCTGCTGTTTACTTCAGCTGTCAATATTGCCTCTTTTCCACTTGCCACCTTTTACCTGGAGATGTTTGAAGTGCTAAGGAAGAAGATGACATTTTTTCCAGAGGTTGATTCTATTGTCTCTTTCCTCTGCATTTTCGCTTTTTTGAGGGAGGCTACCCCTTCTCAGATGATAAAACACTAGCATGATTCTTTTTATTTTGAGTCTAGAGGTGCAGACACAGACTAAAATTTGCCTCCAGATGCATACCAGTTCTCTTCTCCTTTGGTATGGCACGTATTTATAGCTTTCTCTAGCCACATGCCGTTAGGCAGAATGGGGATATCCAGCTCAATCACTGTATGTAAGATGACAGGGGAACATGACAGCTTTCACTGCTATTATGTATTTTTAATAGAATAATTTTAAGTTTATGAGAACACATCAACACACACAATAAGAAAACAGATAAATGTGATCATAGCGTTATTGCTTTTATTTTTTTCTTAAAGTTCTTATAGGGGTTGGGAAGCGCATCGGTAACTGGAAGGTCGCCGGTTCGATCCCCGGCTCTCTGTCCTGGTCATTGTGTCCTTGGGCAAGACACTTCACCTACCGCCTACTGGTGTTGGCCAGAGGGGCCAATGGCGCGATATGGCAGCCTCGCTTCTGTCAGTCTGCCCCAGGGCAGCTGTGGCTACAACTGTAGCTGCCTCCACCAGTGTGTGAATGTGAGAGTGAATGAATAGTGGAATTGTAAAGCGCTTTGAGTGCCTTGAAAAGCGCTATATAAATCCAATCCATTATTATTATTATTATTATTATTATAGATAGCTCAGTAATATTGTCAGTGAGAATTATTCTTACCAATATAGTTTTGAAGTGAAAATCTATGGAATCTTGTATCTGCCAGTGGGGACAAAAGGAAAAGAAAAAAGTTTCCTGATTAGCAGAGCCAACTCACAATTTTGAGTTATCTATAAATTTTCAACTTCATTTTTTTTTTTCAGTGACAGAAACATGTTTCCATTAGACTCTTTAATGTAGATGCTATGCAAACTTTGATTTGCATTTAAAATGTGAGATATAACCAAGAGATCTGTTTGGACTGTGACAGGTCATGGTCTGCGTTCTTTAGCAAGATTAATACCTCATTTTAGTGTTCAAAGTTGATATTAAAGTCTTTTTCATTTTAAAATAAACCATGTTAAGATGTTGCTGTAGTGCATACTACTGGATCTAACTATCATGAAGCCTATTCACAGGGCACATTTTGAATGCTTTTTGTAACCTGAGGTCAACTCTACACTGTGTGCAATATGAAAACACAGAATGTCGTGTCCAAAATGACAGAGAATAAAGACATAGCAATCTTGTAAACATGTTGTATACTGTGACTTTTCAGAAGAAAAGAAATCACCGAACCGCTAGTAACTTTTAGTCTATGTTTTAATGGTGATATATATCACGGGTATTATATCACCCTACCCTTCTTTAGACATTACCACAATAGTTCTCTTTTCATTTTGGATTACATATTAACCTGTGGAAGCAGCAACACTGTCCCTATTTCTGAGCAATTTATCAAGACTGTAATGGTTCCTGGTATTTATTCAGATACACTAAGAAAAGGATTTGACTCTTCAAACAGGTTTTTGTCCAACACGCCTAGGCTGCTTATGTCTTCCAATCATTAGGTAAACTAGAGAATTTCATTTCATTGTGCAACAGTGAACAGAGAAGAAAGCGAGAGCAAGAGATTGATGGAGCATTGATATGCTGCTGATATCAGAGGGGGTTTTTTAGGAAGCCTAGGACCAGAGGTAATAGTAACACTACCAGTTTATTAATTCTGTCTGTTTTACAATTGACTGCTTCTGAGAAACCTCCAGTGAACAAAACCAAAATGCAATTTAATCAGAACCTGTAGGAATAGACTTATATATCATAAGTCGTTTTAAGAATTCCTTTAAACATGCAACTTCACAAATGCATACAGCAAAACTTCCAATTGTGTTGCAAGTGAATTATTCATTACAAAACATGTGATGTATTCCTGTTCCTTCATTACCGAGTAGAACCGCTGCTCCTGCACATTAAATTCCAGTCAAAGACACATTAACATTTTACCACCTACAAATCCTCAGTGTATTTTTTTTATTCAAAAACAGACCGTAATTGCTGCTCTGTGGGGCAGACTTCTTACTGTCTAAGCTATCTCACTCGAGGCTTCCACCAGCCCTTGGCACAGAGGGAGATCTGCTTTAAAACAGAACTATTAAATGAGATGCTTATTTTGTCTTCCGGCATCCTAGGGAGGCACGCCACCGCATGCTGCTCCCCAGCTGCGCAACTCAGTTATGCCTTTCTTTTGCAACACGAGGAGTAGCTGTTTACATTTTGACATCTAGTATAGATTGACACAAGTTATGGGATTTAAAAGTTGCACAGAGGGCGTTAAGAGGTTTAGCGGTAGTTGCTGGTATATATGAGGCTGGAAGTGACATGAATATTTAGAAATGTGTCTGTGAGCATCCATTTGGAAAAGGCATGGGTGGATGCATCCAGATCCTAATGAAGGATTTTTCTTGTGAAACAGAGCAAGACTGTGGCTTTGTGGAAATCAAGGACCTAGTTCCTAGAATGAACTGCTTGTTCAGCAAAGATATAAGAACGGAGGTAAATTTTTTAAAAGGTTGCTATCTTGGAAGACTGAAATACAAATTAGGAAATGTTAAGCTCACCCTCACATTTTGAAACTGTCTCATCTGGCTTTTAGCTGGGAATGTTGCATACCAGTTGAATTTCTTGTCTGTGCTAAGAGTCCTAATGTGTAACCCATTCTCTGACAAGATGAAAATATCTTGATAGTCACAGCATAAGGAAGTAGCTAACTCAATATTGATCAAAATTAGAAGCTGTGTAAGAATGTGACTAGACAGTGACTATGTGCAGCAAAGTTTAACATATGCTGATATTTCATTTAAAATCATACCCATCACCAAATGAGAACAATGAGGCTACATGCCAATCATGATGAACTCACTGTGTTATAACTGACACCACAGGCTCATTTTTATCTGCCAGTCTGACCCAGTTTTTGAACCATCTCTGGCACTCACTTATAAATGTTTGATTACGCCTGCAGAAAATTTACATTGTTCTTATACTGTCAGATATGTAAAGGCGTGTTTTGCACTGACAAGCTGAATGGGCTTGCAAGAAAGGCAGAAGAGATGCAAAACTACAAAACAACACATCATCACAGCTTAATACTTCGAGCAAACCAATTCTGCCTGCAAAGACAATAGACATCCCGTGCTGCACACATTTCTCTGGGCCTCCATTGCTTTGTTTCTTTTGTTGTGCAGGTTATTGCATGCAAAATCAATAACTGCTTTCAGACACTGTTCATTAAACTGGGTTTCTTCACAGCTCAGTGAGAAACAAAGTCATCTTTTTATTTTGTATTCATTTGAGGGTGAGATATCACAGTGCCTCAATTGCCAAAAACCATCCTATATATTTTATTCATATAATTAAGTTTTAAAGCCAACTAAATCTCATATTGAAATAGTTGTAAGGTAATGTATTACAGACTGCTTGCTCCAAACCTGTCTTTTACAGAAGCTCATTAAATAGATGCAGTGGAAACATGTTTGGGGTTATTAGATAGGTAGTTGTTTTTGACAGTTTTGACAGTGCTGCTTTTTGATGTGCTGTTGATGTGCTTCTCCATCAGCAGGATGCCAGGAGAGTCATGAGTGTCTGTGTGTGTGGAAACTAGATGGAGTGCTCTGTACTCTAGCTAGACCGAGCATTTCAAAGGCTGACAGCCATCATTTTGCTTAAACTGTGAGACAACTCAGTGCTCATGTGAGCACAAAGTTGAGTTAGATGTATGCGATGAAGCAAGTTGTCCAAAGACTATATATAGCCAGTAGTTGTGGCTCTTGCATATGAGCCATCGATCCATAGTTTACAGTCACGTGACCAACTCACTACCTTGGCAGGTCGGTCACATGTTGTAGAGAATCGCTGACCTAATACTGCTGCCAGGAGGAAAGCTTTCAAAGTACACTGAAAAAAGTGATATTGGCTCCTTTTAGATATAGCATATTTTATTTTGGTATATCTTTTTAATTCAAATGAGTAATTCCTGTCTACATATATAATTCGAGTAACTCCAGAATACATTCCCTGCGTTTTAATCCAATTAATTTTAGTTAATTAAATGTAGCTCAAAATGCTTAAGTATGTTTTTCATAGCCTCCTGCTGGGCTATTTTGCACATGCGTTAGGACAGGCCACCATTTTGCGTGCGGACTGAAAGCGGACGTTTTGTGTGCTGCAAGCGGGCTCAAGTTAATCACACAACTTCGTGTAAAGGTGGACTAGCTTTGGAAAAGTAAACCTTTTCCGGTCGTTTTTGTTTTATTTTTTTACCTCAGTCAAAGCATGTTGACTCTTTAAGACGTGTGCACATGGAGAAAGAAGTCTAAGTAGTTGTACACCTCTGAACTTTGTCGTGATTTGACTTAAGCTAGCTATGTGCTCTATTAGCTACTGCTCTATTAAAAGAGTAATTTAAAACTGCTACGTTAAATTGTCATGTTTTTAGCTTAGTTCTGGTGGCACACTTTGTACTAACAAATTATGTAACGAGGCAATTTCTCTGTTGTAGTTAGCTGTAAAGTTCACTGTACAGTTGCCTGCAGTTTTAAATTGAGAAATCGTCCCTCCCGCCACAACATTGGCATTAATAGTCGGGCGGGGGAGGGGGCTTCTGAACGCACCTGCACAGTCAGGGGTGCAGTAGGAAATAAGTAGGATTGGCGTTGCACAACGTCTTTTGTGCAGAAACAAATAATGGTTGAAAACTGTGGAGGAGAATAACTCAGTGGTTGCCAATAATGTGAGCTCAAAAGGCACTGAGAGTGAGGTTTGTCAGGACTGAAATTAACTCGGAAAAGAAGTTGCTTCACTTGATAGAGCTGTTGAGTGTGAGACCTGTCAGCGGTCTGGTTTAGCATTTGAAACATCGCTACGTGCTTCCAAAACGCTGCATTTAATCTCAGAGAAAACTAACACAGAGAAGTAAAGCAAGTGTGTAAGTTCATCTCTATATGTTTGCATAGTATTTCCATGCTGAGCTTAACAACCGATGTATGGAGCCACAGCTGGACTGGCTGTCAGAGTTTTGTATTGAGGGGGAAAGGAAGCGATTTGTTTCGTACTTCAGCTAGAATGAAAAAAGACACAAAGCTGGAGTTATTCGGTGTCTTCATGCTGAACAGCTAAAACTTCTTCCCTCATTCTCCCCCCTCCCTCTCCTGTTGCTACTTCAATCATGAAACTGATCGATTATCAGCTGATCGGCTTTTCTGTCGCTAGTCCTGCCTCTCTTGTTTGTTAATCGCCCAGTTTGCGCTAGAAAGTGGAAAACGGCAGATAAACAACAGCAGCACGTTTAAGCTTGATAAGCTGTTGCTAGAATTTTTTTAATATTACTTTCTAGTATCCGCTTGTGTTTTCTGAAGGCACAGCCGTAATAGCTGTTGGTCATGATATCAGTTTGTATATGTGGTGAGAAGGAAACATGAAGGTGAAACCAGGAGATGTTTTTACTGAATCATTAGAGCTGAACAGGTAATGAAAAAACAGGTTTACCTTTTAGGTGACATGAATGAGTTGAAAGGAAGTTATGAACTGTTTCTGAGAGACAAATAACACCAGGATCCTTTTCTAAGTAGCTGGCAGCTGGTAACTGTGCAGGGGCGGGTCTAGCAAAGTGTTGTTGAGACCGAGGCCCTGTACAGGCTCTTGGTAAATGCATTGAGGAAATTAATGACTGGTTGTGCCACAATTTTCTCCAACTAAACAAAAACAAAACTGAAGTAATAGTCTTTGGCGCCAAAGAAAAACGATTACAGGTCACCAGAGAACTTCAATCTATACATCTAAAAACCACAAACCAGGCGAGAAATTTGGGTGTAGTGATGGATGCAGACCTAAACTTAGAAAAACACATTAAGACAACAACAAAGTCAGCTTACTATCACCTCAAGAATATATCAAGGATAAAAGATCTGATGTCTCAACAGGACCTGGAAAAACTAGTCCATGCATTCATTTTTAGTAGGCTTGATTACTGTAACAGCATCTTTACAGGTCTACCTAAAAAATCAGTCAGACAACTACAGCTCATTCAGAACTCTGCTGCTCGAGTCCTCACTAAGACCAAAAAAGTGGACCACATCAGTCCAGCTCTGAGGTCCTTACACTGGCTGCCTGTCCGTCAGAGGATAGACTTTAAAGTTCTGATGCTGGCCTATAAAGCTCTGAATGGTTTAGGACCAAAATACATCAGTGACCTCCTGACCCAGTATGAACCTTCCAGATCCCTCAGGTCATCTGGATCCGGTCTTTTATCAGTTCCCAGAGTCAGAACCAGACACGGAGAAGCTGCATTCAGCTTTTATGCTCCTTATATCTGGAACAAACTCCTAGAAAGCCTCAGATCAGCTGAAACACTCAGTTTATTTAAATCCAGGTTGAAGACTCACCTGTTCTCAGCTGCATTTGAATAAAGCACCAAATCCACACTTTTAAGCTTAAATTTCAAAACTTACACTAACTACTGATCTTATCTATTTCTGATTTTATCTGTTTTGATTTTATATACTGTTTTGTTTGTTTGTTAAGCTTAAATTTCAAAACTTACATTAACTACTGATTTTATCTACTGTTCTGATTTTATCTGTTTTGATTTTATATACTGGTTTGTTTGTTTGTTAAGTGGGTTTAGAGCTCTGGGTAGCTCCCCAACTGGGTCTAGACTGGGTCTAGAGAGTATTTTAAATTCAGGGAATTTAAAATAGAAAGTAGCTCGTCCACAGAAGGACTGGTAGCTCCCCTTACGATAAGGGTTCAGATCGCGCGAACAGGTGTGGGATTAGAGCTCTGGGTAGCTCCCCAACTGGGTGTAGACTGGGTCTAGAGAGTATTTTAAATTCAGGGAATTTAAAATAGAAAGTAGCTCGTCCACAGAAGGACTGGTAGCTCCCCTTACGATAAGGGTTCAGATCGCGCGAACAGGTGTGAAATGTGTGTGTTTAGTTAGTTTGTTTGCTTGTTTTAATCAGTTTTAAATCATGCTTTTTATTTGTTTTTGTTTCTAATGTCTCTGTAAAGCACTTTGAATCACCTTGTTGTTGAATTGTGCTATACAAATAAATTTGCCTTGCCTTGCCTTGCCTTGCCTTGTCAGGGGGCCAGGTAGGGCATTAAGGAAAGGGGGGCATAAATAATTTTCTTTCTTATTCTCATTTAAAATGTCTAGCTTTTAATAAATAATTATCTAAATCTTACAAGCAAAGTGGTGATCTGGTTAAATGTATAGAAATCCATTATTGTATGTAGTAAATATTAAGTCTAATATATACCCTAGTAATAGTAGTTCATATAGCACTTTTTCCTTTGGGAAGGTACCGTCTGTGCTGTCTGCAACTGTATTGAAGAAAAATGTTGAATCTAATTATTGTAGGAAAATAATTGTTTCTGTGCATTAAAGTAGATTACGTCAATTAAGCATTATGAGGCAGAGGGTGGGGGGTGGTTTCCTAATATTTTTGCTGGGAGTTGGCAGCCCTATTAGTTAGGTTGTTTAATATTTCTATGTACTGTTTAGAATACCTGAATAAGGAGGATGGTGTAAGTTTTTTAGGTTGATCAGTATTGCTGAAGTATAAAATATTTTGGGTGCAGTGTATTTTTTGTATACAGGTATAACAGAATAGTTTTAATGTTTTTTTTTTTTAAACTGAGTATGAACTTATACAAAATGCAGCAAAATATTTATTTAAAAAACCCAGTTTTATTTATTATAAAATACACTATATCGGATTCACATCGGCATCGGCAGATAATCAAAGTTATGATATCGGTATCGGACATAAAAAAAGTGGTATCATGCCATCTGTAGTTTTTACAGAGGCACAAGTAAGATTTGTTTTTTTACAAGGGAGTATCATGAAGTAGCTTGGAAATGGTAATTGTTTGTCTTTCTAAAGTCCTCATTTTAATTTTTTGTATTTGTGTTCCTTTTCTGGCAGATTTTCTTCCCCTTATGTGTTATTGTTTATTCAAGGAAACTGTGTTATTTTGGTAAGTACATGCAAATTCTTTACATATTTATCACGACAGTATTGCATTGACAAGTTTGTCTATCTCATCTTAAGGGTTCTTGTGATTATTAATATTGATATTAATTAATATCAATTATTACATATGATTAATATAGTTTAAGAAAAGATGCCTCTATATTTTGTACAGTTTTTTTTTTTTTTTATAAAGACTAGGGCGTAGAACACTGATTCCATGTGTTGCCAACAGTTCCCATCCTTTAGAGAAAATTATTTAAAGTTGAACATGAAAGTTGCTGGCTGTAACATTAGTTTTTATTTTTTCCTTTTATTTGATTGTTCAATTGGCACTGTTATGGTATTGCTTTCTAACCTGATCAGATTTTAGGTGCACTCTAGATCAGTGTTTCCCAACCCTGTTCCTCAAAGACCTCTGTTCTGCATTTTTTTAGATGCCTCCTTGCATCGCCACACTGATTTGAACTAATGTTTAGCCTAATTTCTTCAAGTTGTGCACAAGTCTGTCACTGACACAGTTAATATGTCAGGGTGCACTGAAGCAGAGAAACATCAAAAATATGCAGGATGGGCATCCTCAAGGAACAGAGTTGGGAAAAGAATGCTCTAGATAATACAGCCTACAAGCATACTTCTAAGATGCATCCATTCTTGTAGGTTAACCACGGCTAAAGTTTTCTTTGTGTAAAGTACTAAGTGTGTTTTTTGTTTTTGTTTCAAATTTTCTCTCTTTGTTGTATGTCCAGTTTATGTGGAAGTGTAAAGACTGCAGTGCAGAAGTTTCTAGACGATCAGAACTTCTTAAGCACTATAGACTGAAACATAGTCATTTTGGGCGTGGCCATCACATTAAGTGCCTATATCCTGAGTGTCCATGTCTTTTAAAGACTTGGAATTCACTTCTGACACACTTGTCAAGGAATCATAGCAATACCCCAGAGCACTCTGACAAATTTACAACTTTTTCCTGTCAGTTATGTTGTTGTAGTGAATTAGGAACAGAGCGTGAATATTTTGTGCACATTAGCCGTCATTTAAAAAACAATGAGACAGTAACATGTATGTTTAAAGGTTGTGACTACAAATCAAATATTTACAGTACCTTTAAGTCACACAAAAGTCGCAAGCACAGTTTACACTCGCTGGTAGACTTCAAAGAGGATATTGTCAGAGGATCTTTTGCAACTGAAACTGCAGAGCATGATGCTTCAAATGCTGAGGAATTGTGGGGTGACGAACAGCCTGTTGATTTAGAGACATCAAATGATCATGAAGACGTAGTTCAGCTAAAGCTTGCGGCAGTGTTATTAAAACTAGAAAATATTTTTCACGTTCCAAGTGCTGCAGTTGATGAACTTTTGGAGGAACTTCAGTATTTGTTGGGCACAGCATCTTTGTGTACGGCAGCAAAAGTTATCCAAGACACATTGAACAGTCACAGCTTGCAAATAGACCAGTCAGTCATTGAAGAACTTGCATCTGCACTGTGTACATCTAATCCTGTGTATAAATCGGTAGGTAAAGGTTGTCCCCTAGCAACATCCTTTAAGCGCAAAAATTTCTACAAGGAAAATTTTAAAGTTGTAGAGCCTGTAGAGTATGTGTTGGATGAAAAAAATAAAAGAACATTTCAGTATGTTCCAGTTTTAAAGCTTTTACAGCAGCTTTTCAGTGATTGCCACCTTCTTGCTAAGGTTTTGGATGGTAGTCGCATAACAGAACAAAGTGGGGAAGAAGTGATTTACAGGTCTTTTAGGGAGGGGTTGTTTTTCAAAGAAAACAGTTTTTTATCAGCAGGTGAATTGCGAGTTTTACTGAATTTGTATATTGACGATTTTGAGATTTGCAATCCACTTGGCACTTCCCGTAAAAAGCACAAAATCTGTGCCATATATTGGACTCTTAGCAATTTACCACCTGCTTGCCATTCATCACTGACTTCCATTTATCTGGCTTTACTCTGCAAGTCTGAAGATGTAAAGACATATGGATATGAAAAGATTCTAGAGCCCTTGTTGAGTGATCTTGTTACTTTGGAAAGTCAAGGGATTTTTATTGCACATCTTGGAGAATTTGTCAGGGGCACAATACAGTGTGTCATAGCAGATAATTTAGGAGCACACAGTATTTCTGGATTTATTGAGAGTTTTTCTGGTGAATACTTTTGCAGATTTTGTGAGGCCAAAAGATCTGATATTCAAGAAACAGAGGTTAGTTCAGGTGTGTTTACTCTGAGAAGCAAAGAGACACATGAAATGCATGTAAGTTCTGCACAGAGTAATGCAAAACCATGTCACGGTGTTAAAAGACGGTGTGTTTTCTCTGCACATCTCTCCCATTTCAGTGTTTGCAGTGGATATCCTCCAGATATTGCACATGACATATTTGAGGGCATATTACCAGTTGAGTTGGCATACTGCCTGAATATCTTAATTTTGAAAAAATATTTTACACTTGACAGCCTCAATGAGTCCATTCTGACATTTCCCTACAAATGGGCAGACAAGAGTAATCGCCCTCATGCTATTCCCAGGACTTTCATGCAGAACAAAAGCATTGGAGGAAATGCTCATGAAAATTGGAGTCTCTTACGATTCCTTCCATTGTTGGTAGGACACTTGGTACCTCCAGATGAAACAGCTTGGCAGGTAATTTTGGACCTAAAGGACATTGTTGAACTAGTTGTTGCACCAGTACACACAGAACAATCAATTGCTTTCCTTGAGTCTAGAGTCTCTGACCACAGATGTAGGTTGAAAGAGCTGTTTCCAGGACTGAAGCTGTTACCAAAACATCATTTTGTGGAGCATTATCCACAGATGATTAAATTCTTTGGGCCACTTGTTGGCATGTGGACCATGAGGTTCGAGGCAAAGCACAGTTTTTTCAAACAGGTTGTTCGTCACACACGGTGCTTTAAAAATGTGCTACTGTCACTGGCAGTGAAACATCAGTTCATGATGGCATACCACTTGGAGTCTGTCACAACTGTAAGGCCGAGCCTAACTGTCTCAGCTGTTTCTACTGTCTCTGTTGACATTCTGCATCATGATGTACAGCGAGACTTGAAGATTAAATTCCCTGATATTACCCATATTCAGCTCACAAAGAATGCTTCTGTGAATGGAACAAACTACAGGCCTGGCATGATTGTAGTTTATGAATCCTCTGCTGGATTGCCTGAATTTGCAGAAGTTGTCCAAATGGTTGTTGTGGAGGAAAACCTGAGCTTCATTGTCAAAGAGATGGGTGCCTGGTATAGGGAGCATTTTAGAGGTTTTGAACTTTTTCCCACATCACACATCTCCCTCGTTGATCTTGGTGCCTTGGTAGACCAGTACCCCTTGGCAGATTACAGGATTGGAGGCCGGCGAATGGTCATACTTAAAAGATTCATTCATATAGAAGGTAGTAAATGTTGTCTTCAATTGCATGTGTTCAGTTGCATGTGTTCAGTTGCAGTTATCTTCATGGCAACAGGAGGGGTACCACAAATGTTTAGCTTATTTTTAATAAGGATTGGATACTTCCCACAAGGGTAATATTTTTTTTTCCATTACATTTCAGTTCTTTTGGCCAAACATGCCTCATGTTGTCATGTGTCTTAAAAAAACATCATTGATGATGCTCAAAACATTTTGATAAAGGATGAATTGCAACACATACCACTAAAAGCAAAGTGACACTTTTTGAGGATTCTGGCTGACGTATGCAAAAAAACCCAGTATGAAGCTATAGAATAAAATTAAATAAACTGCTTTTTACCCGTAAAACCTGTGTTGCAGTTCTGCACTCTTGTGCTCCCTAATAAAATTATTCAATGCAAAGTATTTTAACTTTTTTTTTTCTCCTAATGTCTTTAAAAATCAGATTGAAGAATGGCAGAGCAGCTGAAGCTGAGAGTCATCGTGGCAGATGATGATTTTAGGAGACTTGACGTTCCATCTGGGATGCCAAGAACTTTGACTGATCTTCAGAGCACAATTTGCCAAGCATTTGGAATTGAAAGAGACTTTCGTATTCAATTCATGGATCCTGACTTCAATAATGAGTTTATGAACATAACATCAATGCAAGACATTCAAGACCGAAGTACAATCAAACTTGTGTACATGGCAAATCTGGATACAAGTGCATCTTTGTTAAAGCAGTATCCCACATGCAGTCTTGACTCCTCTGCAAGTCCAGAAAGTATTCAAAGAAACTCCAGTCTCTCATCGTCTTCATCCAACTCAGACAGCACCATAATTCTACCACAGTCAGACAGTGAGCTGAGATCATGTGCATGGCCTCGCGAGTTTACTATTCCTCGATTTTCATTCAATGTAGAGGTGCAACTTCAGCGTGGAAATGAGACCTTCAGAGAAACTGGAACTCGGCTCAAGATTACTCCAGGTGTTAAATCTGACATCTTAGAGATGCTAGCTGAGGCGATTTTTCAGTTTACTGCTTATCCTCAAAATTACCAAATAGATGAAGTTGCAGGGGCACTGATCAAAAAATTCCCTTGTCTGCGAGAGCCATCTGCCACAGGTTACTATGGCTGGATGATTAGCCTGAAATATAAGATGGCTAATTACAGGACAAAGATGCGCAACATTGGCTGTCCTGAAGTGACTATAAATGCTTTGAAAAACAAATCCAGTGATGATTGCCTCCCAGCCAAAAATGTTAAGAAACCTAAAAAGGCTGAGGTCAATTTTTGTCCATTACACCCAGCTGGCGAAACGGATGGCAGTCTAGAAAACATCAGGGTTGAGCTTTTGACCGACATCAGACGAAGAAACGGTGCCTCAGATGTAAGACAGAAGATGTCAAGAACATTTTCCTACCGTAGACAAGAGGTGGTGCAGGGAAGTCCAACTGCTGGGGAGTTTAAAGCTAGGTGGCCTGCACTTTTCCAGATTAATGAGGTAAAGGCATGCTTTTTTTTGCTGAGTGTTCTTTTCAGTAATTCCTTATGTTATACATTAATTAATCTGGGCCACTTGGATTAAGACGATCCCTAATATAGGTATAAAGAGGCTGGCATTTATAGTGATTGACCTGTGTACCGTACAGAGTATTTATTTGAGCAGCACTTAAAATACAAGTTGTGTATGAAAAACATAAGTGACTTAAAGTGTAGAAACATGAATAAAATAAATTTTTGATTTTTCTTATAAATAAAAAAATATTTGATTGTTTAAGTAAGTTTGCACTACATATAGGGCCCAAACTATTTTATAGTGAGTTTGATTATTGAAATGATTGATTAATCATCTCAATAATTAATAGAGTGAAATCAGATTATCAATTGTGAATTAACCTAAAACCTTTCATTTAGCTATTCGTTTTTAGTTAGCCTCAGATTGTTAAAAGCATGTGCTAAACAAATGTAAATTAAAAATGTGATGAACAAACTTTGTTGCTCATAAGATAAAAAAATAAATGGGTCAAGTTAAAACCCCTAAGACCTCTCACCACCAAGAGGTGCTGACCTCATAGGTGAGACACTCCCACCAGCGGACAAAGAGCACAGGAAAATGTGTTGCCAACCACCTGAAACAGACAAATATCTGCTTTTTAAAACCCTTTAAACCCGCTAAATGGACTGATGCCATTAATTTCGTCTTTGATTAACAGTAGTAACATCCTTCATGCACTGTATACTAACCCATATGCTAATCATGCTTTATGAAGTGATGGCAATTACATTGTAGCATTTAATGAAGAAATAACAAAATAATCATACCAATGATTAAGCACCAGTCTGCTTTTTTTTTCTTTTCTCTGTGTGTGTGATACAGGTAAATGCTGAATTCCAGCGTATTACAACACTTCAACTGGAGATGACCTTCGCGGCACAGTTAGACAGAATTACACCTCAGCTGATGACAGTTTTCCAGAAGAAGGGCGGTGTTTCTGGGCAGAAACTTGCCCACCACTTGCAGATCATGCAAGAGGTAAATCTGAATATTGCAAATTCTATTTGGATTTCTTTTGTCTTAAGTGGCAAGTCACTGGTGAGTCAAATAAGCCATTTTAGGTGACCGGCCAAGCAATCTAAATTTTGAAATTTTCATATATAAATTTTATTTACTATGTTTGAACTGACTTGTGATAAAATTTACTTATTGCGAATGTCAGACATTGTTCTTTTTTCCAAATTGGTTTAATCAGCAACTCTCTTTAAACAGGCTGAAAGTGATGTTAAAGTGAAAAGGGAAGCAGTTCTCAGGGCACTTTGCCTCTACCTTGGTGAAGAGGACGGAAGCCTTATTCGGGAGTACTTGGTAAGTCATTGTTAGCAAGTCATCTATACACACACTTCTTAGATAGATATTTACACACACACACAAACGACTAGATTGGAATTTAATTGTAGAGTTAATTGTTTTTCTTTTACCTTTTTATTAAATGTTTAGGACATTGAAGGAGATGACATCCAGAGAGGCCTAAAGAAGCACACCATGGGCATTTATGTCATCAACAAGGAGGATGGACAAAATGGACATTATGATGACATTGGAATATTTGTTGAAGGGGAGATAGTCATGGACAACATTGGATCTCCGGCCCAAGCTTGTGCATTGATGCTTGGAGTAATCTATGCACTAAACCTAGCCTTCCCCAAGGAATTGAGGCACTATTATGAATTCATTCAGAAAGTGTTGATGGGATTGGATGGGGAAAAGCTCTCCCCCAAAGTCCTTGGGCTGAAGAACAAAATTGCTACTGGATAGGAAGATTTCTAAAACCACACATCCATTTACATTTTGTTATGTAAATTACCAATGACTGGTGCTCTTGTGAATAGGAGTGAAATATTTGTATAACCATCATTCGTTCTCACGTTCTGTGTTATGTTTTGATTGAACATTTTCACTTTCAATAATGAATGTTTCACGTTTGGTACATTTGAGTAGCTTGAAGAGCAACTTTGTAATTATTCAGTTTACCGAAGCAATTTTTCTTTATTCCGGTCCTTGATAGCTGCTGCCCTATAATCAGTGTTAACTCACCTGATTTAAAATAAATAAATAAATAAATAATAATTGCATGATTACCACACTGCAGCACACTGGTAACACTTTAGGACTATTGTTTTGAAGCAAGTATGTTAGGTCAGAAAACATGTAAAACATTCAGAATCCTCAAGGAAGGACTAGAATGGAAAGCAGTAAGGAAAACACAAGTTTAGTTTTAAGTCTAATTACCTTATTAAAATGCAATTTCTAAATATGGATCGCAGAACAGCAAGTCTGAAACTTTGGTTAGTTTGTGGATGCATCAGTTTGTAATTGTGATACTTTATACCGCTGGCAGTGTTTTATTCTTTGTTAGAGGAAGAGAAACATTGGTTAACATTTCTCTTGTCTGTTGTTTCTGTTTTATTTGAATAGAGCTTTTTAAAGCTATTAGTTCATAGGCAAAAGTTTTGTAATTTGTATTATACAAATTACAGCAATTTCCCTTACATGTGGATTCTTATTCTGTTTGTAACAAATTTTGCATTAATAAATGATGTGAAAGAATTTTGTAGTTTTCATTATTGGCGTTATTAAAAAGAACTACAAATCAGGGTAAGCAATATTTTTTTTAAGTAAAATTTACTTAATTGAAATAGAGAGAAATTAACAATTTTATTGATTTGAATATAACTTTGGGACATAAGTTTAAAGGAAACAAATTATTCTGGTACACTTAACACAACCTTAGTTGGAATTACTAATATTATTTGACTAAGTTGTATCCACAACAGTTAAGTTAAAGTAGCTTAAAAATATATGTTGGCTTTACTCGCTTAAATTAAATTCTGTGTACTTAAAAATTATTTCTGGATTCAAACAAATTTATTTCGTGCAACCACTTGTCATAAAAAAATTTAGTAAATTGAACAAAACATTTTTTTCAGTGTATGCATTGTGCTACCGGGCAGATTTCCTCCTGCCTCCAAGGTGCACCAGGGTTACAGTCTAATAGTCAAAAAATGACCTCCCCTTCCTATCACTTTTCTTTGACTTCCGTGGAAACATCACAACTTCAAGGGAGCATGAGTTTAAGGTAAATGTTCAGAAGTTTGTCTTTTTTTGGGGGGGGGGACAACTGTACCTCTGGCCTTGTGTCCTCTCCCTTGTTCCTGTTGTGGAACGGCTGTGTGCAGGCAGGAGAAGGACCCAAAGTGCAGACTCCGGAGACAGAAAGTAACTCAAAACAGCTTTAATGCTGAACTCAAAAAGTAACAAAACTGAGAATCCAAAATAAACTTACACGGACAGACAGAACACACATACAGCAAGATGAGGGTAGATCGCGACACTGACAAACTGAAACACAGGGCTTAAATACATAGAGGGAGCAATCAGGGAATGGGCAACAGGAGGGAGACACAGCTGGTAAACTGGAGACAGCTGGTAAACTGAACACACTGAGATAAGACAGAGACCTTCAAAGTAAAACAGGAAACACATAACACAGACTGAACAAAAGACACAGACTCACATGCAGGCACTACAACAGAGGGAACAGAGACGTGGGACCAGGGCAGACACAGACACTGACTGGACACGGGGATATAGCGGACAGGGGAGACAGCAACTAAGGATTACACAGAGTCAAACCATAAGACATAACTCTAGCAAAGAAACCAAAGACTAGAAATGATAAATAATATAATAAACCCAAAAACCCTGGGTCAACGACCCAGGCATCCTAACAGTTCCCACTGGATCGTACACCGGCAATCCATCAACTAATCCCCTCCCCCCCAGCAACATATAAAGACTGGTGTACTTTCTGTCAAGTTGTAAACTTCTACTATCCCATTCTAGTTCATGTATGTCTTTAATTTTGTCTTTGATTTGGAGCACTTACAGTGGTCTCTCTCCACAGCCAGCCACATTTTCTTCAAACAGTTCTCTCTGGGAACTAACTTCTGGGATTCTCACCTTCCTGCTGACTCACTATCGCTTCATGCCATTCATCCCCAGACTTCTTACTGGTCTAACCTGACTCTGTACAGTCTGTTGTTTTCTTTTTACAAAAACAAAAGAACAACAAACAAAACAACTTTGAGCCGTGTTTCCTGAATCTGTAGTCTTCATTATGCTTGAGGCCACAAGTTCTGGCAGAATTTGTCTTCACACAATAATAAGATACAGGTTCAATTTCAGGATCTCAGTTTAACTTTAAAAAGTATTTTGTATTTATCCATCCTACAAAACAAAAACAGGGCCAATTATATGCATTTCTACAAATCTAAATGTAAAGAATTTTCACAATCACCAACAATTTTGGGTTAATAATGAACCAAAAAGACGGTGGCTGCAAGTAACCAGAGTCAAGATTTTTGTTTTTCTCTTATGCTACCATAATAAAGTCAAATTTAAAACAGACACTCATTTTGCAGAAAATAAATAAAGTACCGTGCTGGAGAAGTTTAAAAAAAAAAAATGTATCCAGCTATGTTGCATGATGATGAAAGATGCTGAAATAGTTTATTGTGTATTGTGCTGCTATATATAAACAAGGTGCACTCATCTTTTCTAAGTTGGCAGGATTTAAATCCCATAAACTTCAGTGAGGCTGTTACTATGGAAACTGAATAACATGCACTTACACAAACATCTATGTGCACACAAGCTGACAGGTTTATTTGCTTTATGGGAACATAGCTCATGTTGTGATTTCAAGTAAGTCACAATGATTGATCATAAAGACAATGATTCACAACATTGCAAAGCTTAGAAGAAAATCCAAGTTTCATTTTCAGGTATAAATCCTTCATAATAATTAGGTAGTTGAACATCTATTACTCAGTATTAAATCTGTAGTTTGTTCATGGACCTTGTGAACACTTGTCAAGACCAACCTACTTATGACATTCAAAGCTTAAGTATGCAACCATTCTTGCTTATGCAAGATATTACCATGTGCAGTTCACTGCTAAACCGAGCATAGATTACATTTCTCTTTGGAAATGTAAATATATTATGTAAATTAGGCTCCTGAAATCGCTCCAGCAGGTCTTATGATGATCTCTTAGTGGTGTGCCACCCACAAATACTAGTTGTGTTCACTCGGGCAAGCAGAAAACAGTATTGATTGGAATTTAACCAGCTGATGTCTTAAAATTGTTAGTTTGGGAATCCTCAGAGAGAGAGAGAGAAAAAAACCACAGGAAAGAAAACGATTTTGGATAACATATATGGTAAATTGTATGCCTTGAGAAATTTGACAGTTGAAATTTTAAAATATTTTGGGTTGTTTTTTTGTTCTATTGGCTTCTTTTGTTGTTGTTGTTTGGAGGGGGTTAATGATGTACTGTTTCCAACAAGTTTAACACAACACGTATAACTGTTGGGGTGTACATCTTATACAATTTTAATGATGGCAAAGAATAATGAAGCATTTGTTAGAGTGGGTATCCGTTATGCTGTATGTGCTTCATAAATGTTTCATGATAACAGCAAAGCTTTGAGAAAGTAATAAACACAGCACTCATTTAAAAGTAAAATATTAATGTCTTTAGCTTTGCTATCTCTCATTACTTTTGTTTTTTTCCTACACACAAAAACAGATGGCAATCACATTTCCATAACACATGGCAATGTTGAGGTAATTTGAAGTCTTAATTACACCTTCAAAACAAATTAAGGTTCTCATCTGCATTGGCTATGCTCCGGATTGAGAGGTGAACATTAAAATAATATATATATAATTATTTAAAATGCAACTGCACTCTTCCCAGATCTTCACCTGTCTCCACCAATTCCTTTCTGAAGAATTGTAAAGTACTTCTATAGTTATCCATATTGGCTATTTGGTGATAATTCCTAAATTAAACAACAAAATTAATCATTCATTTAATAAATGTAACAACAAAACACTCACTACACCTAGAAATGGACTGAAAAAAACTCTTGACAAGGATGAATGCAAACAGGTGAGAAGCTTTAAAACATAACCTGTTTGAGAAGAAAGAAGAGAGTTTTTTCATTTTGGTACATTTTAATTGATATTTACTTTTAGATTTCACTAGAAACTTGCCTTGCTTGCTCTGATGAAATGCCACTGCTATGTTTTGTGCATTTGTATACTTCTATAATTTGTACATTTCTTGCTTGTCGAGCATATTTTGAGAGTTCTCAGTGTAAGTACTAAACTTACATTCACCAATGTAGCAGAGGAAAATTAATCTTAGCATACATAACTTGAAGTGTTTTCTCAGCTGTCCTGATCTAAGATGTATTACTTGTCAAATATAGGGTGCATACTCATCACTACTTTATGCTAGGCTCCGGGTCTGCCAGCAGCCTCCCTGTAGGGACTTACCATATTTCCACTGTTTGGTCACTCATTCCATGTTGATACTTCAATATTTACACTGACATTTAAAAATGTAATACATTTGTGATTCTTATATCAGGAAACAATATCATTGTCACTGTAAGTGTCCTAACATATAATTCAGTGCTAATTGGAGAGTTGCTTTTGAAAGCATCCAAAAAATAGAACATGTATACACCTCATAATTCTTACTGTAGAAAATGCAGAATGCAAAAACATCTAGCTGCTCCCTTCATCTCTTGTAGCCCACAGCAGATGCTCCTCTGTTGCCTGTGGGTCCAGTGGGGACTTGGGAAGTAGGATCATTCAGCACCATTATTTTTTTCTTCTGCTGTTGTTTTTGCCTACTTTTCAACTTTCTTCAAACCCTTCACAGCTGAGGTAAAGTGTGGAATCATATCCTCATTATTGGCTTGTCTAAATGGTACCTCACAGCATCCTGCACCAATCCACACAAGTGATAATTTCACACAAACTGCCAGGGATTTAAAAAAGAAAAAAACAAAACAAGACACAATTGTGAGAATGATTGGATGATTGGAGCTGGAGGTTTAATCCTTTTGAAACATCTGTTCCTATCAGAACTCCTCCAATAGAGGCAGAAAAATAAGTTGACTACATTTAATTAAAAATGCTTTAACTAAGTTTTTTGTATTTACTCATTTTCTTTAAATCAGGGGTCCCCAATCCCAGTCCACGAGGGCCGGTGTCCCTGCAGGTTTTAGATCTCACCCTGGGTCAACACACCTGAATCACATGATTAGCTCATTACCAGGCCTCTGGAGAACTTCAAGACATGTTGGCTGTATCCCAATTCAGGGTCTGCAGCCTTAAAGGCCGCATTTTAAGGCTGATTACGTCACAGCGACGTGACGAAGGCTGTCCCAATTCGAAGGCTGCTCGAAATGCGGCCCTCAAATGTGTCCTTCATTTCCCTGAATTTTAAGGATGTGGCGGTGTAGACTTCGTGGCCCAACATATCCCAGAATGCATAGCGCGGCGGTGGGTTTGGATAATTTTACCGAAACAAAACGGTGGATGAGGGGCGCCCGAAGAGTAAACTTTAAGTACTGAATATTATGCCACTTGTTTATGTGCAAATGTTTAATAACGAAGAACATTAAAACATTACTGTTGGCCACATGTCGGCAAAGTTATGTGACATTAGTGACGTTTGTACTAACTTAAAGCCTTTACTTTAAAATATACGCCGTTCAATAGCTGACCTTAATCGTACAGAGAATGATCAAAGCTCATGTAGAAACAAACAAACAAATGAACAAAAGATTTTCTCCTTCATTTCTGTCAAACAATGCTGTATGAAACGTTTCCAGCTGTTAGTATCATGGTTGCTAGGCAACCTGGGCAGCGCGACGGAGGCTAGACCGTCCCATTTCACAAGCCTCGCAGTTCCAGCCTTAGTGGTCTTTGAGTACGCGGCCCTTGTGGACCGTTGAGGCTGCGTACTTTAAGGCTGCAGACCCTGAATTGGGATACAGCCATTGAGAAGGTAATTATCCATTTAAATCAGCTGTGATGGATCAAGGACACATCTAAAACCTGCAGGGACACCGGCCGTCGTGGACTGGGATTGGGGACCCCTGCTTTAAATGCACATTTAAACATATTCGTGAAACATTTAAAAGGCTTCTTTTATTTATTTTGACACACACACTTTGCGTTTATTTTCTTCTCCTTTTATTGGAAATACAAGTGCATGTACATGCATATACTGGTAGAGTATTTAGATATTTGCAAATTTTAGTTCTTCCACAAATGATCAAATGCTCCACAGAGTACCTTTTAAAAGCACCCCGTGTGGTCACCAATGGTGACCCAGTACTGTTTACATGTTGTTATCACACTATTCCACTAAAGAGAGTAAATCACACCAATAGGGATCCTGCATATTTAAAACTTCAATTTTTTGATGAAGAGGGAAGTGTCACAGTCTGGCTGTGTTGTAGGCAGAGAATGGACTCAAACACAGGACTCCAGAGACAAAATGTAACTGACAAAGGCAGCTTTATTGCTGTATTCTCAAAATACAATATGCAATAACTCAATAAACTGGGAAACTCAGAGAAATAGATGGAACGCACACAGCATAATGGAAGGTATGACCACAATGTGTCAGAGAACAGAGAGAAACTGAGGACTTAAATACACACATGAGGCAAGGACAGAGTGGAGACACCTGGGGAACACAGCTGAACAGAATCTAACTAATGAGATGGCAGGAAGCAAAACCGAACACAATGCAGACAAGAGGAGGGACTGTCAAAGTAAAACAGTCCGACAAAATAACACTGAGACAGAAACCGAGACTTAAGACGTACAAACTAGATACGGGAAAAAGGTAAACAAACACAGAGACATGACTAACTGCGGTGAGCAAGACTCACTTGACAGAACAGGGAGACCAGACAACCACAGAGACATGAAGGAGGAACAGTCAGGGACCACAAACGGTAACATACAAAACCTAGAAGACTAACTGAAATATAAGCTAACTACATATAGAATATAATAAATGTCAATGGAAACCCTAAAAACATGTTAATTTACAATAGAGCTGAACAAAACATAAGTGATTCTAAAAAATAAGAATCACCAAAACCCAAGAAGAACACAAAGCCCTGGTCCCAAGACCCAGGGACAGGAAGTACTCAGCATGTTTATCAAATCTAAAGAAAATTCATCATTTTGAGTAACACTTGAAATATAAAAATACAAGATTTTTTAACACCTTTCATTTTAAACCATTTTATGTCCTTTGTACATACAATGTTATACAAATATCGACATCTTGCATAAAGTAAAGAGACGGCAACCTTTGTTACTCCATTGCAAGAACACACAAAGTGAAGGAAAATATGCTCGCACTGGACACAAAGCAATTGCCATCCAATTGATTGGTTCTAAACAAGAACCTTATTACATCGGCAATATGATCAAGTTGCAAAAATGTACTGGAGTTATTCAGTAGTTTCTTTTTAGAATATTTCACCCTTGGGTACAAAACATGCTTTCAAGCCTGTCACAAGAAGATGAACCAAATTAATTCTTCAGCTAAATATTCCCTACAGCAGTGGCGGCAGCAGTGGTGCAGAGACACAATATGCTGACTTCTTTATACAAACAGTGTAATTGAGTGTAGATGCAAGACAATAAATCATTTTTCATGACACTTTCAACAGGTAGCTATCTGGAGTTGTTTAGGAGGAGGCTCTTTCTTTGTGTGTTCTCAGAGGAAGTAAGCCTGTAATGTTTATTTTATTGGCTCCAATTACTTCCAACTTATGCGGCTGTGGCTGTACACTGCTTCACTACATTAATAAGCTTTAGGTGTTAATAGAATTGGGGAAAAAGCCCTTTACTGGTGTTTTCCCCCATGTAATCCACAGATGGAGTAACTGTGTTGGTGGTAGTAATTGCACTGAAAATAGTTGCTTCTAAAGATGTCATTGTAAATCAGTAGCTGCATTTATTATACAATATCAGTACCCAGTTAAAATGACATTGGGATGAATAAATTACTTGCTACTGCTAACTGAAGAATAAAAAAGGACCTTCAAGAAAAATATCAGCAAAGATGAGCAAAGTGTCAAATGACACATGAAAAAGCTTAATGCAGGGAAAAAAAATTGTAGCTCAGAAATTCAGTGACAAGAAAAAAGTCACATTCAAAACTATATGCTTTTCAGTGTCAACACTGTGTGGGTGTATTTTGATCAGTTTTTACTGACAACATAATTTCCTTGGCATCACAACAGCTGTCATAAGTTTCTCATAGAGTGGATCTCTGGCTTGTTCCTCGAAATACTGGTCATCACCCTCACCCACCAAGGCCTTGCAAATTTTAACCTTATGAGAGTTCCACAGACAAAATACAAATACAGAAAATACTCTAAATGACTGTTCAGTTAATTCACCCTTGTATAATAGGCAGTATGGTAAATGGCCTGTATTTGTATAGCACCTTACTAGTCCCTATAAGACCCCAAAGTGCTTTACACAACCAGTCATCCACCCATCCACACACACATTCACACACAGTATCACGGTAACAGTTGTTATTGTTCCCATGTAGGACATGCAAAAATATAATTATTATGAATTTTCAAGCATTTTTTTTTATTAAGATGCTAAATTACAGTTATTTACTTGTATTCCTCAACATTATTTTTAGTGCTCAAATGTTGTGCTTGATATTGTGCTTGTTTAAGGTGATTTTCACTCAGATTTGGACATAAAAACATGAATGATGTCATCTTTAGTTTTATACTTTTAAACTTCATATTTGACAAACATGATTGTGTTCTCTTGCTTTTATGACAGCTGCTACAAAAAATCTTTTCAGCATTGTATTTTTTAGGAAAATGAGAAATATGTGCACCAATTTCTTAAAATGTGCAAAAAAAATGATTGAAATACAGTAAAAAAAAAAAAAGGCAAAAACAGGTTTTGTACGGTTCTAATGAGTTTGAGAGTCAATATTTTCATGTGATTTGTTTAAGTAGGCTTGTTGAATAGGTTTCAAGTCTTCCTGCAGGGCATTCAACCCAGCAATGTTAGGGTCTGGGATCTATGACTATTCCACTGTGTTTTTTTTCCATACAAGTTTTTCAAGTTGAAAAATGAAGCTGTTGCCAAACAGCTTTCCCGTATTGGTATTGCAAGGTGAATCAAAGTCTAATACTATTATTTTGTGTTCAAAATTCAATCATTTTTGACAAGATCCCCGACACTGTTGGCAGAAATGCAGCCCCAAACCATGACAAAGCCGGGATTCGTTCTTCCTCACTTGCTAACTTGCTCCATATAAAAACAACAATTTGAACCAAAAATTTCAAGTTTGGATTCATCGCGTCCTAAGACATGCCACTTAATTTCAGACCGATCCTTCTGTAATTTAGCATACCTCAGCCTTTTCTCACTCACTGTATTTCCCTTTCTTAAGAATTGCTTCTTGAAAGCCACTCTTCCACTGATGAAACTTCAGAACAACTAAAGGGTCAGATGTAGCTCTCAGATCCTGTTTCAGGTCTTTCCCTCTTTCTAAAATACTTGACTTTGACTTGACTTTTGATCTCTACTTGTCCAGTTTCCTCATATTTTTTTAAGGATACATTGCAATCTGAGGCCATGGTTCTCTGCCGGAAAAGGGTGGAGTTCCCACTCCGGGTCGGGGATGAGTTCCTGCCCAAAGTGGAAGAGTTCAAGTATCGCGGGGTCTTGTTTGCGAGCGATGGGAGCCGGAGATCGACAGACGGATTGGTGCTGCGGACGCTGCACCGGTCCGTCGTGGTGAAGAGAGAGCTGAGTGTAAAAGCGAAGCTCTCAATTTGCTAGTCGATCTACGTCCCTACCCTCACCTATGGCCACGAGCTGTGGGTAATGACCGAAAGAACGAGATCGCGGATACAAGCGGCGGAAATGAGCTTCCTCTGAAGGGTGGCTGGCCTCTCCCTTAGAGATAAGGTGAGAAGTTCAGCCATCCAGGAGGGGCTCAGAGTAGAGCCGCTGCTCCTCCACATCGAAAGGAGCCAACTGAGGTGGTTCGGGCGTCTGACAAGGATGCCTCCTGGGCGCCTCCTGGGTGAGGTGTTCCGGGCACGCTGACCCAGGACACGCTGGAGGGATTATATCTCTCGGCTGGCCTGGGAACGCATTGGTGTTCCCCCGGATAAGCAAGAGGGGGTGGCTGGGAAGAGGGAGGTCTGGGCTTCTCTGCTTAGGCTGCTGCCCCTGCGACCCAGCCCCAGATATAGTGGAAGAACATGGATGGATGGACATTGCACACCATGCCAAGATATTTGATACACAATTTTCTGCTAGTAGCTCAGTGGTGCACAAATACAATTTTTAATGTCTTTCAAACTAAGTCTTTGGCATTTTTAATGGATTCATCTGAAAATGGAGTTTAAAATTGGTTCTTTGCTAATCTGTCATGTGTAGACACAAAACGGATCCATCCTTAAGTTAGATGCCTTCAGAAAGCCTGAAGTGATATTACTCAAGAGCACTTTAAAACATTAAAAAGCATCTGTAACATAAAGAACAGACAGATGGCTCAAGTTTTCCAGCCAAATTTTGGGTTATTTAATGATTAGATGAGTTAAAGTGTAAACTATAGGTCGTTTTCAGTGTTCTGGTACCATCTGGACTATATTGGATTGGTGGTAAACTGTGGTGTCAAGAGTCAAGGGGATCAGTTTGATTTTAACCTAATGATGCTATTTATTTATATATTTGGTCATTAATTAAATTCCACCTTTATAATAAAAATTCTGCTGTTTAGTTATTGAAAGCAACCATGATAGCTCATGTCTCATCTGTTTATAGAATGCAGTTGGTTATAACCTCTACTCTACCGAATCTCACATTACAAATTATTTTGTGACTTATTTCTAAGCGAGTCAACGTCTGTCTCAAAATTGTATATATAATCAGGCAATGCAACACCTGAAAAAGCTATGATGTCATGCTACTTAGGCATGTTAATTAAGATGTAAATGGCATTAAATGATATTATACTCAATGATATCCAGTATTTGAAAAATGCCCCTTCTCTGCCCTTCAGTGCTCTCTCTGTCAAAGACTGTCAAGCAGCTGCAGTTCCATTAGACTCCAACCAAGCCCAGAAGAAGAATGAGCTCTTTTGCTGTGCCCTGACCACAGCCCAGTCAGAGCCACTGAAATGTCCTATTCATCATTTGCTCAGGGATAGACACACAGTTTTTTTGGAGATTTCCCCACAGAAATACTGGGTCACGTCTGAAAAGTGAATTTCACCAGTATCTGCCTGCTGCTTTGTTTGCCTCCAACCATTATTTGGTTTGTCCCAGTCTGGTGAGCACCTTTTGACACCCCCCAAGCCTCTCAGTTAGTTTGTTTTTGCTCTCCTTACTTTTCTGTCTGGGTCATTTATTGACATTTTCTATGAAATAGTCACGAAAATGCAGTGTATTTGTTTGTGTACAAATTGCGCTCTCTTTTGTCATTAGAATCAGAAAAACTCCAGAACTGACCTATTTTATTTTGAATAATGTTTTATGTTTACACCAGGTATGTTTTTCAGATTTATCTAAGGGGAGTGCCTATCCTGCTACCAATGAAAACCAAGTGGCAACAGCTGTTTTTGACCAAAACCATGACAATAAAATGTGGCATTTTCTATGAGGATTGACATTTTTTTAATGACACCATCAATACATGTATGTATCACACTTATGCAATTTATTACAACATCAGGGTGTTGCTAAAGTAAGTAAGCTTAATCCTTTGGGGACCTTGAATGTATGTGTGTACACGGTGTCACCAGAGGTGTTTTGGTCACTGGTACGTCCTATCATCAGGTGTCTTTGACCTGTTGCTCAATAAGCTAAATGCCTAGGCCTCGTGAGAGGATCTTTATGTCCAGAGACAGTGGCCAGGATAAAATGCACTTTACTCCTCACTAATTTAATCCTGCTGAGAGCTGTTGTCATGCAGCATTTCACTTACTCATGAGAAAAGGCCACGGGAGAAGGTCAATTTACGGAAGGGGAGGCTGCATTGATTTTTAAAATGTTACTTTTAAATAGTAATACATTTTGACCAGCCCCTAAATAAAACTTCAGAGTTCATGTCATGTTGTCTACTGTGTATTAGCAAAAGGCCAATCTACTCATGGATCATGTTGATGAGATCTGTAAATTTTAAGCTAGAGAGCAAAGTCCTACAACGTGGACACTCTCTGTTACTTCCCGTGGACTTTTGGGGGAACATAAAGAGCCTGTATCTCATTGTGGCGGCCGTTACTCAAGTGGATTGATCCCCAGCTCCTCTAGTCAATGTATCAATGTTTCCTTGAGCAAGATACCAAATCCTGAGTCGCCCCAGATCCATCCGTTGGAGGGAATGTGCATATGAATGTTACGTAAAAAGGGATTAAGTATAGATAAAAGAGTTGTGATTGGGTGCATGACGATTGCAGTAGAAAGTGCTTTGAGTGCTCAAATTTAGTAGAAAAGTGCTCTGAAAGTACCGGTCCATTTATGAAAGAGTCTAAGACTAAAAGAAACATCAATCAATTTCTGATATACAACTTGAAGTCATAATCATTCTAATCAAATTCAGCACATGCAGACCTTTGATTTATGTATTTCCTCTAGGCCAAATTATTAAGCGCTATAAATATATCTCCTATCATCTCTATGCTGACGACATCCAACTATACTGTTCCTTCAAAATGTCTGAGTTTTATAAATTGTCTAATTTAAGTAATTGTCTGACAGAAATCAACAAATGGTTATATGACAATTTTCTCCAACTAAACTCTGATAAAACAGAAACTCTAATTATTGCTCCAGACCATATGGTCCCAGAAATTAGACAGCATATCAGCTTCTTAGACCCTTACGTAAAATCAAGCCTTAGAAATCTCGGTGTCTTATTTGACAGCTCGATGTCGCTCGAGCAGCATTCTAAGCAGCTAGTCCGAAACTGTTTTTATCATTTACGGAATATTTCTAAACTCAGACTAATGGTATCAAAGCTTGAACTTGAGATGATTATTCATGCTTTTATTTCTTCTCGTTTAGACTATTGTAATGGCCTTTTTACTTGTTTTAACAAATCAGCCTTAAATCGTCTTCAGACTGTGCAGAATGCTGCAGCACGTCTCTTAACAGGCACCAAGAGAAGATCGCATATCACTCCAGTCTTGGCCTCCCTTCACTGGTTGCCTGTAAATTTTAGGTTTCAGTTTAAAATTTTAGTTCTAACCTTTAGGGCCCTGCATGGTCAGGCTCCTCAATATTTATCTGACCTGCTGAAATCACATACACCTTCTCGGGCTTTAAGGTCATTAGATCAGAGACTGTTGGTGGTACCACGCACTCGTTTTAAAACTCGTGGTGATCGGGCCTTTCAGACTGTGGCACCACGGTTGTGGAATTCTCTCCCACTGTCTCTTCGCTGCACGGACTCCATTGATTGTTTTAAGAAACAGCTGAAGACATTTTTATTTAGAAAAGCATTTGATTAATTTCTTCTTATGCTGTTTTTATAGTTTTATTGTCTTACATTGTTTTATTTACTGTTATATTGTTTTACATTCCCATTTTCTGTGTTGTAAAGCACTTTGTGATTTTTATCTGTGAAAAGCGCTATATAAATAAATTTTACTTACTTACTTACTTACTTACTTTGATGGATCTTCTGTGCAATCTCATAATGTTCTTTTTTTTAAATCTCATTTTCTGTGGGTTTGTATCAGCACATTTGCTTAAACGCATGTGTTTATGCACATCCTGAATTACTTAAAGACAAATCATAAACACTTTGATGCCAGACCTTTGGTGTCTAATAAAAGCTAAAATCTGTCTTAGGTAAGACTTAATCACAGCATTAATCTGTCAGATAATGTGAACAAAGCAGGTAAACAGCCCTGAAGGTGCCAAACTCAAAATATCTCATTTTCATCATTTTCACACACAAAAAAATCCTGACTATCAGGGTCTCATTTTAGAGTGCTATAAATATTTAAAAAATAATTTCATACTTTGGTTAATCCCACCTGGAAGGGTTTGCTCTGTGTGAAATAATGGTAAGAGCCCAGGGGTCCCATTAGGCTTCTCACTAATCCCAATAAATCCACTTGCCACTGCAGCACAGTCCAACTTTACTTGTTTTGCCTCTAAATAACAGTGACAGCTTCACCACCAAGACATTTGTTCTTGATGCCTCATGCTTTGTTCAACCTGTCACCCATGAAGGTGATTAACTGGATTGATTGCACAATTTTTGACATGAAGAGTAAATGAGACGTGGCGTGTCTCCTCTCACTGAATGACAGTCCATGAAGCAGGTGATAAGAAGAGCCAAAGAGTCATTTCTAACAGTGCTGTCTTATATCTGACACCAGACTAGACACCTCGCAGCAGTTGGCTATAGTCACTATATCAGTCAAAACTATCCCAGCTTAGTCACAAAATGCTTTTTTTTCTGCAAGAATAAATTCAACAAAACCCTTTTTTTAATGCCAGGCTGTCAATGTTTTTTTTTTTTTGTTTGGTTTGTTTTTTGTCTCCAAGTGATTTTTGACATGCTGTGCCAAGCATAACAAGAACTAAACAAAGTGTCTAAATGCTTCAAGATTTGCATTTTTCATTCTTGCTGCTATACAATTCCTTGACGCAAGAGGTTATGGATTTCACTGTGGGGAATTAGGAGACTTACATTATTCTCCACAAATGCAAATCTTTATAATATGACAGTTTAATCTTCTCAGAGAACTATCCAACAAGATTAAAGACGAAACTTAGATCATTCAGCGTTTCTCTAGGTTGTTGCCCCTTAGTCATTCTTACAGCCAATTACTGAGGTATCTTCCCTGTTGTTAATAGTTACCCTATTTAGACATATTTTCTATCAGTATTAACTATTAAATGCTTTTATAATTCCACCAAGTTGTATTTAAACAAATCCATAAATTTGCATGGATATATGGTTATAAAGGCTCTGTAAGAACATGCACCTTAATAGAGCGAAGAGCTTGCTTTACTTGGCAAGTCATGAGAGTATGCTAGAATGTGCTTGTGACCTGGTAGCCTGGCTGGCCCTGGGTGGGTCCGGGATGGGCGTGAGGTTCTGGGGGCGCTCCGTCTCTGGGCTGGGACCCGGACCGGGCCTCGGGGGCTTGGGTCCTGGTTGGTGTGTTGCCGGGGTTGTGGGCGGGTGGGTGCATGGGGGCCCAGCCCTGGAGCAGGGTGCCGCCGGTGCGTCGAGCCACCTGGGGGGCTCTTCAACTGGTGGGGGAGATTGTCACATCTTGCAGGAGCTTTCCTCTCCTCAGGAGCTCCCTCTGCAGGAGGGGGAGATACAGGAGAGGTGGAGGAAGATCTCAGCCTGGGTGTTTATTGTCTTATGTAGTCTGGAAGATGAGTGGATGGTGGGGTGGGTGCAGTTTTCTCTGTGGTGGGGTTGGGTGGACTGTCCCGGGCTCTGTGGGGCCGGGCGGCGCTGCTGCACTGGGCCCGGTCTGGATGGGCCTGGGCCCCCTTTCCCTGGCGGGTCGCGGAGTATGGGGGTGCCTACTGGGGTCAGCGGGGGAGCTGGCCCCAGGGAGGGGTCACTTGCCCCTCCCTTCCTTCCCTCCCCATCTCCAGCTGCCTCCCTCTTCCCGCTCCACCACAACCACCCACACATGCAGGGCCTTGGAGTAGGGGTATGTCACCAGGGTGCAGAGGAGGCTACCCCCCCCCCCCCCCCCCCCCCTCTGTCCCCTTCTGGCTGCCTCTGCCTCAATTTTATCCCACAACTTAGACATTCACATTACTCACACTCTCATTACACATACATATAGGATCTTGGGGGTGGGCACGATACACGGAGTCCAAAGTACCATCAGGGTGTACACCCCACCCCTGGCATCGTTGCCCACCTCTCAATTTTAAATACACGTAGACATTGAGGGCTAGCAGGAGGGACTATGCGCTTACCTGCTGCTCTCTGGCAGGTAGCTCCATGCCCTCCTGGGTTTTAAATGCACCTTAGAACACACATGCATCAACATTACAATGAGCGGGTGGAGGGAGGTTTGGAGTCTTCTCTCACCCCCATTCTCTGCGACCTGCTGGAGCAGGGGGGCTAGGAGGAGGAGTTGGCCGTCCGACTGCGGTCTGGAGTGTGGAGCCTTCCTGCTGCTGCGGAGTCGGGGCGGTCTGCCTCCCCCCACCGCAGGGAAAAGGGAAACACCACCTGGGTCTGGGTGCAGTTCCCCCCTCCAGGGGCGGGGGCACCTAGACCCGGTTTGTAGAGTACGCTTGGGGAGTGTGATCGTGTGTACAACGTCTCTTTATGTCTGTCTCCACGTTGGTTGAGTGTGGAGTAAGTGCATATGAGAGCATGAGGGTGGGAATGGATGTTTGTGTCTGTGTGTGCCTGTATGTCTGTGTCTATATGTCAGGTTGGGTGTCAGGCGCCACCTCTCTGGGGACATCTCAGGCCTCCAAGGTTTGGAGGCCTATCTCCCCCTACCACCACTTCCCCTGCCAGTGGCGGACCCCCTCAGACATCGGTGCGTTGGTGGTTCTTTGTGTCCGGGGATGGGCGTCCAGGTACACACCGGCTCACTCCTTGGCGGCCGCTTATCGGGGCCTGGAGCCTGGGGCTCGCTCGGGCCACTTCGGAGGTGGGGTGCCCCCGGCCTCTCGGCCTGGGGCTCGGTCACTCAGGCGCAGCTGGCTGCCGGCGGAGCTCACGGGCGCGTCACTGCAACTCCCCCTGACTTCTGCTCCGCGGCTGCTGAGTGAGCCCTCATCTGGGACTCTCCTCAGCTCTTTCCGGGACAGTGGCGCAGCTGCCCCTCTGTTGGTCTTCCTTGGTCTCTTGTGTTCTGGGGGCCTCTGGATGTCTGGAGTCTTGATCTCCTCCATACCTGCTTCAAGCCCTGGAGGACGGGGCTGTGGCCCCCCCACACCCTCTAGCAGATTATTACATGAAGGAACCTTTTAAAAAACAAGCGCGTCCATGCTCACAGGTGTACACACGGGTGATCACACCCACAAACTACACCCTTTTTGGCTTTACTGTCATATTCCCATATATCATTGTGATGTTGTTTATTCTATTACTCTTGTTCTCTTCTGCTTGCTTTCTTTTTTCTTTCTCAGCAGGTGATCCAGGTGATTGATATATGCATTTTTTTCTTCTCTGCCCATTCTGTTGGTTTTTGTCTTTTGCCCTTCTCCCCCGTCCCTCTTCTCAGCTGTTTCTCTTTCCCTCTTTCTTTCTCCCCTTCTTTCCCCCAGTCAAGTCTGTCCCGTATTCAGTAAGTGAAAATAAAAGAAACAATAAAAGGTGAATCAAATGGACCATTACGGCAAGGCTGGGATGGTCAGTTTGGTAAAGTAAATCCGTTGGGCATCTTTCTTTGCCTTTAGACAACAATTCTGATGGCAAAAGAGCCAAACGGGACAGGCCAAAAAATAAATTTAAAAAAAAAAAAAAAAAAAAAAAAAAAGAATGTGCTTGTGAAACTTTTTTTTTAGAAAGTTGTTCACATAGCATGTCCCCAACAGGGCCCCAAACATCATGGAGACAGTCTCAGATTACATTACATGTCACATAAGCAACTGAGACGGACTTAATCCACAGAAGAACTGTGGCAACTTTTTCAACACTTAAAGATAATTGAGAATGTGTGCAAGTGTGCTTTAGAGAATTGATTTGATTGATTCTGTTCCTTGTTTTTGTTGCACTCTGTAATAATTTTTTAAACTGCTTTTACACTTTACTTTTAGTGCCTTTTGCTCTCTTTCATTGCTCCCCTGTTATTTTCTGAAATGCCATTTCTTCAGTTTTCAAGGAATAGCAGTAATAATAGAAATTACACTAATTCAAGCATGTAATACAGTCCTAAGTACAGACATATTAGAAATCAGTCGTTTGGTAACATAGTTTGAAAGTGTGGCAGATTTTCTGGTCTTTCTCTTTTAAAGCTGCACAAAATTGAACTCACTTTCATATTCCATACATATTAGAGGAGCGGACACATCACTTATTTAGAAATGACTAAATGATTAGCGGTCAGCACAAGATATCGATCACTCCTTAAGCCCCGAAAGCAATGAAGCAATGTGTTTCACTGCAGCTTGCTTACAATGGTCACTCAAATCTGCAGGTTAGAGTTTTCTTTTGCGTGATTTGCACATTTGCAAGAGAAGGCAGTAGCATGATATGTCAATTTTAAAATTGAGAAGTTTTTTATTTACAGTAGATGATAATTGTGTTGATACAACATTTCTATTCTTTTGCAGTACCATATAATGTTACTTGTAAACTTTTGCATTTTCAATCTATCACAACAGGAGCAGAAATAACAAAAAAAATAAGTTAGCATTCAAATCATTGTAAAAATCAGTAATAAGATGTACTAAACGTTCTGTTACTAAACTGCAATAGAAAATCTATTCAAATATAGCAGTGAGCAGAAATAAGGAGTCATATTTACACGGTAGCAGTAATTGAATCTACACATTTTTCAGCTACTATTGTTTTACCTCAGTTGAGTATTTGTGTTAAAGTTAGTTGTTTTAAATATTCATACCACTGACTTTGCTCTTACTTGCGTTTTTCCCTACTGGACAAGGTTCTATTGCCTGGGAAGATTCTTTCACTGTTACTTTTAAAGCCCCTGAGATTTACAACATCTCACTTATTTTTGGTGTAAGTATGTATTGACTGCCTTTGCAGTCACTAACTTTAGTCTACTAAAAAATTTTTATTTGATTATTGTGCTGAAATATGGTGACCTTAATTTATTTTATATTTTACTAATCTTTTTCTTTGCATGTCATTGCATCTTTACTTTAATGATAACTACTGTCATTAAAAATAAAATAATACAAAATTAAATGAATTCATTTGGATCTTTCTTCCAGTTAAAATTACTTTTTTAAATGCCTGCCACATTGATTTGCTGTCAGTGAAGTGATGGGTGCTGCTGTTTTATAGGGTTGCTGATATTAGAGGCAGTTAGTGTAATTTGTCTTGCTCTCTATTCAAAATTACCCACCCTCATTATTTTGATATTGATGGTTTTGATCATGTTATTTATTGTTTCTTTACCAATTTTACACTTCTTTATACCCCTCTAAAATTTGGAACAATGTCTTAGATGTTTACAGTGATGTGTGTTTATTGCAGAATAATTATATCTTTATTTCTATTAATAACAGAATTTCATATTCACTCACTGAACACTATTGGGTACACTTTGCTACTACCATGTTGAACCGTGTCTTCTTCATGGCATCAATTCATCAAGGAAATGAAAATATTCCTTTGAGATTTTGGTCCATATTGACATTATAGCCTCACATTGTTGCTGCTGATTTATTAGCTGTATTAGGGAGATGCTCTACTGGATTGAGATCTGGCACTGTAGAGGTCATTTAAGTAAACAATTGAACTCACTGTCAGGTTCAAGAAATGAGTTGGAGATGGTTTAAGCTTTATTTGATTTTTGGTGCATTATCCTGCTGGAAGCAGCCACCAGGATATGGGTACATTGTGATTTTAAAGGGATCAACATGGTCAGCAACAACATTCAGGTACACTGTGGTGTTTAAACAATGTCCAATTGGTTCCAAGGAACCCAAAGTGTGCTAAGAAAATATCCCACACCTTTACACCACTCTGTAAACCATTGAGATGTTTGTATGGGAAAATCCCAGTAAACTAGCAGCTCGTCTGGCACCAACAGCATAGCCTGCTCACGATCACTTAAGTCACCATTCTTCCTCATTCTGATGCTCACTTTGACCTTCAACAGGTATTTTGACCACATATACATGTTTAGCCAACCACAGCTGCATTAACAGGTAGTTAAATAGGTATACATCACAAAGTGACTAGTGGATCTATACTAAATGCATTACTTGTTCCATTTTGTACCTGATAATACAGCATAAAGGGAATCTCAAAAGCTGACCTCTTAGGAGGTTAAATCCATAAGAGTATAGGAACTTTGTTACCTAGCTTAACCTTAGCTTGTTCTCTGGCTGTTTTTGCATATAGTGTCCTGTGTGTATAACATTAAAGCCAAGTAATTAAGAGTGGATTAAATGGTAAATGGTCTGTATTTGTATAGCGCTTTACTTGGTCCTAAGGACCCCAAAGCGCTTTACACTATATACAATCATCCACCCATTCACACACTGGTGATGGCAAGCTACAGTGTAGCCACAGCCGCCCTGGGGCGCGCTGACAGAGGCGATTAATGGAGTATTTCCAAATGTGCACAGACCCCTGTGACTAAAATCTAATAAATAAATAAAAATGAAACTTCTCCAGATCAGTATATATAATATACACAAGTGTATCCACTGCAGCCCTCTGAACAATGCTCTCTGCCTTTTTTTTCTCTCTCTCTGTCCTACTTTTTTTTTAGCCTCTACATCCCTGAGAACCTATGGAAAAATGTTAAGAAAAACACACACAGAAGCTGTAAATAATAGAAAGGACCAATACAGTCTTTGTGGCAAGAGCTGCAAAGTAAATGCATCTCTATTGTCTTTGAATGCTGCAGTATAAAAGCTCAGAAGTGTACTTTGTTAAGCTTACTGGACTGCTTTGATTGTCTGTGATAAATCATCTGACTATAAACAAACTGTTCATCTTAAATAGTAAATGATGTATAATAGATGGACACAAATGAGTATGTCTCATCTTCATACTTCTCATCCAGGGGCAATTTTAGCCTATTTTTGGGGGTGCTTCAGCAAAATGGTTTGTTCCAGCCCACCTCTCCCCTACTCTGACTCTAGCGCCGTTGCTGCCAGAGCGATGGTGGCTGAGACGCAGCGGAGCGGAGGTGGAAGTGCCTGGCTTAAAACAGGACATATTAGCTGCATTTAACCTTCAGTTACTCTTTATATAGTTAGGTAGGAGACAGACCATGTTTCTTTTTAGCTGAAAAACATTACACTCAGGTAACCTGCAGTGTTGAAAACTTGTTTTCCGACGATGTTTGCTACCCTACAATCTGTCCTACTCTGTAGTAAAATCAGCAACATTTGACCGTCCTGTTGCTCCCATTGAAATTTATACAGCCTATTTAAAATCTAAAACTTAACATTGTCCGTAGCCTACTGTTGTTACCACTGTCCTGTTTGAAATGTAATGAGAGAAACTGGTTACTTTGTCATATGTGCATGTGCTGATATTAAACCCAAGGTACTGACTAGCTAACTGACTGGATGCCCATTAACCTTATAACTCCTGGTGTGTGTGTGTGTGTGTGTGTGTGTGTGTGTGTGTGTGTGTGTGTGTGTGTGTGCAGAGAGACAGCCAGCTTCATAATGGATATGAGGATGTTTTTTCAAAAAAAGGAGAAACATTCAGGTAAAAGTGTAAGATCAAATGATCCGTCAATAAAGGATAATGTTGGATCAGTGTTTCAATATTTATATCCTTTATTAGATATATATGTGGTTTGGTTATTTGCCTTTTGGTTGAAAGTACACTGAGAGAGGACTTTTTTATTAGTGATCTTAATAGTATTTTTTTTTTTATCTAATTGAATACAATCTATTTGTGTATGATTGTCAGTCCAAAGAGGGAGAGAGGAAAGAGGGGAACCTGAGGAGTACAAGATCAGGAAGAACCAGGTAAGAAAACAGACAGGGAGTACTAACAGGCATAACAGAAACTGTTAAACTGGCAAAGAAAAAACAAACAAACAACTAACTAATCTGAAAAACAAACTGGGTTGTCAGCCCTGGCACTGCATTAGTAATGCAGTTCAAAATGGTAATGCAGCATTACCATATTGAACTTCAGTCAGAGGAAGTCACGATTGCCAAAAACTTTTTGAAGCTCAAGAGTGAGGCTGGTGCCATCCCAGATATGTTAACATTGTACAATCTTCAGGATAATCAGATCTTCCCCACACTGAAAACTGTTAATCTGGTTGCCCTAACAAATCCAGTTAGCAGCCGTAGCTGTGAAAGGTCTTTTAGTGTCTTGACTCAGCTCCATACCTGGCTGAGAAGGACCATGGGTCAAAGCAGACTCCAGCACCTGGCTGTGATGTCAGTTGAGAAAGAGATGCTTGAGAGACTTGACCACCAAAATGTGATAGACAGATTTGCCAACCTCAAGGTGAGGCGACATAGGTTAAAAGAAAAGCAAAGATCTGCAGAGCCATAGGAGTATCTGCAGTAAACATCTTTTCATACATTGTATACATTGTACCATAAGCCAGGGTGTCTCCATTTTTCTAATCTTTTAATAATAATTTGTACATTTCAAGGACTCTTCTATTTTTGGAGTGTATTTTTTTATGTATCTGTATTGTATTATACATACACTTTAAAAGTGAATCTCTGTCCAAAAAATGCACTTAGTTTACTTTTTACTCACTATGAGCATCATTCATTATTCTCCTGCAGTAATTAAGGTTAGGATATGTTTTTTTTAAAAAAAAAATTCCAATCCATTCTTCTTTAGCAGCATTTAAATAACCTTTATCAGATTTGATGGTTTTGTTACAGACTTAAAAAAAAAGTGTTTTGCTTTTCTTTCACAAATGTGGGGATTAAGTTGTGTTAAAATGTACAAAACAGTGATGTCATGTTTTGTGACGAGGACCCAGGCACAGAGAGACTTGATGAATTTAAGAATTTTATGATATAATAAAGAAATTTGCAGACTTGCACAGAGAGGGTAAAATTATGATGACTGATAATGGAGATGAAGACAACAGACGATGAGGACAGGGAGGAACAGGGGTTTAAATGCACCAAGGAGACAGTCAGAGGGAACTCGGGACAACTGGAGACATTTAAGGATGCAGGGACTGACAGAGACAGGGAAGAAGTCTCATCGTGACGAGTAAAGTTTACCTTGCCTGGATGGGCAGCTCTCTGGGTGCTCAGCACCCCCAAAGCTCTGATCCTAGAATTGTCCCTGTTCTCATCACAAAGTGCTTGACATCTCACTCATAATTCATATGTAAAAGATGTCTCTAGTAAATCCTTGAACTACTCAGCATCATGTGATTTAATCAGGTTATGCAAATCCAAATTCATTAAACACCAAAACACATGGCTTGCAACACAGTTTTCAAATTTTTTAATTAATATATTTTAATAGCTTTATCAAAAATAATTAACAGCCTGAATAATTACAAATCTTAAACATCCAGCTGTGCTGTCAAATCCACTTTAAGATTATGATAAAAATGTTTTGTTTCCATATATTTAAAGTAACTAACTGTTGAATTACCTTGAACACAGGAATTTATCTGTTGAACAAAAGCTTAATATAATAGGGTATTTCACAGCAACACTTTCGATAATTTGGGAACCACAAAATGTGGTTTATATACAGAGTACTTTAAAGCAAAAAAGTATAACATAACAGTGGACATGTTTAGCTACACATTAGGACGTTTACTTACTGAACATTAGTGTAAACTTTAACTGTGCTCTCGTGAAATTGTCGTAAGTGCCGACCGGATACACAGATGCATTTACTCACTTTTCAACATGGCGGCTCTTGGCGTGTAGTGTTTTGTTTTGGTGCAAAATCCCACGGATTAATGTAACATTTGGAGGACCTGGTAGCCACCTGGTAAACAAAAAGCTATCACGATACCGTCATTGTTGTTACGTCCTTTAAGCTAATCTATTCCTTCGACTATCTGGGAGATGTATCGTCGCGGAGCGGCAAAGAAAGACAGCAAGCCGGTGAAGAAGGATGTGAGTGACAGTGATAAATACGCCGATCTGTTGGTTTTCGGCTATGCCTGCAAACTCTTCCGAGACGACGAAAGGGCTCTTTACCATGATCACGGAAAGCATCTTATCCCATGGATGGGGGACAAGAGCATCATGATTGATAGGTCGGTTGAACAAACTTAGACCGAAACATTATGCTAACAATCTCTCCTGTCCGCTAGCCTGTCTCAAAATTCAAGGGACCACGTTGGAGTTGTTGCTTGTTGAAGCTTGGAAACACCTGCAACTCGCGACGATTGTTTTATTTCTTGCCTCCTAACGTGTCTTGTTGGATGTCCTGAACTAAAAAAGAAAGAAAATTGGGGGGAAAAGAAAAACACCTGGTATCTAAAGTTTCTTCGGTAACATGCTAACTTGCAAATGCCTGTCAGTCTTTGCTAATGTTAGCCATGACTGACCTATTTATGCTTTTTGCTGTCAAGTTATTATACACTCCAGCTTACATTATAAGAGAACATTGGACAAATGGATTGAATAAAGTTTATTTGAGACTGGTTTAAGACCACATAGGCCTGCATAGTTCGCGCTAAATGTACCTCTTAAATTGGCAATTGCAGTAAATATATAAAAATACTCAAGTTATCTGTGAAATCGGCTTTGCATCTTGGCATGTTATGAGAATTTCCTCTAGAAGCTTTTTTCATGCTTTACACATGAATAATATGTCTAAGCTATAACATGTCTTTTTCCTGTTCTTTTCAAACGGACGTTTTCTAATATAAAGTGGTGAAGTCCCTACAAAACTTGGTATTTTACTATGCTTTTGTTTGCCAGAGCAAATTCTAGCAAAGACAAAAGTTACTGTCATTAAGGTGATTCAGTGTATCATTTTGACTAATTTTTTCCACCTTTTACATAGAAATTGTCCTTGTTGCAAAGTCATTGTAAACCTCCTTGAGTCTTGTATTTCTTTAAACATATTAAATCAATTGAATCACCTTAGTGTTCAGACCCAACTTATGTTTCATTTGTACAGCCTTTGTTTGTGTGTCTTTATTACATAACCCAGTTTTTCCACAGCAAGGTAGGCTAAGGGGTCCTTCCAAACCCCGAATGCCAACCTCAGCTCCAGATTTCTTTGTCTTCATGAAGAAACTGCAAGTGAGAGATGGCGTAGAGGGACGAACCTTGGAAAATGTCGTCCATTTGGGTTCTTACGGATAGGTATTTATGTGCTCGGGTTTGTGTGAATGTAACTTTCTTTGCAGATTTAGAAGTAATGATGAGTGTTACAGGGGATTATTGAACCCTGTAAGGTAAGAAGCGAGTTGCTTTGTTTGTCTTTTTTTTTCTTTTTCATTTCTAATGTTGTTGGCCTGTAAAAACAGGAAGAAAATACAGACAGAAAACTTGCTAGGTATATCAGAGCTCTATCCAAAATAATTCCCAAAGACTTAATTAGTATCATTATTGTGATGTATCCATTTTGAGAAAACATTCATGGAGGACTTACAGAGGTAGACCAGTTTTATATCTTTTATATTGTGGGTTTTAGGTTTTACAACCTTGGTAAGTAGGCCCATGTTCTGTATGAAAAGTTTTGTCTACTTCCTTTTCTCTAATCCTTTTTATCATCCAACAGATATGATGGACGTGGTCACTTACATGACCTTTCAGAGTATGACAGTGGGTCATGGAATACATCCTACCAGCTGTCAGAGGAAGAGGCCAGGATTGAGGCGCTCTGCGATGAGGAGAGGTACCTGGCACTGCACACTGACCTGCTGGAAGAGGAAGCTAGACAAGGTGAGCAGGATGCTCGTTTAAACATTTAGCAGTAATAGTTAAAAAAAAAAAAAAAAAAAGAGTGATATTAAAGGCAAGGAAAAATAATTTCAAAACATCTTATATACCTTAAATCTGCTGGAGCTCTTAAATAGGATATCATGACCTTACTTTCGTAATCTGTTTTCAAAAGCTGATTTTGTGTCAGTAGCTCAAACTTGTTTTCCGTTTGTAGTCAGGCCTTTTTAATAAAGATGTAGTTGCATGGGCTCATATGTCAGGGGATGCTCACTTAACAGCATTTTTGCTGTCTTCATCTTTTGCTCCAGTAGAAATTTTAAGGTAATGTCTACTGCTTCTTAGGATTTCCCATTTGTGATGAACACACTGACATTTACTTATTGCTAATGCTGGGCAGACACTGTGCGATTTTTTTTTTTTTTCCAGTCGCACGATTCAGTTCCTGCTCAAACTCAAATTGGCCCATTTTGAGCCGATTTCTGAGTCCTACGACCGTTTTGGCGATCGGCCCGATTTTGGCCTTCATCGTGCGTCGTGCATCGTGTAGTATACGTGGGGTAACGAGAAGCGATTAACACCTCACGACCAGCTCCCGATCATCAATCGCTTGGTCGTGAGGATTTCAAACCTGTTTGAAATCCTCGCGACCGTCGTGAGGGTGTCACCGCAGTTTCTCACACTGCGCACAGCAGTGCAGCGTGTGATCTGGACACAAGCGATGGAGGCACAAATTGTAGAACTTTGGAAAGCTCATCCGAGCCTTTTCAATGTGGCCTCACAAAATTATCACGACCACAACAACCGTGAAAATAGTTGGATTTACACTGCTGCTCAATCACAGCTGCCTGATCAATGTTTTTCATTAGCAATTTAGCAAAGTTGATGGTGGTGGTGTGTCTGTGTGAGTGAAAGACAGAGAGGGAGAGCGAGCGACAGAATTTCTGTTATAACCTTCATTTTATGGACGCACAGTGTGAGCACTCAGGTCGCATCAGAGCATCGGACCGTATAGTGTGAGACCCTGCATCGTGACCTATGAACTTCTAACCCCTGCGAGTCAATCGTGCCGTTTGAGCAGGAGCTGAATCGCGCCACTGAAAAAATCGCACAGTGTCTGCCCAGCATTAGTTACAGCTTGTTGTCAATACGCTGGGGGCAGAAATTAAGTGATCCTCTGCTGAATTTGTAAATTTGTTTGCTTCCAAAAAAATGAACAGTCAGGTAAACGGGTAGCTTGATTTTAATGGAAATAAACATAATATCATCCAAAACTCCAGGGAAAAAAGTTATAAATTAAATTGCATATCACTGAGTGAAGTAAATATTTGATCCCGAAGCTAAATATGACTTGTTTGAAATACCTTGTTGGTAAGCACAACGGTAAGATGTTTTTTGTTTTTTTTTGTAGTTATTCACCACATGTGCACACGTTTCAGGAGGGATTCTTTGTTGAAACGCTTAAGTCCTTTGGCTTTAGAGTTGGTGTTTGTCAACCCAAACCTTCAGCTCCCTCCACAGATTCTGTAGGACTCACGAATGGCTGGTCCTATCCATGACCTTAATGTGCTTCTTCTTCGGCCACTCCTTTTTTGCCTTGATCGGATGTTTATGGGTCATCGTCATGCTGGGAGATCTATCCATGACCCATCTTCAGTGTTCCGGCTAAAGAAAGGAAGTTCTCATCCAAGATCTTATCATACAGGGCCCCGCCCATTAGCCCCTCAATGTGGTGAAGTCGTCCTGTACCTTTAGTAGAAAAACAGCCCCAAAGCATAATGCTACCACCTCTGTGCTTGGCTGTGGGGATGGTGTTTTTTGGGTCATAATCAGCATTTCTCTTTCCCCAAACGCTGCACTTTGGGTTGACCACGGCACTTTCTCCCAAGCCTTGGAGATGTTCACTGGCAAGCTTAAGATGGACCATCGCACGTGCCTTCTTTAGCAGGGGGACTTTGTGGGCTTTGCAAGAATAATTGATGCTCATTTGATTTCTTTCGAGAGTTATCAACTTCTCATCAAACAGTTTGCTCATTCCAGCCTTATGCAGGTCTATGATCTTGTCCCTGGTGGAAAAGTAGGAATGAAACAAATTGAGTATCTTCTGTGTGCTACATGGACACAGTCTGTGGAAGCCAGAATTCTTGCTGGGAAGGAGTTTAAGTCTCTGGCTAGAACTGAACCAATGATCTTGATGTCCTTATTTCTACTGTGACACTTGGATGGTTGAATCAGAAATTGGTGTAAACATCATGAAAGCTTGGATCCATTACTTTTGTATCAGCAGTTCAGGCTGGCGGCACTGATGTATTGGTGTGATATATTTTCTCGCCACACTTTGGGTTCGTTGTTACCAACTTTAAACAGCAGAGCCGACCTGAGTGTTGTTGCTGACCATGTCCATCCTTTTATTACCCATCTTCTGATGGCTTTCCAGCATGATGACGCATGTGTGTCACAAAGCTCAGATCACCTAAATCTTATTTCATTAGCATGACAGTGAGTTCTTTGCACTCAAATAGCCTCCACACTCACCAGATGTCAATCCATTAGAGCACCTTAGGGATGTGGTGAAACGGAAGGTTTGCATTATGAAAAACTACTACAAACTTAGTAGGTTAATGTTTATTGCTGCTTCTGTCATGCCTGTCATATTACACTAATTCAATTTATCAGGTCCTCTTTTGAACTCGTGTCATGCCTGTCTTGCTTTTTCACAGTTTAGAAATCTTCACTCTCTTCAAAGGCAGTCTGTGACAGTGTTTTAATTACTATCCAGTGCGTTTTAATTTCAGGCATGCATCATCTTATGAGACTTCTTCTGCAGACTGCCACTGCACATAAAACTTGGATTTTATCCCAACAAAAATTGACAAGTCACATTTGCTAAAAAGTTTAATCTATGCTTCTTAACAAAATCCCTGGATTTTTTTTTCCCAGGCCAAATCTTCAGAGTAGAGTGACGCCCCCTTTCTAAGGCCTTTTCAGCTTTTAGACTCTTAAAAAGGGCTGGCTTTAACTCTTGAGTTGAAGAGCTGCAATTTCTATGGAAATCACATTTGACTCATCTAGGATACTTGCATCTCACTCATTTTACATAATATAATGAAGCTGGCTGTTTTGATGACAAAGCATCCTTCCAAAAGACAGACGTAATGACTGTAATTGAATTTAATAAGCCACAGTTTTAAGTGAAATATGGTCTCTTTTGCTCAAACTGACAGGTCAGAAGGAATCAGCTAATGGTTTGTGTAAAACACACACACACTGCAGAAGGTGGATCTTGCAGTCCGGTTTGCCCTTGAATTTGGAGATCTGACCCCATTTTGCTGAGGCGATTACCCATCTGTCCACTTAAGGGGCAGTGGGAAGCATAATAAATATTTATAGAGTTCAATGAATTTCAGTAGAAAAGGGTTGGCTACAGGGTCCAACATGCATACTTCCTGTCCCCTTTTATATATTACATTGGTAGCATTATAACTATTTGTATATCATAATGATCATGAGTTATTTGAGATTAGAGCAGGGCGATATGGCCAAAAATATTTATCACGATATATATTTGAAAATTTGCGATAACGATATAACTGACAATATAATTGATGCGAGACAAAATACAACTCCACAACATTACTAGCGCAAAAAGACAACCTTTCATTTATTTTCACTTAAACAAGAAGCTGGTTTTTATGTACATTAAAGCTTTATAAAAATGTAACAGTGCAAATGCAAATTCCTTGCTGAAAGTTTAACCAAAAGGCATTTCCAGTAGAAATGGGCTGACATATCCTGAGCATAACCATGTATAATATCCACTGAAGTTAAAAAGAGGTGCTTTGCAACATTAAACTGCAGTGTGCAGTACGCATTTTTCGGACCATAAGGTGCACGGGATTATAAGGCACATTAAGCGAAACAAAGCAGTCAGATAAATCAAACTTTATTAAACTCATTCTTCTTGCTTCCTCCACTTCTGTACCATTGATTCATTAATGTTGAATTCTCTGGCAGCTGCTCTATTCCCATGTTGTTGCAGTATATTAATGACTAACCTCGTATTGTGGATGGATTATCTCAGTTGTTCTCCTGACTGAAGTTTGGTCCGTTTACAGCATCCTGCCATGCGATTGCATTTGTCTCTAACTATCAGGAACCTTCACGTTAACTTTTATAAGTGGAAAAGTGTTAGTGTTCGTCCTCCAGCTTCACTGTTTATGTTATGCTAACATAGCTGTGTCGCTAGCGATCACATAGCACATCATTATATACCAGCTAGCCCAACTTCAGTAACCTTACAAACGTCACTGCTGTTTAGTTTCCTGTCTTCATTTATGTTGGAAGTGATAGCAGAGCTGTACGTTTGATTTTTTTCAGAAATCTCTCAGTCAGAACATGCTATATCATGCTAAGGTAACTAGCAAAACTAGCGAGCTAACTTCCGCTAGCTTCCTGCTAACTTCTAACTCCGTTAAATGTAATAAATTTTGTTTTCATGGATGCCTGGAAGTTAAACTTCATAGTTACACCTGGTAAAGCAGCAATGCTGATCGTTTTATTAAAGATGAAAGAATTTAGACAGTTTTTAACTCTCAGTGATGCTGCAGTGTTGTTTGACCTGAACGATACGGAGTTTAGGACACAGATTACTCCCAGATTTAAGAGCATCTTAGTCCGACAATAACGACGGCCGCTTGCATGTTCTGCAAAAAAATGTGCTTTGTCGTGTATCTGAAGGACAAACACCAAACCAGTTCCACATCACTGAAGTTGCACCATTTTTACAAACCAATTCTGGTTCATCTGTTTCACTCAACAATCAGCCATGTGCGTATGAAAACAAAGGCACTGCGCATGCGCGTTTTACTCCCATTCTATCGCGATATTTCATTTTCCTATCGTTGCCTAACATTATACCGGTATTACCGTGAACGGTATAATATGGCCCAGCCCTATTTGAGATTTTATATATATATATATATATATATATATATATATATATATATATATATATATATATATATATATATATATATATATATAAAATACAGAGGCTACTGAGACACACTTAAGTACAGTCCTTCAACAAGCCATTTGTGCACTGCTTGCCAGCTGTATGTATGTATAGGTTGTTGCTTTCATCTCGGAGTGGAGTAAACATTCTTCAGTGGCTTTTAAAATGCAATTTAGTTCATATATTTATTTTCTGGGTGAAAAGCAACCAAACTAAGGGAAGATATGTTAAGTTTTCAAACCAGAATAAATAAACATTAGGCTTTAAAGGACAATTGTAAGAAGAATTTTGTGAGCCTGTTAAAGTTTTCTATATATCTGCACGAGTATGTCCTAAAAGTACACAAAAACAATTAACAACAGTATTATACAACCTTACGAAAAATATTAGCTCGTTTTGAATTTGATGGGAGAAAGGCATCTCAAAAACGCTGGGAGAGAGGACACAAAAAGCTAGAGAGGACACAAAAAGCTGGAGAAGTAAGTGGTACTAAAAAAAAACAGCTGGAGGAACATTTTGCAACTAATTAGGTTAACTGGTAACAGATCTGTAGCATCGTTGGTTAGAGAAAGAACATCTTAGAGAGGCAGGATTTCTCAGAAGTAAAGATGGACAGACATTCACCAATCGGCTGAAAAACGCTCTACAAATTGTGGAACAGTAATGTTGCAATGATGTCTCTGTATTTTTACTCAGTTGTATATAGCATTCGTATTCTATTTTTATCTTATTGTATATTTTTATTCTATTTTATTCTACTGTATATATTATTTTATTCTATTCTGTACAGCTGTGTACTGTATTTATTCTTATTGTATTCTAATTTTTGCATCATAACTTTTGCACTGTCCACTTCCTGCTGTGACAAAACAAATTTCCCACGTGTGGGACTAATAAAGGTTATCTTATCTTATCTTATCTTATCTTATCTTAACATAAAATCATAAAAGACTTTTAAAATCTTATTATATACGGTAGATAATATCATTATGAGAATCAGAAGAAATCTCTGTGCGCAAGGGACAATGCCAGATATAAATAATGGATGCCTGTGATCTTTGGACCCTCAGGTGCCCCTGCATTAAAAATAGACATGATGTTAACGTGATCCGGAAATGCTGCCATCTCCCCTGAGCCTAAACTCAGTTCAAATGGACTGCCAGCATTCAGTCCAAAAGCCTGTATCTCTGAAGGGGGCGGCTGAGTTGACATGTTGCACATCTGAAAGGCACCACCAGTCTTGGAAGTTATATACAGGTTTTAAAGCAAGATACGCTCCCATCCAGAAGATTTATATTTCACCAAGACATTCCTATAGCGCAGACTGCATCTATTACAATAGCATCGATTTGTAGTAGATGAGTCTAAGCGCTGAAATGCTCTGTTTGCAGTCCAGATGTTTCACCAACTGAAACATTTAACGTGTCATGAAATGGAAAAAATACAACAAAGATGATCCAGGACTGTTGAGTTTTTAGAATCCTCTATCAGACAGGAATGAGACAACATTCCTCTCAGAAGTCCGACGGTCTGCTCAGTTCCCAGTTGTTTACGGGCTGCGTTAAAAGAATAGGGGATGCTGCACAGTGATAAACACAGCCTGACCCTAGCTTTTCTGATATACGTCATTTCCATCAAATTCAAAGTGACCTTGTTTTATTCTTAGGCAAGGCAAGGCAAGTTTATTTGTATAGCACAATTCAACAACAAGGTGATTCAAAGTGCTTTACAGAGACATTAGAAACAAGAACAAATAAAAAGCATGATTTAAAATTGAATAAAACAAGCAAATAAACTAACTAACTAATTAACAAACAAACAAACAAACAAACAAACAACAGTATATAAAATCAAAACAGATAAAATCAGAACAGTAGATAAAATCAGTAGTTAAATGTAAGTTTTGAAATTTAAGCTTAAAGTGTGGGTTTGGTGCTTTATTCAAATGCAGCTGAGAACAGGTGAGTCTTCAACCTGGATTTAAATAAACTGAGTGTTTCAGCTGATCTGAGGCTTTCTGGGAGTTTGTTCCAGATATAAGGAGCATAAAAGCTGAATGCAGCTTCTCCGTGTCTGGTTCTGACTCTGGGAACTGATAAAAGACCGGATCCAGATGACCTGAGGGATCTGGATGGTTCATACTGGGTCAGGAGGTCACTGATGTATTTTGGTCCTAAACCATTCAGAGCTTTATAGGCCAGCATCAGAACTTTAAAGTCTATCCTCTGACGGACAGGCAGCCAGTGTAAGGACCTCAGAGCTGGACTGATGTGGTCCACTTTTTTGGTCTTAGTGAGGACTCGAGCAGCAGAGTTCTGAATGAGCTGTAGTTGTCTGACTGATTTTTTTAGGTAGACCTGTAAAGATGCTGTTACAGTAATCAAGCCTACTAAAGATGAATGCATGGACTAGTTTTTCCAGGTCCTGTTGAGACATCAGATCTTTTATCCTTGATATATTCTTGAGGTGATAGTAAGCTGACTTTGTTATTGTCTTAATGTGTTTTTCTAAGTTTAGGTCTGCATCCATCACTACACCCAAATTTCTCGCCTGGTTTGTGGTTTTTAGATGTATAGATTGAAGTTCTCTGGTGACCTGTAATCGTTTTTCTTTGGCGCCAAAGACTATTACCTCAGTTTTGTTTTTGTTTAGCTGGAGAAAATTGTGGCACAACCAGTCATTGATTTCCTCAATGCATTTACCAAGAGCCTGTACAGGGCCTCGGTCTCCTGGTGACATTGTGATATATATTTGTGTGTCATCTGCATAGCTGTGATAGTTTATTTTGTTGTTGTTTATAATCTGTGCCAGTGGGAGCATGTAGATGTTAAACAGAAGGGGTCCCAAGATGGAACCTTGGGGAACTCCACATGTGATACTTGTCTGCTCAGATGTGAAGTTACCTATTGATACAAAGTAAAATGTAATATTTTCTCAGTTAAAACATCTGATACTTTTTTATATTCTATTATTAATGAAATATGTGTTTATGGAAATTACAAGCTATTGTGTTCTGTTTTTATTTATATTTTATATAACATCCCAATTTTGGAGGGCAGTTGGGGTTGTACTCACTCCAATTCATCTTTTACCTTTCTTTGTACAATTGATTTGTGTGCAAAAGGTACCTTTCTTTGTGCATGACCAACTCTCTCATGAGATTCAGCTCAGACAAGCATCCTGACATTTTCTTTTAGTGTTCCTTGGTGTTATTCAGAATTCCCTTTTCTTTTCTATTAATGATGGTCTGTTGTTTTGGCCCAAGCGTGACACACAAAGATCCATACGATGACACTTCTAACCCCCTCTGTGTTTCAAAGATGGGAAGCAGGAGGTTCTACCTTACCTTACTACCTATGCAGTAAATAATGCAAACGAATGCTTCTCATTTAAACCACAAAGTTTTATTTTGGTCTCATCAACACACAAGACAGGACTGCGTCATTGTTTTGTTTAATTTTTCATCCACTACACGTCTGTATACTGTATATCTAATTAAAACTGACACAGTATCAACTTAAAAAGAGTAACATTCGTTATCTTCACAGATAGATGTCCTTCATCAAAATCAAAAGTCATCATCAGTTTGTGCAGACTGGTTTAAAGTGTTCTTCAACATTGCAGTCTCTTTTTTTTCCCTGATTATGTGTGTTTCCTAATCCTTCACAGAGGAGGAGTATAAACGTCTGAGTGAGGCTCTGGCTGATGAAGGCTCTTACAACGCCGTGGCTTTTAAATACAGCGCTGACTACTATGACCCCTCTCAGCCCACTGAGGAGGAGGATGCTAACAAGGAATCAGGTGAGAACTCGTCACAACTTCCCAGAGTAATGTAGTTACCGTGGGCTCTGTGTCACGTCTAGAATTGTAGTTGATTGTGTGTGCTGCAGTCAGCTGTGAAGAACACAGCAGCTCTTTCTGATATATAACATTTACAAAAACCAACTTTTTTTAATCCAAACAGCCATCTGCCCATTCATACACTTGAGGCGTTTGCTGAAGTTTATTTTTTGCCCAAAAAAAAGCTCATGACAAATGTGCAAAAAATTCAGTATTGCACTAGAATATCACCTCATGTAATCACCTCGCACCATCTGTGTTACTTTTAGTCCTCTATCTGTTTGTGACTTCTTGTTATGACTTATTTTGTGAGGAGCCTTCATGGATTCCCTGCTCCCTTGTGCAAACCTTAACCTCCTAAGACCCGAACTCTTCCACGGCATGCATTTTTGATTTCTCTTTGATATTTGGGCTGATTGGGACCCAATGAATGTAAAAACAAAGAATGACCAGATTTTTTTTTTTTTTACCTGATTTTTGTTTCTAAGAAAAATGAGAGCCACATATGAGGATATTTGTTTAAAATTTTGATAGAAGAGTAGCAGCATAATGTCCTCGTAAGTGGATCTCAGGCCCTTGTAGAGCAAAATTGAGTATTTTGGTCTAAATAACCCAAAATGTGATGTCCACATATGTGGACGCCAGGTCCTAGGAGGTTAAACTAACAGTCTTTTTCCCAAATGTCATCTAAACAGACCCTTTGCCCTCCAACACACCCTTGTCATGTCTGGAATGACTTCCCAAACATCCTCATGCTCAAGAAAAAAAAAAAAAAAGACTGCTTCCTAAAAGATAGACACTGACCCTGACACAGTTACTTCTGCTTTAAATATCTGATATACACACAGACTAGTTAAGCAGACTAGATGCCTCTCTGTGTCTCTGGTGAATTTGTAGAGCTGACCCCATGGTATTCAAACATCTGCTAAAGATTCAGATGCCTGCAGAGGGTGACTTCGTGGAAAAAGTCAGAAAGGTCTCACATTTGATCTAGTTTGAGTCGAGCTCTATTTAAACTCTGAAACATTAATAAAAAAGTGGTCAAGAACTTCCCTCTTACCAAAGAGAGCATTAGCGCTTAAGGAAATATATCACAGTAATATACCAAGTTCAGTCATTCAGGTAAGGAAATCCCAAACAGTTGATTGTGTTTGTGTTGATTGTGTTTCAATGTGAGAAACATTTCGTCACTCATCCAAGTGAGTTCTTCAGTCTCAGCTGACTGCAGGTTTCCCAACCTTATAAACCGTACAGTTCCATAATGACTGAAACCAGCCCACTGACAAACAATGGGCTGTGAGGTCAGTTTCATGACCATTGATTAACAGCCACCGATCAAAGACCATTGATCAATGACAAATGGCCATGATTACCACAAAGAGTTGGCTGATCAGTGGTTTCACCTGCAGTCAGCTGAGACTGAAGAAGTCTCTTGGATGAGTGACGAAACATTTCTCCTTCTGAAAACGCTACGTCCACATGAACAGAATCAATTTTTTGGATTTATATTTCAATTATTTGGTTCTGATTGATAGCCAAACCAGAAGGTTAAATTCAGTACAGTTTATTACGTGTTCTGTCAAAACATGATAAATGCGTCTTATTGTTAGCCTCTCTGTTAAACCCCACACCAATCATTAGCCAGTCATTTCACAATATACCAATTAGTTTAACATCCTGTCAAAATAAGGAAGCTAATTTGAATAAGCAGTATCTCTTTGCTGAGGTTATTTAAATAATTCACTCTGTCTTCACTGAGTAGCTACTCTGTAGTGTGGCTTTAAATAAAGACAATGCTGGACTTCCCATTAAAAATGATCCGTTTCAATGGTTTTTATTTTAATGTGTAATTACCAATGAGATTTACTTTATATAAGATTTAAGAACAAGCTATATTATAAAGTTGCAAGTAGTTTAACCCTGATAACAGTGCTATTATATAACTATATTGAACAGTATTGCTTTTTTATTGCTTTTACTGTATAGCCCTTTATAAGCCTGTCGATTACATATTGTTGCCATGGCACACCTTCCACATGCACCCAAGTGGAATCCATAAGCATTGCTTTTTTTCTTTTTTAATTGCTTCAGAGATGCCTTTTGTTAATATAAAGGACCCCTTATTGGAGCAAACTCCCTACAGTACCTGGTTAAATATTTAAGCTCGTTTCCACCTGACCTGTATGTTGTCATCAAGATGAAGGTAAAGGCTAGAGTGCTGTTTTGCTTTGATGTATTTGTGTAGTGGGGAGGTTGGTAGAGGGCATGAGTTTCATCCATTTTTAAAATGTTTTAGGAGTTCAGAAATAATCTTAATGTTATTGCTGAACTGGGTAGATATAAAGTGGGGTTTGTTCGTTTTTTGTTGCCGATGATTGTCAAAAGTTAACCTGTTTATCGGTATATTTATTTTCCATTCTCATGTCCCCTCATTTGTGTAGAGGAGGCAGAGCCTGAAGAGAGTGAAGAACCATTCGTTGCTCCCGCAGGGCTTTCTATCCCTCCTGATGTGGAGTTGGTGAGTGTTAGATATTCTGCTTCGTTTCTTGAAACTCTGACTTTTTCTGTCTTTTTAGGTGGATCTTTAAATGAGTTCAGTTCATGCTTTTCTTTTTCTCATTCTCATTTTCTCACAGACCAAAAAACCATTTTCAAAATCCTATTATCACAATATTTAAAAAACAAAAATACTGTACACACTTAACAAATGCTCGCTACTTTCACAATAAGTAGTGAGCTCACAGATGATGGCGTGTCAGAGTGAAAACCAAGCTGGGGTTAGGTTACTTTGCTTTAGAAAACAAAACAAAATCAGAATACTAGCTAATGTGATGAGCTGGAAATGTAATTCATGTGCCGATTTGCAACCTTGTCAGACATGCTGATCATTCGCTTTTGTAGATGATCGAGTGGTGGTCACTTTGAATTGTATCTCCTTTTCCTTCATGAAGAATAGGCTGGTGCAGCCTGTGCTAAAGGTGCTAATAAAGAAAATACTGAAGCGCCTTTCTTTTGTATTCAGAGAATTCAGCTGCCTCTTATTATGGCTGCCACTTACTTACTAGTTGAAAACACTTCAAAATGAGAAGTGTGCCAAGCTTGTAGAATCATTCCCAAGAAGATTTAAGTCTGTCCAAAATCCTTTAACCAAGTAATATGGGAAGGATCCGAATACTTCATATAAAAACAAATTCAGGCATTTATTTTCAGTGAATAAACTAACTATGCAGAAAACTTAATGATCTGTAGACTTTCAAAATGAGCTGTATGTACAGTGTGCTCTATGTTTAAATGTGATGTCACGACATTCTACATGTGTCTTAACTATAGATTTATGTTGTGTTGTCTGCCTTTGTTTTTGAATCACAGATTCAAATAATTTCTATATAACACGCAAACCAAAGCAACAGAAATGACTCTGCAATAAGTTGAAAATCTGTGAGTTTCACAGGGGTTTGCTGAAAGGGGATTTTGTCCTAAAATTGTATGGCTGTCCAGCCTTACTCTGAGGCAGAATGCCACATAGTTTTTGTTTGTGAAAAAACACTTCTGTGCCAAAAGATAATGTTTCACATTGACATACCATCTAAAGAAGGAAACAGTTGAAGTAATAGAAAAATATAAGATTTTCTGTTGCTTTGTTGTGTCTGATATCCACGGCCAGAAGCCTGATGATTCCCTGTAGCCACTGTCCTATGCAAAGAGAGTCGGTCTCTCCTGCCGTTGTACACAGATGTTGAGAAGTGATCCATCCCACTTAGGAATTAGTGACAGTGTATAGGGAGAGTCTTTTTATGTGAAAGCAACGAATGCGTTTTTCCTGCTTTCCTTCTTTCAAAGATGAATATAAAAGAGTCATTCTCCCCTGTCAGGGATTAACACATGTCGGGAAGCATAACACCTCCCTAAGGAAATGCTACGGCAAATGTTGCATGTGAAAAAAGGCATGCTTTAATGCCAGTATTATACCATGGTGGGTATATGAGAATCAAAACAACCTTGTGTTTGCATATATACAAACACAGCATAGCTGCTGCTCTGTATGATTTGCATATATTATCAATCTCTACTCCTTGGTTTGTAGGGAATATCACCAGGAGAAGCCCTTGAATATTGGGCAAATTCACAACACAGCCTGATGGGATTCTAATATTTTCCTGAAGGATAGATAAATATGTCTGTGACACACTAAAATAAGAGCATGGCTCAGTTTGACATGCCTTATTTCTCACAAGCTTCTTAATGAAACTATTCAAGGCCTGGTTCAAAATTATTAAGCTGGTAAAATTAAATTATTCATATGCTATGAAAAATACATTTTTATTATAGCAGCTACCAGTCCATTAATTGGATTAGTTCTGTTTTAGTAGTCTTAAGGTGGACTTTTGCCACTTTCATTCGCCGTTATTAATTATTTTATGATTATTAGATTTGCCCTTGTTTTCACAAGTATAGCTTAATAATAGGTAACACTGAGAGAGAGCAGAGCAGTTTACCTCAAAAGGTCCTTGGCCAAGGATGTCTTTGAGCATTTTAGATAAGGTCAGGGTGTCACATTTTAGTACAGCTCTAGTAATAAGTACAGGTGCAAATTAATCTCTACTCACTAACCTTTGTTAACTGAGAGACAATATGGTTGGAAACATTACATATTACTTTCACATTGGCATTCCTAATGGCTATTCTTTGGGTAACAGTGTTGTAGAATAATAGGTGCGAGACACCATGCTCTTCTCTTTTTTTATGAGATAAAATAAGTACGTAAAAGTTCCAAACACCCTTTTCCCTTAATTGCTAAGTTCGTAAGTGGAAGTGAGAAGGGATTGTGTATGTCAGAAAGTCCTTGGCAGCTTAAAAGATAATAATGATCTGTTTTTGTTGGACGCCAGTCTTTTTTTGGCAGTGTTTTGAAAGGTGGTATTTATTATGACTTTCAACTTGATGGGATATGTGTATTCTTTGGAAGACTGCTGCACTTCTCTGTACTCTCTAGGTATTGGCAAAGATTAATCATTGAAAGCACACAAGGCGACCAATAATGAATGAATAATGGACCATTTCTTGTTCCACTGATTTCCACCCCATGTGTATTTTCAGAATTAATGTCATCACAATGAGCATAAGAGTGCTGGGCATGAAAATGTTTCTGTAACAAAATTGCCTCTGTTCTTGGTGTACTGTGTGTTGCATCTTAATGCCCCGTCTGTGGTGCCGATGCTTATTTGTCACAAATTTTTCACCACGTGTCTTAAAGGAGAAAAGTTTTCTCCTTTGCAAATTGAAAAAAAAAAATGTGTGTTTTTCAGAAACTGAAATATAATAATAGAAACTGTCTGCATTTTTAAATGCAATTTCTTAATTTCTTGACTCTTTTGTAGCCTGCAACCACCAAGACCCACAACATCATTGAGAAGACGGCCAACTTTGTCTGTCAGCAGGGGGCTCAGTTTGAGATAGTGTTGAAAGCGAAGCAGTCTGGTAACTCCCAGTTTGACTTCCTTCGTTTTGACCATTACCTGAACCCTTATTACAAATACATCCTGCGGTCCATGAAGGAAGGTCGATACAATGTTGCCTCTGACAGCAAGAAGGAGCAGTCGCAGGGTGAGTTACAGAAAGCATTCACTGGATCCACCACATTGCATATGCATGTGTCTCGTACGGTAACTAATGTGTAATTGTTAGATTGATCACAACGTATAAGTAGTCAAACAGTGCGGAATACACTAAAAACATTCATTATTGGCAATAATTTGTTTCATCTGTACATTGTTTTTTTCGTTCTGCAGAATCTGATTCTGATGATTCAGATGATGATGGAGATGGGAGCTACCTCCATCCCAGCCTTTTTGCCCCTAAAAGGAGCTCTCGCCTGGAGGAGCTAATGAAGGTATTGTAAATTTTTTCTTTCTTTTTTTTCTTATAGTAGAAAGTTTTCCACAAACAGGCTTGTTACCACAGAATTCTTTTTAGGTCGACTGGAATATTAATAGGAGAAATTTCTCAGCCAAATATAATGCTGATATTTTTCTGAAAAGATACTCAAATGTTGAGCTGCATAATTTTATTTGTGAACATAAGTTAATGTTTTTGGGTGGGGTTTTTGTGGGGTGGGGGGTGTTCTGTAAGACTGATCCGTTTCTAACCAGTAGCACCATCTGGCATCTAAAATTGATTTACATGCCTTTAATGCAACCCAAGTCTGTTACTGAGACTAATATCTTAGAGCTTTACTCTGTTTCCCGGTCTTCATGCTACTTCAGTTGTTAGTGCTTTCATGTGCCTTGTCATTAGAGCCATTAGTCTTTGTGCAGCAATAATGGGAGCATGCCTCTTTAAAGAAACATAATGAGCTTCTTTTAGTAGAAGCTGCCTAACAGTTGTCTCCCATCAAGAGGGATTCGTTATCAGATTTTCCCCTGTAATTTTCTACTGAAGACTCATATTTTAATGTTTAAGGTTTCATGGGGTTAAAGCTTAAATCTTGTAGACTTGTAATACCACAATAAGGACGATTAATGTGTATGATTTGAATAATGCAAGATATTTAAATACATGCCATTTTAGAGGGCTTTGAAGATATTTTAATGCATTAAATGCTCCTTTCTCATGTAATGCTTGCAGGAACTCAAATGTTTTAGTATCGCTTTGCAACAAACAACATAATGGTGTGAAATGTTATTTTCACCGGACTGGCCTTTTTTGTCTTGTAGCCTCTTAAGGTGTTGGACCCAGATCATCCCCTGGCAGCACTAATTCAAAAAGCCCAACAGGAAAGAAATGGGACAGCAGCAGTGGCAACAAACCAAGAGGAAGCTCCAGCTAGTCTACCAACACAATACAGCGCCGACCGTGAGTAGAGTCATTCTGATAGAAAACCGCATTTTGACATTTTTAGTTTTTCAGTCATGGTCTTTACATGATGGGTCCCTCTGTACTATTTTGTTCAGCTTTTGTCTTATACACTGCCAGTTATTCATCAAAACTCCCTTCAACAAATACTGAGTGTAGTCTATCATTGAGGAAAATGGTTTCCAGTCTCTGCAGCGAAGAAATACTGAATTCAGTGGGTTTTTTTCCCATGGTAGGCCAAGCGTACTAAACGGTTAACCTGACCTGAGCCAGTATTCAGATCCAGAAAGACCTTTGGCTTGGGGTCATGACAGGCAAAGAGATCGAAGGCTTGATAACATGATAAACGTGTACTGCAGTGCTAATCTGGGTATCAGATGAGTGTTTGAATGAACTGTTTCACATGTGATTTTAAAGTGATTGCTCAGACTTCATGTATAAATAAACACAGGGAGATTATATTGTTCGATGAAATCCTTATCTTGCCAGATTCCATTAAAAAAATTTCTACTATAACAAAATAAAAATTCTAACAAGATAAAAATAAATAAAATGAGTATCCTAGAAATTTAAAGAATAGTTCAAGTAATGAATGTGCAAACAATGAAATGAGTTAAAGAGTTTTAAAAAAGCTCGAGTTGTATTTTTTTTTTTTAAATACATTCACTCTTTTTTAAGTTAATCTGATAACGTCTAAACATGGCTTCGTGCTTGAATGCCACCCTAGTTCACTTGACCGTCAGGTCAGAGCATAATGGGATTTTACTATAACTTTCAAGGTAGCACAAGACTTGAATGCATGCTGTGACTTAAACTGATGGTTTTCTCTTGATAACACACTCCAGTATCTTGAGTTTCAGTTCTGATTAAGATCCTTCTTTTAGATGATAGCAGTAATGTCAGGGTGAAAAAAATCTAATCAATTTCTAATGTTCGATGTTCAAGGTCTGAACATCAAGACTTTTCCATATTTCTGCGCAAAACATCAGACTACTGAGGATGTTATTACGCCTAGCTACGGGTATTCAAATATAATATTAAAAAGAGGGATATCTCTCTGAATTTAAGAGCGAACATCCTTTCATTGGGTGATGTTGTGCAACAAGTCTTTTGCATGTAAGGGTGAAAACCCCAGGCAATCTGTCAAAACGCCTAAAAACACTTTCAGTTTTCTTGACAGAGAAAATTGGATATGTCATTAAAGTCAACCAGCTTAGTGACTAACGTGTTAATATATCCCAGCCTCCACTTTGACACTGACCATTTATTTTGTCCTCGTCCCTTTATTGCACATTCTTCTTTCTTTTTCAATAACAGTCTTTGTGATATAAACCTGCTGATGACTGAGAAACTTTTCTTGGACAGGGGCCACACATTGACTTTTATAACCCAGTTGCCAAAATAGCTGGAAGTCTTTGTAAATTTGCCAGTGATTTCAATTCTGTATTTATTTAACAGTAGTACGATGATGCAGTACAGAATTTTGACAACACTCTGGGAACATGGAGACCAGTTGCTATCAAAGCTTTCAGTTGATGACACTAAATGGGTGTCGTGGCTGCACAGCAGGCAGGCCAGTTTAGTGGCTGAACTATTTTTCTGCAGAGCCACCCTAACCTGAATATGTACCTGTGTAACCTGTAAACCTCTGTAAGTTGGGACTAGGTAAAACAGTTAGAGTTCTGTCTGCAGATGATTAGCAAAAAATGAATTAATTAATAAAACTGGCTAAAAAGTTTTATTGTTTTACATTTATTTTTGCAACAGATCTTTTGTGGAGTTATTTTTCTTGTTTTTAAGTTTTTAATTAAGGTCCTCTATAACATTTGCTCACTGTTCAGTTCAGTTCAAGCTAAGATGACTGAAACGGCTCACTAAAAAAAAAGTAAAACTTTGAGTTTTTTCGATAAACCTGATGCAGGATTATTAACTGCAGATGCCTTTGTATATGGATTGTTCGAGATCTCTCACATGGTCCAATCGAAATAACTGCATGTTGATTGTTTAGTGAACTTATAATGTTAAAAGAAGAGATTATTTGACTTTGACAGAAGTTCCTTAACACTGCGTTCTTTTTAAGACGATCAAGTTTTGGTACCTTTGCAAAAAGAGATTTCTGGTCCTGCAGAAGTCTGTGGAAAAACATGCATTTGTGATTACCTCTATAAACAATTTAAATTCATTTGAATTTCACATCAACAAATACATAAAATATATAGATACCTTTTATTTATATAAAAGGTGAAAAATGTTGGTTTAGAAACAATTTAAACTTGAAAAACACTCTTGCTGTGATCAGGAGGCTGTCTTTCTCCACCTCTCCCATTTTCCCTGCCTTGAAAATCTTGAAAATGTATCAGTTATTTAAAGGTTTACCGAACAAGCCTGGTGTGACAGTTTCCATATTCAGTTAGAGGTGACTTTTGTCTGACCTGTGGTTGTTATTTACCAAGGTTAAAATGAAAAGTTTGCACAATTGAGTCTGAAATGAAATACTTCATCATGTTAGAATCTATTATAATGCCCCATCAATTTATATAAAATCTCAACAGCTATTTCACAGTTCTTCACACTTTTCACTTTAGCTGCACATGAGGTGGACACAAAACAAGTGCTCCACACTCAAGGACAGGTTGGCTGAGTGGTTAAGTGTATCCTAACTAAAGCAGAATCTGGTTATCCTCCTAAAGTTATTATTTATTGGATAAGTGTGGAAATGGTTTGAATTAGGTCATGCAGTTTGGTCAACAGGTGGCAGCATTTTAGCAGTGAGTGTGTGAGGATGTTTTCAGACGTGTGCTGCTATTTAACTTTTAATAGTTTATATTTGCATACCAGCGAAGCTTTTCCTGGCTAAATAAATGTTCATATGACTGGCTACAGCATGTTTGGGTATAAATGTGAAAGTTGTTTCTTAACAAAGAGGCATCAACTTACAATATATGATATATTTAGTTCATTTTGGTGGGGGTGTTGTTTCTGTTTTATCACACACAGTTAAATAGTTTCTTGGAGGCATGTGTATTTGATCTAATTCCTGCCTCAATTGTTTTCAGCAGCAGTGTACTATGGATATTACATGCTGCCAGATGGATCGTTCTGCTTAGCTCCGCCTCCCCCAGGTATAGATGCCACCTCATACTATAATAATATGACCTCAGCTGTCATGGCACCACCTGCTTCTACCGAGGCCGTGGCTAATTTGGGCTCTGCACCCACCCCTGCTGAAACTGTCACAGTAGCAACAGCAGCTACAGCCCCCACTCAGGACTCCAGCTCTGTTCCTCCAGCAAGTGTACCAGAAATCAGGTGGGCTCTGACACTGCATGGAAACGCTTTTCACTTTTCTTTATGGTAGCCTTGACATCAGTTAGTTTAATTTTGCCTTAATCAGAAATGATTAAATGTGTTTTCTTTAAGAACCTTGATCAAGCATAATGATGACTGTTATTTACCCAAAAAGCTAAGTTAGTGTTTTGCTTATCTTGTCTGAAGTTACATTTTAAATTCAATTATTACATAGTGTATTTAAATACAAGAATGAAAATGATGCCATATTAAAAGTTGAAACTTTCAAAGATAAATTGTATTCACATCTTAAATTTCCCCTCCAAACAGTTCAAAAGCTGAACTTCCAGTTTCCACCCCATCAGCAGCAGCCATCATTCCCCCACCACCCGACATCCAGCCGGTCATAGACAAGCTGGCTGAGTACGTTGCAAGAAATGGTCTGAAGTTTGAGGCGAGCGTCCGGGCCAAGAATGATCCGCGGTAAGTTTTCTTACCAGAAATAAACCTGCTGTTCCAGTCAGGTCTCACTTTAGGAACTCCTGTTAGTAATTTTGCCATCAGATATGGCATAACCTCTTTATCATCCCCCGGCTCATTTTTCTGAGCGCTCGCCTCTCATCTTTGTATGTTTTCTTCTCTCTGTGCACTGTAGGTTTGAATTTCTGCAGTCCTGGCATCAATACAACACCTATTACGAATTTAAGAAGAAATACTTCATGCAAAAGGAAGGAAAAGGCTTGCCAGAGGTAATATAAGCATTGCGCTGTATACATTATGCTTCTGTGCGTATTAATCTAACTCTCTTTATCTTTCTTTGCCATTTAACATTAATGTAACAATGGTTCCTTCAATCAAAACTTTAATTACTTATTTTTTTAATACCCTGCAAGGTGTGTGGTTTGGTTAATGGTATATGTACATTTACAGACATGAAACTTCTAAGTATTAAATATTGTTCCTACATAATGAATAATAATGAATTATAACAGTTAATAATGACTGCACTGAAGCAGTTCTCTCATTTGCATCACTGCTACAGATCCATAAATGATCAAGATTACTGCATAAAGCCCTTAAGAGCTTAATAAAGCTGTGGCTCACAAGCAGCGGTGCTGTCATGGACACTGACTAGAAGCAGTTTTACAAAGACTGTGAAGAAATGTTTCTTACAGAAAGATCAGTGTGACAAATTTTTCAAAAATCACTGAACCAAACCAATGGAAAGTTTTTAAATTTCATCCAGAGCGACGACATTAAATGCACAATAGAAAGTACCAAAGAAGACATTATGTGCTAGAGTAGGGACAAATGCTGCACAAACAAAATAAGATTGATAATCAATTAATCAGACTTGACTTTAAGCGAAATCTCCTCAGTATGTGTATTATTTCCTTTTTCTTACTATTTCTTCCCCATGTATTGTTGATCTTAGAATTTTCAGCTGCGCTTGAAGGATGGGCTCCATATGTGATATTTTTAGTCTGTCTTGCCCTCAGTGTCTATAAAAGCTGCCTGCAGATCTAAAGTTAGAGCTCTGGGGAGTCTCAGCTTGTGCTTCTTGATGTAGTTCATGGTTTTCAGGTATGCTTGGGATTATTGTCATCTTATTTGTAGTTTCTTTCTTAAATTAATGCTTTTGCAACTTTGAAATTAGTTCCTTTTGTTGCGTATCCACTACAGATATCTTTAACCAGAATTTGGAATTGATAAATGAGGATAACGCAGGGAACAAGGAAGAGATTAAATGACAAGAGGTGGATCCAGCCATCCTACTGAGAAGCAAAGTAATACACTAGCTCAGCAGCTTAACTTGTCTTTCAGTCTGTACCTTCAACATTTCTAAAGCTCAAAGTTTTGCTGCTGAGATAATCCCACCTGTTACCAGAAATGTCTCCCATGTTTTAGAAATTTGATTCACTTTGAGTTCATCTGGTACTTTACAGCAATCAAAAAATAAGATATTAAGTTGAGTTACTAAGAAATTGCTTAACATGCTTGGTGTCCCTCAGCTTGGGAGCTTTTCGAGTTTCCGAGCCGAGCATTGGTGTTCTCTCATCTGTTTGTAAGTCAGATCACTACCAGTCCATTTTTTTTTTTGCTCCCGGGAGGTGCCTCTGTGATGTCAACAGTGAAATGGATGGATGGAGAGATCCTTCATACGTATGAATACATAAGCATATTTCATATACTATATATTGGCTTTATGTCAGAGCTAGAAAGAAATGGTAAGAAGTAAGTGAATTTTGTAAGGAGCGATTTGTTTTATGTCAAATCAAATTTATTAGCTTGTCAGAGTGCAAAGAAGTGTGGTCCATTATGACACAGCACAGGCTGTTTCAACAAGCAGTGCTTGGCTTTTTCTATCAGAAAATCTGTCTTGTGTTTATTTTTTGCTGGCTAATGGGATGAGGTTTGCTGCTCTCAGTCAGTGCTATTATTTGTAGTTTCATACTTGATGAAAAAAGTTAATGTTGCTTCATATAGTATCAATAAAATGTTTAATATTTGAAATTTTCTTCACTTTATTAGTGTATAAATATAATTATATTAAAAGGAGTTTTTTTTGTAAATAGTCCAAACCTTCCTCACACTTTTATGTTGATATTCTAGGTTGAATGTGACACCTTCTGAAAGCCCAAGCTTTCAATATTTGAATGGATGCTTTCATTTTTGCATCAGTTATAGAAGCATCTTATAATTTTAAAAAATAAATACATAATAAAACATTGGAGTATCTCAGTGACGGTCTAACTGGGATTAGAATTTGCACCATGAACAGATTATTTATTTTTTTTGAAATAAAACAAAACTGAAGTCAGATTTGTAAGGATATTATATCAGGGTTACAAGCTGACAGGTTGAATTTACGCATAGCACTTGACACATACACATGTAAGGTCTACAGCACAGCTGTTTTCATTCCCTCTGATTTATATTAACCATGATTTAATCAATTTTGCGCCTCAAGTACAATGTTCTGTATTTGCTAGAAAACTATAATGTGAGATTAAATTCATTTAATTTTCAAAAACAAAATGTCACAATAGCTGTGCCTATTTTCCAATTTACTTTTATATTGAGTTGACAGTTTAATCTCAATAGGGGCTAAAGTGTTTTTTGGAACAAGTCAGAGAAATGAATGAAAGCAGGGACCTCAATCTATTTCGTTTGGCAAAGGGTCAATTGTAGGCTGTGGGAAAGTATGAAAATGTGTTGCTATAAAGCTCTATGAAATCCAACCAATTTCCTTGAGTAGCCCAAGTTTGGAGCGCTACACCAGAAAAGGAAGGATTATTACCCTTTTAACTGTTCTGTGTTCAAGAGTTACCTGCAGATACGTTTACTTAAGGACGTAAAAGCTAAGTTAAAGGTGTAATTGTGAGAGCAATCAAATTCCTGCATTTTACAATTGAGGTTATTCCAGAATGTTTTAGTGTGCTTCTTCTGTAAGCTTTGACTTGAAAGTTGTTTTTTTTCCCCTAAGATTTATTCTCTGGGCGTTTCACAGTGCTTTGACTGTTGAAAGCACTGTTCAATTACAGCTGAATAGTAGATAGTTGCCTTTGAAGCATTCTTCAAACATGATAAAATGTTTCTCCTGAGGGTTTTCCCTCCTGTGGCATTGGCTTCATCATCAATTTTCCATCTCATCCCATCAGTAGTTTAAATTTGGGATGGCAGCTAAGAGCACTTGGTCCACAGGTATTACTACAGAGGGTTTCTGTTGATCTGGTCTGTGCACACAAGCCTGTTAAAAAGGCTTTGTGAAGATACTCTGTTGATTTGAGTAACAGACCAAACAGAGGAATTTTAGAAGGCAACGTAAGGGTGTAACTTCGATTCTAATTAAGTACATGGGAGTGAAAACGGAGAACGAGAAGTGAAATTAAACTTGTAAAAATGATATTAATTGATCTTGAGTTATAAAAAGTTATCATTCAGAGAAATGAGTGCTCAATGAAATGCCTAACTACTTAAGGTGTATCAGTTAATATTCAAAAATCAGTTTTTAATTTTTTCCTGCTATAAAACAAAAAGAAAATGTTCGTTACAGTTTGCAGTGCAGAAGGTTATGCTGTGATGAATACAGCTTCGGAAGTTGATAGAAAAATTGAGGAAATTAAATTACTATTTATCTAATGAAATAAACTAAAAATAGTTAAAAGTGAATTCTTTGTTAAATCACAGGCTTTGTCTTCTAATTTATCTAATTTCTTACTATAATTTTTTTCCTAATAAAAGTATTTGAAGGATATGAGTCAACAGTGTCTTTCCCCCTCAAACCATATTCAAGGACCAATGATTTTCCAGTAAGTGCTGTGTTCTCTAGTTAGATACAAGAGGTGCTGATGTTGACATGAGTGCAGGAACAAACTCTCACTTATCTTAGGGGACTACTGCTGCACACAAGTTAATGATTTCCTTCTTCTTATGCACTTGCTCAGTGGGAAATAAAAGTTGACATCTCATCACATTCCCGAGCTATTGTCAGTGGTATCCTTGAGCTACCTCTCATTCTTTTATATTTTGCTTCCACGAAATCAGACTTTCTTATAATTGTTTAATGTGGTCTTGAGCAATAGTTCTGCAGGCTGTCTTTGAAAGCTTTTCTTCATGCACTGGCTACCCGACCATTTTCAAAGGAATGTTGTTTTTGGTTTGTTAAGCCACTTAACACTGACCTATGAAGCATTCAAGCATTAAAAAAGGCACCTAACTCAAAGGATTAACGAGTTTTCTGTCTACATATAATAGACGACTTCAAAAAAGAGCCAAGTTTCAATAGTATTATAAAAGTAACAAGATGATTGTCATGAGAGGTCCTGCAGTGAGTATCTAAAGCCGTGTATAAACTGGTAGCTGCTCTGTCATGGTTTGGAGCTGCATTTTAGCCAGTGGTGTTGGGGATCTTGCCAAAAACTGAATCATCAACACAGAAAAATACCATCATACTTTGATCCACCGTGCAATACCATCTGGAGAGTGTCTAACTGGCAACAACAGCTTTATTTTTAATACTGACAATGATCCCAAACACTGGACAGAAAAACAGGCCAGTCATGGATCGGGCTCCCCAGAGCCTGGACCTCAACAGAGAACAGAACAAAAGACAGCCAACATCCAAAGAAGAGCTTTGAATGTCCTGCAAGAAGCCTGGAGAACTATTTCTAATAACTACTTAAATTATGTGGAGAAAACGTAATGTGCTCTTTCAGACTTGTCAAGTTGGTTTTACTTTATAATACCCTGAAAAAAAAAAAGTTAGCGCACTGTGAAAGTCCCTGCAGATGGATAATTACAATAATTATACACAAGAGTTATTGTTTCATTGGAAACCACAGGAATGACTCATTCAGTGATCCATGCATCATTGAATTTATACCTTGACTATAACATACACCAACACTAAAGGTTGGTTCTTTCAACCACCCAGCCAATTAAATATTGTTTACTTGTACCGACAGTGGATAGATGGTATATCTTTTAAAAACTTTCCCAGCACTAACTTTTTTTTTTTTGCATTGTGCTGTTTTACATCAAATCTACAGTATCTTTTATAAAAATGAAGGCATGCAAGTTCCCAAGAAATACCATTTACAACACCATCTGTCTCGTGTTCTACTGGTTTACCCATAACGTGGACTCATTGCTGAAAAATGCAACAAGGTTTAGACATACAGAATTTGTGAAGCCTCTGGAAAATGTTAATGGCTTAGCTTTTAACATTTTAAAGAAAAGCAGGATGATCCTTTTCTCATTTTCTCTCCTTATTCTCTCGTGCTTCATCATCTAGAGCGAAGAGGTAGAGGATTCTACGCTTCAGTCAGACAAGGCAGCCAAGGAGTCAAAGTTGACAAAAGGTAGGACACAAACTCATGCAAAAATAAACTCATTCTCAGATTGCAGGGCTGCTTGCACTTTTTGTTTTTTGTTTTGTTTTGGGCGTTTTTTTTTTTTTCTCCCTTTTTTTTAATTTATTACTTCAGTGAATGGGATGCAAAGCCTTTGGGGAAATATGAGTATATTTGCTCTGGTGTGCATGTGGATGTTTGTATGTGTCATATGCTGTTGTCTCTGCATTGCCGCCTGTGAGTCTGTTGGTATTTATGCGGGCAATTTCATTTGGTAATATCAGGCCGGAAATGGCTATGCAAAGATGAAAGAGCCTGCACGCATATTCAAATTAAGGCCCGCATTCACAGACTCCTCAGACGCAGTATATCAGGGTGCACGCAAGGCAAAACTAATAACTAGTTGGATTAGTTGCACAAGTAAACTATCCAGCCCTCCACAATAAGAATCAGGATCTTGTATTAAGGTTATGTGGGGGAATGGGAAACAATAGATCTCTTTCATCTCCAGTAGACCACAGATATTTGATTATAAAATGCTACCTTTCATTGTGCATGTCAGTCTTTCTCATGTTCACCTGTCTTTCTGTGCTCTTATTGTCTGTCCCTTATTTTTCAAAAGTCTTTTCTCTCCTGAATGTTTTCCATGCTTCACTTTTCTTTTTAACTTGGATTTGTCAAGAAAAAAATCCAGTTGTGCAATGTTTTTTTTTTTTTTTTCTCCAATATCAACTCACCTGAATCCTTTTTGGTCTTTTCTCAAATCATTTTAACTCGTGTCTTTGTGCCATTACAGCCTCTTTTGCGCCCATCTCTTTTGCCATCAAGGCAAAGGAAAATGACATGCTGCCACTGGAGAAGAACAGAGTTCGACTGGACGATGACTCGGATGAGGACAAGGTCTAGCTCAGCTTTGTCTGTTTATTGCACTCACTTTAGATCTTGGGGTAGTTTTTGCACATTTAAAACTCATTTTTGTTTTAGTACCATTTTTAAGAATAAGTTCTGATGTGTTTTCTTGAAGTTGTTGGAAGAGGAGGGGCTGGAAGCTGTGATGGGTGGAGCTGAGATGATTGATAAGGAGCCTCCTCCAGTCAGCGTACCAGAAGAGAAGAAACCCACCCTCAGTTTGGAGGAGTTAGAAGCAAAGCAAGGTAAAGGTCTAAAAAAAAATGATAATGCAATGACTGTATGAAAGCTCTGTAGCTCTTTAAATGCTAATTTTAGCCATGTCTGCAACAGAAAGCAGTATAAAATATATTTGGAGAATAATTTTGGACAAGTCATAAAATATTCTCGTGCTCTCAAACTGCCCCACTGCCTGTACAGTTGATAGGATATTGGAAAAACGGGATGATTTCCCCAGCTCGATGACGATTTAATGCAGGCCTGCTAAAAGTGAGGTTTTTGTAAATGAGCTCAGCTTCCAAGTGATTTCTCTCACACCTGGCTTTTTGGGAGGGTTGGTAGAAAATAAATTTTAAAAAAGAAGTGAGAAGATGCATAAATCCACAAAAGTCTAAATTATGAATTCCCTTAACAGGGTGTACCCTAAGGTAAGAATCTAGCTATATAGTATAGTAAAGTGCATGATATACATCTCCCCCAAAGGCATAATGGAATTATAGATATAGAGTGTCATCATGCTGGCTCAGCAAAGTCTTCCAACAGAAAATATGTTGCCTAAAATATAGAAATACTGCATCCTAATGCATACACAGAAAATCCCCCCTTTGTTCTCCAAGAAGTTTACACTGTGTGGTCCGATCAGGGCTTTGATGATAGTTTTTACAGAATGTTCTTCAAAAACGATTGAAAGATTTTAAAAATCAAAAGAAAAGAATTTGCCCATTAAGTTTTCAGGGTTAGTCACATATTCAAAAACTTTTTATCCACTCGATTATTTATTTTATCTATTTTAAAGCTGTATCGTTTATTTATGTATTTATGAATTGATTTTATTGGAATCTGAAAACAGATTGTACTTGAAGTTCTTTTGTTTTTTTGTTTTTTTTTTTTATCTTGTTATAATTTGCCAACTTCAGAAACCTGCAATCGGTGCCTAGCTTCAGCAAAACTGGACACCTTCCCTGATGACTTAAACCTGTGTTATTAAATGTCTATCTCCGTGCTTGTCAGAGAGATGTGATTGACATGCCGGCCTTTTGCCAGTTAATGCCCAACAGACATCTACGTCTGTAAGAATGCCGCATTGATGTCTGATGATAGAGAGCAAGAGTAATAATCTCTTAGCTGCAGAACGGAGCCTGAAACGATAGACGGACAGACAGTCAAAGACAAATGTGTCACTTTTCAGCATCAAGATAGTTGACCGGTGCCGTTTAGGTTCAGTGGAACACTCTTTGAGTGTGATGGCCTCTCCTGGAGCTGACAGACAAAAGAGAAAGACTAGAAGACCCTAATAAAAAGCTGACTGAATTGGTTTTGCTGTATGGCAAAGTGGCTGTCAGTCAGCAGGCCTAACTTGATCAGATAGGAGAAATGGTGGCAGGCTGCAAAACACTAATCTGTGTTGATGGCCTGGAACAGCGCCATCATGTCCGGTTTTTAGGGAGAGCTGCATAAATTGTTCAGACTGCCATCATTTTCGACTAAATGTGTGTGTTTTTAGTCTTTGTACAAACACAATTTTCATTTCATTATTTTATTTCATTCACATGGAATTGGTATTGACTAAAGATGGTGAGTGCACCCCAACACTCAAAAATGCAGCGTAACCCATTTTGTGCTTGATATGAATGCAGTAGTTGCTGCTAAGAACGGGCTCTGTGACGAACAAGAGCGTGTGGGGTAGAAGAAAGAGAATTTTTCTCCACTTGAGGTACTTTATTTGAAATGCCCGAGGAAGGTGTTTGGCAGAACATATCGATTGCCGAGACATTTCTTAATTTGTTGGAGGAAATAAAAGACGACCTGAAGCCTCCAGCTAGGAGAATTCAGGAAATGCCTGCTGCCTCACTTTTTGGGCTTCTGGCTCTTTGCAAGAAGTCAAGAAAGGCTTTAATAAACTTTTATTTTAACAGTCACAAGGCTTCATGTCAACATTTTAAGCGTTAAACCAAGAAAAACAGTTAAAGGTAGATCATGTTTGACGGTTTACCTGATACATGACTGAAACAACGACTTGACAGAGCTCCAAATGATGAAGTGGAAGTAAACGGAAGTAAGGAGTTTGGTTTAGTTTTATTGTTCTATTACATTAGTCAAATGTATCTATAAATACAGGAGTCAGATTGAGGCTAGGCAGGACTATGTCAGTGTCTAGGGTACCGATTCTGCTCCACTTGACTGTTGTTCATTGTACTCAAATATGATTTGCCTTAGCAGCTAGCCTATTTTTAACCCCAAAGAGATAACAGTAGACCCAGAGGTTGCATAACTTATACAACTTGTTTTCCGCAAGCAGTTGCTTTTATACTGTCTTGTCTTCCCTATTTTTTATTTATTTTTTTGCTCGCTCATGCCGTTGCTCCCTGTGCCCCATTACATTAGCTGTGCTCTTCTTACCTATGTATCCCCTACCCATCTGTGTCACTTCATCTCCTTTCCTCATCTCTCAAACCATGCATTTTGTTCCACTCCCATTGTCAGTTAGATGCCTGTCTTCTCTTCTCCACCCACGTTCCCTCCTACTCTGTACAAACCTTGAAGTGCATGAAATTATGCATCATCGGGGATTTCGTCGGGCCTTATCTTTTAGAGTAGAAACTTTGTCAGTCTTCAGCACTTGGAAAGTCAGAAAAATGCCAGACATTACCTTAGTTAGGGCAGAAATGTACTCTTAAAGTCTTTGCTTGTTTTTCGCTTCACAAATGTGAATTTTTCCCCGCACTGTTTGTCTGTTCATGTTTCATTCCGTGTCTCTCTGCTCTCTCTTCTTTTTAATTCTTTTATTTCCACAGGGAATTTACTTGTGACCAGAACAAGCTTTCCTTTTCTCTCACTTTTCTCTCAGAGCAAGTCAATCCTTTGTTCCCGCCATTTAGTAGCTGCATATCTGGCAGTGAGAAAAACAAAAAAGGGACAATGCCTGCAATCCAACCATGTCTCCTGTGTTTACCCTCTCATCTCTCGTCACTTAGCTAAGCAGAAACTGGAGGATCGTCTAGCGGCGGCAGCCAGGGAGAAGCTGGCCCAGGCATCTAAGGAGTCTAAGGAGAAACAGCTACAGGCAGAGAGGAAGAGGAAGGCAGCACTCTTCCTACAGACTCTCCGCAGCCCATTCGCTGGAGAACCTGAGGCAAAGAGAGCTGAGCTAGATGCATGTGCTCAACTCGAGGTAGGTACATGGTTGCAACGGTTGCATAGTGTTCGTCACTGTGTGTTTCTATTTTTAACAAATGATAGTAAGTGTAATATGAATCATTATTCATGTTACACATGTCTACATTAACTCAAAAACTAAAATGGCATAAATATAGTGGGGCACATACCCACCATATGTAGTCACCACATTTTGCATGCATATTTACACAGCCACGAGTCCTAAACTAAGCTTTGTTATTCTTACTCAAAGTGTGGGAAATGCTACTTTCTTTGCATTTTGTTCTAGAGTCCTTGGTATAACTTTATAAATGACTGTGGTGAAATTGAATTTCTCCTCAGTGAGCCTTTCAAACCCAAGAACACTCTTAGGCGTGGTGGTGGTAGCATCATTCTCTGGGGTTGTTTTGCTGCCAGTGGTATTGATACATTGCACAAAGTGGATGGAGTAGTGAAGAGAGACGACTACCTCCAAATTCGTCAACTTCACCGATAAATGGTAGAAACACCAGTATCAGGTGTTCCACCATAACAATGATCCCAAATATACATCAAAACTGATTTTGGACTGTATAAAGCAGGCCTTCATTAAGCTATTGGGATGTCCTTCCCAAATCCACAACCTCAACCCTGTTGAAAATATGTGGATTGATCTTAAAAGCTGGGTCCGTGCTGAAAAACCAACACATTTCGATAAACTCTAGCATGTAAAGTGCTTTGAGGGGTCCCGAAAAGCGCTATATAAATGCAATCCATTATTATTATTATTATTTATGTCAAGACAAATAATTTAAAAATCCAAAATACACAATACAGTACAAAATGCACCCAGTTTTTTTTTTCCTAGTCATTAAAGCTGTCTGCTGTACACTCATTCCAGCCGGGGGGAAAACTGTTAAAAAAGAATTAAAAGCCCAAAATTAGGCTGACATACATGCCTGTGATGAATGTATGTAAATTTCTTAATGCAGCTGTAGTTACCTAAATTGTTGATTCCCTAAAATGTTTATAGACTCCAATGGAGAGGAGCAGAGCCTATCGGCATATCCCAGTGTCACTCTAAAGATACAAACTGAATTATAGAAAACTTCTTTTCTTCACTCCTTTGTTCTATTTCTCAAATCTCCATACCTCATGTAGGGTACGGAGATTCTGTTTTAAAATTCTCCTTTGTGAAGTACTACGAAGGTGTTGCAATAATGCAAATTTTTAAAGCCTTTTGTCTGTCACAAAAAGGCAGCAATACTTTATAGTGTAAATAAGTCTCTGATAGTGGTCATTTGATGTGTAGATTGCCTGTCTGTGTGATGGATGTTGCATGTCAGCTCCTCATGTTAGCCCAACTGATTTGTGGTGAACTGGAATATTGCCTGTTAGACCAGGTGGCAACGGACAGCCTGCTGTCACTACTGTGCCAGCTCTTTCTTTCTTTACCAGATGTTCTCCGTCTTCTGCAGTGGCTATCAGAGCGTAAATATCCTGAGGAAAGAGTCAGGCCAATAGCCTACTGTAAATTAGCTGTGTACTAGTTAAATATTTGAAAAAAAAAGGTTGAATTTTGTGTGTATTCAGTCTTCAAAGTATTTTGTTTCAGTGGTGGGAAAAAGTAGTAAAATCTACGTAATGCTGGTATGAGGTACACATTGAATAGGACATTGTAAAAAGTCACACATCCTCAAGGCAGACAGTAGTGCAGTGTAATTGTTCGAGTCAATAGGTTTTTCAGTTTCTATTAAAGCTTTTTGCAGATTAACCCCCTTTAAGTAAGACATGTTCACCAATTTATTAATTTGGAGAGTCACTTTGAAGAACAAATTTTACCTGAATTTGTTGCAAGTGTATGGAAATCGAAAGGGATTAATGTGATTAACACGAATTGTTGTGAATATCCTAGGGGCAGTAATTTGGAGGGTCACAAAGAAGGATCATCCACTAGTACAATTTGGTGGAACTCTTAGTAGCTTTGAGGACAGATGTGATTGCTGATGCGATGCAAAATGAGCTGACTTGGAACTGTTGATGTAAGCGCTCCATGTTTCCCATAGTACCCATCATGTTGATTATCCTGCAGCAGTGTAGTGGATAGTGTAAACTGACATGAGTAAACAGATCCCGCTGGCTAAGCGTTTCAGGCCCAGGCAATTTATCCTTTTCCAAGTGACACTTTCAGTGTTGTGATTTGCTGCCGTTTTAGCCATTTCTTATTACATTTTGGCTGAAATGGTGACGGTGGTGGATATGTAGCTTTGTGTTTCCTGCAGATTGATATACTCAGAGATTGGTGCAGATTCAGTCTGGCTTTGCTTGTGTCATTTATCTGTTCAGCTGATTTGGTGTGTTAATTCTGTACACTGTAGCTTGCTATCACCAGTGTGTGAATGGGTGGATGATTGTGTATAGTGTAAAGCGCTTTGGAGTACTTAGGACCAAGTAAAGCGCTATACAAATACAGACCATTTACCATTTTATTTCAATTCAGCTGCTCTTACAGCTTCATTCGAACATGTTAGTGCTAAAGATGGCACCTTTTGGTTCTGTTGGTAAGAGGAGTGAAATGGAGGGCAATAATGAAGCAGTGATATTGTTTTCGGTCCCCTAACTGGCTACCAACAGTAGCAGATAATGATTGCTCAGTAACTGACAGCTTAATATACGACCATTCTCTGTGTAAGAGCTCTTCTCTGTTGGTCACATGGTTTAGGTGATAAATGCTTTCTTTATTATTATATACGAGGTCATTTTTAGTATACGAGAAATCTCGAAGACTTGGAAAATGTAGTTTCCCTTTGCTTCTGTTCCTTTATGCTCCCAGGACAGTACTTTTCTTTCCCGCGCCTCTTACTGTCTGAACTTCTATATCTTGCTAGAACAGGTGTGAGAGGGCAGACGTTTTGTGTGCCTGGTGTTGGGATAAGCCTCCCATATGCCAATCCCAATTTGAAACCATCGTTTCTTCCTATCATTTCATTATCTTTCCCTCAAGCTAGACACCAGATTGGGTGTAAAAACTGCAGTGTAATAAATATCCTCCATTTCTCTGCTTCTGTCTGTTTTAAGACACTTCTTTTCTTCTGTCATGAGCACATTTTCTTTCTATTTTTTTGGCTTCTTCTCTCATGTTGTTTCATCATCATCATCTCTCACCCCATATTTCTCTTTGTCCCTTTCTCTCTGTTTTCTTACAAATTTTAGCAGATGGGTGAGGGGAATTAGATCCATGAGACAGCTCTGTTGATACTAAGCTGAAGTTGGAAAAATTTATTTGGATTGCTTTATTGCAGAGCTCATAATCTTTTTTTTATCTCACCACATAAAGGATGCCGTTTGATGTTCTTTTTCATCCAGATGCCCCTTTAGTACCAGGAATATACACAAATTTAAAATTGGCCGTCTCAGGAGCAATCTAAGACCTAACCCTGTTAGATAAAGTCTGTCCTTGGAAAATCTATTGCTATATTTAATCCGCTGATGGACTGAAGCCAGTTTTTCAGTGTGAATCCAGCAGCTGACCAATCTAAAATGAACAGACTGACTCACACTGGGGTAATTAGAGGCACTTTGCAGCTGACAGTTGTAACTCAGTGTGTAGCCAGAGGGCTGCACTGTGTTGTGTAACCACAGTTTTCCTTCTGTTTTAAAGGAGAGAATATGAGCAATAATTTCCCAGGACAGTAAGAAACTTTCACTTTTCCTGAGCCAGCCTTGTTACAATCCCTTGTCCCTTTCAGTGTGCATATGACTATTTATAGTACCGTCTCTAAAGAGAGAAAAAAAACCCCTCAAGTACATTTTTCTTCTTCACCTTTTGTGATTTTAGACACTGTGCAGCTGTAGGCCTTAGAGCAGAAAATAAGTCAAGTTAGAAAATTAAGAAAACAATTAATCAAATTTATCTAAAGCATTTTTAACCACCATACGTGAATACAGACTAGGCATATTTTACCCTTATATTTCCCGTGGTAGCTCCGCTATCTATAGCATAATATAGTGTAATGCAACCACACCTCCAAAACGTTTGTGTGACTGTGTAAATGTGGATAAAAACAAAATACAATCATTACTTACAATATAAAACAGAGAATATATCAAATATTTCTAGGAGTATATGTCCTTTTTCTTTTTCTTGTTTTTTAAAAGGGCATATTAAAATTGATGGCAGCTACATGTGTCAAAAAACGTGGGACAAGGCCACTGTGTAGCAACCCCCCCCCCCCTTTGAGAGAGGCCTATTGTCTCATTGTTGTCTGATAGTAGCCAACTGCTCAACAATTGTGGGACTTCTGGGATTGTAAATTTAGTGATACAACGAATGCTGTCAGCTGGTCCAAGGTGTGGACTGCAGGCAGCCATGCTGTTGGAATAGATGCACTATGCGGTTGAGCAATGTCTTGCTGTGAAAGGCCTCATCTAGATGTAAATATGGAATGATATGAAATATGCAACACCTTCCCTGAAAAAGTTGTTGTCTGAATTGGAGCATATGTTGCTCTAAAACCTGTATATACCTTTGAGCTTTCATGGCACCTTTCCAGATATGCAAGCTACCATCAGAGATGCAGGCTTTTGAACTTTGCTTTGGAAAAAGCCACATCCTCCCTCTCCTCTTTAGTCTGGAGGACGGAGCATTCATGTTTTCCAAAAAGACATTTCACATTTAAATTAATTTGACCAACAGTTTTCCACTTTGCCTCAGTCCATTTTACATGAGCTTTAGCCCAGAGTGGCGTTTTTGGTTCATGTTTATCTGTGGCTTCTGTTCACGATAAATCTTTCACCTGCATTTGTGAATGTCACGGTGAGCTGTGTTCATGCAGTGATTTCCATAACAGAATTATGCCTGTTTTTAATGTAGTACCACTCAAGGCCCTGAAGATCACAAGCATCCAATACTGATTCCAGGAATCTTTTGATGTTATATATTCAAAGTCTTCAGAGTTGTACAGAGAAACATGGATTTTGAAATAGTTCCACAATTTGTAGACGTATGTGTTTTGCAGATTGGTGAATCTCTGCCTGTCTTTTAGAGAAACAATGGCTCTCTAAGATGCTCGTTTAATACCCGGTTATGTTACTGATCTGTCACCAGTTAACCTAATTACTTGCACAGTGTTCCCCCAGCTGGGGTAAACACATTCCAGCCAGGGTTGTCCATTGCCTTCATCTTTTTAAGTAGACAAGCTTGTTAATTGTCCACAATATCAGATATAGGAAGGTACTGTGCATGTGGGGGGAAATAAACAACAAAATAAAACTGACGTTTGTTTGCTTTCTGTCCTCATTTTGTCTTTCTTTAGCTGCAAGAAGCTTTTTCTGCTTTTGTGGATCCTGCACCTCCTCAAGTATCCCCTGCACCACCTGTTTATGCTCAGGATCAAAGATTGTCTGTGGAGAACCATAGAAGCCACCACAGCAGGGAGCCCCCATCCGTCTCGTCATCATCTTCCTCGTATATTACCTCCTCCAAAGGTCCAGAACGCGACAGAGATCGCGACAGAGATCGCGACAGAGATCGAGATCGAAACAGAGATCGAAACAGAGATCGAGACAGAGACAGGGACAGACAGAGAGACAGAGACAAGGATAGGAACAAAGGGAGAGACAAAGACAAAAAGAAGAAAAAACACAAGAGGAGGTCAAGATCCAGGTCAGCATCGAGATCAAAGAGCAAACACTCCCTTCCCAGTGCCTACAGGAGATCCCGCAGGTCCAGGTAAGACGCTCCCACTGAAAAGTCAGCCTTTTTTTATTTCTTTTAATCCACCACAAAAAAGTCAGAGTGAATGCAACAGTGATGCTGCTCACTCCAGCCACAGGCGGCTGAAAAGAAGCTTCTGTTATTTCTTTTTTGTCATTATGTTTTGCTTTGAGTTTATGCTGCCTTTCTACAGATTTGTTGTTTGTTTTGAGCAAGGTAACTGAACTGAGAGGTTCAACTATTAGAACATTGTGATAGGAAAGAGACGCACACACACAGGCTGTATTCTTAATCTTATCCTGGTTGTTTCATTTTCCAGCCTTGCTATGCTGTGTTTGTAAATGGCATGCATGTTCTGCATATTAGGCAGTGGGACAAAATAAATTTGACTGCCCTTTATGGAAAGAAATCTGACAAGGTTATTAATTTCTTAAAATATTTATGAATACTTAATGCTTTTCTGCCTAGTTAAGAATAAAAGTAGTATTTCCATTTTGTGAGTCCTTTTATATAACTTGTATTAAAGTAATGAACTGAATAATGATTTTTTTTCCTGTTCAGTTCCTCAGTATTTAAACAGTGTTTATCTGTAAATTGCACCACGTTCAGGTCTTCCAAAGGTTTACTGAAATAATTGAAAGTCTTATTCAAACCTATCTTTTCTTCATTTTCAGTTGTGCAAAGCCCTCATGTCGCCTTTTTTTTCTTTTTCACTTTAACGCCATTAGGCTTATCATTTTGTTTTTGCCTCACTCTTCTCCTCTTTTTCTTTATTTCCAATTCATTTGCTTCTCTCTCATATTCTGCCTTCTGATATTTAACGATTTCTTCCATCTTTCATTCTCTTTGTTCCGCTCTCTGTCCAGATCCCGTTCACACTCCCCAGGGAGAAAAGACAGAAGAGGCAACTCATCAGAAAGGAGACGCGAGGAGAAAGAGCGGGAACACCATCATCCCAGCAGCAGCTCCAACTTGCCCAGGGGGCTTTCAAGATCCAGGTAAATCTAACAGCAGGTGTCTTCACAAGTCATAGGTCCTCACATGCAGCTTTGTTTTCACACTAAAAACATTGATTTTTGCTGCCTTTAAAGCTGAGAAGGGGCACTAATGATGCGACTCTTGGGTGGTTAGTCCATATTTTCTTGATATTCTTCAGTTTTCTTTATTTTTACAAAAGCAGCGGGGGAACCGTTATCAGTGTTCAAGGTTTTCCATGTGTCATTAAGGCCAACTTCATGTAACTCGAAGACAGTTTGATTCCCCAAAAAGGGGAGGGCATGAGGAAGTTTTGGCAAATGCATTGCAGAGTTCATCCCAGTAAATATAGTTTTGTCTTTATAATTGTACAACAGTCGCTTGATACCGACAGATAAATAGGCATTGTTACAAAAAATAAAAGTACAGTCTTTTTAAAAAAAAATATGCTCACTAGCGTTTCACTGCTTTAGGCACTGGGCAGCCTCCTGTCATTGATTCACCTGGGAAATCTGCAACATACCAAAGAGTCTCTAAAGATTTTTAAGGCATCCGTCCAAAAGAAAGAGCTGAACCAGAAACAGACCTCTCATCACGATAATGATGAAAGAATGAAGCCTTATGAAATGGACTAGTTGTTACCACAAGGCAATACTAATATTACAATATTATAAACAAACAACAGCACAAGCAAGAAAATCCTCAAAAATCTTGTAACTGAATGAAATTTGCAGGGAATTGTTCAAACCAGAGTAAGAGACTGGGAATAACTATGCAAAATGCCTCTTAAATAGAGTTTAATTGGCCTGTGAAGTTAAGGGTGTATATTACAGCAGTTCATATGCTCAGTTAAATTATAATTAAAGACGTTTATTTTGTACATTTTGTTTTGAGTACACCAATATTTCATGCAAGGCTTGGCAGATACAAACCACCACTGTTTATTGTGCAGTGTTAATATCTGATTGAGGCGTTTTAGTTTTTAGCTCCTGCTGTGCTCTTCTTGCGTTTGTCAGGTCTCCTCCTGAACAGCAGAGGAGCTCCTTGGCATCCTCAGGACAGATGCAAATTGCGGCCTCCTCGTTCTCACCATACTCTTCACCCAGCAGAGTTTTGTCTCCATCAGCGAGCCCCGCCTCCAGCCTGGCTCACTCAAGGTAACCCCTCCAGACGCTTGTCAATAATCCAGCTTGCATCCAGCATGTAGATGTAAATGAAAGTCTCTTTACTGAAGGCTTAAATGTTTTGTTTTGGGGTTTTTTTGTTTTTGTTTTAGCTTCAAGTAAATGAGAAGATGTATTCTTGCATTTAAATCTCTCTTATTTGCAACAATAGATTGTTCCTTTAGGTCTGATAATCGAACACTCCAGCTGCTGCCGATTTAAGAACCTAACAGAGGTTATGCTGATGCACTCTTTTTCACTGACTAATGTTTAGAAATGTTTATTTTTATGTTGTTGTTGTTGTTTTTTTCTGTTTCTAAACTCCTTCTACTGAACAGTGTTTGCTCTCCTGATATCACAGCGCACAGCTTGGGTCTTTCAGCTTAAAGGTCACAAGGGCAAAAGCGCATTAATGATCTTGGCCACAGACTTGATAAGACTTGCAGTTGGTAGTCTGCCACTTTAGCAGCGTGTTGACTTTTCAATGCAAGAAGACTAAATGTTGGCCAGGCGCACTCTGTTCACTTCAATATCTTACTAAAAGAGAAGGACTCATTATGAACTTGTGGCTTGTTGGTAAATAGAGCCTGTTAATTACAAAATAACAATATTTTAAATTCCACCTCTTTTATTTCCAAAGTTTTATTGCAAAGTTTCCAGATTTTAAGCGTCATGCCTTCTAGCTGATACCAACCAGTGCGTTTGTGGATGTTCACTTGTTTTGTAGTTTAAAAGTTTAATTTTTCAGTCTTTAGTTTGTGTAACCCAGCATAACTTTTAAAATCTGCCGTCATTAAAAAACAGGCTTCTGGGAAAACAGGAAACAATGTAAATATTTTTGACTTCTGCAAAATTGGAAAAACACAACAGTTCCTTTTATGTTCAAACTGAAGTATTGCATGCACCATAATTTAATGTTTTTAAAAGCTCTGCTTAACCAGTATATCAGCCGTCTCATGTGCTTTGTTATGAAGGAGAATGCTTTTTCTTCCATAGATTTAGTAAATGCTCGTCTTTTCATGTGGGGCGCAATTATCCTGGCAGATGCAGGAGTCATTCCAATAGAAGACAGTCTTTTGTTGCCCTTCCTTCCTAAACTGTGGGTGAAAGCATGAAAGGTTTTGCTGTTTACTTTCTCCGGGGAAAGGAAACTAGATCATGATGCCATAATAACAGCGGGAGGGGCAGGTAGTACTTTATACTGAGTGCCGTGCACACACACAAACGTTTGAAATCTTCCATCTTCGTGAGAGGAAGAAAAGCTAAACTTTTTATCATGAGCAGCGGTCTTTTCTGCAGTTATGTTCACCTGTTGTGTTCAATCAACTTGTACATGATTTGTTCCTTTTTTTTTAATCTCTTGATGAATTATGAAATGCTGGACTGTAGAGACATTTAAGCTTCGGAAGGAGCCGTGAAGCTGAACTTGAGGCCTGAAATTTGTCTGCATGATTAAATACTCTGTCTGTGTTTGGTCTTTTAACTCTAGATGGAAATTTCAGTGTTACAGGACACTTCTTTCACCTCTTTCCTTCCTTCCATCTTTTCTTTCTATCGCTCTCAATGCCTGTCGAACTTTGGGCATTTCAGAGAAACATCATAAATATTGAATATTCTCTCCTGTTTACATGATTGATTTTATGCTTTTTGACTCTTTTGTGTCCTTCTCCTCTGTTTTCTTTTCAGGGGTGGTTCTCTGGAGAAAGACAAGGCAGTGTCCTCATCCATAGTATCCTCTGTTCAGTCTAAAATAACTCAGGTATTGTTCTTTGCTCTTATCCCAGATGCATCCCCTGCTGAACTTTTCCATCCCATCCAATGAAAGTACTTAGTGGTGTTCTTTGTTTCCATCATGCAAAGAGGAAGGATGGAAAGTGCTGTTCTCTTTCATACACCAAAATATAGCTAGTTTTTAGAGCTTTTGACTTGAACTCATTTTATATTTATCCACTTCTCCCGGTACCTTCTGTGTGTTTTTACAGCACGTCGGTGTGCTATATTTGTTTGTTTGAACCATGGGGAGGCCGATGTCTTACATTTATATGTGGTGCAAATGTGATAAAGCTGCACTCTGTATTCAGTGGCAGTGTAATCCAATCTCATGCATCATACCTGGAGAAAAACTGCCGGTCTGATTTCGTTTCTTGACAGTTTGAAACTGTTGTTAAGAAAACTGTGCGGACTCCAGGTTCACTCGGTTTCAGCCATATTGAATGATCATCCGCAGCAAATTGAATTTGGTTCGTTGCCACCGAACGACCGATATTAAACCGTCATGATTTTGCTTGCCTCTGGGACTTGTCATCAATTTTGATTTGGATAAAAATGTAACTTAACATTTCTCTCATAACCTTGGAAGTAACACTTGTCAAAACAAAGCGGTGAGAACGGATTTGTAGATGGCCTCGATTTGTTAAAAGTGTCTGCTAAGTTTATAGTCGACTGATGGTTGACCGGTTGATGGCGCAGGTTTCTAATAGTGTTTTGTTGGATAACATTGTTGAACCGTGTTGCTGAGGTCTTGTTTACCACTGTTTGGGGTACATGTGCTCTTATTTTAATAAACAAACAGCACTTCTCATCGTGGCAGTGGATCTTGGCTCCAGATTGCTCTTCGGCCCTGCGCATCTCATCCTGGGAGCTTCGCCAAGAATTTAGGATAAGAGAGACTGAATATTAGTTGGCGCCGATGAAGCGAGAGGCAAAAACAGAAACCTCTGCAAACTTGCCGAAGTCTTTTGGGAGATGGATTTCACTTCACTGCAAAGGAAGGAGGCAGAAGCAGCACATGGTCTTGAAAATGTTTTCTCCAGTGGTACTTGTAAATTCAGACAAGAAGGACCATTACCATTACTGCTGAGAAACACAAGGTCAAGTTCAGCAAGTTGTCAGTTCAAGTTAAGAAAATGGCAGGTTTCAACATTCAGTATGGTTTTATACCCCATGTGTTTTTTTTCTTTTACATTTTATAACGCAACAGAGAAGCAGAGGTTGGCTTCACATAACTTTATAACTTGTTTTAGTTTATTACTTAGCTGTGTAAAAACTAAGTTTTGGAAGCTTGGGTTTAAGCCTAAAGCTGTAAAAGCTCGCCATACACTACCTGCTTGGCACTAAACGACACACGTGATGTGTAAATAAGCGAGTGTTTGCTAAGAAGTTGCCGCTTCAACTTAAAAGCTGAACCTTGTGTCAGTTTTGCTTCTCATCACTTCTCGTCGTGGCAGTGCATCTTGGCTCCAGATTGCTCTTCGGCCCAGCGCATCTCATCCTGGGAGCGCAGGATGAGAAGTCACATTCCCCAAATTGCTTAAAAAAATTAATTGTCAGGCTTTTCTTTTCTGTTTTAATAAAAAACACCCAAAGAAAACTTACTGAAAAGGTTTGATTGGATAGTTGCCACTGTCGTCATGCCCTAATGCAACCCATAGTCTCCTGTTGAGTGATGAGCACAGCATAGACACTTCCAGCTGTAAAATTACAGTAACTGCACATAGAGCTCTGCGTGTAGCCGCTTTCTGACAGTTGACTAAACCAAATGTTAAAATACTGTGTGTGTGTGTGTGTGTGTGTGTGTGTGTGTGTGTGTGTGTGTGTGTGTGTGTGTGCGTGCGCGCGCGCTTGAGAGAATTTTACGTACTGCTTACATCAGTGCCATGCATTTAACAGTAATCCAACATTTGCATACAATTGTTTCTGATGCAGCCTGATAAGGTGGCACTGACATGGATTACAGCAGCTATCCTGTAGTTTTCTAGACGGGACAATGCCAGTTAGTCCACCCTTTCATTTTGTGGCTGACAAATAGGCTGCATGGCTGAAAACTCTGTGAACACACACAAAACAACACAACAGTAAAATTAGCGCTTGTGCAGCATCTCAGTCTTGTTTTATGCAACGGGGTATTTGTTCCTCAAGCTGCTGAAGCACAGAATGCCTCAAAATATAAAAGCACATCGTAGCATCAGGTTCTCCTTTGATTTTGACAGTGAGAGGCACCTCCAGACCAAAGGAGAACCAACGTGTTTATTGGTGTCACATAATTATTGCTGTATTGTTATAGTGCGTCTGGGTCATATTGGGCCTGTTTAATGTAGATAAGTGGCAGGCTGTGTTGGTGTTTTGTCTCATTTGGGTGCGAAAAATGAAAAACAGTTGCATCTGAGTAAGTGCTACACACCCGTAACTCACAGTGTAACCTCACACACGGCTCGCCAATAAATTCTGACCCCGGCAGGCACTGTCCTTGCCTGCATGTTTTTAAATTGCTATAGACAATTTATAGCCACTATTTTTGTTGCTTTCAGAAGTGCACCTCAGATTAAGTGCATTCACGCGTATCACTTCTACAGACGAAGCGTTATATAATCCACAGAGATCATTGATATTCTTAAACACTGTCTTTATTAATGTCTGTTTAATGATTCTCCTTAAAATTGTTGTAAAATCCACAAAACAAAAGTGCAAAAACACGAGCAGTTACTGTTGAGTCCTGTCAGTCCTCATTTGGACATTGTGCTCATTTAGATTCATATTTATTATGTAGCTTTTATCTCTTTCCTGAAGCTTCTTTGTTTTGCTCCTAATCTACTTGTATTTGACTACTGTTGAAAACCTTAGAACTTTGAGAAGCCTAAAAATGTCTGTACGTACTTTGATTTTTAAGTCTACATCACCATAAACCTCTCTGATTAAATGTCAGTAATTTAATTTATACTTGCCTCTGCAATGCATTATTTTGATACACGGATTCTCCTCCAACTGAGCGAAATAAACCTAGCATGCAGGTAAACATAAAGTGTCAAACGTGGGAGTACAGCCCTGTGCAATATCACCTAAAAGACTGATTATTCAGAACTGTGTCACCTTACTGGGAATGTGTTTCTCTAAGCTGAACAGAGCGTTTACTCGCATGTAAACTTGGATCTTTTATTTCTTCCGTACTTGTCCACTGACTTTTCTTTTTCTTTTTTTAATCGTCTTTCGCATCGATTTTTATGTGGCGCCAAATCTGGAGAAGTGTTCTGCCATTATTCATAAACAGTCTGGAGGGTTTATGTTGCTCTGCCTTTCTTTAAAATCTTCCAAAGGTATATTGGATTGACATTAGGTGACGTACTTAACCACATCACAGTGTGTCTGCTGTGTGCTTTAGATTGTTATCATGCAGGAATATTCCTCTGTTGCCGCGCTTCTGGAGGCTGGAGGTCATCTCGTCTGACGGGAGTTTGTCATATCCTCAGGCATTCACGGTGACATCTGTGTCCTCTTCCAACACTTTTTGTGTCCGTGCAGCCCATCTCATCTTTATTTCCACCTCCATTCTTTACTCTTATGACTATGCATTCACTGTGGCAGTCTTGGGCAGGTTCATGTGTAGCCTGCTGGATTTCATCTAGGGCTGCCACGATTAGTCGACTAGTCACGATTACGTCGACTATCAAAATCGTCGACGACTGATTTAATAGTCGACGTGTCGTTTGAAGCTTTGTAAGATCGCAAAAGACGCAGGAATAAGTAGCAGGATTTAAGAGTGCAATAACGGACTGAAACAGAAGATGGCAGCACTGCATGTACAAGGATGCCAGCTGCCGTTAAACCCCGAAGAAGAAGAAGTAGCTGTGTCCCAGAATTCATAGCGCAGCCCAGCTCAGTTTCCAACAATGGCGACAGCTAGTTAGTTTTAATATTACTCTTATTATTCTTTTTGGGCCACAAAATAAATGTTTAACATATTTTCAGGTGAGAATGTAGCTGTGTAAACCTCAAATATCTGCTCAGTTTATCAAGACACCACATATTTTCAAAAGCGCTCCGACGTTTTCGGAGACGTCTGTTACCCACTAGCTCAAGTGTTAGCCGGGGGCAAGGCTCACTAGAGCCGGTGAGAACACCGGACTCCCGACAGATCGTTTTCAAACCCACCGCCGTCTTTCGCTACTCAGGTTAAATATATATAAGTCACTTAGATAACTTAAAAATGTTATTGTTTGGCTTTTTTTAGTGTTTTATTTGTTCCTGAGTAAATCGGTTTGGCTGAGATTAAAGTTATAGTTTTTAGACAGCTGAATAAACGTCAAGCAGACAGCTGATTATCAGAAGTATGAGATGGTAGAGAGTTTACTCCGGTGTCCTGTTATATTTTAGATAGCAAGGAGTTTATTAAACTTCACCGAAACAATCTGCAAATTTCATTAAAATTTAATAAACTATCATCTTGTCTTTATTTTTAGTTAGCACAGACCTTAAACACTTAAAGCTGTAAGCTAATGATAGTTATATAAGAGCAGATTCATGCTGGTGCAATAAGCTGAACGCTGTACGTCCAATGGATGCATGATCTGATTAGTTGACTAATCGGTGACTAGTCGACTATCAAAATAATCGTTTGTGGCAGCCCTAATTTCATCAGAGGAAAATATCAAAAATATTCCCATTTGACTGAAGGAGGTGCTCCCAGTGTCAGTCAGGCTTCTTTTCTGGTACTTTAGCAAAGTGTAATCTTGCACCTTTATGTTGAAGAGCAAATGGTATTTAGGGGGGGGGGCACTGTCCATAGAAGCTGATGTTATGCTATTTTCTTCACACTGCCTGAGCCAACACAGAAGCTGTAATTTCCAGCGATAACCCCTGTGCCCAGGGTAAAGCACTTGTCCGTCTGTTTTCAAAGATGTGCAAGTAGTTCAGTGTGTTTGGCAGCGAACAGCCACTCTGATTCTGAGTGGGACCATGGCTTGTTCTCTACCTCCTGATTATTGCTTCAACTGTGTTTAATATTTGTTTTTCTAATGTATCATTAGTCTCCCTGAAGAACTGTTAGATCAGTGATGATTTTAGACAGATGCAGCCCATTCAGTGCTTTTTCTCTTTTGCATATAAGTCACACTTTAATAGCTCCTCTTGTTAAGGTCATGCCAAGCATGTCAGTTGGTCCAGACTCTCCAAAGCCCCTCTGTGTGTGTGTGTGTGTGTGTGTGCGCGTGTGCGTGCGTGCGTGCGTGTTGTGTCCTTTCTGTATGTTTTGGTCAGCAGAGTGTTTTTCGCTGTGAAACTCTCCCATGGATGCCATTTTTACCCAGGCTCTTTCTTGTTATGAATCGTGAACTCTGACCTTAACTGAGACAAGCGAGGCCTGTGACTCTTTAGATTTTGTTCTGGGCTCTTTTGTGACCTCCTGGATGAGTCCTCGATGGGAAATGAATTTTAGTAGGCCGGCCACTCCTGGGAAGGTTCACCACTGTTCCAGGTTTTCTCCATTTGTTGATAATGGCTCTCTCTGTGGTTCGCTGGAGTCCTAAAGCCTTAGAAATGTCTTTGTAACCTTTTCCAGACTGATAGATGTCAGTTCCAGCTGCTCCTTTAGATCATGGCATGATGAGTTGCTTTTAGGATCTTTTAGGCTTTACTTTGTCAGAAAGGTGCTGTTTAAGTGATTTCATTATTCAGTAAGTCTGACATTAATCAGTCCTGGGTGTGGTGAGGGAAATTGAACTCAACTTTGCATAAATGTGAGTAATCATTTAATTCATACTTTCACAAGAGGATAATTACTTTTTTACACATGGCCAGGTAGGTTCGGATTACTTCCCAGATAGCAAGGAAACACTGAAACAATGTTGAGTCAATATCAGGCTGTGTCATTGAACCAACGTTGAAGTGTGACGTTGACCTAACGTCACTCTTGCACCCTTTTTTAATGTTGAAACAACGTCAGGTTTTGATGTTGAATCAATGTTGAAACCTGACGTTGATTCAACGTTATATTTTCTAATACTGCTGACATTGAAACAATGTCAGATTCTGATATTGAAACACTGTTGAGCTATGGTGTTGATTTTCCGCCTCTTTCGCACAGTTGCTTTTTATTAAAACAGTTAAATCATGACTGGAAACCTACCTTTCTTTATAGGTATTTTAACCAATACTAAACTACTGCATGTTTCCATCAATACTTCAACCACCTAAACACATAATTGTACTTATTCCTTAAATTGGACACCCTTTATAAAAAAAAACCCCAAATGTCTCACAATGTATCATGTCAATATTAATATCCTAAAATAAGAAAGCACTGCATGTGATGTAACAGAGAGAAAAAATAAACAAAAAAAGGGTCAATAGGCATGTTTCGTTTGCTAAATACTTTATTAAAAGACAGTTTCCTATTTACGTTTATATAATTCACAGAAGTTTGTAATTTTTTGCATGATGTGCGTCCTGCACCACCCAAACGATCTGGGGTGTATCGGAGCCATTTCTGCACTGCTTGTGCAAAGACTAACTCGGACATAGAGTTTGCCCCTAACTGCTGCGTCAGGCTCCAATCAAGGCAAAGCGTCTCACCTATAGACACATTTTAAGAGATGGAATTAGCGTGTCTCATGTCTTAAATGTGTATGCAAGTGCTTGTGTGTTTAATCAACAGGCCGTTGTTATGTATTTAAATCACATCTGACAGCTATTACACTTTATAGTTACAAAGTGTACATAACCTTTATATACTTACCATTGCCTTATTTGCCTCTTGTGATTGAAGAGCTGGCTCTGCATTGTTTAGCTCCTCAATGTTGTGCAAGGGCAAATCCAGAGGCAGTACCCCAGCATCTACCGATTCATTGCAGCCGGTATTGCGGATGGCTCTGACCTCCTCACGGAGTTCGTTAACAGCTCTCGTCAGGTCTGACAGAAAAAGATGCTTTTTTTTTAAGTATTTAAGAATACAGACAACTTGTCAAACGTTTCCTTGTGTCACACACAGACATGTACAAAGACACTAGACAGTATTTTATTACCTGGTATTTTCACTCGAGGGGCCTGGGGAAACCATTTTTTTTGTGGGCTGCTCATCCTCTGAGTCACTATATGTGTACAGGGGATTTGGTCTAAAGAAAAAAAGTTGAAAACGGTCATAAGTAATTACAAATGTGCTTTTGGAATATTTTTTCCTAAAGTTACAGTTTGATTTATAACAACACACACAGGAAACGGAGATGTGCAAGAAGGTACAGTATACAAGGAATTTTTGAAGTGCACAAGTGTACACGGCTTTGCATTTATAAAAAAGTTTACAAGCTTCCACTTTTTGGACTATATTATGTGGTGATATTGCAGTATGCAAGCACCACAGATATGTATAAAAGACAAGATCATAAATTCTTAGCAATCAAAGATATGTTTATGAAATAAAAAAAGTTTTACTTGTGCTTTCTTTTATGACTGGTCTGAGTTTCAGCTTCGGACTGAAGGTCAGACGTATCACAGTGTTCACTTAGATATTTCTGAAGACTGCGTTCTGCTTCGTGAAATGTGTCTGGAAGTACAAACACAATGTATGGCCAGACATAAATTAGGACACGAAAAACTTGTTATTGTTACATTTATACAACACCAATCCAGATGATACCCACCATGGCTTATTAGAAGTCGGACTGGTGCATAGGTGAGCCATGTTGCACCAGGATGAACTCTCCTCTTTACTGCGTCGTGGATCCTGAATGTGTCTCACGGAGGGTATGGAGGCCATGACAATTTCTCCCCATTTATCCATGATCTAGGGACTATTTCTGTACCACCAGTGCTAAACTGCACAATGCACCAGTCTTTCATTTTTATCTTTTTTTTAATTTGGAGTCCTTTTTGGCCCTGTCTAGGATAAATAGGAAACAGATAATTACAATATATTTCATAGTCACTACAAAACTTGATCTATTGATTGAACTAAATAATAAATAATAGCTTAAAATGTATATAGGCAACAATTACAAGCAAACCCGTATATGTAAGCATTTAAACACTGAAGATAATAAAATTAACAGTATTTTGTCTAAGTCTGCCATTGTAGGAATTCATGGCACCGAGACAAAAACTTGGCGCACAGTGTGGCGTCAAAATAGGCGCACACCTTTGACGCTGCGTTTTCTCCGTCTTCCTCGTCCACACGTAAATGCTAAACGCAGTTTACGTGTGGACAAAAGGTGCAAACGCAAGTTAGGTGAGCGTGCAGCGTAAAGTTTGAATTGAGTGCGAATCGAAGCGGGTGCTCTCCAATCATTAAAAGTAACAAAGTCATTGAACACATTTATACAGTTACCTTTACGTTTATCAATCATATATCACAGAATTACAATTTTTTGTAGTACTATGCTAAAAAGCAACTACAGAGCGAAAGTCTGGGTCAAGCGCCGAGGCCACGGCAAGAACAAAGGAACCCTCGAAGCGTTAAAGCTAGCTTTGTAAGGGAATATAACAGAAAAGTATGAAACGAAAATGTTTTCTTTGTTGATAGACTTTGTTTGCAGTGCAATTTATTTGTTGCCGGATTGTAAGATGAAAGTAGACACAATTTCGGGCTCCCACATTTTATCCGAAACTTTACATTAACAAGTTTTGTTTTTTTTTTACTGTTATTCAAATGCAACCGTGGAAATAACGAATAGAACAAAAGTCATTCATTCTTACCTTATACTAATCGTGGTGCAGGCCAGTGCAGTGCATGAACTGATGCCTTCTCCGGTCAATTCCGCTGAGAGTAAATCTAATGTCCCGCTCTACTGTACAAGACAATGGTTACCTGGAGGGATGTACCACTGAGAGGGGTGCTGCGGAATAGTCCAAGCAGCTTTAATTTCCCGCTCAACCATAAATCGATGGTTTTTCAACGTGATTGTTGTCACCTTGTCAACTATAAATAGATCAACAATCAACGATGACAGAACAACAGTGAATCAATGTTATTTCAATGTCAGTGTCAGGTTTCATCAGTATTTCAATGTTGTTTCAACATTGGTTTTGTGTTGACATTTCAATCCTGACGATTCTGATGGTTCAGATGGAAAATCAACATCTGTTCAATGTCTCCTTGCTATCTGGGTTTTTTCCCTTTAATAAATAAAGTCCTCATTTAAAGCTACATTTTGTATTTACTCAGATTATCTTTGCCAAATATTATAATTTGTTTGAGGATCTGAAACATTTTTAGCGTGACTAAAAGCTTTTTTTCACCTCACTGTAGGTGTAAAACTGGACACGATATAAAAAGATGCGCCTAGAGCAGAGTCAGGAGTGAATGGGCATGCAGTTTCACATCCAATTTTAAAATACTAAGACAGCGATGGTGAAAATGTTTATCTTAAGGATTCAAGGCGGTCTTCACAAGTCAGCGGTTCACATCACGATATCCACGCCATTTAAAAGGCGAGATACTCTTTTTCCGGTTGTGACTAATGCATTAATTAAGCGGCGATACAGTTTTAAGTCATTTAATAAACACAGCGGTGCTCTCACATGTATTGAATACTGTACATACTAGACAGCATCTTACAGTGAGGCTGCAGTGTGCTGGATTTCTAGAGCTTCTGGGAGTTGATGTAATGCAGGTCGATACTGTTGCCTCTGCGTTCACACTAACTCTTCTATGAACACTGGAATAACTTCAACTGAAGTGAAACTAACTCGCTCACCTGGCCGTGTGTGTGTGTTCCACAATGAACATCTCTTGATTCTTCTGTCATCAGCAACAACAACAAAAAAAAGTCCTATTTCAGTTTCTTTTTCATTATCTCGTAGTCGCTTCTCCCACCTTCATCTCAACATAGCAACACAAGCTAGCTGGTGGAAACATGCTGCTGCAACATGCTCTGATTCAAAACTGCTAACTACTTATACCCCATCTGTGATGTTTTACAAACACATCTTGAATAATTCAGCACATCCTCATCTGCCTAATGGGCTCTGCTTCCCTCCGGGTGCCTAGTTGCTATTTGCTTCATTCCAGCTCTTATTTCTCTCGTGTTTGTCTGTATTCCTCTTTCTTCTTTCCCATCTTCCCTGTTGCTGTACATTTGAAAGATACTTTGTTCACCTTTACAGTGAACTGCACTGGGACCGGGAGTGTTTTAAATTAGGAGTGTGGGTATCTCAAACACTGCATAGTTTCTTGGGGGGGGGGGGATCTAATGACAGAAAGGCTAGATATCAATACATGTGGCTGCTACATTGCTCCCTCAAGATTTTCCTAACAGTTTTTTTTTGTTTGTTTAACGGTTGTTGCCGTTAAAAGCAAACATGTGACACCCTTATTTCTGTAATCTCACTTCCTAACTTGACCCACTGGTTATAGTTTTAAAACTGTCTTAAGGGCCCAGTGAGAGTTATAAATAGTGCTTCCATGTTAGTTTTTTCAGGCCTAGTGTTTGTAAAATTAGGTTTCAATCCTAAACAGGTAAATGTGGTTAACTGACAGCATACAAGGAAAATAGTTTGTCCTAATGAGGAAAAAAACCCAACATCCCAATTCAGTGAAAAAATAAAGCTGTCCTTGTAATGTGTTTAATTTCATGACAGGATTCTGGCACAGCTTTATCAGACATACAACAGAAAGGCAGGCGTGATATCTGTTTGCTTCCAAACAGTCTCACATTGTTTTCTAAAGAAGCCGGTCAATAATAATCGCAGCCACAATCTGATTTCCACCCCACACACAACAGCAAAACCGTCTAAATAGAGGCCGTGTTCTTTAGCAGATGAAGGTGTGCACCTCGCACGATCTATTCCTTCAATTTCCCCACTATTACCAACATACAAATGTTACGATATCACAAATGTTCACATTTAATACTAAAGCTTCCTGTGGAAAAGTTTTTTACATTTTTGGTGTAATTTTGCAGTCAAATAAGGAAATACTGTGCTGTACTTCTCAGCTTAAAGCCAGACGGCATTTAAAAGCACAGACACACAATTAGAAAGTAGCTTTGTAGTTGCGTTGTGTAAAGCGACCAGTGTGTGTCTTCAGGCCTTCTTATAGAACAAAATGAGTGGGTGTGCGTCAGAAGTTAGTCAGGGTGGTCTCTTCCTCTGCTGGTACCCGTGTAAAAACCCAAAACTGTTCTAGTGGTTATCAAACTGTATCTTTATTGATGTATACTGAGGTGTCAAAACCGTCATTATGGGTGCGGGGAGGTCGTTAAATGTCGTCTATGTTGGTGTAAAGTGTATATGTGGTGGGGTTGTGGAGTAGCAGCTGCCCGTTGGTCTTTACTCCAGTGTAGATGAGACAAATATAATAAAATGATAAGGACTTAAATTATGCACAAGTGTGGAGAAAAAAAACATGCTTTTCTTACAGGTATCCCTGTTCATTATTACAGAGGTATAAGTACAGCTGGCAATTTAACTGTCACACTCAACTAAAACTCCAGCATCAAACAAAAAGTCGAATGTGAACTTTATGAAAAGTTTCAACATCAAACTCAGGTGTCTGTCTTTAATTAATTTAGTAATAGGAAAGCGTTCCAATTAGACGACTCCTGCTGGTTAAATTTAGCTTTAGATTTAGATTCCAGATTTAAACATGCCACTGCTGACTTACAGTGACGCGAGCAGAGTGCTGTGTCTCACTGATGCTGAGCAGCCTGCTGGTTTTTGGATGTTCTCAGATTTTATCTTTGTAATTTTTTTTTTCTTTACAGAACGTGGGGCAGTGCAGGGACTGTTTAGGTTAATACTGTATCGACTGTGTCTGGGATAGGCTCCAGCCCCTCTGCGACCCTGAACTGGATAAGTGGTTAAGAAAATGGATGAATGTATTGATTGTTTACTCATGAGCAAACTTTTTTTTTTTTGGTCCCAGAAGTCATGCAACATGGTCTCATACATGACGACTGAAGTGCAGCACGCAAAGACCTCCAGAATTTAGCTGCACATTAGTTAGACGGGACACTTGTGGCTGTATTTAGAGCACACGTCCAGCCACTTGATGATAATTCTGAGCGTTGTCATTGTGCGTGTCCGTTATCTGTGTATATCCGAGAACATCAGGGTTTTGAGAGAAACGGCCTTTAGAGCGATTTGATATGACAGCTTTCCCCCCTCTTGTGATTACAGCTGTTAATTCGTCTCATCTGTCAGGAGAGCTCGAGGGTGGATATTTGTCCATGCGTGCATGAATCGCTCGTGCACCGCGATGCAAATTAACACTTCCTATTCTGCAGCGTAAGCACTTGCCCCCGTGGTGTGCAAAGTTTACATTTCTACCTGAAGAGTGAAGGAGGAGAAAGTGGAAATGAAAAACTGCTGTTTGGCAGTTTCTTCCACTTTGTTTCTGTTTCCCTGCTGTGCACTCTCGTTGCAACTTCCTATTAATTATATTGTTTTAAGTAAATAACCTGTTTACAGTTGTCAGGGATATGTGTGGGTTGGCCGGGGAGTTCATATATGTGTTTTCTAATTGCCTTTAAGGGGATTCTGTTGTTAATCTTTTAAAATGTATAGCAGTGCAACAAAACTTTGAGGCTGGTGTAACATTTCAGTGACTATTTATACATTCCTGCATACTCGTTTTCTTCCTTCCTTCGCTTTTTATTTCTTCTATGAAATGAATGAAAGTGTTGCCTTCATTCATCCCACAAGCAACAACAAAAAAACAAATGGATGAACTTGTGTGTCTGTCAGCCGCATGGTTGATTCTCAGTGGGAACACCATTACTAGCAGCTCTTTCGTACTGCAGGGAATAGTTTGCTGAAGAATTACAGGAGAAACTATTCCTCTTTAAGGAGAAGTAAAACACTGTGACAAGAAAAGAAAAGCGTTGGCAGATCTACTTTTTCCATTTTGTAGTTCTTTCAAAATAAAGTGCTTTGTTTTGTCCCCTTCCAGTGCAGTGTGTTTGCTCCGCTCCTAAATTTTGATCGGTTCTGTTTGATTTAGTAGATCTGCTTAGATCAAACTAACTGACTACTAGTTGTATTGTTATTATACCCACCGAGGCATGGCATATCTCTTGCCATGCCAGTTGCAACATTGTACTGGGGGTCTTAGTGGGAAAGCTGTACATTAAAACTCATCTCATGTTTTGTTTTTCTCTCTCTTCTTCTTTGTGCAGGATCTGATGGCCAAAGTGCGAGCCATGCTTGCCACCTCCAAGACCTTCCAGCCTCCCAATTCTTAAAAAGGACGTTGCTTTCTTCTGGATGTGACAACTTTTGCCTGCAGGCGAGTGGTATTCTCCGATTTCCCGGAGATTTATCTGGCCCGCAGCTGTTTCAGAGCCCTCTGTTTATCCATGATTTATCAGTTCATCAAGAATTGAGCATCGACAGTTTCAGTTTGATTGTGTTACGTCTTGTGCCAAGTCGTAAGTGTGAAGTACGCTGAAGTGAAACCTGAGCACCTGGTTTCACGGCCGGTGTGAGAAAACCGCTCATAACACAGGAGATTAAGTCACAGCTATGTTTTTGGTGCACGGAGAATCAAATGTGAAATAATGTTTGCCTCCTGTTTTGAGATGCTTTTCTCCTACGAGTCACTCTTTGCAGCATCAGCTGCAGGAAATCTGGAAGCTCTCCTTCTATGAAGGCTTATGTTTTGATAATTTAATTTTCCCATCATTTTTCCTCATTTCCTTTTTCTCTTCAGCGCCTACTCTACTACCTGAGAAGTAATTTGTTTTTACTCTGTCCATCAGCTGCAATGTGCAGCCTTTGAATTTTGGTTCCTGGTTTGTACTGTAATGAGTAATGCAGAACAACTTTCTAATCCAAAATGAAATAAAAGTTCTTTTATGATTTACGTGTGGCCTTCAGTTGTTTTATTTTAACAAAAAATAAATAAACCGTCAGGAGAAGAAAATGGATACAATGCAGGTTGTTATAGTGCATTAGATATTGGAAAAATTGTACTTGTGGCTAAAAAAAAAAGATTACATAATTGGAACATGAATATTCAAATATAAAATGATTAGAAACTAATGATGCATTCTCAATCATCCAGGAAAGTAAATCTCCAAAAGTTGATTCTGTTCATCTGGACGTAGCATTTTGTGGGAGAAACGTTTCGTCACTCAACACAGAGCGAATACCATCCCCACTGACACAGCAGCCAGGGAGGCAGAAGAACAGCACATCAAGAAGGCCCTGAGTAAATGTGGTTATCCCAGCATCTAAAGGAAGCTCCAGCCAATCCAAGAGAGAAGGACAACCGCTGCCCCAGCAAAAACCTGTAGTGATCCTGTATGTGTCCGGAGTATCCGAGCAGTTGAGACGCATTTTTTCTAAACACCGTGTCTCTGTGGCTTTGAAACCCCAAAACACACTGTGCCAAAAATTGGTCCACCCCAAGAATCGGGTCCCCCGACGCAAACAGAGTAATATAGTGTACGCTGTTAAGTGCCAGGAGGGTTGCCAGGATTTATACATCGGGGAAATCAAACAACCTCTGGCGAAGCGGATGGCACAACACAGAAGGGCTACCTCGTCAGGCCAGGACTCTGCAGTCTATTTACACCTACAGGCCAGTGGACACTCTTTCAAGGATGAGGATCCTGAACACATCCTGGACAGGGAGGAACGCTGGTTTGAGCGGGAAGTCAAGGAAGCCATTTACGTGAAAAGGGAAAAACCATCTCTGAATCGACGAGGGGGCCTAAGGGTACATCACCATCTTACAATGCTGTGATTGCAGCCGTTCCCCAACTCTCTCTGAATGGTACTCATGGCCATTGATCAGTGGTTGTTGATCAATGGTCATGACAATTTGCATAATTAAGATTAAGGAACTGACCTCCCAGCCCATTGTTCCTTCAGTGGGCTGGTTTCAGTCATTATGCAAATGTACTGTTTATAAGATTGGAGAAACAGTCAGCTGAGACTGAAGAAGTCACTTGGATGAGTGACGAAACGTTCCTCCCACAAAACGCTACGTCCAGATGAACAGAATCAACTTTTGCAGATTGCAAACTAAGTAGAAGTGTCATAATTTATTCTTAGGATGCTTTCCCTCTTCACCAGCTGGGATAATGCCCTTGGTATTTGTTTCAAAAACACTTAAAATGTGTTTCACAGAATTAACGAAGGGAAAAAAGACAAAAGATCCATAGTGACATGACATGTATTATTAAAAAACAAAGCCAGTCTATTTCTATAGAAGTAAATTAATATATATAGAGGGAGGGGAAAAAATCAAACTGGAGCTTATCCCACAGCAAACCCTCAGCACAAGTATAACTCCCCCTTTGATTTAAGCACTCTGCACTCTGGAACCTGTGATGGTAACTGATTCTCTGATCTGAGGGGTCTGAGTTCAAAATAAGGTGGTTGATCAAAGTCTGAGTGTCGAGATATAAAGTGGAGTTGTACTATGTAGTGATCAAAAGTGATCAATAAAATTTGAAACTGGATTCTCTGTGAATGGGAAGACACTTCTAATCGCCACAAACGTGGATTAGACGTGGTATTTGTGTGTGTCTGTGAATAGATTCTGTCTGTATGTTGGAGCAACACAACCTCCTGTGCACGTGTATCATATATGTAGCAATGTAATAATTTCCCCACGAGTCAAATGTAACCTCAAGGGACGAATGAGTGCTCTGTCTACATATAACAGGCAACAAAGAACCAATTTTAAATTGTATTTTTACAAACCAATATCTTTTGTTACAGCAGCCTGTCACAAAAACACATAATCTGTCACCATTTCTTTAGTAAAATCTTTGAAAAATGTCAAAGCTAACACAGTTCGACAGGGATAAAATAGTGGTTTTGCAACAATAAGGTGATTACACAGAGCCATTACCCAAAAACTCAGCATATTTTAGCTTGCTGTGTATTGTGTACTTAAGATACTTGTCCTCCACTTGTCCGCCTGGAAAAGTGGAGGACAGAAGTGTCAGGCCTGAAAAAAGTTGTCATTGTCCAAATATATGTGAACCCAAGTTCTTTTTGTTTTTTGTTTTTTACCTGTTCACTGAAACATATTTCAGTTATAGTCATATAATGGACATGGTTATAATGTGTAGACTCTCGGCTTTCATATGAGAATATCCACATTCAAATTGGATGAAGGGTTTAGGCGTTTCGGCCCCTTAACATGTGCCACCCTCTTTTTAAAGGGACCATAAGTAATTGGACAATTGACTCAAAGGATATTTCATGGGGCAGTTCCTTCATTATGTCATTATCAATTGAGCAGAAAAAAGGGCTTGAGTTGATTTGAGGTGTGGTGCTTGCATTTGGAAGATTTTACTGTGAACAGACAACATGTCAAAGTGGCAAAAACTGCAGTTTGGTACAGCTTGAGAAAACAAGAAAGACAGGAAGCACTGGTGAACTCAATAACACAAAAAGACCTGGATGTCCATGGAAGACAACAGTGGCGGATGATCTCAGAATCATTTCTATGGTGAAGAGGAATGCTTTCACAACAGCAAACCAAGTGAACAACACTCTCTTGGTGGTAGGCGTATCGATATCCAAGTCATAAAGAGATTACTGCATGAAAGTAAATACAGAGGATTCACTGCAAGGTGCAAGCCACTCATAAGTCTCAGGAATAGAAAGGAAAATTGGATTTGGAACAGCTCATGATCCAAAGCACATCACATCATCTGTAAAACACGGCGGAGGCAGTGTGATGGCATGCATGGCTGCCAGTGGCACTGGGACATTAGTGTTTAGAGTGTTTAGTGATGACGTCTCACAGGACAGAAGCAGCCGAATGAATTCTGAGGTGTTCAGAGACATACTGTCTGCTCAAATCCAGCTAAATGCAGTCAAATTGATTGAGCAGCGTTCCATAATACAGATGGACAGAGTTTAAGACTTCGGTCTCATTGTAAGCAAAGGGTTTTCAGCCAAGTATTAGAAATTGTCATTTTTATTTTCAGTTATTTAATTTGTCCAATTACTTAAGAGCCCCTGAAATGAAGGGAGTGTATTCAAAAATACTTTAGTTCCTCACATTTTTATGTAATCTTTTTGTTCAGCCCCCTGAATTAAAACTGACAGTCGGGAGTTCAGCTGTATCTGAGTTTCATTTAAAATGGTCATTGGGGCCGCAGCCAGTGGTGTTGGAGATCTTGTCAAAATTGAATTAAACGAAGGTCGAAAAGTATCATCAGATTTGAAGTTGCAAAACCAGCTGCAAAGAAAAAAGCACAAACACTGGAACAGTACCAGTCATGGATTGGACTTCAACATTACTGAAGCAGTGTAGGATCATCTTGACAGAGAACAGAACGAAAGGAAGCCGACATCCAAAGAAGAGCTTTGAATGTCTTCATGAAGCCCGGAGAACTATCCCTGAAGACTTCTTGAAGAAACTACAAAAGAGCTTCACTAAGAGAGTTCGGGCTGTGTAGAAGAATAAAGGTGATCAAACCAAATATGGACTTTCAATCTTGTTAGAATTGTAAAAATATTTTTTGCCTTGTACACTTTGCATTTTTCTAGAAAAATACAAAGACATTTGGGGTGGCACAAGACTTTTGCACAGCACTGTATGAGCAGCAACTACCAACAATCAATTTCAGCTAAGAAAAAGAGCCACGGTGGTGTTCTTGTCTCTATATTGATTGAAACAAACCACTGAACGGCGTGGCTGGTTAGTATGTCACTTACTGCATGAGTGGAATTAGTGAAACAAGTCTGAAAGTTTGTTAGAGCTGCCTTAGCTTACTGAAAACACATCTTCAGTTTGATCTGAATTATCTGATATCAATCAAAAAGGAAAGGTCCCACCACTAAGTACTACAAAGTAATTTCAGAGATTTAAAGTATTTATTTGTCGACATTTATAACAAAGGAATGAAATGCTGTAATTGTCTGTGTGTTATTGGGGATTAGGTGACATTGTTAAACTAATTAAAGCAGAGAAACAAGTAATTCTAAAGGGGTTTTGTTGTGACTCCCTCTCCATTAAGACAGACAGGTGTGCAAAGCTCAACAGCACATTTACCCCCTATCTAAGTCTTTCTCTTCTTCTCTTTATTTGGGGTGCCCAGCTTATAAGGAAAATAAAAAAGATTTCCTGCCCCCAAGCAATAACCTCTATTCACTGCATAAAGTTTACTGTCACAGCAGCATTGCAGCATAAACCTTGAAGACTGTTGATTGCCTCATACCCTCCAGGCAGCTGCTGCGATGGCCCTTGCGACCCAGTGCTCACTTAAACCAGGATGCAGAAATTGTTGGTAAACTCCAGCTCGAATTACTGGGGTGCGAGCGCTGGCTCACCGGTGATTAAATGTTCTGAACCATAATCCATTTAAAGCCATGTCTTTAATCACTAAAATGTAAAACCTATTTTCAAACAGGCAACTAATTACAAAATCACTGATGCTTCTGTTTGTTCTGCTCACATTTAAAGTTTTGCTCCAGCAGCCTGAGCAGAGCGCTGCAGAGCCCTGCAACGCTGTGGCAAGGTGATAATAATCCATTACATTAACTGTGAGTTACAGCTGTGTGCCAGCATGGCAGTGTTTTCAAGTTAGGCACACTTGAGGGATATTTAGCGCAATAACTCAGATGACCTGACGCGATAGCATCTGGAGGACAAAACTTCTTCAGTCGGAGAAACAAAGTGCTCTGCCATCCAAAGTCAGCATGTTCCTGTGCTCTATATGCACCATCACACACATCCTTAGTGCTCCTGCTGATGCAAAATCTCTACAGAGAGCAGTTCAAAACCTCCTCTGACTGCATTAATACTCAGTTCTGCCCCCATGCCACCAGGGAAACTCTACAGAAACATAACTAGAATAAATGAAGAGCTGCTTCAAGCCTCCGGCCGTGAAAATGTTTCCTCCCTTCAGAAAAACATGAACAGATGACACCGACACACTTTGCTTTTGATGGTTTGTTTGTTTTTTTCCCTTCTATAGTAATCCCCTCTTATGAGCTTACCTGTTGTCATTTCCCTATTTGGTATTAACTCTGCTTCCTGCTGTAATGCTTAGATTATTAAAGAAGACATGTTACCACTTCACCAGTGTCAAACTATTACAGTAAGCATTGATACTACTGACTGCATTATCTCTTAACTTGTATCCCTGCTCCCTTTATGAAGTCTTAAAATGTATTTCAGAGAAAAATCTACAGCAAGCACTTTTAAGGGGGTAGCTGTAGCTGAGGAGGAAGAGTAGGTCATCTACTAATCCACCAACTAAAGGTTGGTGGTTCAGTTCCTGGCCGCTTTATTCTCCAATGGGTTTATTGGAGCAATAGCAATATTTTCTAAAAACTTGTCCCTTTAGTTCAAGCCCAAAAATGCTGGAAAGATTTTGCATGTGTTCAATCTAACTTTAGCACTCTGCTGTCCAAAGAGGGCTCAGGGGTGTTGTTACGTTTGGTCTACTCAACTGGAACTACTTTGTCCAAGTTAGTTGTCCAATTCAGTCCAGTTCAGTTCAAGTCAACTCTATTTATATAGTGCCAAATCACAACAACAGTTGCCCCAAGGCGCTGCATAAGGTAAGGACCCTGCAATAATACAAAGAAAACAGATATACCCAACAATCAGATGACACCTCCGACCCCAATCTCAATACTTACTATTTAGCATATAGACAATTCATATACATATTTTTTCATTGAAATAATAAATGTAAAAATGTAAATACATCTGCCAGAGTAATATGACTCAAAACTTTTTCCTTCCAGCCTCTGCTTCTATCTGGTCGATAGAGGTTTTTAATCACATTTGCACTGCATAATGGAAACAGCAACAATTGTCTCCTAATGAAGTTAAAAAGCTCTTAAATCTTTCTCTGCAAATGAGACTCTTAAAAAAAGGCAAAAACAATCTGTCGATAATCAACTAAATTTAATTAAAATCACGAGTGTCTATTGAACACAAAGTCTTGCAACCCAAATGTTTATGGGTAGAAATAGATTGGAAGGAAATTGCTTCTCTAATAACACCATGTATCCAATTATGTTGCAGACTTTTTTTTATCTAATCATATAAAATCTGTAAGGAGTGGGGTTGGAGGGGGGAGAGTCTCACACAGTTAAGGCAGGAAATGTTTTACAGCAAAAACAGCAATATAAGAAGAGTTCACATAATTTACAGCAAAGTTAATTAAATCCATTCACTGATGAAGTTGATAATATATTTAGCATATTGCAATAGCTAGCAATATATCCATCGATCACTACAGTTAACATTCACAGAGGCTGTGCCATGCTGCAGGGAGTGAAAGTGGAAGGAGACATTTGTTTCTGCCATCAGGCAACAATGAGCTGCAGCATCTCAAGACTGGTGGGGTCATGTGGTACAGACTGACATCACGCTGACATGCTCTGGTAAGAAACAAACCTGAACCCACACTCCACTTTTCTTCTTTTTCTTCTTCTTTTTTTGCTTTAAGGAACTGAAGCCAAACATTTGATGGAAAAAGTCAAAGGAGAACAGCAGTAGGTACTGAAAACTAGCCTTTTTTTTTCCAAACTCAAAGGTTCTTTATTGATTTGAAACTAAACCTTTAGCTGAGTGCAGAAACGTTCAAGTCAGATTCAAAAAGAGATAGTGGAACAGGTCCAAATGACGGACTGCAGTATGTCAGTGAAGTGTGAGCCTTAAGTCAAGTTACAAGTTCTTCAGTCAAGTCTGAAGTCAAGTGCAATCCCCTTTGTGCAGACATGAACGGTTGCAGGTGAAAAGACATCAACACCACACTTGTTATAAAACATATCGCTAAAATACAAAAGGCAGCTTAACTGCTCTGTCTTCTACACTATTTGGGGAGTCGTGATTTGTGATCACATTCTTTTATACCGGATCTAATCAAATAAAGATTTAATTAAATAATATTTACCTGAAGGTGCTCTCACATAATAATATGTGGAAGTGGGAAATAAGTGGGAACATATATCATTTTAAGAAAAATATTTTGAATTTGATGGCAGCAGCAACTCTTGAAAAAACATTGGACTGGGGAAACAAAAGGGTGGAAAGTAGAAAAGTGAAAAACTTCTCTGGCCAAACAATTTTTTTAAATTCTTCTTTTGGGACATTCCTCTCCCAAATGTCCAGCTGCTGGTCCCTTTGGTTCTCAGATGTTTATGGACTTTTGTTAAGAAGAGAGGATCCCAGTGGTGACAGTGGTAAACCTTTAGGCATGTCCCAACAGGTGTAGGCCCCATGACGGACTGGAGACATGACAGCTTCCAACTGGCTTGGAGAACACCTTGCTGTCCTCCAAATTTACCTTGTCTCAATTTCTGCTGCTTCATCTAGATGGGAGAGTCAGAATTTGATGTAAACAACATGAAAACATAGATCCATCCTGCCTTGTATCAACAGTTCAGACTGCTGCTGGTGGTGGTGATGTGTAGGGGATATTTTCTTGGCGCACCACAGCCTGCCTGAGCATTGCTGCCAGTCATGTCCACCCCTTTAGACTGCTTTCACCAGTTTCATCTGTACAGTTTATAGAAGACAGACAACAATCAAGGCAGAACCATAGATTTGGCCCATTTCTCAGATGAATAACGAGACTGTTTGTTACACGGTTGAATGATCTAGAACTGTTTTCCGTGTAAATAAACTACCATGTAAAAATAAATGCATTGGGGTATGACTGAACTAAAGTCAGTAATAACTGATAAATAATTTAAACTCAATTTTTGGCATTCTATTATTTCTATCAGCAAGTGTCTCGCCTTGATTTGTACAACACACAGGTCAGAATTTCAGCAAGAAGTTCATCTGGCCAATCCAGTGTGTGTGAAAAGACACTTATTTTATTATTTTGGTTCTTTATCTGTCTGCACAGCTGCGCTGCCTTTGATAAGGAAGGCGAGTGATGCCTTATGCAGCATTTTTCAAGGGGTAATTGTACGCTGCCACTGAGGAATAGATAAGTATGAGTCAAACAGAGTCTAGTGAGGAAGATTTATGTGAGGGATGAGCCTGTATCCCTTTATTACTAAAGCAGATAGTCTTATAGTGCTTCTAAGCACGTATAAAGTTTTGGTAACTCTCAGCTCTTTTGGCCTATATTACAGATGTCAAAAAGAGACAAGAAACAAGTTGCTGATACTATAGACTATTTCCCCCTCATCTTATGCCCTTATTTACTTTATATATTAGCATCTTACTTTCCAAACAAAGAGGTATTGGTTATTCTGTAGCAACAGTCACATTAAATCACAGCAGAGACCAAGTAGAGTTAACCTGTAGTTAACTCTCATTCTGTTAAAAGGCTGCAAAAATCATGAGGACTGGGATGCATAAGGTCTTCTGGACCTCCATTCTTCTCCTTGGTGTCACATTTAGCACTTTTTAACTTGGATAATTAAAGTGTGGACTGTAAGGCGTGATAAATAGCTGGAATAAAGTGGCAATACGTGTGTCTTGTATGTGGATGTGTCAGGTTTTCTTTTTTTGTTTGTTTGTTTGTTTGTTTTTTTAAAACAAATAATATGATTGCAAGTAAGTGATAAATTCTGCTTAACCAATAAGACAATCATGAGTCAACAGGGGTTTGTGAACTGCAGAGTGTCTCCACAGCGGAAACGTACTGCTGGTACATCAGAGGAACAGCTCAGTATGAGCAGCTTGGAGACAGATTTAGAGAGGAGAGGCTGAGAAGGTGTGGGCATGTGCAGAGGAGGGCTCGTGGATACATCGGGTAAAGGATATTGAAGACGGAGGAAAAAAGGACCTCCACAGAGAAGACTCATGGGTGTGCTGAAGGAGGACGTGTGGCTCGCCGGTGTGACACAAGAGGATGCTAGGGATAGAGTGAGATGGAGCTAAATCCCTAAAGGGATCAGACAAAAGAAAAAGAACTGCAAGTGCCCATGACTTTATGTAAATAATACACCACAACTGCCATACATGTGAGCCAGTGTTGTGTTCGCTGACTTCTGATCTGCTTTAAATGGTCAAAAATTCATCTTGAAATTCAAATGCAGTATTTTTGATATTTTTATTTCTTTACTTAGTGGTTATAATCTAACCTTGTATAGCCGGAACTGTTTGATAATTGACAGAAAATTAACATTGTTGGAAACTGGAGTGTTCATTGAACCATCCATCCATTCACTTCTGCTTCTCAGGGTCGCGGGGGGCGCTGGAGCCTATCCCAGCTGTCATAGGGCGAGGGGGCAGGGTACACCCTGGACAGGTCACCAGTCTGTCGCAGGGCCAACACACAGGGACAAACAACCGTTCGCACTCACATTCACACCTAGTGACAATTTGGATTAATCAATTAACCTATCCCCACAAGCTGCATGTCTTTGGACGGTGGGAGGAAGCCGGAGTACCCGGAGAGAACCCACGCAAACACGGGGAGAACATGCAAACTCCACACAGAAAGACCCCGGCCTGATGTTGGAATTGAACTCAGGACCTTCTTGCTGTGCGGCAACAGTGCTAACCACCGTGCCACCGTGCTGCCCTGTTCATTGAACCTTTTCACACATTTCAACACATTTTTTTTTTTTTAACAAGAAATTGTAATAATGTAAATTTGTTCATTGAACCTTTTCACAAATTTACATTATTACAATTTCTTGTTAAAAAATGTGTTGAGCAATTTATTTAGGCTTTTCAGGGGGGAAAATCACACTGATGATGCAGAGGTCTCAAAAAGCTGCAAAAACTCATGTATCAAATATGATATACTGGACGTTACAGGATTAAAAACAATTATGATACCCCACATATCCTTATTGTAATAGTGGGATGGATATGAATACTCCCAATTTATACGTATCAAAGTTTGTGAAGGTATTCATTGCATCGCATTTAAACTCAGAGCAATTTTTTAAGGATGTGAGGGTTTGTATTTAACGAAAGTGTTTCAACTTAAACTTTAAAGTATAAAGTATTTTATTTAATAATTTTTTGGTATTATATGTGTTTTTTTTTGGTCTTTACACCTCACCAACAAGTATGAATGACGAACATACAAAACACAAAGCACAAAACTCCAAATACTGGCAGATCAATTGTGATGTCATGGCTGGCAAACTTGTGACTTACTACACTGGCACTCATAAAGCACTTTGTAGTGAAAAGAGGTCCATTATCTCTGGGCATCAGATCCCACACATGCCATCTTAGAGCATCAAAGAGTGACAGTGGAAAACAGCAAAGCAGTCATGGCTTATGACCCTATGAGCTCATTTTGAGACAGATGCACAGCAAAGGCACAAATCTGAAGCTGTTGCTCTTGGATCAGAATATTATGCTCATATTTTTTTTTTTTCAAACATCTGCCATATTTAGAGGACAATGACAAACTTTCAAAAGCCTTCAACCTCACAAAAGGGGCAATACTAAAGTCTTATTATCATGACACATTAGTGCCAATAACCCATCAAAACAAAAACAAACAGGTCAATAAGTCATTTAAATAGCTACTCCAGTCTGCCTGCTCAAACCCCTGTCAATGGTGGCCATAATAACCACAAGACCTCAGCCAAACATTAAATCACAATTTTATATGTAATCAAATCAAGCTCATCACATCTGCACTGATTGATTCCAGACTCGATTGCTGCCTGGCATTTGCAATTTCATTAACTCATACTGGCAGAGAGAGTGTGTGTGGGTGTGAGCAAGACACTGAAGCAGGATGAGAGTGTATGCAGGACAAAGTGACTCAGGCAAGCAGTTAGAGAGAAACATGAGGGCAGGGGAGTGATTTGTTTGCTTTACGGGACCTGAATGCATTGTAATTCAGTGAGACATGTGAGGGAAAAGGGAGGAGGAATAAAAAAGAAAGTTGGCGGTGAAATGGAAGTGTTCGATCTCCAAGTGCATTTCATGTCTATATTCTTAATTTTATGGTGAGCATTAAGATGATTCAGTCCTCAAGCAACCGTGACAGGAGAGAATTTGACATGGCACTGATGTACCATATGACTTTCTTTTTTCTGCGCTTGGCTATTTGGTGTTTAATTTTAAAGAAATACTGCAGTACTTTAGTGTAATCATGGTTCAAAGTTCCAATATATTTCAAGTGGCTGTGACAGATGTGGTCTGACCACCAAGTAGAAGGAGCTACAGCAGAGTCAGGACTCGGAGCACCTTGGCCACAGATCCAGACAGAGACACAGTGGTCTAATTAAGACATGTGGCAAGAAGAAAGAGAGCAGACTGGCTGAAATCCCAGTGGTAAACACGGTCGAGGATGAGACAGATGTAAAGATTTTCTCTGTGTCTGTTCATATTCATTCTATCTATCTATCTATCTATCTATCTATCTATCTATCTATCTATCTATCTATCTATCTATCTATCTATCTATCTATCTATCTATCTAATTCTACAGTCTGTTGATCGCTGTGGAAGCTGAAAAATCAGAGACTTCTTTAACGTCCCTCCTTTCCGCCTTGTTGCCACTGGACTTAAATAGACCACTGTGTCTCTGTCTGAGACAAAGGTGCCCTCGCTCTTTGCTTCATGTAGCTGCTATAGTGAAGGCGGTGGTAGTGGGGGCTTGAAGTCTGTCCCACTTAAACTGAACAGAGCAGACGATCTGCTTCATGGCCCCATCCGATCCACTTAATGTGATTACTGTCCTAAATGCTTTGCCTGTGTTCAGCGAAGCTATCCTGGATATCTTTTCATTACAGCCTTAGTTAAAATGCATTGATCTGCTGCAAGTTGCCAGTGTAATTAACAGGATTATTAAAATGATATCTAATTGTTGGTTGAACTATCAGCATTTAAATGCAACAAAGAGAGAACTGGTCAGTCTTGTTTCAGTCTATGTGGATTGACTATCCTTCTGGGGCTTGTTGTAGTTTGTATTCTACAGTACCTGTCTGGGGCTCTGCAGTAAGCTACATGTTTTTAAGATGGATTGAGTGGACAAGCTGATGGCTGACCGGTGCCAGTGTGGCATAAAATTTCATTTGTGTTTCTCACTAGATACGTGTTTAACTTGCTTATGCACGTAGAAAATGCCTTCTTCCTTTCTCATCTTGCACCCTTTTATTCGTTCGCTCACCCTCGCTGGCTCTAATTTTCTTTTCCGTCATTCTCTCGGACATTTTTCAATCATGTTGTGCACTGAATGACAGAATGGTTACACATAGAAAGATCATAACCAAACTGAAACTTGGAAACAAAAATACAAATATGTACTTGTAACCAAACATCATCCAGTCGAGCCTTCCTCTTGTGTTTGCATTACATGGCTTCGGACAAAATATAATGGGTTTTTGGTCTAACTCAGCCGTCAATCACTCCTTCACGAGCCTTCCAGTATAGGCCTGTCATCAGTACCAGCTCGATTCCTGTGTTATCTTCATCCCTTATCATTTCAGCTGTTCCCATCTGCTATCTTTTGCAATTGTCAGAATTTTTTTTTGCCTGATTTGATTTTGACGTCCAGCCAATCTGCAGACACTCTGATTTTGACCTACGTGTCTGGTCCCAACTGTTGCTGTAAATTGCCTGTACATCCACCTGGTGCGTACCAGCGCCTACATTCAGGTCCAAGTACCTCTTGCTAGTTAACCCACCCTGACCTGAGTTACAGCCAATTTTGGAGAACAGACTGAATAAATTATATTCCTTTGGGTAATTTTTCTTTTAAAGCACACACGTTTATTATCTGTGACAATGGTGAGTCCATCGAAAATGAGAATAACTCAAACGGCACAGTAGAAAAATGACCCTCTGCACGTTCACTACGAGACACAACAAGAGAAAAAGAAGTGCAATTTTAACAGTTTGTCTCAGTTTTTGTACGTGATGAAGAAATGCTGCTGTAGTACATGAAAGAAACCTGTCAGTATGACTCTTTGGGTTCAAAGAGCATAAATGGGTAAAATTACAGAAGAAACTGTGGCGTGTAATTGCCCAGACTGTTCTGTAATTGTACAACAGAAAGGTTTTGTTAATTCATTAGAATTCCCTACATTAGATAGTGGGAAACTATAACTTAATTACATTGTTGAGGGAGGAATAGCCATGAGGGAGGTCTTTATCATAAAACTTATGATGATACATGTATCTATCCCCTCCTCGCGTTTTCCAATCCAGCAGTCCAGATTGGAGTCTTTGTCGGCCTTTTCTGGTCCCCGGGTGTTATGTTTGACAGAAGTGCAGAGGTGTCGTGATGGATAGCGATTACGTTCTGCTTCTCCATTCCAGATTTTCTGGCCCATTGGTGCTGCCAGAGTTTTGTACTGTTTTTAGAGCCAATACAAAAAGGCCCATTAGCTGCTCCGTGTCTTCAGTCCTAACCACTGTGGTTCTGTGGTTTATATCTCTGTGAGTATTATTCAAACATAAATGAACTTCTTCTTTTCAGCACAGCATTTGTTAAACACTCAAGTAGTAATAATCTACTAGTAATCTTTAAACCTCCAGCTTTGCATCCACCATTCAGCACAGGCCACTTTGCATTGTATTTGTCAGAAATGAAAAAGAGATTTCTTTATGGAAATTATTTGCTTGAAGATATTTAGAGCCGCAGATTATACATTTCACTACTATCAGTTTGACACGAAATATACCCACTGACAAATGCATTTGTCTTTTTATTTAGTCATATCACATCCCTGTCTCCATGCTGCAACAACAGGATAATAGCCCCTGGGGGATCTGAAAGTCAACACATCGTAATTTTTTCTTTTCTCTCTCTCTCTTTTTTTTTCTTTTGTTTTTTTTTTCTCTTTTTTTCCAGATGGGAGAATCAGGAAATAGACAGAAAACCGCAAAGGTGAAAAAGAGGAGCGTTTGCCAAGGATCTAAGTCAGAAACTATTCTTATCTTTGAATGGGCGATTCGGAGAACTGTCATCGCCTCCATAGTTCATGGTGTGTGGTGCAATTACCATAACTTGAATCGTGGCCTGAATCCCGTGATCTAATCTCGGCTCTATTTGGGCTGTACAGTTAGAAGCTATTGTCCACAGTGTCGCCTGCTATCATTACAGTTCAATTGTCTGTTTTCTCAGCAATATGAATGTGAACTGGAGCTGTTACTGACTGTATCCAGGTTTTTACTGGTTATGATGTACTGGTATTATTGCATGCAAGTGGCACAATAGAGCGTTTGTCAAAGGCGGTTAATGGCTGAGCAGCTCTGGTGTGAATCTTACGGCTCTTATACTGCATATATATGTAAATTAAATTAAACCCTCCTTGTTATTTCTTTTTGTCATGTTTATGTGCTTGATGTAAACAAAAGCATTCAACACAGCACATTGCATTTTCCCTTATATTTGCCAAAGAGTGACTTACACAGCGTGTACAGTCATGGTACTAAGAAAGCACATCATGTATGATCTGTCTAAGATTCTAAGGTTTTACATATCAGGACATAATCAGAAACGATCTAGTCTCGCGAGGTCTTAAAACGAGGCAAGAAGAATCTGAGCTGAACAACATACGATATATTACAGTGTTTCATTATTCAGTGGTGTGTTAAAACCTAAAACACACTGCATGATTCAGTAGCTTGTAGACACAACTTTAGCAGCAACAACCTGAAGTATTCTATTACTTCGATTGCTTTCAATCAGTAAGTTTCACGTGTTGTCTCACAGGAATTTTAGCCCACTCTTTTTTTACATTGTTGCTTCTCTTCATTGAAGTTTCTGCACATCTCTGTTAAGGTCCTGCCATTGAATTTAAATCAGGTTGTGGTCTGCACTATTGTCACATCTTTATTTTTTCTTTTTAAGCATTCTGTTGTAGATTTTTCAGCTGTGCTTTAGATCATTGTTCTGCTGTAAGGACCAGTTTCAGCCACGCTTCAGCTGTCGGATAGATGAGCCGATGGTATACCGAGCAGTTTACTGCAAAGCCCAAATCATCACTCCACCACCATGCTGACAGTTGGTATCAGGTGTTTGTGCTGATAGGCTGCGTTTGGTTTTCACCCAATGTTGTGCCGCATTAAAGCGGAACATCTCAGCTTTGGTCTCATCTTTAGGAAATGTCTTGTGGTTTGTGCAGATTAAGCTTTGCTGCCATGTTCTTTTCTGAGGAGAAGAGGCTTTCTCTTGGCAACCCTTCCAAACAAGCCATATTTGTTCAGTCTTTTCCTAATTGGAATAAGTGCACGGATGGATGAACTTTAACATCCTACCTGAGGCTTGTAGAGTCAGAGAAGCAGCTCTTAGGGTTTCTAGAGTTTCTCTGAACATTGCTCAGTCTGACCTTAGGGTAGAGGAAAATCCACTCCTAAGAAGATTGGCAACTGCCATAACTATTTTCCAGTACTGAACAATCTTTCTCACTGTAGAAGAACTTGACTGACTTACATTTTTTCTTGATGTGTACTCAATCATCCAGGTAAGGAAATCCCAGAAAGCCGATTCTGCGTTCGTGTTTGTAAATTCCAGATTGATGGATAACAGTGCCTGCTCCTCTGAGATCACTGCTGATGTCTTTCCTCCTCGCCACCGTATTACAGTTTTTCTCAATTGCATCAGTGTAGTCCTCACATCAGAAACATCATTCTTACTGCACTTAATGCAGTTCGCAAATCAGCAACAAATTTTCCATCCACTCCAGCCTTTTTCCATTGTTTTTGTGAACGCTGCTATTGTTTCTATGCATACTGCACTACTAAAGACATTTGTTATTATGTCGTTCTATCTGAACTCAACTCAACAAAACAGTTTGTACTTCTGTCAGCCAGAATTCTGCATTTCTCCTTCACCTTCCTGAATACCGTCTGCAGTGTTTTCAATCAAATTACTTTAAACTTTTCTGTTTTCAAATACATATGACAGAGCAAGACCAGTTACACGCTGTCAGTGGTAACAGTGAAAGTGTCCTTCAATTGAAATCAAATATAAACACGTTCTCAGAAGAGGTTTAGTTAAAACAAATAGAAGTGCAATCGCAGACTAAATGTTTCAGTTCAGCGATCTGATACTCAGCCACTGCCTTAAATAGTGGCTTCGTCAACCAGGTGATCAGGAACAGGTGAAGCTTCAACATGTACTGCATTGGTCTCCACAGTCGCCAAAACTCAATCCTTTAGAGCACCTTTGGGATGGGGTCAAAGGGGAGATTTGGATGATTTGAATTTGCAGCTGGTAAATCTGCAGCAACTGTGTGATGCTATCATGTCAGTATCAACTAACATCTCTGAGGAATGGAACCTTGTTGAACCTGTGCCACAAAGAATGAAGGATGCTCTGAAAGCAAAAGGGTTTCAGCCCAGTTCTAGGAATGTTTACCTTACAAACTGTGCTTTTGTGTAATTAGCAGTGCCATAACATACTCAAACTACCTGACCCTCTGTTTCCCTGTGCACAGGTTTTTGGCATCCTACCCATGGTGTGGTGAGCCTGACCCTGAATTGGTGATTGTGAGCACCGTACACGTTGAACAGATTGGACCCCACTTCTCTTGGAGCACCTTCTCTTGCACACCTTGTTTGTAATAATTGGTTGATTGAGTTACTGTTGCTTTCCTATCAGCCTGAAGCAATCTGGCAATTCTCTTCTGCCCTCTGACATCAACAAGGCATTTTCACTCAGAGAACTGCTGCTCACTGGATATTTTCTCTTTTTAGGACCATTCTCTGTAAACCCTAGAGATGGTTGTGGGGGGAATCCCAGTAAACCAGGAGGTTCTTTAATAGTCGGATAAGCCTGACTGGTATCAGCAACCATGCCACGTTCAAGCGCTTTTCTTCCTCATTCAGATGCTCATTTTGAACTTCAGAAGGCTGCCTTGACCATGTCAAGGTCAAGGTAGTTTCTGACAGATTAGATATTTGCATTAATGAGCAGTTGGACATGTTCTTAGACTGCATGTATTTTCTTTGTCTGTTTTCTGATGCACTGTTTCATTTATTCTCCTTTTCAGGATTTCAGCGATTCTGTAAAGTATGAAATAAACTCTTCACATTTCATTTTTTGTCTTCACATTTTTTTCTTCTTTTTCTTCTTTTGCATTCACTAATTGTCTTTGCAAAGTCACTTAGGTTTTGATAAAAGTAAAAACCCAATGATTGTCTTAAAATGATAGTGAAGGGTTTTTATTCTTTGGTCACATAGTTGAAGCGATTGACTGACATTTGCATGTTTTGACATATTTGAAAGGGTTTTGTTTTACTGTCTTTCACACAGTTTTGTTTTATGAAACTGCCTTTAGTGTTTTGAGAACTGCATTAAAACTGGTGAGAATAACGTTCCTGATGTGAGAATTGCATTGATCAAGACAAACTGTATCACGCAAACTGCCAAAACCTTTGCAGTTATAGAGGTGGTCACACTTGCTGATGATCGATTAACTAAGTGTAATGAATTAGCTACACCCGGCTGCTACTTAACCTCTTAATTCCTATGAAAGGAAGCATGTGCTTTCTCTCTTTCTGCATCTTTGCTTAATTTCCATTAAACAGATGATGACACTGGGTAATTTATTTAAATATGAGTCCTGCCAAAGACCTGATTATTTTTATAATGTACTAAAATGTAAAACTAGAGTTTCCAGAAGGTGTCTTTCCATTTTCCCCTCAACTTATAAAGCTGATATAGTGTAAGATATTAAATTTGGCCTTAAATGATCCATTCACACTAGTTTCTTGTCACAGGTGACTTTTGGTGATAGGCAAACATCGCTTTTCTGGAACATTAGATAAAGAAAATAAGTTGTCAGTATCCTCATTAGCACTTAGGAATGTCCCCAGGTATTCTTTTTCATCTCTTTTTGCTCACAATAAATTTTTCATTATCGAGCAATACAATATTTTTTACATTTCCCCTGATACACGGGGACAATTTCTGGGTTGGTCTTTTCCTGCAGAGAGTTGGACTATGCAAGTTTAAGAAAAAAGGTTCAGCAGAACATCTGCAGAAACACAAGAGATGAGAAAAAAACAAAAAACATATTCCACCCTAATCTTTTGGGATGCCACATTCCCAGTTAAAATTATTACCCTGAGTAAAGCAGAATTTGTGTTTTAGAAGATCTGTTTTCCCTTCTATGCCCTTCGTAAGACTGAAAAAGAAAATCCATTCCTGACATTTGAAGCAATAGTCACCAGCACAGCACCACCGAGGTTTATTTAGTAGCTTTTTGCGCTCTCTTCATCATCAATTATAAGGTTCATTTTTCATTTGCACTTCACGTCTGTTGTTTAGCTTGTTGCAAAGTTGAAAAATGATTTTGTTGAAAATTTGATCTGCTAAATGCATGAGAACAGTCAAAATCCGAGAAAGATTATGTAATTTTATCAAAAACTCTGAAATTACATTTGGTTTTTACCCCTTGGGAGGGGATTGCTTTGTTAACTCATGTATAGAGTTTTAGGTAATACATTTTTTTTTTTACTTCTGTCATAGCAAAGATCTTTAGTTAGTGTTACTTTCACTTTCTCTGAAATTTCCAGGCATCCCAAGTTGTTCAAACACTTTCTTTTTTGTTTGTTTGTCTTCAGACCCAAATTTACATTTCATTGGGTTTGGCATAAGTCACAGTCTCAGAAAGTTTAGTTTTCACAGAAGAATTTGCTTGCACAAGTCTTTGACCGCAATTTATTGACAGGAAGCCAGACACTAAGCACAGGATTAATTTTGTCCAGCAAGTGTTTGACCTTTTGTGTTTTAATTTAAGCCCTCACAGACAATTCCTTATCAGACATACGATCCGGCACCCCATAGATGAGACATTCCCAGAGCAGAGAATTTCTCTCTGCTGACCTGCAGAGTTTCCATCAGCCATGGAAAACTGAAACCAAAGTGAGGTAAAAAAGAGAATTTAAGTCCCATTCACAGATGAAAGGCACTGATAAAGAAGTCAGGAAGTGTAGTCTAGATTAGCGATTGTTCTGGTGGGATTTATTTATTAATTACAATAATACTTGATGAACTGATGAAGTGAAAGAAAGAAAATGTTCCAATGGTTATTCTGTTTTTCACAGCTGAGAGCTCCTGTTGCTGAAAGCTGACAGTAGAAAGTACCCTGATATTTGGAAGCTTCGGACAAAGCGCTAAACAAGATTTGAGTTTGGCCATATTCTTATTTTCTCTTTGTGACAGTAAGCTTTCCGTCAAGCTGCCCCCGCATTCTTACTTTTCCTTTTTGAACTGTGCTCTAGTTTAGGCTAGGTCATTCCTTTAATGGGGATTTTCAAGTCTTGCACCTCCAGCAAATTCAGATTGTTTGGTCAAGCTACTCAGCCCAAAGTTAAAGGCTGGACTGACAGAGCCTTTGCTGGAAAATATTGATAAGTGTATGTGCTATGCTTGGTATATATAGAGAAATATATTGAATTTCCACATTCATGGCATTGCAATTATATAAACTCAGTGCTTGAGTACCCATTGCATCCTCTTTTGTAACCAGGAGGATGCAGAGGAGACTCTAATCATGCTAAGAAACTTCAAAGCAAGTCATGATGTTTCCTGAACATCGAGGTAGTTAGTTCTCCATGGGGCGCATTTTGATATCAAAGATACAAATTGGAACACTGGATGTTTTCATGCAGAAAAAAGAATTGCACTTCAAAAAACATCAATTTCTTTAACCAAGCACTTGAAGTAGCACATTTGTGTATTTTCTGATGCATTACACATTAATCTCTATTGATAAGTAACATTTCATACCCAGCTGTTGCTCTCAGACAACATGCTATTGTGTGTGTGGAACACAAACACGGCTACATCATCATGTCATCAAATTAGCATCTCAATCCATTACAATCAGTGTTGTTTTCAGTCACCATAGCCTTCTCCAATCCATGTTTTTTTTTATCCTTACAAGCATGCACATACACACACAAGGACAGGCATGTTGACCAGCACATAGACACACACGCACACATACAACAACCTCCCTGCCTATAAAAATTGAGGAAGCATTCCTCTCAACAGAAAAACACATCCACACATCTTGTGTGGCAGTTTAAAAAGGTCTTAAAGCAAAGATGGGACTGCCAGCTGATGAGAGTGATGATGAGATGTCATAGAGTGAGGAGGAAGATGAGGTTATAGTAGATATCCCAAAGGGAGAGGATGGAGGTGAGGGAGACTGAAGTGCCACAGCAGTAGAAGATAAACAGGGAGAAGTTCAGAGTGAGGATGAGGAAACCGTTAACGATGAAACAGGAGGTACAGAAGCAGACTTCAGAGCAGGATGATTGGAAAATTCATTCTTAGGTCGTGTTTGCTGCTGGTGGACTTCTGAAAAAAGGGTCTGAGGATATTCTCACTCTCTTCTTGCAAGATTGGCACCATCTTTCCACATCAATAGATGGCATGTCATCATCACCCTCATCACCTGGCAGCACCACCTCCACTTTTTGAAGTGACTTACGAAACCTGCGGATGCATTTCTAATATGTGTGAAAATAGGATGTGAATTACATGTTCTTATAAATGCATTTCAATAAGGAGAGATCATTTGGAAGAAATGGACCTGATTTACTGAGAAACTGAAATCAGTTCAACTATACTGCAATTAGACTCCAATGACCTATTATATCAGAACAGCATCTCAGCAGAGATAGGAGTTATGATGGTGGTTGAGAAGATGAAGATGTAGATAGAGATGGAGGCTTGGATGAAATTGTAACTGACCAGGGTGAGGTGGAGATGAGGAGGAGGAGGGTTGCACGAATGAGAGTTCGAAGAATGGAGTGACATAGGAGGATTGAAATTTCAAATACAGAGAATGGAGGCTGACTGGTTTCCAGAAGAAAATGACTGGCCTAGAGTAATGATGTCAGAACTGACTTTGACAGCGTGAGAAAAAGTTAAATAAAGAACAGACTAGCAGATGAGTAATTACAGATCTTTCTTAATGATCTTACGCATAAGCTTCATTACAAATCATTGTATTGATGGCAAAAACATTTAGATCCAGTGCATCCAGAAAGTATTCACAGCACCTTATTTGTTCCACATTTTGTAATAGTAAAGCCTTATTCCAAAATGGATTAAACAGACTTTTCATCACAAAATTCTACAATGTGCCATAAAGACAGACTGAAAATGGTTTGCTTGAAATTCATGCGAGTATATTGCTCAAAATTGAGGTCAGGTGCATCTTGTTTCCACTGATCATCTGTCAGATGTTTCTACAACTTGAACCATGTCCACCTGTGGTAAATTCAGCTGATTGGACATGATTTGGAAAAGCACACAGCTGTCAACATAAGGCCTCATAGTCGACAGTGCATGTTAGAGCACAAAGGAAGCTGTGAAATCCAAGGAATTTTCTGAAGACTGAGACGGGGGTTGTATCAAGGCACAGATCAGTCCGGGTGGAGGGAAAGATCAATGCAGCAGTGTACAGAGATATCCTACAGAGACATCCTGATAACCTACTCCAGAGCACCCTGCTCTTTGGACTGGGGCGAAGGTTCATCTTCTGATAGGACAAGCCTAAGCGCGCAACCATCATAATAAAGGAATGGCTCCCTGAGCACACTGTGAATGTCCTTGAGTGGCCCAGGCAGAGCTGGTCACCTGTGCTCCTGACCCAACCTGATGGAGCTCGAGAGGTTCTGCAAAGAAGAATGGGAGAAACAGAAAGAGGTGCGCCAAGCTTGTAACATCAAACTCAAGAAGACTTCAGGCTGTAATTGCTGACAAAGGTGCTTCAACAAAGTATTGATCAAAGTTTATGAATATCTGAGCACATGTAATATTTTTGTTTTATTTTTAATAAATTTGCAAGAATTTGAAGCAAACTTTTTTCACTTTGTCATTTTGGGATTTTGCATACAGAATTTTGAGGTGAAAAATGAATTTAATCTACTTTGGAGTAAGACTGTAACATGACCAAGTGTGGAACGAAACACTGTGAACACTCTCTGGATTCACTGTAATTCTAACTCTTTTCCTTGAAATAAAATAGACTTGTGCACTAACTGTGCACCATGCTTGCATTCCATCCTTGTATACCTGCTTTGGGCTTATGCAATACCATTAGAGCACAGTGTGTTACCTCGGGGCAATGTTCTTTTTTTTCCTTTGATAATATGTCATGTAGATTGTTAGGTGACTCATATTTTCACATGATTATTTGGACCAAAATGAGTGCAACTTTCATGTAAGAAAGTACTGGAAGAGGAAGGAATATAGGCCCTTTTGTACGGTGGCCCCTAGAGACAAAGCATGTGCAAAATACAAAACACATGCAAAATACAAAACACATGCAAAATCCAAAGCACATGCAAAACCCATAGCACATGCAAAATACAAAACACATGCAAAATACAAAACACTTACAAAATACAAAACACTTACAAAATCCAAAGCACATGCAAAATACAAAACACATGCAAAAGACAAAGCACATGCAAAATACAAAACACATACAAAATCCAAAGCACATGCAAAATACAAAACACATACAAAATACAAAACACATGCAAAAGACAAAACACATGCAAAAGACAAAGCACAACGGAAGTGCTCCAGGACGCTAGGGGCAGTGTTGAGTTTTTGTTACCTAGTGGCTACATAAGCCATGAAGTTTCTAATGACCGGATTTGGTGTGTGGCAGTAAAAGGTAAATGAACCTTTTTTTTTAAATTATTTGAATATATATTCAAATAATGTCATCCTGGAATATATATTCAAATAATTTAAAAAAAAAGGTTCATTTACCTTTTACTGCCACACACCAAATCCGGTCATTAGAAACTTCATGGCTTGTTTGTGTATAAATCAACAACTAATACACATATGCTCTCAATTGTGTAATTTAAGTTATCTAGGTAGTTGTGTTTTGGAAGTTCAGTTTTACGCTAGCAACGTAGCTGTTGTGTTGGAAATGCGTCTGTGTATATACACTTTAGCTTAGGTCTGCCCTTTTCCGTTTTAATACTCCATTTTAAAAGAAAAATGCTGTTTGTTTCAGGGTAAGAATGTTTTGTCCATATTGTGGCCATAACGTGAGAGAAGTTGTCAAGTTCTGCGGTTCATGTGGCAAACATATTGAGTTTTTGGCGTTTGTCAACAACAGTAAGTATTTCACAAATAACATATATAAAAAAGGTTGTCTGAACCAGTTCACAAAGCTGCCATTTGGCTGTTTACAGTTTATTTACATTTGAATGCAGTCCTTATTTACTATATTATTTCTATGTTATATAAATTGCATACACATTATTTTGCAATCATTTAAACCAGTAAGGTATATATCTGTGAAGATTCTTAGTCGTCCAGGTTAGGGTTATAGTTGTAGACTTTATTTGTCTTGAATTTACTGAGGCCCAAAGAAGCAACATATTAATTTCGTTTAATAATGAGACAATATATTGGTTTTTAAATGTCATTGTTATTTAAAACTGCACATTTCTTGTCTGATGATCTATTTTACCATTTCCCATCTTATTTTTTTTCTGTTTATAAGGATCAATTCAAGAAAACATTTCCATTGAAGACCTCATTCAGAAATATTTCAGAGACGGTTACTCCTATAATGAAACATTGGACATTTTGGCCTCAAAACATAAACAGAAGATCAGTCTGACCACACTTAAAAGTAGATTAAGAAGTTTATCACTGTCCCGCAAAAAACATTACTCAACTCAGGCCTTGATTTGTGCTGCAATAATAGAAGAGCTGAAGGGACCTGGTCAACATTATGGATACCGTTCAATGTGGCAGACACTGCGTCAGAAACACCATCTTTCTGTGAAAAGGCATGATGTAATGGTGATGATGGCAGAGCTCGACCCATCTGGAGTCCAAAAGCGCTCAAAGAAAAAGTTTTTACGAAGAGTTTACGATTCACCTGGACCAAACCACACTTGGCATGTTGATGGATATGACAAATTAAAGCCATATGGTTTGACTATCAGTGGTTGTATTGATGGCTATTCGCGGAAGATATTATGGTTGGTTTGCGGAGCAACTAACAGCAACCCAGAAGTCATAGCTCAACACTACGTTCAGTGTGCTTCAGAGTTTGGAGTCATACCAGTGCGACTTCGCACAGACTGCGGCACTGAAAATGGGACGATGGCAGCAATGCATTGTGCCTTACGGTCATCTCATCAGGATTTTTTTGCAGGAGCTGCCAGTCATATGTATGGATCTTCAATAACAAATCAAAGAATTGAAAGCTGGTGGTCGTACTTCAGAAAACAGCGGTAGGTTTTAAAATTTTTCAAGAAACAACTATATTAAGCAAATAAAAGTGTGGCTGTAATATATAGTCTGTGATGCAGAAGCCTTGATTTGTATTACACCACCTTTCCTTTATAGCTTCAATGTGTAGCCAAGTATAAGATAGAAAATTTAAACTGTCAATAAAGAAAGTGAGATGAATAGAAATCCAAAATGCACGCACTTTACATCAACTCAAGAAACAGTTTCATAAACGTAAGAAATAGTGAGGCTTTGAAGGATAGTGATTTTGAACTGATGGTATGTTTTTGTCTCTTCTAGAACACAGTTCTGGATGGACCTTTTGAGTGACATGAAGGAAATGCACCTCTTTAATGGTAGTCATGAACACATGTGCTTGGTGCGCTTCATTTTCATGGCTGTGCTTCAGAGGCATCTGAATGAATGCAAAAGAAAGTGGAACACGCACCTGATCCGTCCAGTTAGCCAGTCACGCTGTCCATCTGGTAAACCGGATGTGATGTATTACCTGCCTCATAGGTTTGTATCACTCTTGTCAATTTAAAATGTGAAAAATCAAAAGTCTGTAATTTAAGTAGAAATCACAAAAATGACATTTTTTTTAGCACCTTTTAATCTCTAAATGGTAAATGTCCTGTATTTGTATAGCGCTTTACTAGTCCCTAAGGACCCCAAAGCGCTTTACACAAACAGTCATCCACCCATTCACACACACATTCACACACTGGTGATGGCAAGCTACATTGTAGCCACAGGCACCCTGGGGCGCACTGATCTATGCACTTGATCATATAGTCTTCTTTTACTGTATGGTCATAAAAAACAGACACCACAGTGTTTGTACCACCCAAAATTTGGACTAAATAGGTCTACTTTTTTCACATGTTGATTCCAGTGCTAAAATTTATGAAAAGCCGTTTTATATTATCTCCTTAAATACATGACAAAAATCTGCCAATGTTTTCAGCAAGTCAATTGTTCAAGACAGGTAGTTACAGGAACTCTGACCACCTTCTAGTCTATTCAATGCCATAATACAGCCAGTGGTCTTAAGTAAAAGCATATGTTCACTTTAAGCATAATTTCCCCCCCCCCCTACAGAGACAAGGATGTTGTAGTGTTTTCTTAGTATTTTAATAGTAAAAATTTTCCTTGTACAAACTTTTAGGTTTGGTGGACGCGACTGTGGCCTTGCAGTTGGACATCAAGAGCTGAGCCAGTTCAGGATGAGTTCAACTCCCGATTTCTGTGGAGACCCTCACCTACAGGAATATTTTGAAGGACTAAACAGTGGCTTCAGTTCATCACAGACATTGGAATCTTGTGTGGAGAACTACATCAGACTAAAAGGACTTGCTGGGTTGTAATGCCAAGGTTCCCACACATCCCAGAACTGTGGATTCCACTTTGTGGTTATAATAATGCACCACCTGCACTTTTGTTAAGGCAAAAAAAAATGTTTTTTGCTTCAAGTAGATCACAATTATAGTTCATCAGTTTATAGTCACTTAAAAAAATAGCCTTTTCCAAATAAGAATATCAGTTGTGACGATGAGATCAAATAAATTATTTATCCTAACAGATGATATTGTGAAGACTCTCTTAACCTCCACCTTAAATGCAAGACACGTGTTGGTATTATTAGCTTTATTAATACAGGTTGATATAAAATAAAGGAGTAAAAACACTCTAATTTAAGTAATAAGATTTATTGTTAACGTTAACAAGGCAAATTACACTTTGCACTGAAATAGAAATTGTGTAAAATGTACAATATCTATGAATATATCTTTTCTAAATGCTGGATAGTAGTAAAGGGAATTCTAAAGCTAAGGGTACTAAAAAGTAATCCTTTCAAATCACAGACATTTACTTTAGCATTGTAACTAAAACAAAGGCCTTGGCCCAACAGATATCTAGCCAATTTCTTTAAACAAACCTTTTTGTATAAGAACAAAAACACAGTTGAAATGAGGACTATATTACAGTGTGAGGATCAAACTGTAAGTCGATCAATACAGACCAAAACCAGGAGAGTTTAATATTCCAAAGTCCATATCATCCTGGAACTGCTTATATGACTGAGCCATTGGTATCACAATGGTGTTTGCACATGTTTTCCCAATTGGGAAACGTGATGCATCACCAAACAGCAATCTTGGTCTTGGTTCCATTCCAGCTGGTGGAATGCTGTTTAGGCCCGTGGCAAACATCAGGATGTCTTGTAGGGAGACTGCTGTTTTGGTATCTATAATTAAATAGAATGTAGCTAAAGATAATTCTTTATTTTATAATAATTCCAAATACAAAGCAGAATATCAGAAACTTGGATCCTCAAATGTTCCAAAGTGTTATGTTTTTACTGTTTTTCCAAGATTAATAGCACAAACACCCATACCAGTTCAAACAGCAGCTCTGTGGTGACTTACTATTGCGGTACAATTTTTCCATTTTAAACAGAAACTGTAAAGGTGATAATTTGACTCTGTTATTATTGTTTTGTTCATGCTAGGTAGCTCCCCAATAGCCACTGCTGGCAGCACATTCATCCCCCAAGGGATGAGATTCAACTGCTAAAAGACAAAAAAAGTGCTTCTGTTCTATAGCAGAAATATCACCTGACAGTTTAAACTTAAAAAATATATATCATAAAAGTAATATTCATGAAAGAGCTGCTTTATTGGTTTTCACTGATCGTAGAAATTTGTTTGCAGTACAAGTTTTGTATTAAACAAACCTTCAGCGTCTATCAGATAGTCTCGCCAGAATCCAAGCACCCTGGTTTCTTCCTGCCGTCTTGAACTGCCAGGTTCGCTCAGGACCACAGCAAACATGTCCTCTAAAAAATCAGATGTCAGCGGCTCTGGTCTTGAGCACATGAAGGGTTGGAACAACAAAGGATGCTGCTGCAGGGCATGGATTACACCAAGTGTTGCGAGGCCATCCTTAAATCTATAAGGGGAAAATTGTCATCAGCACTACAATAAAAAAATGAAAAACACTTTTTGAATGTTTTATTTTAATTATTCCGAAAGCACAATGAATTTTACAGACTTTATTGATCCTAGGGGGAAATTAGATCTCAGCATTTAACCCATCACCCTTGGGGTGAGCAGTGAGTTAGTGCTGGCTGTCTTACTCAAGGACACACCTGGTGTGTGGGCTCTCATCGAACGTGCTACCTTCTGAATCCCAGTCTGATGTTTTATCCATTGCTCCACCATGCCACCTTCCGAATTTATATTTTACCATCTGCATTTCTATTCATCAGCAAGTGAATGTTGGAAACTGGAGCTTAAGTTACTTCAGCCACAATGTTGCAAATGCATTTTCAGTCAGTACAGTACACTGTAAACCCGAATAAGTTACCAGAACTCAAAAAAATTGAGGCAATCGATTGCCTCAATTTTTTTGAGTTGATCAACTCAAAAGTCAAATTTTTCCAGAACATAAAAGTTTGGATTACATGGTACTTGTATCTTTTGAGAACGGTCAACTCAAATATTTGCAGTTAATATGACTTAAAGTTTCAAGTTTACAAATTCAAAGAAATAAGTTCACAGAACTTGTAAAAAATAAGTACACAACCACAACATTTTTATGTTAACAAAACTCAAATGTTTATTAGTTTGTGTTGTCATTATTTTAAGTACACGTTAGTCAAATATGTTGACTACTTGATACTTAAAAACATGTGACCCAAAACTTAAAATTTTTGAGGCAATTGCTTGCCTCAATTACACTGAGTATCGGTAACTTAATATGCAAAAGTCATAAACATCTGCCATTGAACAGTATCTTGCCTGCTCCCTTTTAGCACTATGTTGAAATTAAATACATAAAAAAAAAAAAAATTAAATTAATTAAAAATAATTAACAAAAACATTTATAAATTAAAATAAGTAGACCAAAAATTGTTTAGTCAGGAAAACTGTCAGAGTAATGAAAAATAATGCCAAATAATAATTAATAATATCAAAATGTGCTTTTGGCTCTCTGGCTAATATCTGAATAAGACAACAAGGCAGCAATTTGAGTGAATTACAATGCTATTTGTTTTACATTAACTAGTATCAAACAGTGAAATTTAGGTCATCTTGCGCAGCCCACAATGTTTTGGAAATAGTATTACGAAAAACATTAAAACATACAAAACATTAGTGTTGCTTTGCATTATGTTAATGAGAACAAAGGCACATTGTATAGTTTGGACCTATTGGCTGAACACCTGTAGAGTAATGCAATAATGTTTTGAGGCATTATTTAGATGAAAGGAGAGAACTTTGAACTAGCCTTTTATAATGCTTCACCCTGCATCCTTCTTTCAGATGAGTTCCTACATAACCAAGTCATTCTTGAGGGTCTGTAACCTGGGTGACAGTTTACCACTTTCTAGACCAAATAAAATCTTTTGAGTAAATTCTAAAGTGTTGGTCAGGTCTTTGGGGTAGCTGAGGTGAAGTGCATAGATCAGTCCAAACATTACCAGGAAGGCTTCACCAAATCTGGGGAGACTGAACACGGCATCACTTACAATGACGACAGAGATTTTCACAGGTTGGTAGTGAACTGGACTTGTTGTGTCATGGTCACTGATGACAGTGAAGAGGGCCACTTCAACACCATCAAGCTCCAACTCATCAGATTCGTCCTGAATTAATGAAAAAGAGATACTAATCACAATCTAACCCAAGAAATACAACAGACGACATATAATTTCTCATTTTACCAACTCCCACTGAGATCCAATACCTCTTTTACAAGGGAGACCTGAGTCTCACTGTAAGAGGTGAAAAACAGAAGATCCATGTTCTGCACACATAAATCAGCTAATTCACCAGAGAATCAAGTGGTGTGAGATAGACTGAAACTAAGCTAAAGGAAATACACAGGAAAATGTTTTACTAAACATCTTATCACTTTCAACAAAACACCAATTCAGTTCATTCGTAGTGAGGAGACAGAAAAGACCATACATGGAAACCTTATGGGTAGACTAAACAAAGATAAGTCCAAACAGTGCATCAAAATACATGTTTGTACTTTGATGCACTGTTTATATACACAGTAGTATCTGTTAGATACTTAAGGACACTCACAGTGCAGGTTCTGAAAAATCCAGAGACATCCTCACACAGATAGACAGGAAGGGCGTGGAGAACGGTAGTGCGCTTGGTGTGGATATCATGGATTTCCTATTTCCAGATAAAAACAGAATTGTATATACTGGTGAGTTTACTGAACAACAACAAAAGCAACAGTCAAATCAGAACATATGTCCACAAATAACCTGTTCACATCTTTAATACAGTCAGACAAATAGCAAACACAAAGTGGAGTAATAGCAAAATTCAAAAAGCTCATTTAAATCATTGAACCTGTCCAATGTTCCACTGGTTCAACCTATGAAATGTGTAACAATCTATTATTACCTGTTCATTGTGAATTCTTAGAATTTCAGCCAGGGCATCTGCTGTCTTCCCAGTTTTTGATGCCCTGGCTGAATAAGGTCATCAGTCGAGGAAGATGGCGGTCAAGTTCAGCGTAGAATGTATTGGGCAGGTTCTGATTTGTAATCCGCTGAAACTCTGCATACAACTACAGCAGAAGAACAATACAGTTCAATTTGAAGAATCTTATATGTCCTAACTTAACTGTGTTACGTTGTGCTTAAGTTATGATTTTAAGTGATGCTTACTTAATATAGAAATAGTTCAATTCAATCAAATATTATTAGTTTCATTTACTCAAAAAGAAGAACATGTTATACGAACTTGACATATTTAAGTTAACAGAACTTTTTAAAAACTTTGAGTATACACTACTTAATCTGTTTAATTACTTTGAACATTCGGGTTTACAGTGTACTGTAACGATGGTTAAGTGTTACTGGACAGTGACATGTTGGTTTTCTCTGCACACTGTTGTTGTTCCTTTAAGATTCATGTTTGGTTGGGCTGCAGGAAGTAGTGAGGGTGGTGTACAGGAAGGGGTGGGGTGACCTGGTTGTTCTGTGTGTGTGCCAGGCTGAAGAGAGGTGTAGTTCGAGAGCGCTTCCCCCTGAGTTAACAACCCGCTGGCTTATGTGCCGAATAAACGGACAAACTGAGACCCCAACCGTCTGGTTCTTGTGAACGTTACAGTACGGTTTATTCTCAATAAAATCAATAATGTAAAAGATCAAACCACCTGCAAAAATCAAATTTGCACTGCATTTTTTTAAAGTACCTGCCTAAACATGGTCACTGGCTGAACTTGTGTTTGCAGCTTTATCCAGTTTTATGCGGGGACTGATAAGTAACAAGAATTCTAATAGAATAAGTGTTTAAAAGTTTGAAATTTGATCTCTGTCCTCGCAGCTTCACATGATTTTTTCCATACTGAGTAAAGCACATGCATGATAACTCAAAAACTTTTTGCAAACATTAGGCTCAAAGTATAATTAACCATGGAAACTATAAGTAAAAAGGGAAGATGCAAAACTGTAAAATTAAGCAGAAACATACATATTATTCGAAAAAAAATTTGGTCAAAAGAATAGGCGGCTTCTGTAGCTGTGGTTTGTTATCAATTCATTATAGTGTTGCTTATGGTTTAAAAAACAATTTTGTTAAAAAACTATTATTAAAATACTGTAGCTACATTGCCCCATTATTTAGTATCAGTCCAAATACTTACAAATATGTTACCTTTGGATTGAGAAGTGGTTGCGGTATATGATGTACCACTTAATGATGTTGCCTTTACCATCTAAAGAGTCCGGAAATACATAGCAGCCAGCTGTCTGCAATAAGCTGCAATGCATTTCAATGCACCCATGGAGTTCCTTCAGCGTTGCAGCATTGGATATCTAGTGTTTACATAATAAAAAAAAGAAAATTGCAGTATCACAAGGTTGTTGTCCATGACGTTCACATCAAAATCATTTTAAATATAATTACTAGTGCACTTCAATGTTTGGTCTATATTTTAAAGCATGTTATTCTGGTATTGTTTTCTACTCCTCTACTTAAAGTCAAACATTTATCTTTGTTCATAATTAACAAACATTGGTACACTTAGCATGTTGATTAAAATTACAACTACTATGGAGCACAGCGTTACAGTCCAATGTGCAATTAACACATCAAGCTTTGTGATAACAAAGGAAATTGTAGTTTTACAATCGAATATTTAAATCAACATACTTCCAACAGAAAAGCTTTTGTAGCTTCATCAGTTACATCTTCAATCGTGACCTCCACCACATCAGACTTTGTTGTCCCAATCAGATGCTGGTAGAGTGTCTTGGAGAGGAAGGCAGGCCCTGGACCACCATGTACCAATGATGTGGCAATCATTCTGCCAGTAAGGAAATATTCATCCTCTCTTGCAGCTGGTAATGGATTTATTTAGTTAGTTATGCTAAAATAATGCTTTAAATTATATGCCTTTTTATTTTAATAAAAAATTAATCATCCAAGCTTAACTTCAGAATGTATTAATTTAATTTTATAGTCAGATGGTATAAATTTCTCACCAGCGCTGTCAAATGTAAGAAATTTGCTGTCCTCAGGTCCATCAAAGATTCGTCGCGATCTAAGGCATTTCATTAATAATGTCAAAAATTCACGTTTAGGACCACCATTATCCATTCCATCTTCACGCTGTCCTGCATCATCGCTGAACTTCACAAGTATATCATCAGTTGGGTTGTAAGACACACGTCTAAAGCCCCGAGCTGCTCCATCCCAAACATTTGCCCTGTTTATATTAAATCTGCTGACAGATGTTTTTATTGTCTTAGACGCCAGCTCTTCGAGTACTTCTGCAGCAGACAGGCCATTTGTACTAGAACATAAAAAAATTATTAAATATCACATAAAATGAGGATGTTATTACTCACTTTTATCATATTTACATTCTCACATTTAAATGTATACTTACCTTTGTGTTTCACTCTCATCCTTTTCGATGAGAACTTCTTTGTCTGAGTCACTATCAATTACAATCGGTGCATAAACACTTGTGTATGTGCTGCAATGAAAAACATTTAGTGGGCAAAGTAGAACATTTCTTAAAATCTAAAGTTAACTAATATTTTATTGGTCTAGTGCAGTGGTTCTTAACCTGGGTTCGATCGAACCCTAGGGGTTCGGTGAGTCGGTCTCAGGGGTTCGGCAGAGCCTCCACCATGACATGCACGGCTCATTTTGTGCACCAATAAAAACATATCTATGTCTTGAATTTGAATTTTTTTTTTTTTCACTAAAGAGGGGTTCAGTGAATGCGCATATGAAACTGGTGGGGTTCGGTACCTCCAACAAGGTTAAGAACCACTGGTCTAGTGTGTCAATACACAAATTTCTGTGTCCAAAACATACCTGTAGCAGGGACCTTGAGTCTAAATATCAAAAATATATGAACAGTTAATATAATTTATGTTTGTAGCCTGTATGATAATTATTAATGACATTTTTCAGAGTCTTACTTCAGAAGAAGTTTGCAAGTTTGACCCCCTGTAAAGAATTTAAATAATTTCAGAATTTACAATATAATACACAAGAATGTATTTTGGCTCCACCCTATTCACGGTCGCCGCACTGTATTCTCCACAATACAAAACTTACCTATTTCTTGAAGGTGCTCTTTCCGGCGTGCTGTGATTATCTGGAAAATCCCATACCTGATAAGTAGTAAAATAAGATTAACAGCACTTTTTAAAACTTTAAACTTTTCTTGATTATATTGGTGTATACAAACACACACACACACACACACCCACACACACACACACACACACACACACACACACACACAAAACACCGTTAAAAAAAAAAAGACTAACCACAGTGTCCAACAGTGGGCTTTCTACTACTTTTACTTGAACTTCATTGTCCTCTTCAGATTCACACTCTGTGTTGCAATCTGCAAATATTCAATGATTCAAAAAATACAGTCTAATTTAAATATATGTATGTATTGAAAGGTATATCTAACAATTAGCAAACATATACAACACTTTGGCTATGCAGCACAAATTAAATATATTTAAAATCTGTGGCAAAATCATGTCACTCTCTGATTAACATTTTTTGGAAAAATCTTGAATTATTTTTAATATCTAAACTTTATGATTGTCACTGCTTTATCAAAATCACTTACCAGTATTAAAGAAGTCATCATGGTTACAAATGTAGAGAGTTACTCTTTGATAGGCCTTCCCTATGGCATCCTTGTATTTTTGGATGGTGAAAGGGGTGTTGGTTCCAGGAATTGTGCTAACTTCCCTTGCATCAGGGTATAGCAGTACATAGGGTCCATCGGCCATGGCCTGGTTAAAGTCCTTATGTTTTTTCACGCTGGCAGACAAGATTTGCTCAGTTGACCAGTGAGAATGAACATCAACCGGAAGTGACTTTCCTCGAACAGGTCTTATACCATCACTGGTCCTTCTCATGATGCCAATCTGTATCTAGAAATGAGATTAACAATAACATGTTTTTACATCTTTGTTCCTACATGGTCTTCCATTTTATTTCTGATCTGTAGCTGTGCTCCAGCTGTGCTATGACTCAAAAGACAACATTAGCGACTAAATATAGTTTTAACAGGGGGCATATATTATTGAAGGACTGTTGACCAAAGGCTGACAATTAAGAAATTCAGATCAGGTTAAAAATTGTAAGCCCTGTATCAGTGGTGAACTACAACCCCCAAGAGCGGCAACTAGATCGTTTCTAGTTTCTTCGACGTTCCCCGAGCAACACTAATGTCCAAGGTTGTGATTAGCTGAACACACCATATACAGGCAATGAACAGCAATCAGCCTGAAAGTAAATTAAACAGAGATAGTACGGGGGGGTCCATAGCTGTAGAGGACATAGTTAGCCACCCTTGCAATATATACAGTTCCTTTCATATGCATATGGAAGTTTACAGTGATGCCTTGGCAGTGCTAAAGGTAATTTGGATTTTGTATTAGCAACAAAAGTGGTCAACTTCCACGTTCAAGTTTATGACATACCTTCACTGGTTTCTGTTCCTTCTGTTCCTGGTGTTTCTTTGAAAAAAATGCCTTTCTTTCCCTTTCTTTCACATCCCGAAATTTTATGAATGACTCCACTAATGATTTCCCAGCTATAAACAGAAAAAAAAAAGTTATAATTTTAGGGAAGGGACAGTTAACAAGATTTATTTAATACAAATATGTTTTTTACCCTGTGTAGACTGTATAGTTGTGCCAGTCAGGATGCTGGAACTGGTAGATGGAAGAGCTGCTGCCTCTTCACTAAGGGCAGGATTTCTCGACACAGTGCTGGTGATGTCCTTTAAAAACTTGATGTTTTTACCACATAGACTACAAAAGGCAGGACTGTCTGCCAAGAGGTGTCCACAGAAGGGACAGTACATCTGTAAAAATGACCCCATCAAATGTTTTACAAAATTAAGATTCACTACAACCCACAGAAAATACAAGTATTTCACATCTTACATTAAGACTCCTGAATGCACAGGAGATTACATATTTTATCTTAACTTTCATTATATATATGTATATAAAGTGCACAGCATGCTACTTTGGATGTTTAGCAAAGGACAGAAATCGCTAAAACATTACGTTTTCATACTTTTATCCATTTTTTAAAACCAGTTGTCTATGAGCAAAGCATAAACCAAGCGTTCATATTAATAAAAACAAACAATCAAACTAACAACAGTTTGCACATTACCTTTATTATGAGGCGTGGTGACTATCCTTGATGGTGTTTTCCGCTGGTATCCATCTCCGTGTGTTTTCAACAAAATTGCCGTTTATTTTGCAAATCTAGCTCAACACTGCCCCTAGCGTCCTGGAGCACTTCCGTTGTGCTTTGTATTTTGCATGTGTTTTGTATTTTGCATGTGTTTTGTCTTTTGCATGTGTTTTGTATTTTGTATGTGTTTTGTCTTTTGCATGTGTTTTGTCTTTTGCATGTGTTTTGTATTTTGTAAGTGTTTTGTATTTTGTATGTGTTTTGTATTTTGCATGTGTTTTGTATTTTGTATGTGTTTTGTATTTTGTAAGTGTTTTGTATTTTGTATGTGTTTTGTATTTTGTATGTGTTTTGTATTTTGTAAGTGTTTTGTATTTTGCATGTGTTTTGTCTTTTGCATGTGTTTTGTATTTTGTATGTGTTTTGTATTTTGTATGTGTTTTGTATTTTGTAAGTGTTTTGTATTTTGTATGTGTTTTGTATTTTGTAAGTGTTTTGTATTTTGTATGTGTTTTGTATTTTGTAAGTGTTTTGTATTTTGCATGTGTTTTGTCTTTTGCATGTGTTTTGTATTTTGTATGTGTTTTGTATTTTGTAAGTGTTTTGTATTTTGCATGTGTTTTGTATTTTGCATGTGTTTTGTATTTTGTAAGTGTTTTGTATTTTGCATGTGCTATGGGTTTTGCATGTGTTTTGTATTTTGCATGTGCTTTGGATTTTGCATGTGTTTTGTATTTTGCATGTGCTTTGGATTTTGCATGTGTTTTGTATTTTGTACGTGCTTTGTCTCTAGGGGCCACCGTACTTTTGGGTCATGAGACCAATCTTTCTCATTTTCATTTCATATATAATTAATTAGTATGGCAGTGTCACTGGTTAGCATGAATTCCCACTTCTGAGAGAGCACTGATCCAATGAAATGGGTGTATCAGTTCATTCAAAAAGTGAGACAACCTCATCTCTCTACTGGATCCAATAAAGTTCAGATGCTGGTTTAAGAGCTTGGTGATCACTTTGAGATCTCTGCATGGTGAAATGTGTCCTTACATAAGGGAACTCCTACATGTGTATGCAATGTGCAGGTCATTGAGGTCCCCAGACCAACACCCGTTGGTGACTCCTGGTTCTAAAAAAAACTAGAGGAGACTGTGTTTTCTAAACTATGGCGAGCACGAACATTACATTTGAAATACATCTGTGGACTCTATTGAAGATTTTAGCAGCTCAAGTCTTATTTGTCATTAGTTTAGGGTTCCTTTTAATTTGTGCATATCATTGCTGCACATTAATATTTGTATTTTTACTTGTTGCTAGTTGTTGTGAAGCACTTGGTCATCCTTATGTGGAAAGATGCTACATGAATACATTTTATTTACTTTAAAAAAAAAAAAGAAGCTCAAATTGACTATCGTGCCTGGAGAAAACACTAAAACTGATTGCACCAAAAATGCCAAATCGCAACACACACAATCCTATCATGTTGCTGCAGCAATGCATGATGTAAATGAATGTGTCATTTGTGCAGAGCATTGTTTCTATCAGCCAGAGATGTTAGCCATGAGTAGTAAATTTTGCAACTTATTTTCTGTTAAAATCACCACTCTTTGATATATATATATATATATATATATATATATATATATATATATATATATATATATATATACATGTATAATTTTTTTTTTTGCTTTTGTTGCTTTTTGTTACCAAAATGTCACAGAATGGCTCCAGTGTTGTAAAAACGATAAAATACAGCAGTAGCGCTTTATAGTATAGTAAGGTATTAGCAGCTGCTTAATTCATCATTTATTTAGCATTACTCTTATGTAGTATACCATTTATAAATATAGCTGTGTTATTATGACTGTGATTCTTACTAGGAGTGAAATAGTGGCAGTGATGGCTATACACAGTTACACCATGTACTGCACCGATAGCTGTACATGGTGTAACAGTAACAGAAGGATAAACATCTGCATTTATAAATTACATACTAAGGAGTAGTTATGTATAAATGATGAATTAAGCACTTGCTGATACCTTAATAATGCTTAATACTGTGACACTATTATAAGTGGTACAGATACAACCAGTGTTAGCTTGTTAATACATTCATCATTTATATAGCATTACTCTTATGTAGTATATGTAATGTCTAATTATACTGATTGGGATTCATCATCTAATTTAGTTTTTGTTTTTTGTTTTTTTAGGAGTTGATCACGAGAAGCAAAAAATAACAAGACCTGGAGGATGCTGGTGAGAGTATAAAATCTGCCTTTTAATTTTGGTAGTATCACACAGAAATAAAGTGTGTATGAAAGCATCACTTTATATATAAATGGAATACACAAACACTGCATTGTCATGAAAAGAGAGCCTAATACGGAGAATATTTTTGACTTATGCAGATGTGTTGTCTGATGTGCTAATACACCAAGAAACTGTGGGCACATGTCAGACAGACTAATACTGCCAGTAGACGGTGATTTCTCCAAAAAGAAACAAACATCTATCCCTACCACTCTCTTATCAGGATGTCTTGCGACCTCAATCTGTTACCCAGGCACATTCACACATTCTGATGCGTATTATACATCCAGACAACAATCACTGTCAGTTACAGTGAACGGGGAGGGGAGCAAGCCACATTCACATGCCAATTTTCAGCCTGATTTTTAGAAAGTCTGCTGATTGCAAAGCAGAGTTGCACATAATTTCACCCAAGAAGGCTTTGCATTGTGCATTGATTTTCCCGTCTTTAGTCATATATAAGGACGGAGGTAAAACAGAAGAGGAAGCAGGGGAAAAAAGAGGTTTGTAAAAAGGGTGGAGTGGGTGGATGGTGTAGACACACAGGACAAGCAGAGAAATCTGCAAAATGTGGGAAAAGGACAAACAGAACGAAAGCACAGCCCTCATTAGCATTGCATTAGTACATTAGGTTTGTACCTCATTAGTCAGAATCAACTTAATGTTCACAATGTACGGTAATTTGTCTTGATGTCATTGCAGCAGGAGTTCTGCTTCCAACCCTGACGTCCTGACAAGAAACCAAATGTAGCTTTAAAAAACAACCAAAAAGTATGTTTTATTTTAAAAAAAAAAAAATATATATATATATATATAAGAATAAATTAGGTAATTCAATTAATACAAATTAATTAAATTACATTCTTGCAAAGGCTTTAAAGAAGTAACTTGGAGTTGGCTACCACAGAGCATGACTTCAAGACCAGGGGCTGCAGTTCATGTCCCATCCATCCTCTTCCACTTATCCAATTCAGGGTCACTGGCGCGCAGGACAGGGCTCCAGTCTGTTGCAGGGCTAACACACAGAGACAGACAACTGTTCACACTCATGTTCACATCTATGGGTAATTATGAATCACCAGTTAGCCTAAACCCACTAACTGCATGTCTTTGGACCGTGGGAGGAAGCCGGAGCACCCGGAGAGAACTCAGACTCCACACAGAAAGGCCATAAGCAGATGTTGGAGTCAAACTCTGAACCTTCTTGCAGTGAGGCAAGTCTTTTAAGTTAATTAAACCTAAGTCCAATCAAGGTGTGACTATATGAGTGATTTTTGAAGAGGGCACATTCCCCCTTTTTTTGGGTGGCAACAAAATAAAAGAAAGAAAATAATGTATTTCATTGTATACTGCAGGTGCGAGGACCCTTTGTATATATTTAATTCAGTTCAGTTTTATTTATACAGCACCAAGTCACAGCAGCAGTTATCTCAGAGAGCTTTACATTATTGAGGTTAAGACCTTAAAAGATTGCAGAGAGAAATGAAACGATTTCCTATGACCAAGCACTTGGTGAAAGTGAGGAGGAAAACTTTAGTTTAACAGAAGAAACCTCTCAGCTCAGGGAGGGCAGCCATCTGGCCCGACCCTCTGGAGTGAGGGAAAAGTAATGAGAGATGAGGAAAGCACAGATAAACAACAACACTGAATCATGACATATACAGTTAGGTTCATAATCTGTTGGGCAAAGACACTATTTATGTAATTTTCCCTCTGTTACTTACCGCACTAGGCTTTAAATCAAATGGGTTGAAATGCAGTTTAGCAGGTTTCATAAAGATTATGCAACAACTGTTTTGAACTTTAAGCCCTTCAGTATTTTACTTTTATTATAAATATGTGCCCCAAAGACAGAGTGAGATAGGCCACCATTAGCCTGGAAAACCAAAATAATCCTGTCAGATAGGCAGGAGAAACTGCCGGAGTGGCAAAAACAATGAAGAAAGATTTGAAGATCGCAGAAGACAAGTAAAGCACATACTGCCAGAATGAGCTCAATGCTAAAGAAAAATTACTGTCCAACATTTAACTCGATCGAAACGAGTCTTAAACGTATAATTACCAAAGTCTAGAGTCAAAAAAACGTCATGACTTTAAACACAGAGAGTTTCCAACAAGCTCCAAACCACTGGCTACACTCAAGAGATGGGAAGAAAAAAGCATGAAGAGGGGCAGAGACATGTTAAACATGGTGGAGGTCATGTTGTGGCCTGAGCCTGTGGAAGCGGGTTACTGATGATGTGACTGCTGATAGAAGCAGCAGGACGAATTATGAAGCATACAGGACTCTCTGCTCAGATTCAGCCAAATGCTGCAAAACTGATCAGACAGAGCTCCACAGAGAAAATGGATAAAGACCCAAAGCAATACTGTAAAGACCTAGAAGAGCATGTCAGGGGGAGAAACACAGCACGTGTTGAGGTCCATGGATTCTAGACAAGGATTTTCAACCAAGTAAAAATAATTTGTCGAATTAATTTTGAAAATAGAAGATAGAGGATGAGGTATAAAAATGGATGAGATTCCAACACAGTTAATGCATTTTCCTTAAAATCCCTTGAGTTAAAGCTAAAAATCTGCACTTTGATCAGATATGGACTGCTTGATTTTAAATCCACTGGGCGGTGTACAGAGGCAAACCTACAAAGATTGCATCTTTGTCCAACAAGTTATAGACCTAGTATGTTTAAACAGATGTGCAGGAATCCTAAAAGGGACCAAATATAGGTGCCAGGAGCGTCCTCGTTTCCATTTGTAGTCTGTATTCCAAGTAGCATTGACCAGTGGTTGTTGAGCGAGTTTTGGCTACAAGCAGGTAAACAAGTCTGTGTGGAGAGCAAAGAAGAACATGTGCCAACATGTCTTCTCTTCTCATATCAATGTGGTCATTTATAAGTGTTTTTTCTTTTTTACATGAAATTCTTAAAGTCAACACTGAAAAATGTCTCTGCCTGGATATATCTGGCTACACCGGAAGAGGCTGTCATCGGCCAATAGCCGGACTGGATATGTAACAGTTCCCAGTTTGGATATATCCACTCCCACAGGTTTAAACTGTGGGAATACTTGAAGCTGCCAGGATATATGCCGCAGCTGCCCTTCTCTTTGCTCACAATGCTGCCAGTGCTTGGCATGTTTACCTATCTGCCCTCATCCAGCACACCTCGGCTGTATTCCCACTATTCAAGCTGTGCCAAATTACTTCTAAGTAAATTGCAACTAGAATACTGATGTTGAAAAAATGTGGTAAGATAAATACTTCAGTTTTTGGAAACTGAGATAAAATCGCTAAAAAGTCCATTTTAAATGAGGCCACTGTGTTACGCTAAGGATTTTTATAAATTTTGTGTAACGCTTTTCAAAACATAAAGTGCTCTGCACACCAATCAAAATCTGAAAAGAACCTAAAGAGTTTCAACAACAGGAAAACCTGAACAAAAAAATTCCAGTAAAATAAGTCAATAAAGAAAAAGCTAAAGAGAAATAAAACCTGATTTCTGTGGAAATACGTTTTGTGGAGTGATTTAAAAGTGGATACTGAGTTTTTTAAGTTTAGTTATTCTGGTAAAAAAGTTCCAAACCTCTATTTCCTTTTGTGATGCGGCAGACTTTGGGAAAGGTTAGGACCCGAGGAATGGCAGAGAGTGGTTCGGTTCATGAGGTGCATAAGTGTGTGTATGAGCGAGGCCATGTAAGGCTTTAAAAGTAATTAATAAAAGTTGGAAATCAATAAAAGTAGCCGATGTAGTGCAGCAAGGATGCGAGTGATGTGGTCCAGTCTCTTTGAATTTGTTTAAAGTCTGGCAGCTGAGTTCTGAAAGAGCCGAAGGCTGGGGATGGACGTTTGACCGAGACCTGAGCAGAGGGAATTCTAACAGTCCAAATGTGAAAACATGGAGGACTTTTTCAAGGCCTGCTGGAGGTTTTTTTTCTTTTTGACTTTTTCAGTATTTCTTAGTTTGAGAAAGCATTACAACCTTGGTCAATTGTATGTGGACTGGTATACAGCAATTTTCTGCTCTAGATTAACAAGTGTTTTTTAATCTAGGATTCACACCCACTTTGGAGCCAATGATCAATCCACTGACCTCCGGTTCTCTGCAGACCCTGGATTTACTATGTGAATACTGAGTGCTGTAAATTTAGAGCAGTCCTGTTTTGTTTCGTGCATGTTTGGAAAAATTCTAATAAAAATAAAGTTAAAAAAAATCATGCTCAGAGTCAAAGATCATACCTAGACTCCATTTCCAAATGCTGAAGGACAGATTTCTTAATTTCAGGTAAGTTATAGAGGCACTGAATAAAACAGGATCAGATTTGGAAGCACTGACCTGCAGGAAGTATTGTGACATCCAGCATTTACTATCAGAGAGAGCGAGACTGACCTTATGTTACGAATTTACTAAAACACTGTATTTGATTGAGCCAATGGAAGTATACAGACGGAGAATAAAATAAGACCAAGAACCGACCCCTGAGGGGGCTGAGCATGAGGAGAACTCTTCCATTACAACAGAAAAGGGTCTGTCTGATGAGGAGGAGTGAAAGCAGGTAAGAGCTGTGTCCTTGATGCCAACACAGCAGCATTCAAGAGGGTTTATAAGGATTTCATGGTCGGCGGTATTAAATGGAGAACTCAGATCCAGAAGAGTTGGAAAAGAACAGAGCCCATAGTGAGTAATAGATCACATACTTTGATAGGAGGTTTTTCTGTGCTGTGGTGTGTTTCCCAAAAATGCTGCTGTTGTTCATAGTCCGGATTGATTCAGTCACAAAAGACTAAAAATGGTAAGTTTCAAATAGCTTTTGTATCATGTGTATGTGTGCTCTTGGCTGCTTTCTGCTACTAGCACTATCCAATAACAATACACTGACAAATTCACTTTGTCGTAAAATATACTACGCATAGATTCAGATATGATTTCTGTTACCTATCTGCACTCAAATGCATTTGGTGATGTAAGTACAGCTGTGGACCATAGAAATGACTGAAAGATTAATAGGCTCTGTTTTGAGTTTTGTTTAAAAAAAAGAATGACTTCATATAGCGAAAAATATATATCACATGTGCAGGGCACCTTAAACTAGTTTTTTAATTAAGCAGCAAGGCAGAACAAAATCAGGGCTGTATCAAGACATGAGGACTAAACCCCAATTCAACCAGACACAGAACTGATCCAGAATTAAAACCGGACTACAACAGTTCAAAATCAGGACTACTTAGGACTTAACCAAGACAGAACCAGAATCAGAACTAGATGATAGTAGCACTAAAAATCATCATAGACCTGCACTACACTTATTTTTTAATTCTACCAAAGTCCACTATTTAGATTGAGAAAAGTTTATATAATTATTTAGCTTTGTTGTGTAAACAAGCCTGCATAACTTAATGAAAATAGAATTTGAAAAAATAACAAACGAAAAAAGAAACACTAGGTACGAGATACATGAGTACCTATGATACGGTGATACTTTTGGTAATTTGGAAAAAAATTACACTCCAAAAGACCCCGGGCTTCTGAAAAAACAACCGGGCTTAAGCCCAGTAAGGCTTTTGCCTTCTTTTTTCTTCTGCACTTCTTTTACATCCAGATGAAAATGTACTTTGTGCCTTCAAGAGCATGCTTCAATTGTTTCACTCCTTTTAGTCTTAGCAACTCAGCAGGGAGAAATCTTCCCTAGTGCTTTTAAAAACCACTTACCAACTTGAGCACTCCATACACACAAGTGTAGAACCTGGAGAACCATTAGTTTTAGTCTTTCACACTGACTTATTCTTTAGTTACATTATGAATAATTTTTTTCTCTCTGTCTTATCAAGTACAGTGGCTTTTCAAACCTTTGTCTTTTTGGCTATTCATCTCTCTGGGGCATTGTTTTCCAGCCCCCACCCACAAACCTCTTCACCACTTTCAGTTCGTCTAAATGTGATCCTCGAAGGCTGCGCTGTGCTTGTCTGTGACCATTGTTCTAAAGTGGTTCAGGGAGGCTTTATTTTTTTCTTGTTGTCTTTCTCCTCCCATGCAAGAAGGTCACACAACTCTGGGAGACCACAGTAAGAGAGGAACACTTGGCATTTTTGCCTGTGTGTGAGGACAACAACAGCAGCCATGTTGTTCCCATTTTTAGCCCACTTCTTTTCTCTGCGGGTGTAGATGCAGATTCTTGACCCATTGTCATAAACAGCAAGCCCCATTTCTCTGGACCCCACTCAGTGTAGAGCAGCCATTGTTCCCCCAAAGCATAAACTGGTTCGTATCCGTCCTCTCGGGCTCCAAACTCTGGAACAACACAGGCAGAGCTCTCTAAACAATAGCCCCCTGAATAACCGTGAAGCTGGATGTACAGGCAGTCCCTCTGTAATTGGAAAAGACCTCTAATGAGTGACGCTGAATGCCTGACCATGGGCCACCAATCCTGAAGCCTGGGAGTATGCATTGTATTTCTCCTGTGAAGGCTTTACATGGGACTGTTTTGGCATTGTCTGTGCGTGTCTGCTTGCATACGAGGATTTAGTGTGAGAATATCCATTTAGGGAAGCAGCTGATTCCCACAGTGCACATCTTATCCTTTGGTCTTGCCTGATTTGCATTCACTCTAAAGGCTATGTCCTGCTCACCGACGTGCTCAGTGGTCTCTCTGTGCATCCTAAGTACCTTTCTTGGAAAGCAAATGTAAAACCTTTTCTTTAAATTTTATCAAAGGCTTTCTATATTCCCTTTCTATTTCACCCCCTTTTCCCTCTTTATGAATAGACATGGTTAAGGACAGCTTGCTGAGGTAATGCAATTTTTTTGATAATGAGCTTCCAGTCAGCAGAACAGCCCAGTCACATCTAATATCACCTAATAAAAGGAGAGTGGTTGCTTCCCTCTGCAGGGAGTGCTACTCAGCTCAAACTTGTTGGAGTGGAGGGTGCGGAAACCTCTTAATTTGGGGCATTATTACTCCAGGAGGAACACTAAGGAGCCGAAGGGTACCATATATTCATGTCTTCCGTTGACCTCTGATCCTGACTATTGTAGCGTCCCATCGATTTCCTCAGATAAATCAAGACACGAACCTTCTCTCATCCTCATAACAGAATTCCATCCTCTCCATGCTCCAGTTCCTTTCTCTCACTGCAGAGTTGCAGATGTGTCTTGCTCGCCCTTATATCACACACCAGTTTTTCCAGATTCAACAAAGAGTGAGGTCATCGCCTGTCTAGGCTTCACACTGACTGGCAGGCATGATGGCTTTCCCCTTAATGGTAGTAGTGTGCTTTGGATCTGGCTTTTGACCACCCAGTTGTGTGTGTGTGTCTATATAACAACACAACCTCTACCACCTACGTAGCAACAAAGCAATAACAGAGCTGTGACACAGAGACCCTCAGTGTATTCTAACAGAGAGATTTTCTTGTGTTTTTTTTTTCTTTCTTTTTTTTCAGGCTGATGACAGCCATGTTGACCTGATCACCTGCTTCACTCCCCAGCTTTATTATAGTATAAGCACACTGTGTTGTGGAGCGGTTAAAATGTTATCATTGTAATAACGAATCCTCTGCATTTCAGTGTGAATGACAAAGAGAAACAAGCTAAGAACTGGGGGGAGAAGTCCTTCAGAAAACAGCTGTGGCTGCACCACTGAGAGTTTAACATCTATGGCAGAGCCTAATTAGAGGGCCGGACCATAAGAAACTGCTCATGTTCCTTGTTAAACATGCTGAAGGCCATAAGCTCACTGCACAGACTGACTCGGGGTCAGTGGGTCAGACTAGGACGATGAAATTTCCCCTGCAGGTTTCCTGAGGCTGAGTGAGGTATGTGTATAGCCTGTCTTATTAATCACTGGCTGAATTTTTGTCTGCATTTACCTGAGTGATGAATTGTCTGGAATCGACATGAGATACATATCACTGTGACCGTTTAAGACTGGCCCTGCATAGACTTTAAATCATTATATCGTTACCAAGTACTTTTTTAATTATAATGAATCATTTTCATGAGGTCACTGTTTTGCCAACCCCTAAATTAAACACCCACAGCCTCGCTTCTGTCTTAATTAAATTCACATGGATAGATGGATTTTGTGATGTATAGCTGTAATTAGTTTCTCTACTGTGCCCCTCCTAGTTACCATTCTGTTAGTCAAAGTGTTATTTGTGTCCTATTTGCGTGCAGCTGAAAGTCTGTGGCTCATAGTTACACAGAAATGTTGTTTTTATCCCGAGCAAACTCCAGGTGCAGCTGGGAAATTATGTTTTTATAAAGTCATCATAAGTGTGTAGCCTCTCCTGAACACAGTGACTAACTGCTTGCTACATTAAAGCTCATACAGCTGAGAGGTTAACTGCTAATACAATTAGAGTGCAGGCACGGCTCATTTGTGTATAAATGTTGCTTACAAAAGTGTCCTTAAACCCAAAAACCTGAAGTCAAATACAGTCAACCATAATTTCACAATGTAAGTTGAGCAAAGTATTTACTACTTTCACTACATGTTGGCATCATGGCCACTGCCATGTTGGATTTATTAAGCAAGGAGATATCCTGTTTGGACCGCAGGGTGAAGTGCTAAGTTATCAGCTAACACCTGCAAGCCTGGCTGGCAAGCTCCATCCATAAATTGTATGTGTGCACTGCACAGACACAAGTACCTGATAATTAGTTCTGTAACAGACTAATAAAATACCAGAATTTCACTCGACACAGCGGGACCACAAATATGTAGGAGGGGCAGCACCACAGGCTAGCTATATTATGTGCCAGATGGTTGCATTAGAAATGCTCCGAATGGCACCAAAAGCACAGAGCAGATACGTTCAGTTCCATGATTCAAATCAGCAAAGGTTAAAATTAGTGTAGCTATTGACTGCAGGTGTCGTTCAAAGCAGTCACTATGGAGGGGAAATCGTTTTTCGAGGAATGAGAAAGTCCTGTTTCTAAAATTTAGCTTTTTAAAAATCAGCTTGTTTGCAAAACTAGAGCGAAAATGATTTTGTAGTAGTGACACATTATAGCGAGGGAACCCCACAACCACAACCAAAGCAGACATGACGCCAGACCACCAACCTATGACTCTCTCCCCCACCGATGTAGGAGCGGTGCTGAGCAGGATCAATGTCCACAAGGCTGCAGGCCCTGATGGCATCCCCGGGCGTGTTCTCAGAGCGTGTTCTGGGGAGCTTGCAGGAGTGCTCACAGACATATTCAATCTGTCCTTGGCCCACGCTGTGGTACCGGCCTGCTTCAAATCCACCTCCATCGTCCCGATACCCAAAAACTCCAACCCATCTTGCCTCAATGATTACCGCCCAGTAGCACTCACCCCCATCATCACTAAGTGCTTAGAGCGACTGGTCCTAGCACACTTCAAATCCTGTCTCCCCCCCACCCTGGACCCCCACCAATTCGCATACCGCCGGAACAGGAGCACAGAGGATGCAGTCTCCATCGCAATGCACTCTGTCCTCTCACACCTGGACAACAACAACACCTACGCCAGAATGCTGTTTATAGACTTCAGTTCAGCATTCAATACAATCCACCCCTCACAACTCATCAGGAAACTGACAGACCTGGGTATCAGTTCCCTCATCTGCAAATGGTTACTGGACTTCCTGACCAACCGCCCCCAACATGTCCGGCTGGATAACCGCTGCTCATCTACCATCACAATGAACACCGGTGTACCACAAGGCTGTGTGATGAGCCCTTTCCTCTACTCCCTCTTCACCCACGACTGCAGACCTGCTGATGGTTCCAACACCATCATTAAGTTTGCAGATGACACCACGGTGATTGGCCTCATCAGTGACAACGATGAGGCCGCCTACAGGGAGGAGGTGGATCGTCTGGCTGAGTGGTGCGACAGAAACAACCTGCTGCTTAACACCGAGAAGACCAAGGAGCTCATCGTGGACTACAGGAGGAATTGCGACCCACATCCACCCATCCACATTAAGGGGACGGCTGTGGAGCGTGTGAGCAGCTTCAAGTTCCTGGGAGTCCACATCTCCGAGGATCTCACCTGGACGACCAACTGCTCCAAGCTGGTCAAGAAGGCTCACCAGCGCCTCTTCTTCTTGAGGACTCTGAGGAAGAACCACCTGTCCTCAGACATCCTGGTGAACTTCTATCGTTGCACCATCGAGAGCATCCTGACCAACTGTATAACAGTCTGGTACGGGAACTGCTCTGCCTCGGACCGGAAGGCGTTGCAGAGGGTCGTGAAAACTGCCCAGCGCATCGCCGGAGCACCACTTCCTGCCATAAAAGACATCTACAGGAAGCGGTGTCTGAAAAGGGCTGGGAAAATCATCAAAGACCCCAGTCACCCATCACATGGACTCTTCACCCTCCTGCCCTCTGGGAGGCGCTACAGGAGCCTCCGGACTAAGACCACCAGGTACCGGAACAGCTTCTTCCCCACAGCTGTCAGACTCCTGAACTCTGCCTCCTGACATCTGACCCACGTTAAACTCATGGACTGAACATACACACACCCACAATGGACAACTGTACCCTCAAACACAATAATAACATGGACTGAACCACCACTCACAACCACTAGCACTTTATATAGCCTCTGTAGAAACTATCTACACCCTCACTTATCTTAACTGCACTACTGTATAGCTCTGTGTAAATAATCATTCTGTACATTCGATAATCTTTAATCCTACAACTGTTTACAACTTGCATAGTTCCCATTTCTGTATAGCTGTATATCCCAGATTCTGTAAAGTTATTTATTTCATATTCTGTATAGTTTTTCATATTTATATCCTGTTCATATCCTGTACATAGCTTGTACTCACTACAGCCTGTACATACTTATAGTTATAGAATATTCACAACATACTTCATACCGTGTACATTATAACATACCATAATAGACCCATTTCTGTAATATACTCACATATCTATATTATTGCTAATATATATTGTAATATATCTATATCACTAAAGCACTTCTGGATGGATGCAAACTGCATTTCGTTGCCCTGTACCTGTGCATGTGCAATGACAATAAAGTTGAATTCTATTCTAATTCTATTCTATTTTCTCACAGTTTACCACTTCAGTCTTATTGATTCCTTTTAGGTTGCTTGGAGGGCCATAGAGACTTAAAAAAATGTTGATATTGGATAGCTTTGTCACTTATTGCCATGACAACGGGGCCAGCATTCCACATCACGTCCTTGTACCAGTCAGGCTCATCCGGCGTTTGCACCCGCTGGCATTTTATTCACAGTCGTTTGTGGTAAAGTGACAGAAACACAACGCAGTGACAGAACTCTGTTCATTATTTAAGCTCTTTGTTAATTAGTTTACTCTAGCTTTTCCTGAAAATTCACTGCTGCAGCTACATGCGCTTTGAACCGCTTCTCTTTCCGGCTCTTGGTGTCCTTGTTCAGTTTTCATTGTAGCACTTGGATAATGGAGCAAGCGGCTCCTTTGGTGTTCTGAATTGAATTGCAAGTCTTCATTCAATGTGACAATAACACAGGCAAAACATTAACAGAGTCTAGGCCGCGTCAGCTATTGAACAAGCGCACAGATGCAATATAAAACACACACGTCCCATCATTAAATGTGAGACAGTGAAAATAGGAAATACCCCCAATAGAGAAAACATGCTGGAGTTTAATCATACACAGCTGCTTTAGAGCCTGTTGCTTCATATTGAGAAGGTTTTGGGGGTTTGCTTGTTCCGCCTGTGTGGCTTCCATCCAGGGGTTCCTCAAACAGGCCAATCACATGCTTGCTAAGTTGCTTAGTAAGTCTAGGCGCCCTTAAGTGTGGATGTGAGACTGTATGCTCTGTTTCCCCAGGCAGGTTGCCAGGTGCAGTTGGAGGTGCACTGAAAGTCAGCAGCTTTTCAATAATTTAAACATAATTTGGTATCGATGGCAATGTTTTAAATGAAGTAAAACGTATGCAACTTTATCAGAAAGGGGTTAAACTGAAGGATAGAAACGTGAACCATAAAGAAGAAGTGGTCTTCCTTTGTGGGCTTGGTCATTCCGAGCCAATGGCTGAATGTCTAACCGGGACGCTGCGGAGATGCTGGGAGGGAATTGTGATTGTGTGAATTTGTACTGTTTGTATCCACTGTGCAGTCTCCCATTTCACATACCTATTAAACACAGAAACACTTCCCTTAACTTTTGTTTAGAGGGGATCGGTCATGTGTGAAAAAGCAAATAAAAGCAGCATTTTACTTTGATATTTTTTGGCACAGTTTGTTTCAGGAATAAAGACAGTTTAGGATGAAGTTTGAGCAATGACAAAGAAACACATCCCCCCAAAAAAGCTACGTTTTTGCTAAAGAGTGACCCTGCAATACACCCACACATTTACCTCACCGATAGCAATCCGCCACTCCAGCTCCACAGCCCACAAGACAATTGTTGTGTGTAATGACCCGCTGTCCTGTTACTCTTGGCTGATCCCTTTCTACCATCCCTGGGGTGTTTTATTTTGCCAGCCTGATCAAGACTGTGCAGTCAGTCGAGTCTGCCAGACAAACCCAGACAAAGAATCATAAAACTTTAATCTGGGGTGAATTCATCTTTCTTCTAAAACCACATTTTGAAAGGATGTGTTTAAAGTGCTATCTATCTGTCTGTCTATCTATGTATCGATGTATCTCGCTATCCTTCGATCCTTCCTTCCTTCCTCTGGATTAATAAATTCCGGTGGTGTGGACACTTTAAACATCGTTCTGCTGTCAAACCTGATGCTCCTAATTCGTGTTAAAATCACAGGAGACATTTAGTCTGCCAAAAAAATCCATTAATTATTTAACTTGCAGTTGACTAATGACTTGAAAGATGGCCCTCATAGGATTTAACACAAAAACTCTCCAAAATGGTTTGATGGATTTTCTCCAGGGGGAAGCGCAGTGGTGCAGCACTGTCATCTCACAGCAACAAGATCCACCTTTTATGCAGCTGGAGTTTGCATGTTGTTGCAGTCCAAAGACATGCACATTAGGTTTTCTGGTGTTTGTAAATTAGCTGTACATGTGAGCAATGAATGCCTGTCTCCCTTCTTCTTCTTCTTGTTCGTATTATTATTATTATTATTATTATTGTTGTTGTTGTTGTTGTTGTTGTTGTTATTGTTATTGTTATATGAAAAAGGAAGCTCACATGGAGCTCAAAGTAGCTCTGTGAACAGGGTGAAAAGGTTACATTTCTTCTGGAGACACAGATCATCATCCAGAGATTGCGAGGCAAGTGGATGATATTAGGACTATAGCCTAACCCACTGAATCCATCTTTCTATAGTCTGTGGACTAAGCCACAGGCTACAGAAAGAGGTATGTAGGTTTTGTGAAGTCTCCTGGTAGTTTGTCAACAATCTGTCAAGTCTGTTTTTAGCCAGAAGTTACAGTAGTTAGCAGCTAGCTGTTAGCAGGTAACATTTGCTGGACTTACAGCAAAGCCCACCTGTGGGTGGGATGAACAAACGGAGATACTTAAATGCCTGAAAAGATATATATGCTAAGATATAAATAGATATATACTACAATTCAACACACCCAAAAAACATGAACACACACTTCTTTGACAGCCTGATTCATTTGCTACAATAAAAGTACACAGTGGCTCGTGGATTAGTGGAGGTGAAGCCTCAGCAGAAGCCTGTGTTGACCTCTGCCTGTCAGTCAAAGCGGCCGCTCGCCTAATAACGCACAACTTTAGCATAATTTAAAGAGCTTTAGAGACCAAAACCATTGCATTTAAATCAGGCAGTAAAGATATTTACATGGCTCTGCTGTAAACCTTTGGTATCGGCTTCAAGTGGCCATTTGAGGAATTCCAGTTTTTTGCACTCTGGCTCTGGCTTAATTTTTCACCTCTGGATGGTTTGCACTCATTCTGTATTTGAAACAAGAAGCAAGTGGAGCAGGGATGCAGTAGTGACATGGGAGGGTAGAAGAAGCTGATGTGCTGTTTAGGAATGGAAGTTACGGAATTGAGTTCAAGACATCAGCTAGGTGGGAGTTACGAAAGAAATGGGAGATAACACAATGATGACTAAAGAAAGAGCTAGGCAGCATCCCCGGTGTGATCTCATTTCATTTGTGGCAAAGTGTGCAAACACACAGGAACAAATCAGACTGCAGCTGAAATCTGGGGCTGAATTACTGTTTGCACATCTTGACACAAACACCGATGGGAAAGACATTCAAGCTGAGCTCTTATATGTACATATAAAATCAAAACCTACCACAGAGAATATTACCGTTAATTTCTTAATTTTGTGAAGGAAAAGCATCCCTCATGGGGCCCAGCAAAGGTCAAGACCCAATGTGCTACAGATTATAATTCATAACATGAATGGGATAATGTATGATGCCAGATTATGTTATTTTCATAAGACTTTACCAAACTGAACATGTATGACAAGGCTGAAAGTTGCTTTTTACAATTTCTGAGCATCAGAGAGGAAGAGCCGCCTCCTTAATGTGGTATGAGACTAACAGCGAGATTGGAGCATAAGTTGAAAAGCACAAAATTAAGCCATAATACATTCAAGCCATCTTATAAAGTCTATATTTTGTCATAATCTGACCGGATAAAGGAGATTATCTGCTTACAGCTGGTTGTCACAGATTTTCACAGTAAAATATTTGAAATGATGTATGGTTTCATTTTACATTCAGGGCATTTGAATCTCCCATTTTGAACTTTATATTGCGTCTTTATTCCAAAGTCTTCCCTGCTAATGCCCCCGCTCCCCCACATCCTCTTTTTTAATCCTCTCTCCATCTTCTGCAGTCTCACTCTCCCTCTGTGTGCAGGGACCTCAGAGGGCCCTCGTGCTGACATTCCCTGATTAGACTGACTGTTCCAGTCTCTAACTTCCATACGCCACAGTCCATACAACATAGCGAGGGAATTTTCAACCTGTCACCTTATTTCTTGTTTACATGTCTCCCTCCGCTAACCTGACAACCTCATGTGACATCATCAGCTGCATGTCGCCTCACGACTCCAGGCTATGAATGAATGCTTTCCTGTAATTTCGGAATTTATGCTCATATATAATTTTGCAACTTTCACATATTTCAGCAACTATTTCAAAGCAATTTCCCATCCCTTCAAATTCCCCTCGGGTATTATTAAAGCTCTATTTCTTCTGTAAGGAGTGTTATTTCTCAGTTAACAAGACAAAGTGTCAGCCAAGCCAGGACTTCTGTGAGGATGTCCTTTGGCACAGCAGTGCATAACATGCTCACACTGACAATGCTAACCTGCTGAGGAAGTGGCTTTTTTTTATTAGAGAAACAGTATTTGTTCTAAAAGCCTGATGGTGACATCAAATTTAAACTCATATGAAAACACGATTTAATCATTTTTCAAAGTAAGCAGCCTCTTCCTGGCAGAATTAGAGGAAATGTCAGGGTATCCTCCAAGTCATAAGGAGGTCTAAGCAGCGGGAAATTCTGTATAATATTTAATGGAAATCTGTCAAGTTCATGAGATATTTTACTCTGGCCTAAAGTTATCTGACTTGGTATCTTCACATCTCAATGCAAAAATCTCAGAAAACACAAGAGCACGTGTTCTTACCAGGCTGCATTATGTTGCCTGGCTTGAGGGGGAACTACTGCAGATCCGGCTCCGGTTGTGTTTGCTGGCAGGCAAAAGGATAGTATCATTTTAAATTCTGAATGGAAATGCAATCAAAAGATAATGAAAGCATCACAAGTCTTTGTGCGAATCAATCTGCATTCTGCATCAATTCTGAGTTCACAGTGCTTTGCTTTAATGGCGCACTTAGAAGAAAATTTGTGCTATTTTTCTAATTCAGCTTGCGGGTTTTGTGAGAACAGCAGGCAGCTTGCTTTGAACTGCACCTTAATTAAAGCGTTTGGTTTCTGGTAAACAGTCAGAATGTTAAGTGCAAAGCCTAAAGCAAAGGCAAATACCTTGCTTTTAATGCAGACACTATAGTACATCTTTATGTGGATAGCCCTTGGAATGTCCTTGCAGATGCATAAGGCCAATGAATCGCCTTTTCCACAATGGCTCTTATCTGCTTTGTGAAACAGGGCTGCTGCATACAGACGTTGGCTGCCACAAAATCCGAGGGAAGGGAGAAGAGCAGTCAAATCCTCCCCTCTGATTCCATTGATGTCTAAGCTTAACTCTAATTGAGGGGGTGCTCACTTGACAGAGCACGAGTCCCACTTATAATACTCGCTTAAGCAGCTCTCCTTGGGCTGGAAAAGATGTTCTTTAACCTGCGGTGTCCCGCAGTCAGCTTTTAAAAGATCAATTATAATTTCGGCTAAATAACCTCAATGACTTCTGATGGATTGCTCACATGGGCTCGTGGGGATCATGGGATCAATACGTTTTAGAAAAGGAAACAGGTGAATGAGTGTTGTATGTTCACCTCAATCGGAGTGAAACGCATATTCTATATAGCTCGGTCCCTGCTGAGGCTGGCACTGAGTTACAGATGAGTGAGTTTACTAATGACGCTTTAGTATAAAGGCATGGCCGGTTCGTGTGGGGATAAGGGGATATGGGAGTTTATGCTGGTAATTGATGATTTTGAGGTACTGCCTGTTGACACTCATGATGATTTGGTTCGGTTGTAAGAAAGAGCCTGTAAAGCTTCAAGGAGTTCTGATGCTTTTTCGGGTTTATGATTCATGGAGGATTGATTCCTAGCAGGAAAGAGAAAGGCAGATCCTTTTTTATAACTTTGGCTTCATTTTGAAAGCTCTGGCCTTTGGCGCTGTCAATTATTATAACAGTGTAATTAAGATCAGAAAAATGATTGAAGATGGCAACAACACAGAAGTCCTTTCTAAAGTCTGGGTTCTATCTAGAGAGCAGGGAAAGCCATCATCATGGGTCAACTGCAGGGTAACCTGTCACCATCTTTTGCCTCACTGTTACTCCCAGCTGTGATGAATGCAGAGTGCTATGCAAGTCACAAACTAAGCAGATTTTGGTGGAATATGATGGAAACAACCACAAAGAAAAATGCAAGTGGTAATTTTTAAGGTGGATAAATCTGCTGAAAGGTGGTTCTCAGAGCTATTTTTCAATTTTCTGCTGTGATGGAGTGACACTGTTTATGCAAGAAATATGTGACTCCGACCTTGATAACAAACAGGAGTTTTTAATTGCACCATACTTTTTTTTTTTTAACACGTATTGTGTTTACTTAGGTATCGGTCACACAGACCTAGGGATTGATTGGTGACCTCTGGCGACCACTGCTCACTAGGTTGGTTACAAATTAGTTGCAAGGAGGTTTAAAACTACTGTTTCTCCTCGCAGTTCCTTTGGTGGTAGCAGGTTGACGCTGTTGCCTGTAGTTTGCAAGAACGATAACGACTTGTCTCCAAACATCAACCAACTCGCCAACCACTCACCGAGAGACCGTGTGAAACTTGTGGAAACCTTCCAAGTTTCCAGTTTGCGTTGCTCTTTTTCAGCTTTCACTACTGATCAGCAAGTAATTGATAAGTGTTTGCAGACACGTTTTACTTCCGAAGTTTTACTTTGAAAGTCTCTTACTCTTTACTCTACTTTAAAAGTTATATTTAAAGTTTTACTTTGAAAGTGAAATTATGTCAAACGTGTATATATCATTCTTTCTGTGTGGGTTAAAAATCAGTGCAATATAAACCAGCACTTTTCACAGTTTGATTAAGACTTAGAGAGTAGTTGGGCAATGTTTGCAGACAATTTGCCATCTTCTAAACTGCAAGTGACCACAGAAAACTTCTTGTGATGAGGGAACTTGTAGTGCAGCATGAAAATCTGACCAATTTCACCCAAGAAAAACCAGCAGCACCTCACAAACCAGTAGAGGAGTCTACATTTTTCTTTAGCAAGCAGTGGTTGCCTGGCACTTACTGACTGGTCTGTGCCTACCTCGCTGAAGCCTTAGCAAGGGAGTTGGGCCAGTTGAATAAAAATATAATATGCTTGTCATTCGTTTAATAAAAGCCAAATGTTCTTTGTTTGTTTTCAGAAGAAAGACATGAAAAGAAGATGCTGCACATTTATTTTTCATAGATCTGCCCCCCCCCCCCCCCCCCCCACACACACACACACACACACACACCAAAAAAAAAAAAAGAAAAGAAAATTATGACCCAAACCATCCACTTTCAGCCACAGTCAGCTTGTCCTGCTGGCAGTTTATTCACTAATTAGTTTTGGCTTGAAATAAAATGCTTTCGATAATACAGTAAAATAGACATATTTTTTGGAGTTTGCCTGACTGCTATCCTTTGCTGTTCAGATGGATTAATTTTCTGCAATTTTCCAAAGTTGAAAGATTTCAGTGTTTACAGAAATTACTACACGCCTCGAAAGAACTGACTGTGCTATGAAAATGATAATAAAGTATAGCTGTACCTTTAACCCATGTGGTGATAACTCTGAAAACAGGCTTGAGTAGTTTGAGTGTGGTTACTGTCCTGTATGCTTCCTCACATACAGTACATGCCCTTCATATGGAGGCCCTTAAGTCTGAAAATTCATTAAAAAATAACATCTATCCATTACTGCTTTTTGAAATTTCCATTCATAATCACTTTAATCTCCATTTAACTCATAAGAATACTTATTGCCTGTGATGTGAGTAAGCAAGTGAATTATTAAAATTTTAAATCCCAAATCAGTTTGATACGGTTAAGCAAGACAACATTTTGACTACACTTTTAAAAAATGACACGTTCACACAGCAGTTTACTGTTGGAGTCCTCCACTGGGCTTCCTGCTGAACATGAATATGTGCAGTACAGGAACAGCAAACTCTCCCACACAAGTCAGAATATCCTCTACTTCACAGCTACATAACTGACGCAGCTTCACTGAACAGCTTAAGCAAGAGATTTTTGTGTTGTTGCCCTCAGCTGGAAAAAGAGCTCCTGGACACTGATGCTTAATCACAGGATGGCACATGCTACAAGACGAATGTCCAGCGAACTTATTACCACACAGATCAAAGGTTATGTGTATGCATGCAAGCTAGCCTGCTCTCTGTGGCCTTAAGCAGCATCTTACTTCTAACATTGCCTTATTATATTACCAGCACAACACAGAGACTTCTCTCTCTGAGCTTTATGGATCTATTGATAAATTATCTCCAGTTTAATTCTCAGCAGATGTGCCTTGCAGCTGCTGCAACTACATCGCAGATTCATTCCACCCATGGCCAGTGATGTTAGACTGCTGGTGGAGTCACCGGCCCATTGCATCAATTATTCAAGAAAGCCGTGTGTTAGCATCTGTTCTGACGCTCATAGATAGAGAGGATACAAGTTTAGTTGTGATATTTGCACTTTGGGTACGGAAGTATGGATGCAACAGAGCCCATCAACACTGAATAACAGAGATAAAGAGGGACTGATGAGCGCAGATGCATCCATTTGTAGACGCGCTGCCTTGTTTTGTCGCATGTGAGAGAAATGTTCTCGTCTGCGTTTTATTTTTTTTGTCTTTTTTTGTTTTGTTTTTTAGCTGACTCGTGTGTTAATTGATCACATCTCAAATGATTAATCCATAACATTTCATAACCCAGAAAACTGAATGTGCAAGTCAGCAGACTACTGAGGCAATTGAAACACTTCGTTGTGCTCTAAATAAAGAAGTCACATTCAGATCCTCGCAAAAACAGATTATAAATGGAGAGTGCAAATTTAAAATTTCCTCTTTGTGTCTCGGCTGAACCTAGCTTCTTGGTGGTGTGTGATTGGAGATAGTGCTTGGGACCTGTCGTTGTCCTCCAGAGTGTGTTTCAGTGATCTTCCCTCATCTCTTTTAATAACTCCCTGTGTGTTTATACACCACTACTGTATTTAATCATTAGTAATTATTAAACTCTGGCTGTTTATCCCACACTGTGTCTTTGTCCCATCTCTCTCTACTCTCTTCTCTTACCCCTCAGCTCCAGTCGAACCCAGCGGATGGCTGCCCCTCCCTGTGCCTGGTCTATTCGAGGTTTCTTTCTGCTAAAAGGGAGTTTTTCCTTCCCACTGTCACCAAAGACTTGCTCATACTGTAAGAAGTTGTATGATTGTTGGGGTGTCTTTCCAATGTTGTAGGTTTTTTTTAACAATATAAAGCACTTTGTAGTGACGATTGTTGTTAATTGGTGCTATAAAATAAAGGTGATTTGATTTTACATGATCAGGCTTTATAACGTTCAGTTTTCCTAAAAACATAGATGCCAAGCTACTAAACTGGAGGCTCTAGTGAATTATTAAATCTTACATCTGTAAGGGATCCACATGGGATCTCTCCTGTAACTTTTCAATGGACCAGTTTTTCCCCTTATATGGTTACTGGTGACATGACAGAGGTTTGTTGCATCTGAATGTGTTTTTAATGAACATGACTTGCAGCCATGTCCTCTGAATTTTAGGTCCCATCGCCATTGCAACCAACCATTTAGATGCTTAACTCCTGGAGGGAGAGCCGTGTTTAGTTTCAGCAGTCAAGCACATTAGTATGGAAAAGTATGAAGTCTTACAAGTGTGGGTAAAATGGATCATGCAGGGCAGTCTGAGTCTTGTATCAGGCACTTAGTGAATTGAGAGAAGAGTCTGAGAATGAAACTCTGAAATCTGTTCAAACTCTCTGTTGTGGTCCTGGTTATATTAGCTGGTTTCTTGTGTTTCCTCCTCTGTTCCTCTACCTTCAGTGTCCCCCTGTCTCTGCAATCACATTTTGTGTTAGTGATGTCACGGCTGTGTTAGTGTTTTGTCTTTTGATCACTTCATGCTTTAAAGGTTGGGGTTTTTTGTTTTGTTTTTATTATAGTTTCATTTCTGACTTTTGGACTTTTCTTTTCTCTCCCGTCCTCAGGAGATTCACCTGTGTCTTGTTCTGCAATCAGGCAGCAGTGTACATAGAGTGATATGTTCCACCATGTTTGTCTCTTCTTTCTTGTGCTTCCTGTGCTCCATTTGTGAATTTTTTAACTCTTAATTTATCCAACAAAATGTTACATTTATGTTCAATTTGTCTAGCCCTGTAGCTATCTGGCTATATTTTTAATTTAAATCACTGAAATTGCCAAATGAAATGAAATTTGATAAGCCACCAACTAAAAGCTTCCTAGTAAGAAAATTCATGGAATTATGAAGTTTTCTATGAATTTCTCCTTAAAATTAGGGGGAAATCTTTGCATTAGTAAGAAAGATTCATTAAAAGGACTTTTACGATGCTTACGAGTTTCGTAACCAGAACAAAAAGTGATGGAGAGACAAAGAGGGCGTAGGAGAAATCCTTTCCAAACGCTGAATGACACTGAGTTAATGAAATGCTACAGATTAGATCATGCAGGGATGATGTTTGTGGTTGCAATCTCATTACATCTCCTACCCAGTGCAGTAATGCTGTAAAGCCTGAAATGAAAGTGATCACAACACCAAGATATTTGGCAAGTGGAAAAATGCAGCAGTGTAGCAATAATGATTTGGGTCTGTCACAGCTTTCCATCGGCAGAGTGATCATACAAATGATTACAGCTCTTTCACATCCTCACATTGTGATGCATTTCATTTAATTTCCACTGGACGTCCACACCTTGCACTCTCACAAAAGGCTATTCATGGGCATGGCAGGCTTGGGCTTGTTGGGTGTAATTGATGGGATTCACATGCGCATCATAGCACCATCACAAAATAAACACATTTTTGTAAACAAGAAGCGTTACCACAGTAACAGTGTGCTTTTTTTTTTCTGTGTATGAGATTTTGGACATCGCTCCAAGATGGCCATGCTCAACACATGCCTCCAGAACACTTTCTGAAAATGGCTTAAGAAAGCGTTTTGAATCACATCTGCCAACTGGTGAAAAGTCAGTGTAAATGTCTACAAGGAGATTTTAGAGCCTCTTCATCTGCTGATAGGTTTTATGGACATGCTGATTTCCTTCCCAGCAAGACTTAGCACCACCCCACAGTGCCAAACCCCTACCAAATGGTTTGCTGACCATGTTATTACTGTGCTTGACTGGCCCGCCAACTTGCCTGACCTGAATCCCATAATGAATCTGTGATCTACGGGGTATTGTCAAGAGAAAGATGAAAACCCCTGACCGAAAAAAAAAAATTATTAAAAAGGCCACAAAGCAGAGCAACCTGGGCTTCAATAATACCTCAGCAGTGCCAGAAGCTGATCACCTCCATGCCACGCTTCACTGATGCAGTAATTCATGGTAAAGGAGCCCCAGCCAAGTCCTGTAGTTGGACATTTCTGTTTTGTGAACCTTTTTCATTATTATTTGTTTTGTTTTATCCTTTTGATTTTTAATATTCTTATGATTTGAGCTACAGAATTTCTGTTTTACATGAGCTATAAGCTAGAATTACTATTTCAGTTTAACCTGTAATGAATATAAAATATATCAACATTTACCTGTTTGAGTTGAATTAAAAAAGATGGTCCAAAGTGAAAGCATGGGTCATAGCTGAACAGGGACTTGGCTAACTAACGAGAAGGTTTTGACATGGAGAGCTGCAGCTCACACCAAATTAGGTTCACAAAGTCATTATTAAAGCTTCTGCAATGCCACACAAATCCTGGAAACTTTCAAGCACAATTATAGTGACAGTGATGAGGATGATAATGAAGATTGTCGCACTCCACAAGTGAGGAACTTAATCCAGAGTGGACGGCTGTATACAGAGCCCAATTTTTAAATTTGCATTTCACCCAAGTTACAAGCCCAGTTTTGCCTGGATTGAACATACGGTTTGTGACGCGTAAACGGAAACCACTCTGAAAGAAAGAAACACAAATGTATAATATCTAGGTGTTGGTTTATTTGCATTTAGAGGCTTGATGTAACTCTGTAACACTGCTCCTGTACTCTTTTTTATTGTTGGAGGCCATCCATCCACATTTCTTCTCCATCAGGTTGATGCTAGAGCAGCACCAGTATCCCAGGGACTCTCCTCAAGGTGAGATTTGCTCACCATCATACAGAAAACTAGAAAAATATTTGTCCACTTTATCATTTTTTCAGTCATTTCACTGAAAACCACAGTGACAACATGCCTGTGGTTATAGTCTTCTGTGAGAAATCATCTATGTTCTATAGCAGACAGTTACATGAAATCTGTTCCTTATACATCTTAAGCTGCTTATTGTTGTAAACCAACTTGATCTTTGTTGCATTTCCATCAGCTGAATCATATAATTGTCTCTGCTATTCCTCAGCCTGAAGATAAATGAATGTTTCTGAGTATTTAGGGGATTTTAACACAGCCTTAATGATTCCGGACATTATAAATTATATGTCTTCACTATGTGACTATAAAAGCAGTTGTAGATTAAAGTACCACTAATTATGGTTTATTACTAGTTACTGAACATTGCACATACATTGTTTATAATACCAGGATTTAACAGAGATTTAACTCGGTGCAGTTAAATCCTACAAATTTAACTCTACATTGAATGCACATTATTTCAGATTACATTTTTATTTCCGTTTTTCTGACAGAATGTGTCACACCTACAATACCCATGTCAGCCACACCTCCTCACTGAGGTAAATATTTTAGTTTAAAGGGCTCACAAGGGGTCACATACTGTACCACCCCTGCTTCAATCCTTAATAAATGTGTGAATAGTATCTGGCATAATCATCGGTGTCAGGGAGGAGCCTAAAGCTGTACACTTTTGTGCTACTGAAGCTAGATTTTGGAGCTAGAATTTCACTGTTAACCTCATAGGTATGTTCTGATTAGGTGAACTAGTAAAGACAAGCCGCATAGATTTAAAAAAAAAAATCACAAAAGTCAACAACAGTGAAAGAGTCGAAAGATAAGAGCTACTGAATAGCTTTGACTTGATATCTTGAAGAATTTCTCAAATAACTATGATAAATAAAGTATTTTGTTATCTTGTGTAGATGACACAGCTTAGGGAGCTCGGAGACGAGCCTTGACACAGAAAGGAGTCGGTTCTGAAAATGATTCTTTGGGTTTTACAGATACGCCCAAGGGATGTCTTCCTTGATCCCACTTCTGAATTCCCCAGGAGGAGCACAGAGATTTTCGTGTAGCCTGTAGCCTTGTATAAGTGCCAGCAAGTCTTTCTCTCAAAACACTTGTAAACTAAATGAAAGTTCAAGTGCCCACTACAGAGAGACGACATCAGAAAAGAGACAAATGATAGAAAAACTCTGCTCGCTGCTTTTTGGTTGTGGACGTTATTACACATGCTCTTTGATCCAGCTCATGTCTCCTCAGATGCAGGAGTTAATTATGGGAAAAGGCTCAGCCCCTCCCGACTAGTCCTTTATGGTATACTCCACCCTGCCATTTACTTGTATCCATCTGCTAATTAATGAAGTGCCATGAAAGGGTTACCCAATCAAATCACTGGACACATAAATCAAAGACTTCCTTTCTTTTTGGTTGCTGTCAGTATTATTAGAGGAAAAGAGTGATGACTACTATTGAAACATTGTGCTGGGTCATTTACCTATGTTTGAATGTTCCTGTTCGTGACCTGAATGCTTCCTACTTGCAAAGGTGCCTCCGGCGTGCGCCAGCGCATCACTGTGCATGCGCGCAGACGTGCAAAGACACCTTTGCGCGTGTTTTTGTTTGCAGATTGGTACATACACATTTATGTGGCGCTGCTCAGTTGCACAGAAGATGGGCTCATTAAGCAGATTAATTTGAAAGATTAAATGAACGTGGGAAGGATGAAAGAAATGAGAGGGGACAGAAGCCATGACAGCAGAGAGGGAACGAGAAGATGAGATCGGCAGGGAGAATGATGGACAGCTGTGTGGGATAGTAAAGAGACCTGAGTGGAAGAGAGAAATGGAGAAAGAGAGGAAAATAAAGATAGGAGGAGGCTTCTGGGGAGCAAAAGAGAGCGAGAAAGTGAGTGAAAGCAGGTAGCCGGCAGAGGAACATTAAAAACTGAGACAGCAGAAAGGAAGGGGATATGAATGTGTGATCTTCTTGTGGAGGATAATGGCTCCCCTCTACTCTCTCCTCTATTGCTCACTGAAGGGCAGAAGTATCTGTGGGCAAATATGTATCAGACTCTGGGCAGCTTAGGCAATTTCATGGCGCTAAGGAAGATGATGATAATCCAGTTAAATTGAAAAATGGGAATGACGATGGAGCCTCCTTCATCCTGTAATTAATCCTTTCTTACATTCATGCATCCAGATAGTCTATGTGATTAGGATTGACTGAGGATAATACTTACCCTCAGTGTCGCCCTGCTGAGAAATTCCTCTCTGGCCTGTGATATACAAAAGAACGTTTATTTCGAGCTTTATGTTCGGCGAAACAGGCCTGAATTTACATAGCAGGATTGAAAATGTGCTTCGTGATGCTTGGTCATAAATAAATCACTACATTTTTGCGGGCCCTCTAGTGTTTAATGGAACAGTTAAATGGAGAGTCTGTCACGGTCCTGGGTCGGTGACCCAGTGTTGAGTTGCTTGTGTCTGAGAGTTTTTGTATTATGATCTTAGTTCTCTTTGTTGTCTTAGTTTGGCTTTCTTGTATTCTGTTTAGTTCACTGAGTATTTAGTAGCTGCCCTCTGTGTCTCTTTGTTGGTCTCTGTGTTTCTTAGTTGCGCTGTCTCCCCTAGTCAAGTCAAGTCTGTGCTACTTCCTGTTTTACTTTGAAGGTCTGTGTCTCATCTGAGTGTATCCTACTTTGCTTCCTTGTCTCTTCCGTTCTGATGTCTCCCAGCTGTGCCCTCCCTCTGTGTCTCATTCCCCTCATTCCTTCCAGTGTATTTAAACCCTGTGTTTCTCTGAGTCAGTGTTGCCTCGTCCCTCAAGCTGTGTGTTTCCTCGTGTGCCTCTCTGCAAAGTGTAAGTTTATATTTTCCCAGTTTAGTTTTGTATGCTTTTCCCCTGTCAGCAAATAAAGCTGAGTTTTTTGAGTTCATCCCTTGAGTCTGAGTGCCTGCATCTTGGGTCCAACTCCTGCCTGCCACACAGCACTTCCTGACAGAGTCATGAGGACAGGGAGGGGAAGTACAGAGGTCTCGCCCTGTTTGTGTGTGTGATGAAAGAAAGTTTCATTGGGAGGCAAAAGCACATGTCCAAAAGGCTAGATTACTTTGATTTGGTATAAATACAAGTATAATGTTCCTTATTGTGGTTAGATCAAAGATTATAATGCAGAGAAGGAAAAATTAAGTGAAATATTTGTTGAGAAATACGCAAAATGAGTTATTCCTTTCAAAGCCTTTAAATAATCCCAGTAGGATTCTTGGTTTTGTTAGTGTGGGAGCTGTTTGTAGAATAAATTATGGTGTCACTTTTTTTTCTTTTCTAAATGACATTTAGCCCAGCAGCTTATTCATTTGTGTATCTAAATGAATTATTTTTCTCTCAAGAACATTGCCTAAGATGTATTTAACCCTTTAAAGCCGGTCGGAGCGGACACGCTTCGTTTTGCTTAACTATTTTTAAATCCCGGTAGCACTGCAGCCACGTAAGCTAGCGCAATAATTTTTTTTTTTTTGCATATGAAACCAGAGGAGTTGTACTTACATCTTATGCCATCAGCTTGTCCTAGGTCACAGTTTCCTTCCACAAAACTGCATAAAAAGCATTTGTAGCAACAAAAACATAATATTCCAGAAACACGCTTTGCCGATCCGATCAGCTGTTTGTAACACTTCATACGTCCATCAGCGCAAACTATCGCGAACTATTGCGGAAATGTAGGGTTTTTTTAACCATCAGGGCCTTATGAGCCTATACTGGTGTTTTTAAAAGTTATGTTTGACTTTCTGTGTCGTTTCTGGGATACTTAGGACTCATATTGCACTGCTGGAAATAGTTTATTTTGATGCATATGCTGTTATTTTGCAAATTTGCATTATAATATTTATTTTTGTTTTTCCTGCAGTATATGAAAATTGGTGTATTTAAAAAATAAAACTATGAAGACACTTAAATACAAACTAAATTTCCTGTGGTGAGAAACTATTTTGTGCAACATTTTTGTATTTACAGTTTTGAGGGATAAGCCTCTTAAATTTCCCTAACTAGAAATATATGTTAAAAAACAAAAACGATTTTCAATTTTTTTGTAGGTTATTGCACTGTTTTGCAATTTATGTAAGTACTATGCACTTAATGCGTAGATTTTATTAAAATTTGGGCTATAATGGTTGTCTTGATGTATATCAACTTGAAATGCGCCCAAAAATGGCACTACAGCATGTAAAAATATAATATAAGCTCTGGCGGACTTGGTTCTATGGTAGGGTTAATTTTCTAACATCTTTGCATTTTTGAGAGGACATGTCTATTTATGCAAATGTGAAAAGACTCAAATTCACACAGGGGTGAGCCAACAACATGTTTTAAGTGGGGAAAGAATATCTAAGCCATCCTTCAACCATTAATGCACACACACACACACACACACATACATACACAAAGGAACAGGTCATAATGAGAAAATAAGAAAGCTGTTAAGCTGGTATTAAAAGATCACAGATTAATCAGAGCTGTGCATGTTGTGTTACTTGATGCTAAGTAGAAATTAAGAATACATTAGATCGTTAACCATAAAGTCTTTACATACTGTGAGCTGGTCTTTTTTGTGGATTGTCATCTTTTGTGGTGAAGAAGCTCATGTGGTCCTGAGATCCCAAGAGCAGAGCCATCCAGAGTTCATGCTCCTGGTAATGTCACCCACTGGAGTAAGGAAAAGAAGGATGCTGACTTTGTGGGTGCATGAAAATCACTAGGAAGGTGGATGAAAGCTACAGCAGAAAAGCGATCCAAGTCTTCTTGTATTCCATGCCAGTGAATCCTGGGCCTGTTCTGGGAAGGATCATGCACTGATTTAACCCAGCCATGGTTGGACCACGAGCTTGGATAAATGGGGAGGGGTTGCATGAAGGACAGTTAAAACAAAACATTCGGATCATCAAAATTTAGGCTTATATTCCAAATTGGTCGGGGCCCGGGTTAACGACTACCACAGGCAGTGTTGGTCAAGTTACTTGAAAAAAGTAATCAGTAACTAATTACTGATTACTTCCCCAAAAAAGTAATCCCGTTACTTTACTGATTACTTATTTTCAAAAGTAATTAGTTACTAAGTTACTTAGTTACTTTTTAAAAACACAATTTACAACCTGAATAGGTGATAAAGTGATAGATCTTTCAGCCCAATTCTACTTTTTCTGCATAATCCATCATACAAAATGTAATCAAATGGAAAAGTCTCTTTTTAAAACTTGTTTTATTAGTTTTAATCTTTTAACTTTATGCATCAAGCAAAAATTTAATTATATGCACCATTCTCTGACTTGAATAAATTAGTTTAACATTTAAACCTATTTTCTGCACATTCCAGCACATAAAATAAAATAGTTTTTTGTGTTTACACTCACTCTTTCAAATAGATGCAAGTAAAACACAGCAGAAAATAAATAAAGTCAAAGACTCAGCGGTCCTGTTGCTCTATTTTCACCTGTAAAGCAGGAGTGAGGTAGGCGGAGGTTTACCCTGGTGCAGGTGTGCCGCAGCGGTCAGTTGAAGAATCCGCGAGTTTCTCTGTGAGTTTCCCATTATGTCGTAGTGCACTCGGTGCTTGCTTGGAAGTTTAGGGGTTTTTTTCGCTGTAAAAATAAGTTTTCTTCCCACGCACAATGGACACTAATGTTTTTGTCACTTTTTATGGAATCAAACTCAAAGTAAGGTCAGTACTTCCACGCTTTAAACGCTGCACGCTCATACTCTCTCCCGCACTCGATATATGATCCATTGTTGATCTGCACACAGTTGTTGCCACGAACGGCGCACTCGCTTACGTCACTGTCGTGAGACATTCTCGCAAAAAATCGCGGTTTTAGTAACGCAGTAACGCAGTGTTCCTACGGGAAAGTAACGGTAATCTAATTACCGTTTTTGCAATAGTAATCCCTTACTTTACTCGTTACTCGAAAAAAGTAATCAGATTACAGTAACGCGTTACGCGTTACTGCCCATCTCTGACCACAGGTGATGTTGGGGAGCCGGGTGCTGGAAGAAATTGATATGCAGGTTGATAAGTGAGATCACTCTACCTGATTTTCAACACAGAAGCCGATGCTGTGTGTATAAAATCACTATATATTCTCCACATGTAGTTTCTCCATGAGTGACCTGAATAGTCGTCGTTAGAGGAAAATACTATTTCAGGTTTTTAAAAACGTACATGTCTTTTAATGACATGGATAACACGGTAGGTGTGCTTTAGTGGCTTCGCCCCCTCTAACTTGTTTTATTGTATCTCAACAAAAACCTTCACCTTACCTAATGTAGTCCTCCTCCTCTCATTTGTGTCTCAAAGAAAGCACAGTGGACATTTTCTAGATTTATGAGGGACAACAACTTCTTACAGGCACTGCTTAAAGATTGCGAGTGGGATATGCCTTACTAAATCTAAGAAGTGACATTTTGAAGGTCTGACCCTTCTGAAGGGTACATTTATCTTTCCAAAAGCACCATGCTATTGTGGCGCTTTCTATCTTGAATCAGCCCACAGTGGGAGCCTCTTAAAAAGATGCCCTTTTGTTGTTTTTTGTAACAAAGAATTGGCCATTCAATTTGGGTTACAGTTCAGATGTTCTATACACTTTGACATGTCCCAAAAATGGCACACTGAATTGATTAAATATGATTTAGGAGCACGTATTGAGACTCAAAAGTTCATCCATCCATCCACCCATTTTTTTAAACTGCTTATCTAATTCGGGGTTATAGAAGGATGGAGTTTATCCCAGCTGTTATTTTTGGGAAAGGCAGCACACGCCCAGACAGGTCACATGTCTATCACAGCCTCAGCTAAAAAGCCATTGTTGTCTGTGCAGTAAAAACAAGTCCTTAAAGACAAGCAATAAGTTCGAGATCTATGCATATTGTACATGTACATGCATATGGATTTGTAGAATCTGTAGGCAACATTTTAAGCACTGGAAGCTTTCTGGTTTCTATTCTGCTCATGTCTGAGTGCTGTTGACTGGTCATGTTTGAGCAGACAATGTATGTATAATCAGTTTAGTGAGCAAATGTGGAATAACATTTACCAAAATGCAATCTCAGAACCACTGAATACTGACTGATGATGACATAGGCTTTTATTAGCTTGTTAAAATGCATCTGCATTGATAAACAATGACAGATGGACAAAACAGAAAGTCTTGAAGTGAACGTCCACTGTCCAGATTTCTTGGCTGCATTGAAAGCATCCTAAAATTGCCTATTTCCCAGAGAGGTTAAGTTGGCAGACTGACCGAATGATTTGCTGATCGGAAGATCTCTGACTCTGCCCCTGAAATGTTATCAAACACACAGCAGACATAAATAGTCCAACATATGTAATCATTTCAGTCCACCAAAGCTGTTGATGGCTGTCTGTTTTCAGACCAGGATAATAAAGGTGAATAGAGAGGAAACCAAGACCCTGATGGTCACACTTGCGTGATAATGCTGGTCCTCTGAAGCGCTGCAGCAAACAAGAGACTGAAAAACAGAATTTGAAAAGCACTTTTGTCGAATGCCAATGATTGTTCATCAGTGACCTGTAGTATAAAAATAAAAACTACACAGTCCAGTTTGTGAAATCCAGGCACACATGACTTAAACCTGCCTAGAGAACATGCTTAATGAAATCTGTAAGTATATGTTCAGATGTTAGGGCCTTTACCTATCAGCCTATCAAAATGAGAAAAAGATGCAGCAATTTACTGAAAGATGTGGAAGCAAAATACAGAACATAAAGCAGAGAGTCATTATGTGGAGGCTGCCTTCATTCTGTACCACATCCTGAACTTTATTAGGCAAAATCCGCCCTTTGGGTAGACTTTGGGTTTGCTTTGGCTAAACTGAAGCTACATTACTCAGGTCGTTGCTGGATTTTTCATATTTCTTAATAACATGACTTTCATATGCTGTAGATTCTTCTTTTGTCCTCCACTTGTCCATTTTCCTTTAATTTCTTTAAGGATGCCCTGCACACCATGCAGAGATAGAGGGTGAGATAAAGAGTGTTAACTGTGGTATTTTTGATCGATTCGGCTAAAGAAATAAAAGCAAAAAATGTGTCTTTCTGTGACAGGCTGGAAGGAACAGTGCATAAAGATGCCATTTAAAAAGAGTTCTTTGCTAAGTTGTGTATTATGTGTAGACACAACACTGGTTCACCTCTTAGGTGCCTCTTTTGCAAATAAACCCCTGTAACTCCTCTCACAAAGTGAAAGAGGAACAACTGTGTGAGCACAAAGAAAATACAGCGAAAAAGTCCGAGAATCTTAACTCTTTCCAGATTTCTCTCTTACTACTATTGACTGAAACATCTAAAAATATCTCTGCACTTCATTGCATTTACCCTGAACAAACACATCAGGAAACACGTGGGCAGAATTTACACACTGGGGTGTAGAGTAGCATTACTTATTTATCAGGCCAGATGGAATTTCAAAATGAGATGCTGAGAGCATGGTCAGTCAATAACTCTAGTTTCCCCGAAACAAAACAAAAAAAGGAAGAAAAAAAAGAGACAAATAAAGATAGTTGTTCAGCACGTAAAAACAGAAAAATGATAGATACATACTACAGTGCCGCAGAAGGACTGGGACCAGACCCGCGTGCACTCCAGCGGCTCAGCAGCACTGCACTCTGTTTACTTGCAAACTGATGATTCCATTCATGTTAATTTAAAAGGAGAATCAAAAGAGGAAATGGAATATTTTCAAAAGCCCAGAGCAGAGCACACTTCTCTGAACTGTTCTCATATGAATAAGTAATCAGGGAAAAGGTTAAGATGTGTCATTCTTATGCTCATGGGATGAATCTCTAACACCAAAGCGACTGATTTCTGAGCCCGCTATTGTATCGGTAAGAACTGGGAGAGCACCTTCTTTTTCCACTGAGTTGTTTTTATGTATATCAGTGAGTAAGAACAAGGTCAAAACAGGACTTTGACTCTAAAATCCTCGCGTGACAGACTAAAGCAGGAATTTTGCATTTGTTGTTGTGGACCCAGATCCGTAAAATTTGCAATTGTGCAGCAAAAGTTTCAAATTCCATTTTATTAATTAGTAAGCAACAATATAAATGTTTAATTGAAAAAAAAACTAAATTCATAGCTAGAGTTGAGCCCCAGGTGTTATATTATGTTCCTTTGCGATAATCCTAATTTATACTGGGCCTCTCTTCAGTTCACATACTGTCTGAAACAAGGCATTTCATCTCTCTTCAGTCTTCTAAATGGCTGCGCTTAGCAAACAGGAAGTTTTGAAACGCTCGACTGGTGGTATTTGTATTTGAGCGTCACCCAAATTATGTCACTCTTCACTGTGCAGCTTATGGATCTTAAGTGAAGCTCCGTCATTCAGTTTAAGCCCTCTTTGTTTTTCTTTGAAATGTGCTTTATGTCAGGAGTTAACAGGTTTTGGATTCGTCACATGTGTGGAACGTCTTAAGGGATGTGTGCTGTGATACAAAGCTTAATGTAGCCCATGATGATAGAGACCCCCTCATTAAATCTCAGACATAAATATCACAGGCTGTGCAGGATAGCACTCCCTGTAGTCTTACATTTCTACCCTATGATCCGCTGACTGATGATGTGGGGCTTTGGGACTGTGATTCGCTATGCTGGAGCTCCTGTTTGTAACACAGTAGCAGGAAAACAACATAGCAATTGAAGAAAACTGAGTAGAGTGCGAGCATTGATAACATAAAATAGCATAAGGATGTCCATCCATTTTCCTAACTGCTTATTCATTTCAGGGTCACCGGAGGGCCTGGAGCCTGTTGCAGCTGTCGTAGGCTTTTAGATATCATTATAGTGATTAAAGAGGCTAAACAATGAGCTGGTGCTTACTGGTGGGAATACTTCTGGGAGGTAGGAACAGAATCTTCATCTCCGGTGCAGATATGAGGATGAACGTGGATACTGACAAAAGACGCAGACTCTACGGCTCCATCTTTGCTTGACCATCTTTTCGTAAAGATCATGAGCATCTGATTCTATCACAACCAGCCAGGTCTAATGATGGCACGCGTTAAATCTGTTTGCTTCATGTATTTCATGTGTGATATCTTTTTTGGGAGGTTCTAAAGGATGTACTTCACTAATATTAAATGTAATATTACTGTGTACACTACACTTCATTTCCCCTTCTTGTTTTGTTCAGGTGTTCGATGAAAGAAAATCAGCTGGCTTGATGTTGTGCACATCAGGACTGATTGCTGTTATCCAAACAATCACAAATCTATCAAAGAACAGTCTAATCTAGTCTTCTTTTGTCCACGAGTACTGACAGGAATGATGACAGACAGCTATAGCTAAAAAAAACAAAATAAAAACAGTTAAAGTGGCTTTTGGATAAGAACTTTTTGTAGCTTTAATGTAATGGCTTTAACAGGTATTGCATTACAGCTGTTTTAATATCTAGTCCCCACATACAGTTTCCAGAGAGTTATTTGGATGCTGCAAGGCCAGAAGAAAACTAGTCAATAAAATATCAAGTCAAATCAGTACATCCTCAGTGCTGCTGTGTGGTTCCAAATCATAAAGCGAGGCAGCTTCGGAGTGGACCTCTGCATCCACTGCCTGCCAATGTCCTGTGCACCCCGAGGTAACTGTAGCATGTAGCTATAACCACTGCTGGATAGCAGGAAAGATTAAACATAAATCTGGAGAAAATTTAATCTGGACTTTACACAGTATGCACATTGTCGTTTCTGTTGGATGTGCTACAGCTGGAAGTTCATCACACTCTTGTACAGAACAGTGTTAAAGAACTGTGGATGAAATCTGGAAATCTTATCAGACTAAATGATGAGATGATGCCATCAATTGGAGCATAATTTTCCAATTCTTAGCCAATAGCAGACAAACTGATTAATGGATTCTAAGAACAGCAGAAACCTGTCCTCTTCATTTAATTCTGTTTAATCATTTCAGAGTACTATCACAGTTTCTCTTTATGTGTGGGCTTTGCCAGATTCCAGATTCCCACATATGCAGCAAAAGGACTCTGTAGGGGATTTTATCCTAATTTCCCACTAAATGAGAAAGCTACAGCAGAACTTTGGCTTGTTTTGCTTGTTTGTTGGTACCTTAGAGCAGCGGTCCCCAACACACGGGCCACAGAGTCATTTGGTACCGGGCCACTGGGTCTTTTCCCGTGTGTTATGAATAAATCTTCTGTGTTTTTTGGTACCGGTACTGGTTTTATTTTGTTGTATTTATCCGCGACACCTTAAAGGGCAGTCCACGAAAATATTGTCGGACATAAACCAGTCTGTGGAGAAAAATAGGTTGGTGACCGCTGCCCTGGAGGGCTTTTTCTCATGTTTGCTGTCCTATGGGTGTACCTATAAGCAGTTTGTTTTGGAGGTCACTGGGCATTAAGCCAAATATGTTTAATGTATCGGAGCTTTACTATCTTGCATGTCATTTGCATCTGATTTACATTTAATCTTAGCTCAGCTGTGCTATAGGTACAATGAGTGTCCCAGTTTTAAGGCCTTATTTCATACAATGTGTTTTCTCAGATATTTTAAAACTGGTAACAATACCCATCTACTAGTGTCTGTATCTGGGTCTTCTCTACATTATGACACAAAATTTCTAACGTATGATTACCACAGCGTGAGTCACTGGCTGTTTTTTTATTATTTCTACAAATTATTATCAATTATTTATCTAATAATTTGCGACTATTCAGGTGGGAGCAGGTTACAGCAGATCTAAGGAGTATGAACTTTGTCCAAGATTTCACTTCACGTTGTTCTAGTTTCAGAAACGTGTTTGTATTTCCACTGAATAGCTTTAATGTCTGCAAAAATAATAGCATTAGCATTATTTTTACCCCACCTATTAGGAAAAACAATCAGAATACACAAACTACCTGCAGGGGTGTATGCTTATTATTGATCTTTTAAAATTAATAAAGTGTATTTCCTACAATTATCCACAGAGTTAAACTACTGTAGGTGTTGCAGCTGTTTTTATGCATTTGGGTTCGTCTGGATTCCAGTCTCTCCTAATGCAGGACATACCTTTTTAATTACTGAAAAGTTATTGTTCAAGAATGACACTCCTGCAACTCTCACTGTGGTCTAAAGGGCACAGTTCAGTTTGAACGTCCTGCTGTATTTTCTGTTATCAGCATTTGTTAAGCTTCCAGAGCGCCGAGCCTTTAAAATGGCTTGCAAAACTGTCAGCATCACTACCGTTGGCCCTGTAAACTCATCCAAGTAATGAGCAATGCCCTAATGGCCCACTTTAAACTCCTCAAAGTATCTCTGAGGTTGTCTTTACCTTTCTCTTTACATTTAATGTTATTTTTTTCAATGTATAATACCTTCCTTCCACGCAATGATAATAATAGAATCTGGTAAAATCGTAACACTTCATTAAATCTATGTCTCATGCACCAGGATAAGAGACAATGCACCTGACAGAGCCTCGGGTCTTTCAATGCACTACTTTGCAAACCTGGGATTTGTAGGACTCACAGAAAGCTGCAGGCTGGTAATTAAGCTGGATAGCTAAATAGCTATTAACCCCACTGTTTTCACTGTTACTTGCTAATATTATAGACTTTAATTGGACTCCTTTGGGTGTTTTCATGGCCTAATTCTGTCTTTTCCATGGAAAGTAAGACAGCACTTTGGTGTAGCAAGCTACTATCATAAAGCCTCTTTAGGAGACTCGAGTTTAGTTCTCTGCTGATAACAAAACAAGTGCTTTGTGTTGTCTTGTTTTACTCTCTATGTATTTTTCTGTATATTCACGGTTTGAGTGGCTACTTCTATAACAATGTCACCTAGAAAAATTCCTCTTATTCTTCTTCGTATATGGACTCAGGCGACAGAGCTCCTTTACTTGTAGAATGACGTGCAACCTTGTAGCACTGACAGTGCCTAGCAAACAACGACTATGCAAATGAGGAAGGATTGATCCTTTCTTTGAACTGCTCTACCTCCTAAACACTACTTGCCAATGTTTTTTCATTGTTTTCCAGGCGAGACACAGCGGGCCTTCAAAGACGAGCAGCGAACACCGACAAATACAAATTACGGGATTGACATGGGCCATGGAATAGCAGAATGTGTGAAGAGCAGATGAAAGGAGAATATAGAGAAGATGAAGAAGGGATGGGTGACAGTTCCTTTCATGATGCATTGGTTTGCCGCATCCCCTATGGTGCAGCTGTTTGTTATCTGTCAGAGTCACAGCACCATGCAACTAGGGAGTGCAAATGATGCAAACTCATCCTCACTGCATTGACACTTATTAACATTGAACTGAAAAGGCACTCGGAGAGCACATTCTCCTCCAAGGCTAATGCCCGTTTTAGTATTTACTTTTTTTTCTTTTTTTTTTAAGAAATTGATCTGGAGCACCAACTGAACTTATTGGCTTCTTCCATCACCCAACCTCTCCATCTAGTTTTGGTTTGTCTGACTTGCAAATAAACAGTGTTGCTTCTCAACTTGGCAGAAGAAAATCAGTAATGGGGATGATGATTACCCCTTGATTATCACAAACAAAGAATGGCAATGATCACATAATTCCAGCTTGGATCTCTCCTGGTGGAGAAATAAATGGAGCTTAGAACCATGTATATCGAAAATGATCAGCTTAATTGCTCTGAATGACACGTTACCCAAATACCAGTCAGAAACTAAAAAGGCTTAGATTCAGGTCAAATAAAGCAAGGAGTGAACAAATAACTATAGTAGTGGATGGTATAAAAGTCAAAACACATTTTTATTCAATTAACTCAGATTTATGAATCAACTTTTATGCTTTACATTATTAGGGATGGGGTTGTACATGTTTTGTGGCATTACAGCAGATGCCTATAAATATCATCACAGGAAACTAAACTCAGCACTCTAACATGTTTCTGACAATCTATAAAGCGCTGTGCAAAAGTCTTGAGCCACATCTTAGGTTGGGGCTTTTGGAGGCCAATCTACAACTGATAGAGGTCCATTGATAGGTTTGTAGCATAAACCTATTCGCTGGAACGTTGAAGGCAATATAATTACACTGCAAAGCAAGACACAAGTAAGCAAGCTTCTTCATGTTTCTCGTGCACGGGAGAGAACCGGACAGGCGCCGTTCCCTCGCCTGACCCCAGTTGCTCTCGTCCGTTCTCCCGTACCACTGCCCTTTTATTGAGGTTACATGAATATGCATAGGTTCATTAACATATGACGTCTACATACAAACAAAGAGTACCTTGCCTGTGTGTGTGTGTGTGCGTATGTGGTGGGTGCGTGTGTGTGCGTATGTGGTGGATGTGTGTGTGTGTGTGTGTGGTGGATGTGTGTGTGTGTGTGTGTGGTACTGCTGATCAAAGGGTCATAAAAGCACGCAAGCAAACATCCCTGGTCAGGAAGAGGGTAGACCCCCCCCTCATCCTAGATAACACCGTGAGGAAGTCCAGCAGTTCATTTATAAACAAAAGCACTTAGACTAGAACAGACGCAACTACGTTAATCCTACCGTAAAACAATAAGACAAGGCACGAACTCTCGTGCCCTCAGTGTGCTCTCTAATACACAAAAAGTTTGCAGACTATTAAGTATGATCAGACCTCTACCAATCTACAACTAATTATAAACTCTAAGCATAAGTAAATATTTCTAAGCATAAATGACAATCAAAAATACAAACTCTAACATCCATTGTGCATTTTTCTGTTCAAGCATACTTGTGCATCGGCAGTGTGTTAGGGGTCATTGTCATGCTGAACAATGACGATCACCACTGGCCTAAATGTTTTACGGATGTTTTACAGATGTCTGCAGACACTCAGTGTTGCACCACTCTCTTAACCTCCTGTAACTTGAACAAAACACCTAAAATTGTAATTTTTCAGTCTATAAGACCTGTTGTCACTGATTTATTTATTTTTTTCATCCAGTTCTTGTGTAATGTGGCATACCTCAGCCTTTTCTCACTGTTTCCTTTCTTTAAGAATGGCACTTCTGATGAGGCTTCAGTGAAGAGGAAATGGATCAACTAAAAGGCCAGATATATTTCTCAGGTGCTGAGTCTGTTTTTTTTTTTCTTCTTCTATTTCTTAAGGATATGACTGTCAGATACTTCAGGTGTCGTTCATCTGCTATAGCTATTGTTAGGCCAGCTACTTCTTCTTTTGTCCTACACTTGTTGAGCTTCAAGACATATTGCACATCAGTGGGAACAAACCTTGTGTTTTTGCCATGCTGCTGGTAACAAAACACCTAAAGATACAATTAAAAATTGGTTCTGTGCTAAGTGGTTTGCTATGTGTAGAACACTAGTTAAACCCACTGAGTTAGGTGCCTTTGCATGCCTGATTGATTCATAGGTCAGTTACCATATCTTTTTAGCTCCGTATTTAGTCATTAAATATTATTAATCTCTGGCTCTCTTCCACAGCTGCTTTTTGTCTTGTTTTGCTCTCCTCACCTCCAACAGTCATAGCAGCTGGCTGCCTCTCCCTGAGCCTTGTTCTGCTGGAGGTTTCGTCCTGTTAAAAGGGAGTTTGTCCTTCCTGCTGTCACAAACTGCTTGCTAATGAGGGTCATTTGCTTGTTGGAGTTTCTTTCTATTATTATTGTCTTTACCTTACAACATAAAGTGCCTTAAGGTGATTGTTGTGATTTTGCAATATATAGATAAAATGGAACTGAACGGACCTGAACTGAATTAAGTGGCTCAACAATTAAAACAATATTTCTCTGAAAATGTTGATGCACAAGGTCTGGACTGAAAATGATTTTTAAAAAAGCAGGCAAAGTCCAAAGGAAAGCCTTGAAAGACTTGGAGAAATATTGATGAAGAACACTTTTAAAAAGTCTGGCTCTTTGCAAGCAAAATTCTCAACACTTTTACACAATACTGCATGTGTATATTTTAACCCAAATCATCAACTTTCCATTACCAAACTTAGAAAACAAAATCAAGTGGTTGTGAGACTTAGAGAATAGAATAAAAACATAGATGGTCTACGTTGCTGTGGTTTTCAAAAACACCCTTCACCTAAACAAATCGCATTGGTTCTTCTATCACCTATTTAAGCATTCCTGAAACAACATAAGTGTTTCCACTTTTAAGGGCAGAGAAAGTGTGCGTTAAGATGCAGGAGGTGTGGTGGCGGCATAAACACACGAGACGGTTGACTGGGAGCCTGGAGTTAAGGACTCGTCTGGGGCCGCTTTTAATGACTAGAGTAGAAAACTATTCTACTACCATCCTCTGGTCATGATGACCCACTGGAGCAACACTAAAGTCTGATTAATATGGAAATGTGAAAAATGCATATCTACATCTTGACCCTGTCTATTTGAGTTTTCAGTTCTTGTCGGTTACAGAGAGGCTACGGTAGAGGGAACGGTAGATGTTAAAATTTTGGACATTCATCTGTTTTACGGTGGCGGTTTCTGCACACTTTTTCAGCCACGATGTCAGATTTCATTACCCTGTGACCGGGCTGTAGTCACAAATTTAATCAAGTGTGTAATCGTACTATCGCCACTAACAACAAATGGAAATGCATTCTTTGATCAATATGCATGTCATGAAAGTAAAATAATGTAGGCACACACTGTAAAATCTGTTCTGTGGCTACGCTCTCAGCAGTGGGGATTAACCCCCCTTTGCCTTAATGAATTTCTCTTGACAAGTGAAACAGCAGTGATTTTGGTTCGAGGGCACGCCTGTGTTCACAGAGTGTCACTGCATAACTAGTGTCTAGTTTTAACAAGGTAGACCCCACATTTTCCTAGAACTTCCTCTTAAAGTTAAGACTAAATCCTGGTAACGATAAATTATTCACTGCAATCATACGAAGAAAGACTGTCAGGAGAGGGGAGGGGAAACTAAGGTTTAAAAGTTTTTAACAGGAATGAGAAAATAATAGAAAACAAAGTGTGGCATTACAGGAGCACCAAGGGAGGAACTACAATGTGCACAGTCTCCATAATCCTGTTTATTCTTCTTTCTAAGCGCTAAATCAGGTGTGGGCGATTAATTTTCCCAAGGGGCCATGTGAGAAACTGAGACTGTTGTGGAGGCCTGCACCAGTATGCTGTGGAGCAGGGAAATTATTTTACTGCTATTGTTAAATAATCATCATTATTACCATTGCATTAATAATATAATCTGGAGTTTATATTGCATTCAGGGGTTGAACAGTGTGTGTCTTTCAGAAAGGCTAAAAGTAACAGGACAGGAAACAGGCTTGGAGAGTTTTGCAGAAGTGAAAGTTATTTTGAGCAGCAGGCTAAGACGAGGCTTTAACAATGTAACAGATAGCTTTAAGAAGGCCTTAAGATGTTATGCATACAGTTATTATGTTGACCTTGTATTTCAGGTGCAGTTATGACTATTTTATACACAATGCATATCTGTGCTTATTAAAGAGTTGGAGCTCGGTCAATTAATTGGGGGTTGGAAGCTTTGTTCGGCGCGATGTCCGGACAATCTATTGTGCAAGTGACTTGGAGCCATAGAAGGAATTGCAATACATGCTTACAAAACACTTATATATCAGGTCATTTCATATTAAGGTTTAAGTAGAGGTTCTTGGTTAAAACATTTATTTAGTAGAAGACATACATATAGTCTCAGTGAGCCTCTGGTCTGGTAAAAGGTCAGAAGTGCAACAGGTGAATTGAGAAAGAGCATGTGAGGTCAACACATACACACACATGAGTTAGATTTATTTAGAGGAGAGATTAGTCATGTCTCGGCAAGAAAGAGGAACAATTCACTTTAAGACAAGAACGGAAAGTACCAGCCATGAAAATAGAAGATGATCTTCTGGGTTAAAAGTCATTGTGGTGTTGATCTGATCTATGTATAAAATGTATCTGTGACGCATGAAGGGGCGTCAGTAAATCAAACCCTGATGCTATAAAATATCTGTTTATGCTTTGATTAAGTCGGAGATCACTTGCTGTCGGCGTGCAGAGTGTTCTTCCCACACGTGTGTATTCATTAAAATCATTGTTTGACCAAGACCTTCTGGACCATGGGTGGTTTGTACTCTCCCTCCTCAATTGTGAACCTTAACAATGCTTATTAAATGAAAATCAGTCACCACTGTGACATGCAAGAGAGCCAATAAAAACAAACCAGTAATTTTTAAAGAGTGTTAATTGATTCACAGCATCAGCTCACACACTGAGTAACATGCAAGAAACCATTCCATCTTGTTAATTGTCAGTAGCTGCCACTTTGAGCCTTTGAGCAACACAGTAAATTTTCTTTTGTGGAGTCTGTATGCTGATGAAGACATGTTTAGATGGTGATCATGTACATGTATGTACAGAGGGGCACTCTGGGATTATAACGCTTTAATGAGAGAAAATGATCATTACGACGCTAAGATGTGGTAAAACTGGAAAACGTGTAGTTACAGTGTTTCACAGTTTCATGTTGTGAGTCCCTTTTCATATCTTTAAAAAAATGGCACTTTAATGCAGCAATGCTAGTGTCTTTGATATCAAAGAGATTAAAGACATCAGTGTGGTAATTAAAAATGAGCAAAAATACAACTCTAAATGTGGGAACCTGTGCACGTCTGCATTTTCAAAGACTTTATGTGGTAGCTTTGGCTTTTGATCTATCCACAGAATCAGTTTCTAGCTTCACCATGTTTCAGTAGAGTACATTCTCCCCTGTGATTTGGGATTTGGTAGGTCAATTTCATGTCCATTGTGCTGATTGTCACTAAGTTGGCATTGTTTCTTCTTTTATCAGGCACCAGTTACTTAATACCTAGCAATGGGGGCAATGACACTTGCTCACTGAGGTCAAACTTTTGGTCCCTTTCTTACTCAGATTTGCGCTGAGATCCCTCCGTCCATCCAGGGGGGCTGGAGTCCATCCCGGCCGTCAGCCAATGAAAGGGGTACACCCTTGACAGGCTGCCAAGCCTAACACAGAGTGACAGACTATGTTCACACTCACACCTACAGCCAGTTTAGGTTTGGTAAAGTTGTACACATCCTGTTTATTCTTGCAGCCGTGCAGGGATCATGTTTAATACTGGATTGAGTATCTCAGGTTCACCATTTAGAATTGAAATTAGAAGCCAATTTTCTTCTTTTGCACACAAAAAAATGAATTGCTAAAATTGACCTTAAAAAAAATAAAATAAAACTTGCCTCTTGAAAAGGGCTGTACTGTACTGGTTGTGCAGTCTCGAAACACGTCCATCATTCACACTTTTATATTGTCAGTATTCACAGCTGCCTGCGTACATGAAAATAGTGACATATAAATAACACCAAGATATGAATGTGAGTTATTATAGTTTGTATTTTCTAATTAGTTTTTATTTTTATTTCACTGTGACTTTTTAAAAAATCCTGTTTAGTCTCAGTTAGTTGAAGTGGATTTTCTTGTTTCACAATCATTTTTACCCGTCTGCTATAATAAGCTGATGGGGTGGGCGGGTGTGCTTGGGCTTTTTAAATTTTTGTTTTAGTTGACAAAAATGTTTTTCATATCTAGTTTTAGTTTTAATAAAGGGCAGAATAAAGATTGTAACTGTAACTGTATGATGAGTTTCAGATAAACTGGATGTCTGGGTTGAGCTTGTGGGTTATGCATGGAAAAGAAAAGAACCGGCATGGTTCTTCAGGTGACTTTCAGAGAGCTGACTCACAGAGGTCGGGATAGGCATTAAAAAAAAGAAGAAAAACTTCCCTTTAACCACAAGATTAATTCCAGCATGACGGACAGGTAATGGTGTTTTCATGAGGAATATCAGCGATGACTGTGGCATCTACCCAGATAAGATTATTAAAGTGGTATTTTGCCGTATGTGCTGAAGTCGGTGTGAAGGATGAGTCTTTGCTGAGATATGTGGATCGATAAACCTATTTAGGTGTCTGAGGGTTGGTGAGTACCAGATCATTCTTTAAGATAGTACTGGTCTTTGATGGGATCAAATAAACCAACATGAGAACATGAGAGAGAAGAAGAGTTAGCGTCGCCTAAATACGTAGGGGCAGTAACTCTAGGGTGAGGCGAGGTCTTCTTACTGAACTTGTGTTTTGATGACTGAAAGATTTGCATCTGTGAAGTTGGGGTGGAAGAGAGGAGGTGTCGTAAGAGGAGAGACTTGGAGGGGTTACTGTTGAGTTCATGTTGGGGTGTTTTTGCAAACATTTGTCTGAGCATTCATTTTTGTATGGACATTAGGCTTCAGGGGTTAATAAATCCAAATGGTCTTGAATACCTTACAAAAAAATCATAATAGTCATAATAAATCTGTCTGGATGCTCATGTGGAAAGGCTGTGCACTTTTCCTGTTCTCAGTTGTCAGATACTTACTCTCTATGGAAGCCAAATACAAGCAAACTGCCAAAAGGTTGCCCAGTATGACAGAAATCTAACCAATAGGGTTATTTTCAGAAGGATTTCTGTGAATTATAGCAGTGTTTATGAACGATAGAGAGAGACGTTTACACGGTGCAGGGAAAGCAGAAAGAGAGAAAAAGGGTGTTTGCTTAATCTGGATGAGAATTGACAATATTAAAGAGATGATTGATTGCGGCCCCACACCTGCAGATCCTGTTAAGGAGTGAGGAGAGCGCTTAATCATTGATGGCTCCCGTGATGGCTCACGCTGAAGTCCTACCAATGAAACAAGTTCAGTGAAACAAGCTCTTAACGCAGAGCACATTTTCTATTAGGGCAGTAACTGTGACGAGGTGGGAGCAGGACTGGGTTTCTCTTTGCAGTTTCTACCATTGTAACACTGACATTTACAGACAACAAGGAAGTGTGTTCTTTGGACAGGTGGATTATTTCACCTGGATTATTTTTTGCAATTAGAATTTGTATTTTTTTTACGTTCTTTATGTGCTGAAAGTTGCAAAATATCAAAATGTTGAGCCGTTTGTTAATATTTATTTTGGAGCAGAAGTAGATTAAAGTATCCATGTTTTAGGGTGGGCTTTGCCTCCGTTAAAAATATAACCTAGACTTTAAAGGTAAGGGGTCTAATGGATGCTTTGGTGTTTCCAGGGGACAGGAATATGATGAATACTTTATTCAGATGTTAAGAAGAGGTATAAAGTTTCGTCATTGTGGTAATGGATGATGCACTCAGATGGTGGGGAAAAATAACACATAAATACTCTCCCTGATGTTACACGTGTTAAACAAATTTGTGGTGGAACGCAGCTCTGGAGAGACTTTTGAAAAGAGGAGTACTGTGCTCCATATATTAAAGTGGGACCTTTCTAACCCTGCATCATTTCATCTTTTCTTTCTGAATAGAGCAGATTTAGCAGGACTGATTGCTCCAAGTCTTACAAATACATGTCAGATTCTCAGCATTAACATCAATCCTTGCCTAGTAGATAATGATTTACTGTATGGCCTTTCACCATGTAACATTCATTACTTATTTTCAACCCCTTTTTCCAGATACACTTTTGAAGGATGGAAGATTAAGTAAGGTTTTCCACATTCAGGCTTCCCCAGGGTGACGGATGTTGGATTTGCATTTAACTTCCCAGGTCCTACTATGGATGAGTGACCTCACTGGGGTGTTTCTCTTCATTCTGCACACAGGAACAAAATATAGCTGTTCTTCTTTTGTAGAAGACAGGAGGAAAATGACATTTTAAACAACTGAAGAGGACTCTTTTGTATAAGAACAATATGTATTTTTTCCTCTTTCCTGCTGCACCAGACTGAATGTGAGTAGAGCAGTAGACTGACAGAAAAAGCACTCTTTTCCTTTTTCCTGCACTTTCCTGCTATTCCCATTTTTAATGTTGTTTTGATTGTTTGTTTTTTACTCTTTTTACTCAACAGACAAGGTATTTTATTATAAGGATCTGAACTGAATACCTAGTTGATTGTAGTTTGCGACGGATACTTGGTGAATAATGAAGATAAACTTTATTTAAGGATCTCTAAGTGCATACATGTGTATTACACTGTATTATGCAGTATACTGTTTCTACATTGTAAGAACCTTAGAAGTTTAGTTATAGTTTTATTCTTTGTATTGTGATACATTATTTTCAGTAATACAGGTGTGATATCAAATAAACTATATACTTAATCAGTCTTTTTATAATTATATTGTGATAAACTTTAAAATGTTACATGGTAGCTGAGGCCTGTAGAGTCTGTTATATAGTTCTTGGGTTTTTTGCTGTTTCTCTGACCATTACACAATCTTACCTTGGGGATAATGTGCTGGGATATCCCCTCCTGGGAAGACTGGGAGCTGTTTTGAATGTTTTGCCCTTGTGAAAAAAATTTTCACTGCCGACCAGTGGACTTGAAATAGTTTGGAAATGGCCTTTTAACCCTTTGATGTACAGCAACAATTGCTTCTCTAAGATCACCGCTGTCTTTTCTCCTCGGTAATATGCTGAGACACACCATGTTTCAGCCCAGCAAACTGCCAAAATGTCTCCTTGGTTTTGTTTTGTTTTTAGAGGTGCTCACACTTGCTCACTAGTCAGTTAATGAAGTGTATCTTATTATTAGCACCTGGCTGCCACTTACCCTCCTAATTCATGTGGAAGCAATAAGGGTGTACTTTCACACACTACTTCTTCATTTTGGCTTAGTCTTGGTTTCTGTTAAATAAATAATAACGCCATGTAATATATTATATATTGTGGTTCATACGAGTTTGCTTACCTGAGATTCTTATTCATCTGCCTAATTTTAACACTTGGTAACTTATCCTGATGCCTAAAACCTTAGAAATGATGGTGGGTGAATTTTTTTCCTAGACACCTTTCAGAAAAGATTATGTTCAAAGATATTTGTCCAGCATTTATACATTCATACATTTATTCAGTTGTTGACCGAATAGACAAAGTAAGAATTATGTTTAAAGAGATTTTTTTTAATGAACTTTGAGGGAGAATTAATGAGAAAAGTAGTTCAGTGGCCATAGGTTCACTAACACTCCTATGGGATTTAAGGATATGGTTGTGTTCTCATGAATTAATTACATTCTTTTTGAGGCATCTCAGCCACTAACAGATGCACGCCCAATGACACACACACCACGCACACACACACTAAGGAGAGAATAAAGCCCAAGGCCAGATGCTTGTTCACAAACACCTCTTTGTCTTTGAAAGGCAGGTGCAGGTATATTTTATTCAGAAAACTGGCTTGTTGCGTTTAGTCGCTGTCAGTCTTCCAGACAGCCACGGGGGAAGGAGTCATTTAAGTGAGCTATAGCTAATTCTCAACAGGGAGGTGAATGAATTGGTAACTTCAGGGGAGAGGGAGAGGGCCTCCATGGGAAATTATGTCATTGTTTATCATTTGTAAATATTGAAAACAACATTTTGGTGTTTTACATTGGCCATAGGCATTGTTATTTGTCTCTCTGTGTTAGCAAAGGACTGATGACAGTGATGTCTTACAGCTGGTGTGGCAGGAAAGACCTGAGACACCCAACGAGCCCATGATACATCACTGACGATGCATCTCAGTGCGCCCCAGGAGACATTTCTTGTGTACTGTATACAAGGCAACCAGAGAGACAATTTGCCTCTGCTGTTCCACCCTTAAATCAATAAGTATATGTGTGCCTCTCTTCTTTATGTGGCTACTATCCAGAAATAGTTTTAAAATTTTAATATTAATATTCTGCCAATAATGTTTAATCTAAATTTTCCAAAAAAGATGATAATGTATTCATAATTTAAATCCTTACATCTGCACTGACTCTTTGCTCATTCTTGTTATAGCATTGCATAATCTTCCTTTTTTAAAATGCCTTTCCTGATTCAATCTGTATTTTGGTATTGCATATCCTATTGTGGATTTTTATCATTTCAACAAGTAATACTTCATGATTTGTCAACAGCGTTTTCACTCAGTCAACAATGTCAAAGGGCCATTCTGATGATAAAGTTATTGAGAGCACTGAACTGTTTGTTATGAATGATCTCACTTACCACTCACGAATAGACTGCTTGTAATTGACCCACCAATCATACCACTGTATGGGGTTATATAACTAATAATAACAGCTTTTCACCACTACAGAAAAAAGCAATAAACATTAAATAAATATTTTGGCCCCTGACCTACAACCTGTAATCTAAAATAAAGGATTATATACCCATTTCATCCCCTCGTCAATTACACTTGGTGTCACCTGGAACCTTTAAAAGGTGCTCTGGAAGCCTTGGGGACTCTTTTGGCCCGAACACCTTTGGGGGAGCAAATGACGATAAGAAGCACAGCTGTGCAGTTAACATATTCCACTCATTAAATTATAAATGAGCTTCCCTACACATATCCTCAGGTATACGTTAAAATTATTATTTTTTGGACAAACCAAAATTGCCATACTTATCTACACTTGAGCCAATCCTCATTTCTTTATATTTTTCTTCAAGAGAGCCAGGCTTTCTTTATATTTTTAAAGTTCTCCAGGCTTTCCAAAAGTTTTTCTTTGGAGACTAACTGATTTTTCACTCAGTTTCAGTCCAGTTGTTGTACCTGACCACTTGTCACTGCCCTAATTCAAGATATGAACCAGAGTTGAGTCTAAAAACAACAAATAACTTGGCAAAGAACCACTTTTAAATTGTATCTTTAGGCACTTTGTTGATAGCAGCCTCCCGCAAAACACATATTTTGGGGCATTTCTTTAGTTGTATCTAAATGAAAGAAAATGTAAGAAAAACACACACTATTTAATAGGCATAAAATATTATTTTGTGCCAACAGCTACTAGCTGAAATTCTGGCATATCTTGGCATGGTGTGCAGTGTTTCCTTTCTTGAGAAAAATGGACAAGTGGAGGACAAAGGATTAAAAAAATTCCTGATCTGTCCGATGAAGCCTCATCAGAAAAATTACCTTTCAATGGAAAGGTGGCTGTCAAGAAGCCACTCTTAAGAAATGAAAATGGGGAGGGGAAAAATGAGTTACTGCAAATTATGCAACAGCTGGAGTGAATTTGAAATTTCTGGCTCAAAAATTGAGGTGGTCAGTGAGGTACAACAGTGAGTCTTTACAGTCATCTATAGATGACGGTGGACGCCCTGTCGTGGTTTGGGGCTGCGTTTCAGCCAGAGGTGTTGGAGATCTTGTAAAAATGCAATTATAAATAAGGAAAGTACCGTGCAATTTTAATCCACCTGGGAATGGCAGATTTGATTGGCAGCAGCTTCATTTTTCAATGACAATGATCCCAAACACAGTGCCAATAGAATAAAAGCCCACTTGTACAGAGAAGCACATAATGCAACTCTTATCAGTCATGGATTGGCCTCCCTGGAGCCATTATTGGCGCAGTGTGGGATCATCTTGACAGAATAAAACAAAAGGCAGCCAAAGAAAAACTTTGAATGTCCTATGAGAAGTCAGGAGGACTATTGCTGAAGACTGCTTAAATAAATTTTAAGAAAGCTTCGTAAGCGAGTTCAGGCTGTGTTGAAGAATAAAGGCGGTCACACCAGTTATTGACTGTGAGGATTGACCAAGTGGTGGAGGCAGAAATAAATTGTTCAGAAGGTTGACAGTCCAGTCTTTTTATTTTTATTCTTTATTCTGGCACACACTAGTCCTCTAGAGGCTTTGCAACCCCTGATTAAATAGCCAGCAGCTCCTCCCACTCCTTGAAGTAGCAATTAAATACTGATTAATGATTATTATATACGTACTGTATGTCCATGTGAGTTTGCACATTTTTCAATAAATTGTTGCACAAATTTCCAACTTTCCTATCAATGTATAAGGCTTTAGCACAGCCTAGTGCATTGTAATTCCTGGGGCAGATCTTCACCAGTACCTTAAACACAAGTCAATAAAACATCATAAACCTTTTTGTGTATGCGTATTCTTGTATCTTGAGCTAAGTTATCCATGTGCAAAGACGAGCTGTTTGCATAAGTACTGTGAAGACTCTTCATTTCAAACAACACCGAAAGTAGATGAAGCAGAGGCATTAATGAAAGCTTCACGGGTATTAATACCGCAATGTTAACTTGACTAATGGTAAAGCCCATTAGGTAGAGCTGAAGGTGTGAATACAAAACACATTAGGTGTGAATTATGTTATTAACATTTACAATCAAACACTGTCATCATATTCAAACAGCATCTCACTAAGTCCCACAATAATCTGCTCATCAATTCTCCGTGACTTTGCCTGACATTACTTGACGACATAGAATTCAAGTTGACATTTATCAATGCAAAAGGCATCGCAGCCGCCAACTTGGCACAATATGCCTCAACAAATATTAAAATACATGCATTACAATACCAGCCAATTCCTCCCATGTCCACACTGGGCAATAGATTTTTCTATAATTGTACGATCTGACCAGAGAAAATTAGCTAAATTTCTCTGGAAAATAGTTTGAAGGTGAAAGCCAGTGCCCACAGCAGACTGAGACAAGTAAATGGGTACTTTAACCTTCTGTTAATATCAAACTGAATGACTGAAGCTTCTTTTTGCCAACAGACATGCTGTGAGACAATATTCAGATGCTACAATTATCATAATGTTGTCGCAATGAGATGTATGTGACTAGCACTGAAATCACTCTGTCGTCGAGAAGTTTTGAGCATTTAGCACTAACACAGCAGAACTTAATGCTGATAGAAAAAAAAGTTTTCTTTGTGAACCAGTGATGAATGACTGCTGGAATGGATCTGAATGAGACAAGCAACTTGCCAAGAAGATATTGACCGCTTCTGTCACTGGTCATTTATTTGGACCAATTGATGGGTCAGTTGATAGTAAAAGTTTCCAGATTAGCCGGTGGGTGTTCATAATATAATATTATTAATAAATCAATCCATTTGTCTTTCGTCAAATGAAGCAAAGCTCAGGCAAACTGAGCTGTATTGAGCATTTACTGTCAGTGTTTTCCACATTGTAATATTTGCAGATTATCTCCCTGATTTCAGCACATTTTATGCTCCCCCGTTTTGCTTTGAAAACAAACGAAAACATTAGTGTAATGAAGGGAGCGAAATCTTTGCATCTCACAGGCGTGCACATTCACCACTTCAAGGAACAAGCTTGTGCTGATATGTGTTCTTAATTGGATGTCAGTTCCTTCCTGTTTGTTTCCCTGCACATTCTGGGACTCTAATGGCACCAGTCGACTAGGTCTGCCAGTGAAAAAATAATGATATATCTATTAGAAAATGTACACAGAAAAATGGTTTGAAGTGGTTACAAGCACAGATCAATTGAATAAGCTTAATTTGTGAATGTGTGCGCCTGGCAATCATTGTGCATTTCTTTGCAGTCGAGTCATGAGGCCGTGGTACAATAAAGGAGAGCTGTGAATCATTAGTGACACTGTGGTTAGGTTAAGGAGACTGTCTATCAAAGTAGACACAGAATGATTAAGACGCTTGAATATGGGCGCCTGGATGTGGGTGGCCACCGAGGTGTGCACGTATATCTGCATTATGATTCACGTTTTAAATGCACGATCCACCCTGACGATAAAGAAGCCACAGTGAGCAGTTATTCTAAGCAATAGCACAATAGAAACAATCATGTGCTTTTTAAAACTGCTCCAAGAAAATGGTGTTGTTGTTTTTTAAATGCAGGAAGGTTTCAGTGCTGTTTTGTTGGGTCATTTTCAGGTCAACACCTCTAAACCTAATAAGGATTCAATGTCTAGCCTTAGGACAATTCATGAGAGTGAACAGCTTTCATATTGGGATCTATACACCAGAAGATAAAACGGTAAATATCACGTGTGTTTTAATGTTTTTTATTTTAGAAATTTCTGATGTTTATTCATAATTAATAATTCATAATTATTCATAATTCACAATTAATCTCTTTAAATCATATCCAACCCCCCTCACTAAAACTTCTGAGCAAAGTAGCCTGGGTCTGGAGTCAGAAGTATTTTAGTCAGCAGTGCTCACTCAGTGATGTTTTTCGGCATCATGTTGCATCACATTTTAACTGATCTTTTAATTGCTTTCTTCGGGGCACTGACCTTTCACTTTCTGATGAATCACGATTCCAGTCAAAAGAGATTGAATGAAAGGTGTCTCAAGCCAATTCAAATTTTCTCACAGCTGTTTAAATAAAGTCACAGGAAAGAAATATAGCAGCCCAAAGGAAATTTGGGAACAGAATTCCAAAATAAAAGCACACATGAAAACTACGTAAAGGACATTGTAAATGTGAGATGACTACGTGGGAATTTTGTTACCATGGAGGCGGAAAGTCGGGCTTGTAAACAAATAAATACATTAATAAAATAGAGTATTTTGTACAGATGTGCATAGACCTTTATGACAATCCTGAACAAAAGTAAAACTAGCAATGACACCTTGTTAATTAGGCAATCTACTTTTTAAAAAAAAATTATGTTCACTTATTAGAATCAAACATATATAATTTGTTTTAGTTGATTAGAATATTTTGTTGTTCTGCTAATAAAATGGAGACTGGATGCCATATATATCACATTTAGCATTACACTAAATTAAAGTGATTCTTTTCATAAATGTAATTGAATAAATTAATAGTACGATTACGTCATGAAAACAACATGTTAAATCTGTCTGTGAACTTTGTGTAACTGTAAACAAGTAAACAAACCAAAGATAATATTACCTTGCATCCTACCTCCTTTTTTGTCGCTTGTGTTTTACGTATATTTTGTACTTTTAGATTCGGGGCAACGTGCAGTAAAATTACGCTTGTATTTATAATTCCCTCCATTGACTTTTACTTTACAGGGCTTTACGAAGCCGTGGGACTTTTATTTTGAAACTTTCACGGAAGCTCAATTGGTTGTTGCGTCCGTCTTGAGACCGCTCGAGTCTCCTTGAGGCAGACGCACGCAGCTGGCAGCTGCTTCAGTGCGCGAGACCCAACCATCAAACGGGGAGCTCGCGCTTCTCGCTTCACCTCTGATGGACTTGAGATTAGAGGAGATCAGTCAGCGTCTCTCATTTTTGATGCCCCGGGTGTTAGTAACACAGCAAGACACAAACTGCTCTGATGCTCTCAACTGTTCCTGCGCCCATTTTAATGTGTTTTATGTGTTTGCGCTCAACAGTGAGGTAGACTTTTATCCGGGCACATTTTAGAGTGTCAGCGTGTGATTTATCCCGTGGATGCGGCTGTCGGAATCCATGTAAGCCCTGCAGGATCAGCCTGTCACAGGGCATCATGGTGCATCAGGTTCTTCACAAGTGGATGAGGAATATTTCTCCAGAGATGCTGCTCCTGGTGCCGATACTGTGCTCCTTTCGTCTGTCAGGAGCGGCTCCCTCTCTGACTACCGAGCAGCTGGACATGGGGGTGGTAAGTTTTGAACCTTTTCTAGCTACTTACAGAGAACCGGGCTCGGAAGTTTTTCTGGATGGTGCAGGGAATATGAAGTGGTGTGTTCTTTTTTGTGTGTTTTTTTTAGCTTTGGTGTGTGAGAGAGCTGGAAGACCCCAACACCCCCCCCCCCCTTTTTTTTTTTTTTTACTTGGGCTACTCTTGAACGTCCAGCGAAGAGCAAGTGCTGGCCTCTCTAAATACTTGCTCTGAATTTTAACTGCGCTCTGCAGTCCATTCCACAAGGCAGAGTGGCAATAGCACACTGCTTGATTAAAAAAAAAAAAAAAAATAAAAGACTGTATAGGATTTTTTTTCTCCCGAGGAGGAACCGCTCCATTAAAAGAATGAAGTTGTGATAAATACATGTCTGTGCAGGGGGTTGCTTCGATGTTGTATCGACCTCTTCCAGCTTATAGTGAACGACAATCCACGAAGCATAATTTATTAATGCTTTTTTTTCCTCCCCTCCCAGTAACGCCTTTGAAAGAGTCCAGAGGATTGCTGTGTTTAAAATAGATGATCCAATACTGTAGTCTGGCGTGGCTCAGTAGACTTGAACTAAATGCAATCTCTTAAATAGGCAGCACCATTGGTGGAGGATACAAACAAATCGATCAGAGCTGTGACTGCTTATGAGAATAAATTTAAGACCTTTAATAATAAGCTTCAGTGAACCTTCATGGGTTTGGAGCTAGAGCAGAGTAAACTAATCATTAATGATTCTGTTACATTATATTTAGGTGTGTGTGTTTGGTATTGGTGATGCATCTTGAAATATACACAGCCTGTAAAGTGGTAACTGGCCTAATGCTGTATGTCATCATCACTACTACTACAGAACAACAGCATGAATGGCATTTATTTAAGACTGCCGTTAAGAAAGAAAAGAGACCTTATGTTTGCAAGATCATACTGTGTGTTTATAGCCACTATAATGACGGCAGGCATAAAATTACAGTATGCACCATTTACTTTAAAAAAAAAAGTTTGTAAAAGCTGATTATCATCTTCCTAAAGTAGTCCCCGCTGAAGATGCATTTTTCTCCATATTCCACTCCTTAGGGCAACTTCTTTCATTCTTTCATTCTTTCTTTCCTTTTTATTGTTTTTTTTGTTTGTTTTGCGGCTCATCCCAACTTCAGTCTTCCTGTCTCACTTTCTTTCAGCCCTCAAACTCTTCTCTCTCTATCTAAAAAGAAAAAAGAAAAACACACAAAAATCCCTACACATGGGATTATTTTTTTGCTTAAAGACAAGAACAAGAGAAGAGATAAGTTTAGATTTTTTTTTTTTATTCATGTGTTACCTTCTGAGCGCTGCGTCATTCAGTTTTTGATACTCTGTTCTGACACATCTGGCACGGCAGACGATCTTATCGAGATGATATGCAGGCCGTAATTGTTGGCATGTATGAGCAACAGAAAGACAATCTGAACACGAAAATTCAAGATATGTAGGTTAAAAACTAGGCACAGATCTGTAGCACAGAGCCTTTTTTTAAGCTCAATGTCCCCACATATGACATATGAGTGTTTAAGTAGGACATATACACACTTTTTCCTTGCTGCATTCCTATGAGTAATGAAAGTAATGAAATGATACATAACAGCAAAAATCATCATATCAGATGTTTTCCTCTTGATACCAATATCTCTCTGTCCTCTGTTATTTTTTTGCACAATGCTATCCTCCTTTTTTAATTGTTATTCATTAAAGAATAGGAAAAATAAAAGCAATGTGCTTTTCGGGACCTCTCGCCCAGGCATTTCTTTAGAATTGCATGAACTGTGACACAACAAACAGTCCAGTGTCACCAGATGAAAAGCTGTAGTAACAGCAGCAATTTTCCTCCATTTACTGTGTCACAGAAAGAAATGCTCAAGGTGGAGTTTTTCCTGCATTTCTAGATAGAGCTGTGTGTAAAACACTCAGCCTCTGTGCAGCCTGTAGACTGAAGGGCTTAGCTTTTTGATGTAATAGTTGGGATGCTTTGCCCAGCTTTCTCTGCCATTAACAGAAGGGTGACACTGCAAAAAACATGCTGCTTGGTAAACCTGAAGCAATTAGTTTAATGGAATGACCGTTTCTTTTATGTTTGAATAGTTTCCAGCTCGATGTGTTGAGGAAACCTTGTTTTGGTTATCAGCCAGGTAAAGTCTTGACTTTTAATTGCAGTCATGTGAAAAAGTTTTCATAGGACGTTCTGCAGTCCTGTGAAAATCATTCAATAGTCAACAGCCACCTTTAGCAGCTATAACTTGAAATAATCTTTTCCTATATGACTTTATTATTCACATCATCGAGGGGAAACTTTGGCCCACTCTTCGTTACAGTTTTACTTCAGTTCGTGAGGTTTTTCTGGCATTCATTTACGGCAACAACTCAAGAGAGGACCTCTCTCGGTCCTGCCACGGCATTTCAGTCAGGTTGAGGTCTTGACTTTGACTGTTTCATTACAACACCTTGATTATTTTCTTTTCCAGCCATTTGGTCCTGATTTGGTGGTGTGTGGGGGGGAACATATTCCTGTTGCTTGACTCAAATGTGAGGCCATCTGTCTGGCAGTTAAAGCTTGCCCCAAACTGACTCTAGAACACTTTGGTATACAGAGACTTCATTGCCCACTCAAGGACTGCAAGGTGCCTAGGTCCTGTGCCTGCAAAACAAGGCCAAAGCATCACCCCTCCATGTCTCTACTTGACAGTTGGTATGAGGTGTTCATCCTTAAATTCTGTGTTTGGTTTTCTCCAGACATGGCGCTGTGCATTATTGCAAAACATCTCACCTGTGCGAAGAACATTGATCCAGAAGTGTTGTGGTTTGTTCAGATACAAATTTGCAAACCTAAGCTGTGTTGCCAGAACAGGGCAGGCTTTTCTCCTGGCAACCCTCCCAAATGAGCCATGTTTGTTCTGTCTTTTTCTATTTGTAATGTCATGAACTTTAACATTTAATATGCTAAGTGAGGCCTATAGAGTCAGAGATGTAGCTTTTGAGTTATTTGCAATTTTCCTGAACATTGCGTAGCAGTATGTTTTTGCTAGGATGTCCACTCCTGGAAAGTCACTCTTAAATGTTTTCCCCTTGTGAATTATAATAATAATAATGGATTGGATTTATATAGCGCTTTTCAAGGCACCCAAAGCGCTTTACAATACCATTCACTCTCGCATTCACACACTGGTGGAGGCAAGCTACGGTTGTAGCCACAGCTGCCCTGGGGCAGACTGACAGAAGCGAGGCTGCCATATCGCGCCACCGGCCCCTCTGGCCAACACCAGTAGGCAAGTAGGGTAAAGTGTCTTGCCCAAGGACACAATGACCAGGACAGAGAGCCCAGGGATCGAACCGGCGACCTTCCGGTTACAGATGCGATTCCCAACCCCCTGAGCCACGGTCGCCCTGTGATCTCTTTCTCACTGTCGAATGATGGACTTCAGATTGTTTGCAATTGGCCTTATAACCCTTCTCCGACTGACGGGCAGCAACAATTGCTTCACTGAGATAATTGCTGATGTCTTTCCTCCTTGGCATTGTGTTAGCACACAATTGAATGCTCCAGCCCAGCAAACTGCCAAAACTTCTGTATTTATAGAGATGGTCATACTTGCTAATGATCAGTTAATGAAGTGCTTTTGATTAGCAGCACTTGCCTCTACTTACCCTCTTAATTCCTGTGGAGACAGTAGGGGTGTACTTACAGTTCTGTGAAAACCTTCTTTTTCACATGACTCTTGTGGATGTGGGAGTAGATACCTGTCTCCCTGTGTTAGTCTTGTGATGTCTTGGCAGTCCAGTGGTGTATCTTAACTGTTGCCAAATTTTATCTGGAATAGGCTCCAGATAGTGGTTGAGAAAATAGACTGATGAAGTTTATACCTATAGCATCTGCTAAAGTCTTGATTGGGATTGAAATATTTTGTTTATATATATAGTCCAACCTTTGTAGTCCTCAGTGTTTTGGCAATAGAAACCCAGTCTCGCAGATGGTAAAAAAAAAAAAAAAACAAGACAACTGCTACCGATTTAAGTCCATTTTCAAAGCAGTTCTGCTTTGTTTTTGTTTGTTTGTTTCGATTTAGTCTGTTTAATTAACTCTGATCACATATGCAGACATGCTGATGTCGATTGAAGTCATTTCTTGGCTTCTTCATGTAGGCTGTACTAAAATTTGTTTGATCACAGTGACAGTTTTTATAGTGGTGAGAGCAGCGTCTTTGTAGTTTCTTCTCTTCATTGTGGAAAAAAACATCTATAGACACTTTAAACAACTTTTGCAACATGTTTGCATTGTGATCTTTGAAAATAAGTGTTGTTTCTTCAAAATATGCATACTTCAGTTGGGGTTTTCTAAGGGTATGGCGTAGCCTATTAGTTGTATTGAGATGTGAATTGTCTAGTTTAAGGAAAACATGCATTCCCCCGGACCAAAGCATATTTCTTACTTTGAAAACGGGAGTACCTGAAAAGGAATGTGATGTCCTCTTATGGCCAACCGCAAAAAGCGAAATGTAGAAAATCTCTCTGCTCAAAAAACCACAAAGACATGAAAGTGCCTTTCAAGTTTATATTTTCGAACCCCTCTTGACCAAGGATCTTTGCCTGCAAGTCTGGGACAGATCACATATTTCTTTTTTCTTTTTTTTGGTACTAATAAATAGTTTGAGGACAGAAGAAAAAATATGTATTCCAGAGAGGCGACATGAATAAGATGTCTTTGGGGAAACTCCTGACGCTCCAGGGAAGAGGTGTCATCCTGCAGTTCTTTTTTTCAGAGGCCTTATGTGACACCCTCCTACTCTAGGGATCTGAGCTAGATAGCAAATTTTAAGTTCATAGTTTAATTTTCCCAGTAAAGTAAGTGATCATATCATTATGAAAATTACCATATGTGAAAGCTTCTAGCTGAAGCTGGAAGCCAGAAGATGATTTTTAATCCTGCAAAGCCCTGTTAGAGGCAAAAGCATGTGTGAATTACGACTTTATAGCACCTTATACTTGATAAAGTAGAAGAATGTGATTTAGACTTTTTGGAAGATTAAAGTTTCCGGCTTTATTCATTGTCAAAAAAGAGAGAATTCTCACATTTGATCTCACACAAAAAAGTAAATGTAAACAGTATAACCTTACTTCATCTTCTAGGTTCATCATGAAAGACAGAGAGTGCTTATCAGTGCAGACAGCTGAGATGAGTATTAGTTGCCCAGTGACTGATTTGTTGTCACTGGGGAGCCAGAGTACACACAGAGGACATTATTCACTGGAAGGACTGTAAACTACAGATATTATCAGATGATTGTAGACATAATTCTCTTTCCACAGTGGATACAAACCAATGAGCCACAACATTAAAACCACCTGCCTAGAACTGTTCTTACAGGACAGGACATCTGGGGGCGGTCCACGTCGTGTTTGGCATACAATAGGATCCTCGCAATGGGCCCTTGGGGTCTTGTAGGTTATAAGATGGGGCCATGTTGGGCCATATGTAAATATTTTCCATCTGGCGACTGTTGATAATTGTGTGGTGTTCCATATACGCAGTGCAACCTGTACTTTGTGGCACTTGTTAGGTCAGAAATGTATAGAAAAAGTGAACAGTACTCAATATGAACCATACAATTCCAGGTCTTTATGGTGCTACATATGCTAGCTTTGCTTGATGAGAATTTTCATCAGGGTCTGTGTAAAGCTTTCGGCTTTAAAGCCTAAATTATACTCCATTGCAGAAACAGGAGAGTTGGGGAGACACGACGGCTGAGTAGCAGTTATAGTCATTCCTGTTTTATTTTGACATCTGCCTTAAGTCAGCTGTATAGGGAGCATCCAAAGTTTGTGGATTGTAATGTAAATTCTCTCCAGACGAGTTGGCACGATCACAAAAAATTAGGCAGGCATGCAGGCATCCAGTGTCCCTCGTGCTCACCATCGTATGAGGAAATTTAAGTCACTGGGACATTTGAACTGACTCCAATAAACTTCCAGATATAGAAAGTATAACTGAACTGTTAACAATTTGCACCTTCTAAGTTAAATATTCAAACAATGTAATTTCCAAGCAGTAAAACCACCAAAACCGCCAAAATAATGCCTAACAACCTCAAACACAAAAACTGTCCCCAAAGAACAATTACTGACAGACTCACCTGATATGTGTTCAGTCATCTATCCCATCAATAATGGTGTGGGTGCTTTTCCTGAGTGGTATACACATTGAGGTTCTTATCCTGCAGAGGGAGGTCATGCTTAGCCTGCCACTGTGTACACTCACCCGCCACTTTATTAGACACAACTATTTAAGTGCTCATTAACTCATATGTCTAATAAGCCAATCACATGGCAGCAACTCAGTGCATTTAGGGATGTAGACACGATCAAGGCACCCTGCTCTTGTTAAAACCCGGTGTAGAATGGAGAAGAAAGGTGATTTTAAGTGATTGAACTGGCATGGTTGATGTTGCCAGAAAGGCTGGTATGAGTATTTCAGTAACTGCTGATTGTCCAAAGAAGAGAAAATAAGTGCTCTTCTTTGATGCCAAAATAAACAGTAGACAACTCTGGGGTTCCACTCCTGTCTTTTAAGAGCAGGATGCTGAGATTTCAAATCACACCATTATTTGTTGTAAACAACATGAAAACATGGATCTATTCTGCCTCGTATCAATAGTTTAGTTCAGATGGTGGTGGTGTAACAGTATGGGGGATATTTTCGTGGCACTCTTTGGCCCCTTTTATACCAACTGAGCATCATTTAAACACCACAGTATCATTGGTGATGATGTCCATCCCTCCATGACCACAATGTATCCATCTTATGATGGCTGCTTGGATATCACAAAGCTCAAATAAGGTTAAACTGATATGACCTCCACAGTCACCCGATCTCAATCCATTAGAGGACCGGAGAGTGATCTGATGGACCGGGAGATTCACAACATGCATGTGAAGCTGACAGATTTCCATCAAAGATTTCCACATCATGTCAATGTGGACCAACATGTTTCCAGGACCTTGTTGAATCCATGACACAAAGGATAAAAGCAGGTCTGAGGGTAAAAGGCAGTTCTACACGATACTCATAGGATATATAGCCTGTATTTGTATAGCGCTTTACTTAGTCCCTATGGACCCCAAAGCGCTTTACACTACATTCAGTCACCCACACATTCACACACTGGTGATGGTAAGCTACACTGTAGCCACAGCTGCCCTGGGGCGCACTGATAGAGGCGAGGCGGTCGGACACTGCCGCCACCGGGCCCTCTGACCACCACCAGTAGGCAACGGGTGAAGTGTTTTGCCCAAGGACATAACGATGGAGACTTTCGGAGCTGGGGCTCGAACCGGCAACCTTCTGATTACAAGACGAACTGCCAACTCTTGAACCACAATCGCAACCATATACCTAATAAAGAGGTCCATGAGTGTGTATGTGTTTGATATAAAGTACTCAGTCACTCAAGATTTCTAAGGAAACACTCACCTAACCACAAAATAAACCTTTGAATCCTGTAGTAGTGACTCTAACAACCAAATACTGAGTCCTTTAGAAACACCCCACACAGCAGCGATGAGAAGTGTTCATTTTATAGCTACGCTTATCTAGCTTGATATATCACTGAATAGCTCCTATTTGCTATTTCAGCACTTGAGGGAAAGTAGTCATAACAAGTAAAATATAATATGGTATATGTTTCTTGCTCATCATATAATCTTCCTTCTGAGGTGTATTTTCTCCACTGAAACATAACTGCAAGCTTCCCAAAGGAACTATCCATCTGAACGCACATTTCTTCCCTTTGGATAAGCGAGCCTGAGCTGGCCAGATTAGCAGCTGATAAATTACCTAAATTACGTATATTCAGCCACCTGTGGAATTTTATTCATGAAAAAACACAACCATTACACATTTGAATAATGATCCTAAAACCTTGAGACTGCACTTGTATGTGTGTGTGTGTCCATGTGCCTAGAAGGACAACCACACTCCGGCTAGTCCATTTCTCACCTTCATTTTGCTACGTAATTTCTTAAATGAGAACACCATCTGGCATCAATTCCTCTGGAGCGGTAGGTGCTCCCCTTGTGCTCCCACACTGCCACCACTTACTATCCTTCCCTGCTAAAATCTAAATAATTTAATCAAGTCTTGAAATTGCATCCAGGAGCAATGACAAGAAGCAAAAACAAATGTATTGTTTTTTAGGATCGAGACAGAAGATGGGCTTTAAAAAGTGAGGCTACGTATTTTTTTTTTTGGGGGGGGGGGTTATTATAACCAAAAATACATTTTTGATATAACCAAAAATTCTTATTCTTCTATTTTTAGTGACATTTCTGATTGACTTAAAAACCTTTTTTTGTGGCCTTTTCCATGGTTAACAAATACATGGTCTCTGGGAAGAAAATGTAGCTGGGACTCACTATTATAGTATGTTAATAGGCGATCAATTTGCAGCTTGTGTTCTTAAGAGACCTATAAGCATGACTCAGGAAACATCCAGAATACTTATGCAACAATATCCACTCCACTCATTCTCTGCTGGTTGAATCCCAACCAATTTTCTTCAAATGGTGCTAATCCTCTGACCAGCAGCAGAGCTTCAAGATGCAAATGGTATTTTTAATAATTCAGTTTTTGTTCTATAGGGTATAATTGGGTTTCTCAAACAAGCAGCCTGGCCACCACCTGTAGCACCACCTTTACTAACGTCTGGGTTTGTCACAATACTAGAACTTAAGAAAATGCTGGATACCATTTGATACAATTTTTGATACCACGTGAAGAAAGTGATCAAATGAAGAGGCATAATTGTTTTTAAATAAAAATTATAACAATACTGTTCTGTGCAAAAGCATTCAGCTGCAGCCATATCTATTTCCTGTTTTTCTGGTGACTTGGTTTCATCGCTGATCAAATATGTCACAATTTCTGTCTGGTTGCTGGCAGTTTTCTCAGCTTCAATCAGGGACTTTAGGAGGACTATTACACTTTTTACTGTCTCCATATTGTTTTCTCCACACCCTCCTGGTGACATCATCAGCCGCATACATTTATGCTCACCATTACAGAGTGGATATCCCCTTCAGTATTCACCTGAAAAATGGGTCTTGGCACTCTTGCTTCTATATCAGCAATGGTGAAATAATTCAAAACCAGAAGCAGAATACCTGCAGTTTTTTTTTCCAAAGTTTTTTTCCACAATATTCCATCTTTTCAAACTGTTCCAACAGCTCCTGCAGTATAATCTGCAAATCTCTGAGCTTCTGTACCGATATAGCATTAAAAAAGCAATAAAAACTGCAGCTGCTGTGGCAGGAGCACACCACACAAGGTTACAAAAATTAAGAGGTGCCCAATGCACAGAAGTGGTGACATCAATTTCAATTCAGCTTTGTTGTACGGTGACGTTCATGAGGCACCGGACAACAGGTATAATGGGTCCTAAATGTTAACCTTGATAAAATGGCTAACATTAATATGTCCACTGACTAAGTTAATATTTATGATAACTTTAGTATTTTTAAACTGAAGCTTTACTGACCTGCAAAATGTCTCATAAAGATAGGTTTGTGCATTACTGTTTAGCTGCTAGTGGCATGTTTAGGTGCTAGTGACAGGAGGAGCTGTTTGCTGTGAAGTTGTGTGTCAGGTTTTGCAAATGAGTGTCTAATCCAATAATAGTTACTAATAATTAGAATATGAGTAATAATTTATTGAAGACCCTAATCGGTACACATGCTGCCAACTGCTGAAATTTGTTTCTGTCACTGAAAAGAAATTGTCATCCATAAGTCAAAACTTTTGGTTATTATCCAAAAGTTTCAGCTTACTCAGAAGTTTGAGTGAGCACATAGACATTTTGAGGTAATAACCCAAAATTTTGATGCTGGGGGGAAAAAAGTACCATCAAGTTGTCTGTACTTGCACTTCAGTACCTTTCACTTTCTCCTTGAGTGTACCCCGTTTCAAATAGAACACTTTCTTTTGCACTTTTTGCCAGCACATCTTGGTTTGTCTTATTACTCCAAGAAGTCCAGGGATAGAAGGTGCTCAAAGAGAAAATGGGAAGCTGTGACAGTCAAGGATTGCTGCACTAACTAATAGAGACAGGTCAAGAAAATAAGACGTATCCCAAATGAGCATTCTGCCCACACAGAATATGATTTATCAGCAAGCATAATTTACAAGTAGTGACTGTCTGGACAGTGTATTGATATGTATTTCTAAAAATTTACCTTAGTGAGTGATGAGGAGTCCTGAAATGTTAGCCCACACAAAAATAACTGGATGCTAGTTTCCCTGTAAACCTGTTATTAGTCTCTCACCCTGAATCATTAGGATACTTTTAGCAGTGCTGTCCCATTTCATCAAGTGTGACCTGCCGTCTGTAGAAAGGTATCATGGGGCTTATATTGAGGGCAGCAGATTATTTCAGGAACAATGACGTGGGAGAAGATTTTAATGTTGGAGAGAACATATTTCTCCATAAAGATTGACAGTCAGCTTGTAATTTAAGCTTCTCAGTAAGACGGAAACCAGTCCTTCAATCCACTCCTATCCAATCTGTCACCTCAGCCATGATAAGATTAAAAGTTCTCTGGAGACATGCAAGTTTCTGAGAAGACTGTCAGCATTATTGGGGAGTTCATTATTTCCTCAGAAATCAATTCAGAAATGGTCTCAAGAGCTCCGACACCTCATTGGCTGCCACTGTAGCATGGTGGTGTGGGACTGATGTGTGGCAGCTGTAAGACTTCTCCATGGCATGTTTCCAGACAATGATAACATTGATTTCCTGATAAGATTTGGCAGCATGTGTTCACAACTTGATTTACTGCAGGCAATATTTATGTTGATCTATGAGGAGACTAAAGTATTGGAGTTGTAAAATAAAGCTTGCAATTTCAACCACGTATTCCATTGTCTGTGTTTATTGAGTGTAAAGAAATTCTAGACCTGAGGATTGATTAGGATGTTTTTGTTTGTTTTTAATCAGTAGCTGAATGTGTTTCATACAGAGGGTATTTATGTCACATGTCTAAAATAATAGACATGTTTATTTTCATCAATCCAGCTGTCTACATGAGTGTCATAACATTTTGGTTGGTGCTATATGCACGTCAATGTGACTGGGAGCATGGTATTTTGTGTATATTTTGTAGGGCTGCACGATTAATCGTTAGAAAATCGTGATCTCGATTCATACTTATGTGCGATCTCATTTCCAAATGACAACGATTTAAAAAAAAAAAAAAAAAGACGACGTCGATTGTACCGCATTTTGATCCGGGACGTAATCTGCATGAAAACAAGCGCTCACTCTTCCTGCTCAACAAATGACAAGGGCGGAGCCTTATACCACGTGATACAGAAGCTGTGCCGTGTGATGCTAAAATTAGCAGGGAAAAAACAACGGAGAGCATGTCAGGGATGACGAGAAAGTGACAGGAGAAAATCCGTCCCGGTCAACCACCCAAACATCAATAACGGGAACCTTATACAAGCAGTACAACATGTTGCAGCAACCACAAAACATGAGACATTTGTTGTTTTTATGTTTATTTATTGTTTTTATGTTCAGTCTCAACTGTTACGAAGTTGATGTGCAGTTAATAAGTGCAATAAATATTTATACTGGAAAAGAAAATCGTGAGAGAATCGTGATCTCAATGCTAAGCCAAAAAATCGTGATTCTCATTTTATGCAAAATCGTGCAGCCCTAATATTTTGTCTAAATTGCGTCTTGTCCTTTGCTGTGTTCCTGTATGTGTGCTCCTTGCTTTGTTTTTCCTGAGTTTCCTAATTGTGTTCTAGATGTTCAGATTCCTGGGCATGGTTCCCTGTTGGGCTGTCTGGTTTTGGACTTTGTGATTTTTCTGGTCCAAGATGTGTTAAAGCTTCTTTAAAGTTCATTCCTGACTCAACAGTCCTGCATTTGGGTCCATATAATTTGTCCTCCACACAGCATGTCGAGACACCAATCACATTAAACCATGCTTGCATTGGTTATAATGCAGCTTCCATTATTCTTTCTTAATTTATCTATTTCACCCTTTTCTCCACTGGAAACTGCAAGAGCCTATGTGTGCAGACAAAAGCTGCTGGGTTCTTAGATTGGAGAAGTTATAACAACAACTTTTTGTTAACCATGTGTATCTGCTATTTGCTTTTGCTGAAAGCTAATGTGCTTCTTTGTTCCTTATCTTTATACTTTTGTGTTTTAATGAATTAATTGTCAGTTTGTCTTTCATTGTTATAGGTCAAATTTTTACATGACTGGTAGAATTGGATGACATGTAGGATGAATCCATCTTTAATTCATTCAAATTACTGACTGAAAATTCACTACACCTGTGTAGAGTCTGACAATAGAGTTTGTCAGTTTGTCATTGCCTAGCCTATAGAGATCGGTGGTCTTCCCTCCACGGATATCTCTCCCCAGACCATCACTGACCCATCACCAAACCGGTCATGCTGAACAATGTAACAGGGAGCATGATGTTCTTCACAGTTTCTTCAGACCCTTTCATGTCTGTCACATCTGTTCAGGGTGAAGCTGCTGTTATCTGTGAAAAGCACAGGGTGCCAGTGATGGACTTGTCAGGTCTGGTATTTTATTGCAAATGCCAATCGGGTACACAGAAGCAGGCAGCGAGCAAAAGGCCCACGAGAGCAGATCGGGCCCTCAGGCCAATCTCACGAAGTTTGTTTCTGATTGTTTGGTTAGAGAATTTACACCAATGTCCTGCTGGAGGTCATTTTGTAGCTCTGGCAGTGCTTATCCTGTTCCTTCTTGCACAAAGAAGCAGATATCGGACCTGCTGATGGGTTAAGGACCTTCTACAGCCCTGTCCAGCTCTCCTAGAGTAACTGCCTGTCTCATTTGAATCTCCTGCGTGCTGTGAGAGACAGCAAAGCTTCTGGCAATTGCACATATTGATGTGTTGTCCTGGAGGAGTTGGACTACCTGTGCAAGCTCTGTAGGGTCCAGGTATTGCCTTATGCTGCCAGTAGTGACACTGACCCTAGACAAAACCAAAGCTAGTACAAAAAACAGAAAAGCTGAGGAGGGAAAAATGTCAATGGCCTCAACCTGTAAAACCCATTTTGGAGATTTTGTCTCATTGTTGCCCCTCTAATGCACCAGCTATTAATTTCATTAACACCAAAGCTGTTGTAACTGATTATAAAACCCCCTCTGCTGCTTAACTGACCAGATCAATATCCCGGAAGTTTAATTGATTTGATGCTATACTCTGATTAAAATGTGCTCCTTTAATTTTTCTGAGCATTGTACATCTAATCGTACACTGTTACTCTTAGTGAAGTTGTAAGTAATTAACTTGACATCCTAAACAGATATGAAATGTAGAAAATGTTTATGCCCACATTCTGACTCGCTGTAGTGATGGCAACATACTTCTTTTTATTGTCACGCAAAACATCATTGATGCCAATGATAATTTTCATTTGAATCAGTAACTTCTTCATGAGCGAAATGATTGATTATTTTTATTTTAACCATCCAAATTTGAATTCTCAATAGAAAAAGAAAAAAACAAACAATTGGTGCACTGAAATAAAAATTATTGCAGCAACTGTCAACCCAGTCTCTCTAATATAGTAACATTGGTTGCTCATTTGAATCAGAATTTTTTGGTCTTTGGCAAAAAGATTTTCTTCAAGTAGGATTGATATTCTGGTTCTTGTATGCTCTGCAACAAAACTTTAAAATTGCTGAAAATACTGATAATAATAGTAGATATTAACATATAAATAAGTTATGTAGTAGTAATGTACGAGATGATGAACTACAGCTCATCAAATCCACTATCTTAAACAAGCAGAATAGAGAGATGCAAAAGAATGTGTGTTTTGCACAAGATTGAATTAAAACAAATAGTTATGTGTAATCTTTCAGTGCTTTGTCACAGATCTTTTGAAACTGGAACTTGTAAATTAATCAAAATGTCAACCACATTAGCAGACGTATTATGCCCGCTCCACCTTGGTATCTTTGTTCTGGACTGAGCTACACACTGGAGTAGCTTTGCAAAAAAAAAGAGAGAGAAAAGAAAGAAAAATCCCATCTCATCTATACTGGCCTTTCCGGGCCCATTAATTAATTTGCTGTCTATTAAGGGGTCCCTTCTGGGGGGTCCCTAAACAAAACTATTATTCAGTTTGTTTACTGACTTCCTCTTTAGCACAGCTTCAAAAGATTCCAGTGGTTTTCCAAATACTTGTGCTCCTCCCCTACGTCATCAAGTCAAGTAGCCGTCCTCGATCATCTTATTCACATTCAGAAGCAGATGATTCCCCCCGGACCACCATCCATCGCTGTAATGCATTTAAGCAAGAGACTCGGCGAGAGAGTATTTCTGTTTTTCTGTCAGTGGTATGACCCGAAGTTATACTGAAAGTCTGAGGGGCACAAGGTCAGCAGGGATAGAGACAGCACAGTCCCAACGTGGAGTCAGACAGAGCACCGTCCAGTCTCATATACTTCATCCTGTTTGTCAGGTAGTGAGTGATGACCAAATCAAATTAAATAAAAAAGTGATGACTTGGAGAGAACCACAGCTGCTTTTACTCATAATAAAAAAATAACAGCTTGCACGATTAAGTGAAGCTTTAAACAAGTTATCAAGGCTACAAATTCTATGCCAACTATCTTCCGTGGATCTAAAGTGTTTTCTTATTCAGTAAAAGCAAAGAAAAAATTCTTTAGACCCAAGAGTAGAAAAAGAACTGAAAACACGCATTTAGTGAAGTCTGAAGCCTGAGATTTTGGCTCGTAGTGGTTATTTGTACAAACGCTAACCTCATTATTTGAAATGCAATATAGGCCCAGTTTGTTTTTGATTTAACGCAAGTACTTGTTAAAAAAAAATCTTTCGATTAAAGTTGTTTAGCTACACATTAAGCTTTCCATCATTTCTGTGTACCGTATTTTCACGACCATAAGACTCACCGTACTAAAAGGCGCAGTCTCAGTTATGTGTGCCATTACTGTATTTAACACACACATAAGGCGCACCTGATTATAGGGCGCATACAAGTATGCGTGTTTAAAAATAAAGCGGGAGCAAAACTGAGTTTGGTACTCACGTTTTTATTACCAGTAATTGTCATCATCATCAGCATACAAACATACAAGTATGCGTGTTTAAAAATGAAGCGGGAGCAAAACTGAGTTTGGTACTCACATTTTTATTACCGGTAATTGTCATCATCATCAGCATACAAACATACAAGTATGCGTGTTTAAAAATGAAGCGGGAGCAAAACTGAGTTTGGTACTCACATTTTTATTACCGGTAATTGTCATCAATCAAACCCATCGAAGTCCTCATCCTCTGTGTCTGAATTGAACAGCTGTGCTAAATCTCCATCAAACATGCCAGGTTCACTGTCTTCACCGTCAGAGTCACTTTCCGTGCCGTGCGGCTCCTCGGAAATGATGCCGGCTTTTGCGAAAGCTCGAACAACAGTGCCAGCAGACATGTTAGCCCAAGCATCTACAATCCATTCGCAAATTGTGGCGTAAATCGCCCGGCGCTGCCTTCCACTCTTAGTGAAACTGTGGTCCCCATCGGTCATCCATCGCTCCCACGCCGCTCGCAGCCTTACTTTGAACGGGCGGTTCACACCGATGTCCAGCGGCTGGAGTTCCTTTGTCAGGCCTCCCGGAATGACAGCAAGCTCACAGTTCATTTGTTTCACTAGCTTTTTCACATTGGCTGTGAGATGGGCACGCATAGAGTCACAGATCAACAGCGATGGTGATGCGTGGAAAAAACCACCTGGTCTCCTTACATACACCTCCCTCAGCCAGTCTTTCATCATTTCCTCATCCATCCAGCCCTTTTCATTTGCCTTAATGATGATTCCTGCTGGAAACTTCTCTTTAGGCAAAGTCTTTCTCTTAAAAATCACCATAGGCGGCAGTTTCTGTCCATTAGCATGGCAGCCAAGCACAACAGTAAAAGAAGACTTTTCGTGCCCCGTTGTGCGTATCGCTAGCGTGCTGGTCCCCTTCTTCTCCACAGTGTGACTCACCGGGATGTCAAAAGTGAGCGGGACCTCGTCCATGTTTGTGATGTGGCTGGGCTGGATGTTTTTGTCGGCGATGTGTTTGCTGCAGTAGGAGCGGAAGATGGCCAGCTTTTCATTACCGGTATAATCCGCTGGAAGTTGCTGCGCTACCGTAGTCCTGGTCCGGATGGAAAAATGGCACCGTTTCATGAAACGAAAGCACCAAGACGGACCTCCTCGGAAATGTTCAATTTTAATTTCTTCTGCTAGCGAAACCGCTTTTAGTCGAATGGTGACCGTCGAAACGCTTCTCCCACTCGTTCTTTGCTTGATGATCCACCGCTCGAGTCTTTCCTCCAACTCGGGCCACCTCGCCTTATGTCCGCGGAAACTCAGCTGCGTCTTCTTGACCTGTCAGAGCTTGTTTTCCAGCTTCCTCCACTTGCGAACCATCGATTCATTAATCTTAAATTCTCTCGCGGCTGCTCGATTTCCATGTTCCTCCGCGTAGCTGATGGCCTTCAGTTTAAACTGTGCTTCATAAGCGTGTCTCTTTGCCATTTTCAGGGTTGTTAAAACAACGATGTTCCACATAATGCACATACCTGTCCTTTTATACAGGTATGTGCGATTGTCCGGTATATACGATCAACGCCCACACTTCACCCTTTAGCGTTCTCATGGTGTTCTCTACTACGTCCTCCTTACAACACACAGGGCGCACTGCACTATAGGGCGCGCCGCACTTTTTAAAGAAAATCTAAGGCTTTTATGTGCGCCTTATAGTTGCGAAAATACGGTATCTGCTGTAAGCAGTTTGCTCAAAATAATCAAATCGGTCTTAGTCGGCTTTGACACAACCAAATATCCGACTTTACAGAAGTAATGGGCCCTACTGTGTCAGTAATTTAGCAGGAATTGCTGTTTTCCTCAGTTAAATATGATCCTACCGTCTCCCTCAGCCTTTCACTGGCTTCATGGTTTAGTTTAACTGTGGGTTAGAGGAAAGTTGGCTCCCTTTCAGGCTCTCCTTGTAGAAAACCCTAAATCAAGTCCATGTGGCTTTTCTATTTTAATGCAGGCATCCCGCCTCCTTTTAGTCATGAACCAGATCAAATTTTTGGTTGCAAGTGGTATTCAAAGGCCTTGTAATTATGGCGGTATCTGGTGTTGCTCCGATTGCTAGTTGAAGTTTAATTTTCAGGCACATTTTCCCCACAAATTGAACTGGAAGAAACCTCAAAGCATCAACAGAGCTATTCTGAGTTCACTGTCCAAAACTGGCAGAATTATAATAAATGTGCATTCCTATTTGTGTGGGGAAGGAAAAGCTTAAAAAGTGCTTCTGGATCAAAAAGCATGCTGATATTTATCTCTGGCATTGGCAAAGAAGTGATTGGAAGCACTGTCTCATGGTTTACTATATATAAAAAAAATAGATGGGAGAAAATAGGTTTCTGAGGGAATATTTGATGTGTGCTTTGTAATTAACTTTCAGTATTGTATGTTCTCAGACTCCATGTTCGCATCTTGTCTGTTCATCTGAGTAAAATGGGATAAAAGAACTAAAGCCAGATAGACAAAGTGTTTGCCCAGTGTCCAATGTGATTCTTGGAAGATGAATAAAAGCTTGATTGAAAACAAGCATTAAGGCATACAAATCAGACTTCTTTTACAGAGAGTAGACTCACTTAGGTCCATAGCACACTGCGCAGCCACATTAATTTGGAGAGGTTCTTTTATATTCAAGATTGTATCTGGAGGTGCCTGTTAGCTTAGTAATTATTCGTTGGCTAATTGCATATTTTCCATGTTTATTTCTTTCTCCAGCCCATGAGAGACAAATAGAAAGTGTTATTTCTCAGTGAACCTCTACCTAAGTCACAACAAAACTAATTGCATATCCTCGACAAAAGAACAAGTAATTTCGTGATTGGGCTGTTTTGTTTTTAAAATCTGTGAACTCCTCAAAATTCAGCTTAAGGGCAAAGAATAAAAGAGAAAGATAGAGCTGCAAATAAATGGATTACTCCTTGATCTTAATGAAGTATCTGTCAATTAAATCTGTTCAGATAAAGAACATGGCAAAACTCAACAAATTTTAAGGGACCATTGAAAAGTAATGATCCATTCAAATAGTCTCAAGACAGGGCCAGAGTAAACAGGAAGTCCTTCTTGGAAACTGTTCGGAAAAGGCCAGGTCCTTTTTCTAAATGAATACTGGTGGCGGCTTTGATGAACCAGCATCTAGCATGGCTAACATCAACCAATCATTTCAATGACCTACAGAGCCGTACGATATAGAGAGCACCGAGGCAAGGTACAGCATTACAAGCTTTGAAAATGGATTTTGTAAGGAAGGCAGCCACTCTAAAATATATTTGCCAGGTAATTAAGTGAACACTTATAGCATAACTTTATTGACAAGCAGTTCTGCAGAAGATATTGACCAAATAGTAAAATGCATGCTTTCAAAGGTTCCATAATAAAAGCCCTGTTAAGAAATGGAGAAAATTATGTGATGAACACTGAAACATTTAAGCTTGACGTGCATGAAGCATTGAGATGTGTCATTTTTGTCTTTGCGTACAAAGATTACGGATGTTACACATATTCTGTCAAAGTTCTCAGTCATCAGGGTCAAGTCAGTCTGAAGTGCTTGAACTCAAGCCAGCAGGACTTTTTATATGTTAATGAAGATGTTTATATCTCTCATCCAAAAGCCTTCCTCAGCTCAGAATGCTGATGGGCAGTACCAGAACCTCTAGAGAGGTTATCACAGTGGAGTTCATCCTGAGAGCCGTTCACCCACGCTGTCACCATGAGAGACGTTATGGTCACATCAGTCAAGATGGCAACCAAGGTGGTCACTGGGGCCCTAACGAGTCACATGACAACAGGTTGGGTCAGCAAATCTCAGGACCACTTCCAGGGTAACAGTCCCGCCATGAAAGTGGTCCTGAGATAGAGCGGGTCTTCTACTAATCGGAAGGTTTTTGGTTTGATTTCTGGCTCCTTCAGTCTGAATGCCAAAGTATTCTTGGGAAAGATAGTAAACCCCAGGTTGTACTGATGCATTGGAGTGTGTGAATGTTAGTTACGTATTTAAAAAAAAAGCCTGTATGAATGGGTGAATAAGACATGTTGTATCAAGAGCTTTGTGCGCTCAAGAAGAGTAGAAAAGCATCATAAAAGAACCGGTTGACTTGAATTATAGGTCAAACATCTGGTACCCCCCATCAGCTCTGTGGATGAGAGGTGACAGATTGTATTTTATATAATCTCATGTTTGATTAACCAATGTTTGACGCTATGAGTGCTAAGAACTGGTGGATACCTCAGGACATCTTCTCTGTGATACTGGGTAGCTGATTTGATTAACCTTCTGATGTTGGGGCAGATGAGTGCAGTGATGCTCTCCTCAGTCGCTTCCCATTCACGTCACAGCGTAGCACACATTTCCAGGTGGAGCTGGAATATTTTTTGATGCCAAGCAGGATACCCCTTGAGCAACTGTCAAAGCAGCATATGGTTTTGTTGTTTTATATTGACACTGTTGTTGAAAATGCTGACTTTCTAACACAGGCGGCCTTGAAAACAAACTCTTTGGTGTGCTTTAGGATAACAATGGAAATGAAGAGTTGGTAGAAAGAACAACTGTGGACATTTCTCATTCCTAAGATACATTAATGAATCAGTGCAATCTCTAGACATTCACGTACTGATTTAAATGCAAAAACACAAAAACTCTCATAGTTCTTCATCTTTTCATACAAATTTAAAAGAAATCTGAGAATGCAATGACTGCTACAGCTCTGCATTGATTTTATTTTAGATGCTGACATTTAGCAGACTTGGAGATGCAAAACAAATCCTCTCATCTGACAGCCTGTCTGTAATCCAAGGCTGATTTGACACTCAGAGCCAATATATGGAAGCAAGAGTGAAGCTACACTCAGTGCAATTCACAGTAGAAGCACTGAGCAGGCAATAGAAGTGACAAGACTACAGATGTAAGCATATGTTAGCATATTTACGAGCATTGTCTGTGAAGAAGCCGATCACCCTCACATATTAGCCAAAATGTGTTGATTTAAATGGATTTCCACTGTAGGCAGCTCTGTCAGTGCAGGGCCAGTATAGCAAGTTATTGAATCAAACTGACTTTAAATCAAATTTATCAAACAATAGATGCTGCAGTTGAATTCACTATTAATTTATTCTCTAGTTTAAGCACTTTTTTTTTTCACAGGGAATTTTTTTGTTGAGGGGTGGGGTTGGGGAGGTTGTGGGACTCTGACTAACATTAAACATGGAAAAAAGAAGAAGCCAAAAATTTCTTTTTATGAAATATCTAAAAGAAGTGAGTCCCCTTAGACTCCAGTGTTAAAATGCAAAACCTTACAGTAGATAAAAACATATTCAACACTTTCAGTGTCTTTAGCCTCTTTGTGACTTGCCTGACTAGTGCACATATTTGAATCACCTTGTTGTTGAATTGTGCTATACAAATAAACTTGCCTTGCCTTGCCTTGCCTAGTCATTAATGACCAGTTTAAATTGGAAATCAGGGCCTAAAATTACACATCTGTGAGTTTTATGGGTGCTGTCTTGTTTTCTGCAGCATTCGGTTGCACTAAAGGGCAAAATCATTGGCTGTTAAGCTCATCTGGCAATTTCATTTTACATTAAGAGTGTTGGGACAGATTTGGGTCATCCCAAAAAACAACTACCGTATTTCCCGGACTACAGAGCGCACCTGAATATTAGCCGCATAAGCTAAAATCAGGGGAAAATCCTGTTTTGTACATACATTAGCCGCACCTGACTAAAAGCCGCAGGTGTTTCAATGTTGACTTATCATATGTAAGAGAATATGCACAAAGGGAATTGTCAGGAAAGAGATGGCTGTTTGGAGACACACCCCTTTTATTAATATTTTGAAAAACAAGTTATGGGTACATATTTGCATAACTTTTTAGGTATATGTACAAGTAGCGGTAATTACAAGTACGAAACATGTACTGTGCTTCATAAATGAGTAACAAATGTAGTACATAATAACCTACAGCACACCAGAAAAATAGATTCAGACTACCTTTTAGGCTCAGGTGCAGTGACACGGCTTTAACAAGAAGAAAAGTCAGTCATTCACCATCTTTCTCTTCTTCCTGCGCACTAAAACCACCAAAGTCCTCTTCTCCAGTGTCGGATACGAACAGGCTCATGATGGCTTCGTCATCCACTCTCAGCTCCTTTCTTTCGTTGTCACTTTCAAAACCAAAGAAATCCTCGTTGTCAGTGTCGGAGTCGAACACCCTCAGAAGGGCCGTGGCGGTGTCCTCCTCTCCATCATGCAGCAGTCCAGCCCTTCGAAATCCGTTGGTGATCGTGGATGTTTTCACACTTTTCCACGCTGTCAGAATCTACTGGTGGAGTTGAGCATAACTTGCTTTTCGCAAGTTTACCGCCGCTCATCATCCACGCCTCCAACTGAACACATAGCGCTACTTTGAAGTTTGTTTTTCCCGCTACTTCGTACGGCACTACGTTGCCTGGCAGACGGACATGTGACCAACATACCACTCTTGAACCCCGATCCTTCCGCCAGGCAACGTAGTGCCGTACAACAGCGGAACAAACAAAACAAATCCGCTTACGATATGACAAAAATCATGGACAATCCATAGAAAAGCCGCACCTGACTAAAAGCCGCAGGGTTCAAAGCTTGTGCAAAAAGTAGCGGCTTATAGCCCGACAATTACGGTAGTTTGTTACCTTTGGTGTTGTGGCAATAGCTAAGGATTCAGTAAGGCTTCAAAATGGCGACTGTTCAACCAGCTGGTGATGTCCCCGTGTCTAAGGTCATCTTTTATGCATTCTGTGATTCCTGTGTATGCTTATTTTTCCAAACAGTGCGTGCTGTAGGGCATTGCAATCATTATTGCATATTAATGCATGAACCTACCAAATATTCTGTTACCTTGCTTGCTTATAGGCAGTCTATTCTTTGAAGTACTGCTGGACACAGAAAACAGAAACCCTCTAGCTCCATAACTACAATTACACTACTTAGATTTCTGTCTCAGTCATATTTCGTCGTGTTATCAGATTCTGTTAGCATGATAAAAAAAAGTCATTATATTCCAGGACTATAGGGTTTTCTCTCCTCTTTATCTAACTTCCTTTATCTTTGTTCCAAGAACACAGACTCTGTCTAAATCTTTGCTTCTTTTTTATCCTCTGTGCACTTATCAAGCAGATTAGGAATTTCTGCCGATGGTGATTTTTAGCCGACAGTTCTGTTATGACAGTGTGAGTGTACACGATTATGTACAGTATGTCTTCTGGTTCATTACCAGTGGGTCGGGTGTTTATTTGGGTTAGTTTTGGCTGGTTTTTTGTTAAGTTATTTACTCATTATAGGAGCTTTAGCAAGAGGAAGCAGCAGGGATGACTGATTATTAAAGTGCCAATACGACATGTGTTGCACTTTTTATAATGTGTTGAGCTTCCCTGGAAAAAAAAAAGGAGCTGAAAGACCAAGATTTCAGTCTTTAATCAAGGCTGGCGTGCTCAGCATAGGTATATGATCGCTGGTTTATTTAACGTTTACATACAACTGAACCCGAACACTGGGCAGATGTCATTAATCACCACAGGGAGCCTCAGTGATGGTGGCCTGTTGCTAGTTAATTTATATGCTGTTCTCAGTCATAGACTGTGTGTAAAAGATAGACTTAGTTTCTTGGCCTGAGAAATGAAGCCAATATGAAAATGCCTTAAACCTCCATCCTTTCTGATCGCAAAGTGGACCTGCTTTGATTGCTTAAAGGCTTTTGATTATTTAGAAATTGAGTGAGAAATGACCATATTGCTCCCTTATTTTTTGACCTCAACAAACACTCTGTCACACATACACACTCGAACCCACCTAACAAATGTAACGCAAAGTCCAAACATATCATACATGCAATAATTACTACAGTATGGGTAATGACTGGAACTTGGATCTGTTGCAGAAAGGCTAACATCTTGTTTAGACCAACCTACCTACAGTGCTGTGAACAAGCATTTGTCCTCTTCCTGATTTCTTAGTTTTCAGCACATTTATTGCATTTAAAATGTTTCTGAACATGAAGCTAATTTTAATATTAGACAAAGATTAACCCGAGTAAATATAAAGTCCAGTTTTTAATTGAGGACCTCATTTTAAGTGGAAAAAAAAAATAGTTATCCAAACCAACCTGGCTCTGTGTGAATAAGAGATTGCCCTCTAACCCTGATAACTGGTTGTGCCACCCATTTGTCTGATTTGAACATTGGGTTGATCTAAAACATATGAGTGTGGCAAATATACAAAAAACTAAGAAATGAAGATGGGCCAAATACTTTTTCACAGCACAGTAGATTTTGCAACACATATAAGGTGATCATGATGCATGTAGGTTGTCATTAATATCACTTGCAGTGTTTAAATAAGAGTTCATTTGAAAGTACATGAAACTGAGTTATGTGCTGAACCTGAAATTCATTGCGTACCCACTGTCAAATACCCAGGATTGTGATATCCCGAGCAGGTAAGTTAATAAACAAATATGTCATAACAGCATTTTTTTTTATTTTCTATGGCCAAAAATACAATGTTTTTCCTTGACCACCAGACTGTCATGAGCACAACACAAGCTCCACTTGTATTTCTTGCCTACGCAGTTTCAAGCTTAGCTTTGCAGCTGGGCTGTGCTCTGTCAGACAAGTATCTTATTACCTTCTAGCACGCTGGTTTCATCCAGGGGACGTGAGTTGAAAAAAATTCAACTCATGTCCCCTTGACATCCAGCATGGAGAAAGAGATTCATTAGGAATGAAGACAGAACAGTAACAGCCGGGGTATGAAATAAATTAGTTCAAACACTGACGTGCATGGAAATGCTGCTGGTGTCAGTCTGGACGTGTGGCTGTGTCACAGAACCCCATTTTATTCCCATGCCAGAAGTATTGCTGGAGTGTGAACTTTGACCCTATTTCCCAGGCTACAGCCGTGTCAAATTGCAAAGCAAGAAAACTCCCTCTGCTCCTCATTTTGTCCAATTCATCTATCCATTCTTCAGGACTGAAGTCGGGCTTTCTTTTGATATGATCTCAGCTATGCGGGTTTGAGTGTCTGGCGGTGGAGGTATCAGCTGACTAACAGTGGGGCTGTCATTTCTGTTCCGCAGTATTATTGCTATGAATACAGTGCAGCTCCCCTTTCCTTCTCTAATGAAACAGCACGTATCCCGAAAGTTCATGTTTTTCCACAGGTGCTGCACTCATACGCATACATGCACACAGCAATATCCCACATTGTCTTCCCTCCTTGTTATACTTCTGTTTTCTCAGATAACTTTTCAATGTTGTCAAAATAACGGCTTATCACCACGAGGTGCTGGTTGTATTTTTCACAGCTGTGAGCTGTGGGGGGTTTCTAAATAAAAAACTGAATTCTTAGTTCGTAAGTGACCTTTTTTTTGATAATGCTGCACTCTAACTCTCAAAGTTTCTGTAAGCTGGAAGGTGAAGTAGTTTCGTGCATGAAAATGAACCAACAAAAGTCTGAAGCCTTTAATGCTCGACTTGTTTTGACAGATAAGGAGCTGTTTTGCTTTTATTATGCAGTTGTACATTTCAGGTTCCAGATTACTTTGTACCATGTATCATGACTACCAGACAGCTGTGGCTGCCATATGCATCACAGCTTAGCCAAGGAAGAAAGGAAGCAATATTTAACCTAAAGTAATTGATTGTTGGAAAAAAAAAGCAACTTATAAACAAAAGAAGCAAAAGCTTCAGCGTGACACAGTCTGTGGGTGCTGCCAGTTCAAAGAAAGAAAACCAAATGCAGTCTAACAAAGTTCCAGCTTGCTCTCGAAATCATAAAAGAAAATATAAAGTAAAACTGCCGGCACAAACCAAACAAAGCAGCAACACCCCTGCTCCCGGTATATCTAACAGATCAGGAATGTGCTGTTCTTGTTTTTGTAGTGCCTGCTTAAGGCATTCACAAACGAAATCAGCAGAATGCAAGTTACAATGAGACTTTTCTCTCAGTGGTGTTCAACAACAACAGGCACAGAGGTGGGCTGCTTACTTTAAATCAGCCATCGAGTAATGTCCTTGTCACCCTTAGGCAACTCAGCTATTGGGGTGGTCTCTCTTTTCTCCCGATTGTTTATGGACCATCTCTTGTCCCATCATGAATTGTTTCTAGAGCACACTGTGCTATGTCCCATGGCTGAGTGCTGCATGCTTCCAGTTGTTCAACTGCATCGTAATTGGAAGCAATGTGTTCATCACATATCGCCTTGAAGCCGACAACTGGTCACTTGTGGGCATTCCCAGCTTCAGGTCCTGAGGTGAGCTGCTAAAGTATTTACTACCAGGTCATATATCAATCAACGATACTCTTCGCTCTTATTGGTAGTTACCAGGAAGTTGAAAAAAGTTTATGTAAGGTTCCACCTAGTTCTGTGGTATTTAGTCACCCCATTGCTGCAAATGGTTTACAGTGTGTATGTAGCTTTAGTGTTGATGTGCAGACCTTTCATATCATGCTTGCAAGCATCTTTGTAGTGCAGCTGGAGGCGGGCAAAAAGGCTTTAGCTGGAGGGTATTTGCACAGAGAACATAGTTTGGTATACAGCCATTTTCCATATAGTGTACTTGGCCAAACCAACACAGTCTGTGTAGTCTGAGCAGCATTGTGAGAAGAACATCCTGTACAAAGACCTGACACTTTTTTACTTTCTAGCCTGTTGCGATGATTGCAGTCTGCTTGTCAGCATTAACTTAATTCCCATGGACCCAACGAGAAAGGCAGACTGTGGCATGAAAACACTAACGTGAGACTGATGGTAGCTTTCCAGTGGGATCCAAGAATCCCTCCAGAATTAGCCCCTGGTGCCACACGCTACACCACTGGAGCACAGTGGATTATCACGGGTTAACTGCTGCTTCCCTTATTGGGTTGACGCTGTGAGGCAAAGCTGGAGTGTCCTCTCCAGGCTGTGAGCCAGGGCAAGCTCATATGGAGAAGCAGTTCTACCCCGAGTAACAGGTTCCCTATTTTCGCACTGCTGATGAGTGTAAAGGAATGGCGAGGGCGGATATAGTTTGACAGCCTCTGGGACTCCAGATGTCAGTTTTTCTTTAGGGTTAATTCTCAACATAAGATTTCAAAACAAAGACATACTGCCAAATAGGGCTGCACGATTTTGCATAAAATGAGAATCACGATTTTTTGGCTTAGAATTGAGATCACGATTCTCTCACGATTTTCTTTTCCAGTATAAATATTTATTGCACTTATTAACTGCACATCAACTTCGTAACAGTTGAGACTGAACATAAAAACAATAAATAAACATAAAAACAACAAATGTCTCACGTTTTGTTGTTGCCGCAAAATGTTGTACTGCTTGAAATTCCGTCTCCACCGTTGCTCGACGCTGCGTGTATAGAGCAGGTAGTGCAACAATAGAAAAATAGTTGCGGGACGGCACTGTGTAGCGTTTGTCTAGGGTGTTGATCATTTTCCTAAATCCCTCGTTTTGCACAGTGTTGATGGGAGCCATATCTTTGGTCAGGTGATAAGTGATAGCCTCCGTAATTTCTTTGTGCCTGCGGGAGTTCGACGGGTATAGGGAAGCGCTGTATAAGGTTCCCGTTATTAGTGTTTGGGTGGTTGACCGGGACGGATTTTCTCCTGTCACTTTCTCGTCATCCCTGACGTGCTCTCCGTTGTTTTTTCCCTGCTAATTTTAGCATCACACGGCACAGCTTCTGTATCACGTGGTATAAGGCTCCGCCCTTGTCATTTGTTGAGCAGGAAGAGTGAGCGCTTGTTTTCATGCAGATTACATCCCGGATCAAAATGCGGTACAACCGTCGTCGTCTTTTTTTTTTTTTTTTTTTTTTAATCGTTGTCATTTGGAAATGAGATCGCACATAAGTATGAATCGAGATCGCGATTTTCTAACGATTAATCATGCAGCCCTACTGCCAAATATAAATACCGTAGACAATGACAATCTTAATTGGACAATGGTTGTCTTGACTGAAACACTGTTGAACATTTGGTGTGGAACAAGCATGAACCTTCTTTGTCTTGGCATTGGTTGAACTGGTATTTAATTTTTTAAGGTTCCCTCTAGCAACATATCCCAAAACCCTTTTTTTCCCACATGGTGCTTTTATGTTGAATATTTTGAGTTTAAAGAGCAAGGAAAATCCATCATTTCCCTTGCCGACAGGAACCTACATTTCATTTACTGTCGATGCCTGCGTGATGAATACCAGTTGGCACAAGCTCTCTGCATGTGTTCTCATGTAGCTAAACCCTCAGCCCTATAAATTACATACAAGAGCCATAAATACACTCACATGTATTCCTACAGCTTATTTGAACTTGGAGCCGACAGAGATGCCGTCTCCCGTATGCTGTACGAGCCTATAAAACCTATAAACGGGACTAAAAAGAAAAGGCACAAAGAAGTCATCTTAACTGTCACACATTAAAATTTGACTGACTGAAATCCACTCACACACTCTGAGACCCACACTTAAAAGTTTGAGATTATTTCTGGCTGAGAGCTTCACATGTTGACAGTTGGGGAGGTCTGTCAAGCAATCAAGTGTGTGTGCGCTTGTTTATATGCATATCTATATGTGTGACTGCACATATTTCTTTCCTATTGTGGCATACTGGATGAATGCCACAGCAGGGGCACTGGGCCGGCGTTATTCAATCCCTCTGTCTGTGGGCTTTGGCTGGGTGCCATGCCACATTACCGCCCACGGAGGGAGAAACTTCAAAGAAGGATTGCGGGCTTTTTCCCTGAGTGGAGCCACTGAATCTTATGCCTGTTAAAATAAAACTCCAGTTACAGGGCCATGTCCTAATTGGCTCCAAAAGCCATCAGTTGTTTATCTTAAAACCTAGCCTGCTGATTATTTTTACTGCATGCACTCTGTGTGAATCCCCCTCCAGGGCTCACATAAAATATGCCATTCGGTGGATCATTTTGTCCAGCGTTCATAAGAAGTCTACAGGACTATGACAGCTGTGGAAAGACTGATACCTTTGTAATGCGGTGTCTTGTTGTAGAGCTGTTCTCCACGCAAGAACAAATCATACAGACATAAACAGACGTCTGGACACACAAGACATTTCATGGTTTAATCTTTTCTGCTGCACTTTTTACATTTAATGAAATGCATATCCTCTCAAAAGGGCAGGTTTTTTTGTTCCCTCTGGTCTTCAAAACAAACGCAGAATGATATTAAAGAAGGCAAACATGAACTTCACCTTTTCTGCAAACAAAAGATTTATTGAAATGTTACATTAAAACCACAGCTACAGCGCTCGTATAGCAAAATGTTTGTTTAATTCAGCATACAGAAAATAAAGAGAGGGTAAAGTTCTAGCCCCAGGTGCTGTTTGAAACAAAATTACTTGATTGTGAAAAGTTTTATGATAGTTGCTCTGTGACATCTTACATAAGTCCAAAAGATGGATTTTTACTGCTTATAGCACTGCAACACTGGCGAGAATGACCCAGCTTTTCATCGTCTTTACTTTCATTTGTTCAGGGGATTCTTTCTCTTTTAATTCATTATTTATTGATTTTCTTTTTTTGTTGTTGCCCACAATATGGAATAAAGACAAAAAAAAGAACAGTTGCACTGCGTGTGGTTCTTCCCTTTCCACTAACACGGCAAACATCAATAGAAAAATCCTACAGCTAGCAAGCAGGTGGCTGTAAGCTGGTGTGTGGTGTGTCGAAGTGTCCATGAGCAGGAGGATGGAGCTCAAATTGCTCCCTAAGAGGAAGCTACCGCCTTGCATAGTTGCTGTGCATTTTAAAGTGTTTTTCCACAGCAACTTTAAAGATGTTTGCTATTTACTCATATGTGGTTACAGATGAAAGTAAGTTTCAGAAACCTATAAGGGGATAAATTTTTTAAACTAGCCTATAAAAACTCTACCTTTTGGTGGTTGTCTGTGGTCATTACAGGTTGTTGCAGGCAGGTGAGCGATGCCTAATCAGAAGCAGGTAGAGAAAACCAAACTTGATCCACAGGTACAGATGGGTGATACCTTACATTTCCTTTCCAATCCAATACCAGGCAAACCCAGTCTGGTGTCCCTGATATCAAAAGTGATACACGCGCTTGTGTTGTACAAAAATGAAATTCATTCAGGAAAAAGTACATGTTTCATATTCCAGGCATCTTGTGGCAGTTTTTGGTGTCACGGTCCTGGGTCGGATTGACCCAGCATTTTGAGTTTTTTATGTCTTGGTTTATTTTTGAATGATGGATTGTTCTTTATGTTTCTCTGGTGCTTTGTTGGGTTTTATGACAAATCTGTGTTTCAGTTATTTTGGTGTGTTTTTGCATTATGGATTGTTTTTTTTATTCTCTTGTAGGGCTTGTGGTGATGATGATGATGATTATTAGTTTCATGTTTCTGTTTATCCATGTTTAAGGATTTGTTGTTTCATGTATTGTTTGAGTTGCATGTGTTATATTCTGTCTGCCTCTCTGTCTGCCTCTTTGTTTAGTGGTTTCTTATTTCCTGTTTTATTGTGAAGGTCTATGACTCATGTGAGTGTGTTCAGTTCTACTGCTCCCCTGTCTCGTTAGTCCAATTTCTCCCAGCTGTGTCTCCCTCCTGTTTCCCTGATTACCACCCTGTGTATATTAGCCCTGTGTTTCCCTGTGCTCAGTGTCGTGTCGTACCCTCAGAATTATGCCTGTGTGTTGCAGGTCTCTGTTGCCAGTAGTCTTTGTTCAGTTCATGTTTTGTATTCTCCAGCAATGAAGCTGAGGTTTTGAGCTACAATTCCATGTTTGAGTCCTGCACTTGGATCCACATCTCCACCTGCCCGCACACAGAGCCCTGACATTTGGAGAATCAACAAAACAAATACCCAGGACAAGCTTTACCGGAGTGCATGCTAAGTCCTTTTTTTTTTTTTCTTTTTTTTTTTTAAGCTTTATCCATGCATGCAGCATCTCAAAACGTCATATCCACATTAAGAAGAGCAGAGGAAGTGACTGGTTTGGTGTTTTATACAGTGCTATGTTAAAGGTTTTTTTTTTTTTTAAAATCAAGCATCTAGTTCACTAGATTCTTGATAGTGCACGGCCTATGCACTCCATGTTGGAAGTTATTTCCTGCACGTAGATGTGAAGAACGTGAATTAGTTATTTTATAAATACTCTTTCCAAATCTTTTCAAATCAAGCATGTCTCAGTTCGATCCGGTTTGTGCAGAAGGAAGTAGTTTAATATGGGTAAAATGTTCAACAGCGCTAATCGTTTACTGTTACTTACAAGATGGTCTTGGTAACCAATAGGTCACTCCACCCTGTGTGTACGGCTCGGGAGTCATTAAATTACATTATATCAGTGTCTCTGACGGTTACCTCAGCGCTGCTGCCCTTCAGATCAATTCCCTCTATTACCGAGTCTCCTTCAATCTCACCATTCTTCCCTCTTTCACCGCTCCATATTTAACAAGATTGAACAAATGGCACCCTCCATTAACCAGGCATGTCTAAGTCATTTAGCGTTGAAGATCTAGGAGAGAGGTGTACCATTTTTTTTTTTTTAAACCTACCTCCTTTTACCCCTCTGTCTCTTTCACTGTCACTTCTTTTCTCTCCTGCACAGCTTCGGCCAGCAGATGAGGCTTGTGTCTCAGCTCTCTGTCGAACCAGCTGTCTTTAAGCCACGGATTAAAGGAATCACTTACCAGCCGCATTTTAATCCCTGCTGTCACACTCTTGCTCTCTCTTTCACACACACACTTTGTTGCTTCACGTGGGTCCATTAAATTGAATTATATTTGAATTCTATCTCAAAGTTAGATATATGCAATTAAACACTGACATTCATCTGTGAACAGATACATGGTGTTAAAGTAAGCCCATCCATCAGAACATTCTTACAACATGTCAGCCATGTGTTCCATTACAAGCACATTAGATGGAAGTACTTGTCTAATGAAGTGATTGAGTGCTTCAGCAAGCTGGGGTGTGTGCCATCTGCTTGCTACATAGTTGCTTCAAATCCAACAGATGAATTTTAGTGCATTTGTCTTTCCCACTTCGGTCAGTTGCAGTGAGTGTAGTGCCGAAACAGTGTTTTTATTTTAAGAAAAATGCCAAATATTTTATGGTTTTATTTTCTTAAATTTGAGGATTTAAAGCTTTGTGTGTGTGTGTATAAGGAAGTGCAAGACTTTTAAAAAGTACAACAAAGCACAAATAACTCAATGAACTGCAGTCCTAAAGCAACATGGGTGAAAACGGTAATGTTGTATTACATATTGTGACAATGTGTACATGAAGGCAGCATATCACATCATCACAGTTCTTCCCTATTGCACTTTGAATAAATATTTTCTTGCTGAGACAGTAGCTAAACATCACACACCTACTCGCTGCAAGGCTGCTGCCAGTGCTGGCTACCACAGTGTTTCTGGTGCCCTCGTTTGTTTTTCGTTTCTTCCTATATTTGTTTTAACTCTGTGCTCTTTTTTTTTTTTAACTCCTTCAGTATGAGCTTTTGAATATGCCATCTTGCAATGTTCTTGATTTTCTGTGATGTCCCAAGGATAGTACCTTTCTAAACCCAGCATTTGGTGTGGAGGAATATAAGGTGGAAAGAAAAAGAAGGCAAGATAGCTCTGTAAAGCCATCTCTGCTGGAGGAAATCTGGAGGTCTTTACAGCTTCCTGTTCATCTGCCACATTAAGAGTAGCCAGCTCTGCTGCACCACGGGGCCGTCTATCCTTGCTTGCCCCTTATATTCTACCGATTGTACTTTATGTCTGGCAAATTTTGCAGGTGACCCATCCCAGTGGGGATCACAGATGTGAGGCCTGTTTGGCTATGATGTGCTTTAGAAGAAAAACTCTTAACTCGAAACACTTGAGTTGAGAATTCAGTTCTGAGAAGGCCTCTCACCTCATTGTTCTCTGTAAATCACCAGAACAGCTGTGAATGTGGCATACTTCCATTGATTCCTGTATGCTAGGATTTGTGGACATGCCACCATGTAGTTAGTTTAATTCGTGATTTCTTATAGTATGCATTTGCTATGGACAAACTACAGCATGTATTGTTGTTCACAAGAAAGAGAGGGTAACCATCCAGTCGCTGCTCTTAACTGAAAATATGCTTGTGGGCAGAACCAAGAAATCAACAAGAAAGTGCTTGGCTGACCCTTTCCACCCAGGAAGCCATCTGTTTCTCAAACCCCCTCAGAAGAATGATACTGTTCTTTCTCAGCCAACAATATCTATTTTTTTCTTCTACTTATCACAGAGGCATCAGCTTAAGCACAGAAGCCCAGACCACTCTCTCCCAGCCACCTCTTCAGGCTCATCTGGCAGAGCACTGAGGTGTTCCCAAGCCAGCTGAGAGAGATAATCTATCCTATCCTGGGGCTTCTTCTCATAGTATGTGGCCCAAACACCTAATCTAGGATATGCCCTGGAGGCATTTTTGACATATGCTCGGACCATCTTAACTGGCTCCTTTCTATGTTGTATACCGAGACTGTAACCTGATGTTCTATGATTTAAACATCCATCAACTCAGCAGTCTAAGCAGTGCAGACCTCCCACTTCCTATCTACTTCCTCTAGCTCTTTTGCAGGGAACATCATTCCCAAGCCAGCCAAGAAATGTAATTTCTCCATCATGCCTGATTGAAAGAGTCAAATTAAAACCAGCTTTGCAAGCATGCTGAAAGTTGTGACATTATATCATTTCTGTACGCTTATAATTGGAGGCTGAAATGAGAACTGGAGATGTGACAACAGTGATCGGTGACAAAATTAACAGTTTACACTGATTACATTGGTTTTTGTTGCATGCACATATTTATTTTAGTCTGAATGAGAATTTCATCTCAGCAGATAAGCTTAATGTTGTGTTTGCATGTGTTAATGCATTCAATCAGGAAAAGTCAGCAATGTGTCGTGCATTTGTCTTCTATTCACATTGACTGAGATCCATCATTTGTTCAGTGCATTAGCTGGTGTGAATTACATTGTTCTGTTCTTCGAATTAAAAAACAATCTTTCAGCAAGGCACCAGTTCAGCTTAGTAGATGCCATTTTCAAGACGCTACGAAATGTTTGATGGTATACATTTAAATAAATAAAAAGGACATTGAGCTGAGGGCATGCATCGGAGGGAGTGAGGGCCATGTAATAGTATACAGTGATGAATTTTTGGATTTGAGTCCATTTTGGAAACGTCAGGTTAGTGCAGAAGTCAACAGTATATTACAACACTGGTCCATATGCTTTCATTTTAATGCGTAAATGTTGGATAGACCTTTAAAACATGTTAGCAACCATGTTAAGCAAAGTCTTTTCAGTGGGGCAGTAGTTGGTCTGAACGTAATGTGGCTAGCACAGCACACACAGATAATTGCCTCCCACCTCTGTTTTCCATTTAACTCACTGGAAGGAAGCGACAGTGTTGTACTGGCTGCTGTACTGTTAGTGATTATCTGCTCTCTGGTGACCACTTTTAAAGGGACATAAAAGCTCCTATGTATCATCTCTGATGGCTGCATTTTATTAGATAATGACTGCAATATATCAAATTCGGACCGTGAGAGCACCACAACCATAAGCACTGTGTATGTGCCCTCTGTAGAGAAGGCTGATTGTAAACAAAGTCACCCCAGTCTACTCTTCTGTTAATGTGGGTAAGCACACTTGAAGAAAATACCCTACTATGGAAATCATATGGTTTTTATGTAAATTCATAGTATAGTAGGAGGCAATGTTTTATTTGTTTTCCTTATGCACTGTTACTACATATACCACTCATCCTGTGACAGCTGGGATAGGTTCTAGTCCACCTGCAACCCTGAATTGGATAAGCCGACGGAAATTGATGGATGGATCTCTATGTATGAAAGTGCTCATGCATTTACATAAGAAGTGAAAACAATAGCCTGAAGCATGTGCCAGCTCAGTCAATTGAGCAAAACTATGCATGTCATCTGAAATTTTTAATTAAGTGCAAAATTATTCCCAAGTAACTTCAGTAAAAGCTGCAGATGTTGGTATTATGGAGTTAGTAACAAACTAAACACAAAATTTGGGAGGAAGAGGAAAAAATGGACTAACCATCCCTACAATATGAGTTTTGTTTTTGAAAATTTTTGCGTTAAAGATGAGGATCTATCGCTCGCGTTTGGCACAGAAAGATAATAAAGAAAAAGATCTAAACTTTTTACGAGTTCAATGCAAAGAGTGAATGCAGACACTTGGCAGGCAGCAACAAAAGCAAATATTAACCTAAAACTTACAGGTAATAATGCATACTTACACATGAGAGAGAACTACAACCATGTTAACCACTGCAGCACTGTGCTCTCCAGACTTACTGCATTAAAACCCCAAATCACAATAGAAATACTAGTTCATGGGATACAAATCACCTAAAGATGGTCAGTTATTAGATGTGTGTCCAGCTGTAGTACTTGTAAAAAAAGTTTGAATATCATTTTGTATTGCATGGATGTGACGGGTATCTTTAGTAAGAACGAGTGTTTTTGAACCTAAAAAAGGGCAAAATGTTTACAGTCAAGTTGAATATGTTTTGGTCTTTAAGTCTGATGATTATCATCCTATTAATCAACTCCGTATTTAAGGGATTATGTTAGAATCACACCAGATTTGTTTCTAAATGAATCCCTCAGTCCATAACCCCCCTCCATTGTGTTTGGACTTTTTCAGTGCCAGAAATGCTTTCCCCTCAATCTGTTGCCCACAGGCTGTGTTACTTCTTTTATTCCATTTCCCCCGCATTTCACACCAAATGGATTTTTAATGTTACTTTATCTACAACACAAAACCTTTCACACACTGCATTCCTCACCAGGTTCCTCACCATGAAACCTTTTACTCGTGGGAAACGTTTAGAAAAAAATCAAAAGGATTTTCTGAGAGGTAGCTTCAGTAAGTTCTGTTAAAGTTTTGGATGTCAGGTTAAAGAGATTTTGAACTTGACTGTTGTTATTATTTATTTGCTGCACTACAATGGTGGACTACTAAACAAGATTAGTGAGGTATGTGCAGCCTAAAAACCAGAGTTTTGAATGACCTGTTTTCTGTTTTTCTTTAACCTGGCGAGATCACAATGCATGGAGTTTGCATGTTCTCGCTCTTGCGGGGGTTGTCTCCTGGTACTCCAACTTCCTCCCACAGTCCAAAGACATGCAATTAGTAGGGTTAGATTAATTTGTGATTCAAAATTGCCCATAGGTGTCAATGTGAGTGCGGATGGTTGTTTGTCTCGCTGTATTAGCTCTGCATCTATCCAGGGTATACCCTGCCGCTGGCAGCTGGAATAGGCTCCAGCACCCCCGTGACCCTAAAAAGGATAAGTGGAAGAAGATTTTTTGGACATGTTCCAAGTGCAAAATAGATTTTCAGTTGAGGGCATGTGTTTTACATCTGACACTTGCTGAGATTGTTGTTAGTGATGTTTCTAATATAAACTGGAATGGCACAGTAGTGAAAACTGGATGTTGCATTGTCACGAAGATTTACTTGTTTTAAATATGTGATGCAGACCTGTGAAAAACTAATAATACCCTCGACTGCCTCCAAAGGAGTTAAGAGGTTAACTATCAGGCGCTGCCCGTCAAATGCACTTGATTACTTGATCATCTGCAAGTGTGACCATTTTTATAAAAGAAGAAATTTTGGCAGATTGGCGTTTTGGAGCTTTTAGGTAAATGAAACTGAAAAGAGCACAAGGTTCATGACAGTACAGTTAGAAAAAGACTAAACAAGGGTGACTTGTTTGAAAGGGTTGCCAGGAGAAAAAGCCTCTTCTCTCTAAAAAAAAAAGAACATGGCAGCACGATTTAGGCTTGCACAGCTGCGTCTGTAAAAACCCACAAGAGTTTTGGAACAATGTCCTTTTGATATATAAGACCAAAGTGGAGGTTTGGCTGTAAGTCACTGTTGCTTGGCAAAAACAAAAGACAGCATATCAGCACTAACCGTCATGCACGGTGGTGGGGAGGTGGTGAATTTGGCTTGCTTTGCAGCCACAGCACCTGGGCACCTTGAGTCTACCATGAACTCTCTGTATATCAAAGTATTCCGATCAAATGAAGCTGAAGTTTGACCAAAACTGAGTCATCCAGAAACAAATCTGCAACAGAATGGGTAATAACAAAAAAATTAAACGTGGTCTAATGACCCAGTCAAAGTCCAGACAGTCAAACTGTAGCAGGATCATGAAATAGCTGTGCATAAATGGCCACAAACCTCAGTGAACTGAAGTCATGTTGTAAAAAAAAAGAGTCATAGAGATAAGGATTACTTTATGTTATTGCTACTAAAACTGTTTCAACAGCCTACTGAATTACTGGGTGTTTTCCACAGGGCTGCATAGAGTCCTGTGGAAACTCTCTTTCACAAATGTATATAAAATGCTAATATATAGGATTTTGTTTGGGCTCAAGCTGCCAAATCTGTTGTGTAAATTAGAAAAACTATTAGGCTTTTGGAGTATTACAGACAACATAGTGTTATGGAAATAATAATAAAGTAATCTGGGCAAAAAAAATCATGTCCTTCATTATGGGACAGTGTCACACTTCAGTACAATCCCACTCTGTCCACTTCTTAAGTAAAACCTTTAAAGGCATCAGATTTAAAGTTTAAGAGCTGTTAATCTGTGCTGATAAAAACAGCAGCACTGAAAGCTAAAATGAATATAATCACTTATGTATTTATATACTTGAATAAATGTATATTCACTTAACGATTTTCTGCCAGCATTCCTTTCTCCTTACTTACATGTAGCACCAGTTCTGCTTTTTATCGTAATGATTTTTTATGTTCTTTAAATTTCTTCACCCGTTGACGACTGAAAAACGACAAACAACAAATGACGCACAAAGTGCTTCCTTTGTGTGAACACACACAGCCTGAAGCAGGAAGCCTGGTTTAACACAGTTAACAACCACCAGCTAACACCTAAAAAAAACAAACACAAAAAACCCAACAACACAAAACGTCTGGCTATTTTGAACCTCCCTATTAGTGGGTGCACATCTTAGGAAAGACGGATAGATGAATAGCACCCCACCCCACTTTCAACGGCTGCAAAAATGTTCTTTCAAAAGTGCTATTTGATTTTAATCTAAGTCAACAGCTCGACACCTTCCTAAAATGGGCCAGCAAGACATCATGGGACTCACCATTTCTGAACAAATAAGTGATGTAAAGGTGCAGAAAGATAGATTACATTCTCACTCAAGTTTTGTTGGCTGTTCCAAGTTTATGTGAAGTTTAATATGTCTCCAAGGCAGCTTCCACATCACCATTTCAGATGCTAGAAACTGACAGTTTTCTGTGTATTTCTGTCAATTCATGGTGCCCTTCAACATTTAAACCTTATATATAATATAACCATCTTTTCTAAAAAGAAATGGAAAATATTCGGCAGGGTCCTTGTGAAGGTTTCCACGTAATGCGTTGCTGCAAGTACTGTCAAGACACGAAGTTCTTTAGAAATATATCTTTCAGTATTAAAAGCTGTATTAAACACAGATTAAACCGATTTTAAATATTAAATTTAATTATGTCCTCTTCTCTCAGTTTTTTTTAAACTACCCTAATTTCGTGTTATCCACAGTGAAGAAGAGATAATAATGTTGAGGACAGAATAAAGACAGTCTGTGATCATTGCAGCAACTAGATTAGAAAATAGAAGAATAAAAAAAATAGACTGCTAATGCTGATAAAACTGGGATCTTATATCTATTATTATATCCTGTCAGTTCACATCAGCTAAACCGGAGCCATTTCTCTTATGCACATAAAATTGCCTTGCCAATATACCCACTGTGTCTTGACCAAGGCTGAGTGCTTCTCCATCTTGCTCGCAGTCTTTCTTGAGCTTGCGTATATATCTCAAGACAATGAATGGAAGGTCGGCTTCAATCTCCTGTTGATCTCTTTCACCTTCACACCTTTTGTGTTCCATTTTGCCTCCCATTCAGTTTCAGTCTTTGTCCTGTGGAGAGGCCAGCACCAGGACTGGCTGGAAACTGAAATGGAAATTGATTAAAGCAGTGGGAAATGTTGCAATAATTGATTTTTTTTTAAAGGCAAAACACAGAGCAGCAAACATATGCCCACGATATCATCACTTTAAAAAGACGTGATCAAGGTGTCAAGCCATTGTCCATTTACACATCCAGCAGACAAAGGCCTGCATTGGCATTCAAGCGCTGCTGTTTTTCAGGCTACGAGGTGAATGTAAATCAAATATTCACTATTTCCGTTTCCATATGGGTGCAGTGGGTTTATCGCCTTTTTTTAAGCCAACTCTCATTACACATAGCAGTTTGATTTAGTGCTGGTGTCAATTTCATTCGTAAAAAAAGGAACTCAAAAAAGAAAATCAAATGAACACAAGAACATCAGTAATATTAAGCAGAAGTCTGGGCACTACAGGCCCTCAAACCAATTTTAATTATTCTTTTTGCATAGGGTCTTCTAGGATATACATACTGTTTCATTATGAGAAAAATTATGTTACTCTTAATAAGTCTGCGATCCTTATCCTTTTGGACATCATATGTACTCAAACTGCTGGAACATCTTGGATTAAGGATGACGTGCTAGTCAACATATGCTGCTAATGAGTGCACATGCAGGGCTTCACAGTTTCAGTTTCTCACTCAATATGCTCCTCACACCCTCAATAAGAACATAAGAAATATTCAGAAGGTTTTTGGGGGGGTTTTTACACATATTTACATATTTAATAAATGCCTTATATCATTCCCAGTATTTTTGTAACTTCACCAAATAACAGGAGATTGACCCTTTTCTCTTTTTCACTCATCTCCATAATTTTCCAAGTAACTGCTTTGATCTTTTGCTCATGCCGAGGCTGCTGGCTCGTGGCTGGCCCTGAGCTCTGGATAGCATTAGCTTTAGCATATTTTCCTTTCTTAGCTTCTTTAAACTGTCTGTGTCCAGCTGGGTGTGTGATTTACTTTTGTGAACTTTGTGTCTTCACTCACAGCGTACTATATGTTAGCATGTAGCTAACATATGTGTGTGCCTCTGACTATTTGTCTGCACCACTGTCTACATGTTGGTTCATAATTAGACCACCCGGTCATCGATCATGGCCAAGTATGCTGGAAATCAGCCAATTCGGGTCCCTGCCCAGTCGGTGCATTTGTATTCAATTTCATACAGGGTTAACATTACCTCAGTATTCTGTTTAATTAACGTTTTTCACAACCTTTCACCTTTTTGGAAATAGAGCTGTATGCTAAGGATTACTTAGAAGGTGACAACAGGAAAAATGACATCTGCTGCTGTTACAGCAGGAACTAATGATGGTCATTATGGAATGAAAGATTTCCAAGACATAAGTTCAAAGGATATTTGTATTTTAATAAATAAAAGCCAAGCTTGTATCAGCTCCATATATTTAAACATTTAAGCTGTTGACCTTTAGTTTTTTTTTTTTCCCTCATGTGGCTTTGAAGTAAAACGACCTTCATTCAGAGCAGCAAAATACCAGGAAAATCTCCATTAGAGTTAAAGCAGCACATTTCAATACATTCAAATAACCTGAGCAAGGACCAAGAAACAAAATCAACGTACAGTGATGACAATATGACAACTACAGGAAATAGCATCACCATATATGGTGCATTGTGTGCACAAATAGCTAGCTCATCTTGCCATTAATCACAGTCAAACCATTTGCAAGCTTAGTGGTGAGTGTAACATTATACTTTAAGTAGTGTTAAAAAAAATACACAACACGTAGTTGGCCCCCTAGATAAAAATAGTACTGTGGTCTCCAGTGAGGTAACTAGTGGTGACTAATGTGGGTGAATCTGTAGCTGCTGCCTGTGAAAAACACAAGGCAGACATTACCATCATTTTTAGTGGTCATGTTATTGTCCTGTATATTTTTGCACGAACATTTTCTTTGCAGCTACATTCCTCAGTCTCTTGTTCTGTTATTGTGCTTGTATGTGTTTATTTGTGTGTATCTAAACCCTTTACATACAAACAGGTTCAAAAGTCAAGTCAATGTTATTTAGCGAGACAACTGTACCGTTTTTTTTTTGTTTTTGTTTTTTTTAATTATAGGAAAATCTTACTATTCAGAAACCACAAAAAGAACATGCAAATTCCACACAAAGAGCCCTGCCTGATGGTGGAATTGAACTCGGGACCTTCTTGCAATGAGGCAAGCAACCGTGCCACCATGCTGCCCTTCTATTCATCAATCACCAGAAATTACTTTCTGCTTCGCAGTGTTTTGAAGGGTTGTATAAATTCTAATAAGCCTAGAAGGTTTAGCCATATCCGTTATATAATATTAAACATATTAATGATAGACATGAACAAAATACAAAAAAGAAAAAACATAAAAGTAAGAAGCCACAGAATATAAGAATTTGCTCAGTATTCAAATAAAGGTCAAATCAAACCTGGAATACAAAACTTCAGACAGAGGAGCAACAGAAAAACCTGAAACAAGAGCCAAACTCAAACATATTAACTAAAGAATCTAAATTCAAAAGCATGACCAACCCCAGGGAACGTAACACAAAATACTTAGTTTTTGAGGCATAGTTAAAAAAAAACAGTTGTTCTAGTATTGTGGTTTTTAACTATACAAAAAGATATGACGGAGCCACAAAATCAGTCGACATTAGAACTCACATGTATAAACAGCTGGAGTTACAAACGGATGTCTGAGACTACTCTGGAAAAGTCTCTTTAAATTTAAACATTTCTGTAGTCATATAAATGTTAAAATGAGATGTGAATACACACAACTGTGTGTTTTCTGTGGGAAGAGAAACTTCCAGGCCATTCAGCCAAATATTGTACATATACTTTTTTTGATGTGCTCTTGGTGCTGGACTCCAAACTGCACACAAATATCAATCTGTAAGTTTTAAGTTTTAAGGGTGTACTTAAAAACCATAGAAGAAGACCTTAACTACCTTGGCTGACATTCATCCGCAGATTGTTATCCTCTCGCCTACTGATCAAATTGGATCCCTTGGATGTGTCCAGTACAGTATAAAAAAAATGGCCACTGCAGGCAAGAGGAGGGACTGTGAAAGCTTGTAAAAGTAAATTCCATCCATTGCAAATCATTTGTGGTCGAGTGCACAAACCCATGGGGGTGACACTGAAGTGTTAAAAGAAAGATGGGTATCGGTATTTCAACATGTTACAGTTCGACACAAATGGCCATGAACAGACACTGACACAGATGGGCTCATGAGCCCCTTGATGAGAAACGTAAGCTCGGTTTAAGGTCAGGATTTGAAGTTCAAAATCTAATGGGGCAAAGTCCACAAGACATTTAGAGCAAGACCAGCTGGTGTTGAGAAGGACTGTGCTGGCAGCAGAAGCTCTCTCCTCTGTGTCAGATTTCACTGAGGCATGGGCATGAGAGCGAATCAAACACGTCATTGCTCTACAGTGGAGACCATTTAGATCATAAATAATGTTTCAACTAGTCACGTCATCACAAAGAGATAATAAAAACACCAGAATTGGTCAAATCGTCCGTTTTCCCTTTAAAATCTATTTGAGAGGCTTTCAAGAAAAATAAGTAATTAAGCGAAAGAGAGAGGCTAGTGAAAATTAGTATATGATTTTATTTAAATAAAGCAACATTTCTATCCCTCCATCCACCTATCTATTTTCTGCTAATTAACCTGGTCCAGTGGGTGGGAGGGTGGAGGCTGCTCCAAGGCCAGCTGAGAGATATAATCTCTGCAACGTGTCCTGGGTCTGCCCCAGGGCCTCCTCTCAGTAGGACATGTCTGAAACACCTCACACCCAGCAGGCATCCTAATCAGATGCCTGGACCACCCTAACTGGGTCCGTCAATGTAAAGGAATACAACTTGAGGCCATATGTGAGCGTAGGAATGCAGATCATGTGGTAAATTGACAGCTTCACTCTTGCCCTCACCACAGAAAAACGTTACAGCACACGCATAAGCACTGAAACCATAGCAATCTGTCTATCTAGAAATGCAGAAAACATCCTCTAGTGGGACACCCGGAATGGCTAACTGAAGGCCGGACGGTCCTGATCCCCAAGGACCCCAAGAAGGGACCGGTCCCCTCCAACTACTGACCAATAACCTGCCTCAGTACTACATGGAAGCTCCTGTCAGGCATCATATCGGCTAAGATGAACAGGCACATGGGTCAATACATGAGCGGGACACAGAAAGGAATTGGCAAGAATACCAGAGGCGCAAAACACCAGCTACTGGTAGACAGAACAATCAGCCGAGACTGCAAGACCAGACTGACCAACCTGTGCACTGCCTGGATTGATTACAAGAAGGCCTATGACTCAATGCCCCACAGCTGGATACTGGAATGCCTAGAATTGTACAAGATCAATGGGACCCTAAGAGCCTTCATCAGGAACTCAATGGGGATGTGGCGTACAACACTAGAGGCCAACTCCAAGCCCATAGCACAAGTCACCATCAAGTGCGGGATCTACCAAGGAGATGCTCTGTCCCCACTGCTGTTCTGCATAGGCCTGATCCCCCTCAGTGAGATCATTAACAAGACTGGCTACGGATACCGACTACGGATACCGACTACGGAACGGAGCAGTTGTCAGCCACCTCCTGTACATGGATGACATCAAGCTGTATGCCAAGAGTGAACGAGACATCGATTCACTGATCCACACTACCAGGCTATACAGCAATGACATTGGAATGTCGTTCAGACTGGAGAAGTGTAGTCGGATGGTAACAAAGAGAGGGAAGGTAGTCAGAACTGAGGGGATTGAACTACCAGAAGGCAACATTGCAGACATAGAGGACAGTTACAAGTACTTGGGGATCCCGCAGGCGAATGGGAACCATGAAGAGGCCGCTAGAAAAGCTGCAACCACCAAGTACCTGCAGAGGGTCAGGCAAGTCCTGAGGAGTCAGCTGAATGGTAAGAACAAGATCCGGGCCATCAACACGTACGCCCTGCCCGTGATCAGGTACCCTGCTGGGGTAATAGGCTGGCCAAAGGAGGAGATAGAAGCCACTGACATAAAGACAAGAAAGCTCCTTACCATGCATGGAGGGTTTCACCCCAAGTCCAGCACCCTGAGGCTGTACGCTAAGCGGAAGGAAGGGGGCCGGGGACTGGTGAGTGTCAGCACCACAGTCCAGGATGAGACAACGAACATCCAAGAATACATTGGGAAGATGGCCCCAACTGACCGAGTGCTCAGTGAATACCTCAGGCAGCAGAAACCCAAGAAAGAGGGGGGAAACGAGGAACCATCATGGAAGGACAGGCCCCTGCACGGTATGTACCACCGGCAGATAGAGGAGGTGGCTGATATCCAGAAATCCTACCAGTGGCTGGACAAAGCTGGACTGAAAGACAGCACAGAGGCACTAATCATGGCAGCACAAGAACAAGCTCTGAGCACAAGATCCATAGAGGCTGGGGTCTATCACACCAGGCAAGACCCCAGGTGCAGGCTGTGTAAAGATGCCCCAGAGACAATCCAGCACATAACAGCAGGGTGCAAGATGCTAGCAGGCAAGGCATACATGGAACGCCATAACCAAGTGGCCAGCATAGTGTACAGGAACATCTGTGCCGAGTATAACCTGGAAGTCCCGAGGTCAAAATGGGAGATGCCCCCAAGGGTGGTGGAGAATGACCGAGCTAAGATCCTGTGGGACTTCCAGATACAGACGGACAAAATGGTGGTGGCTAACCAACCGGACATAGTGGTGGTAGACAAACAGAAGAAGACGGTCGTAGTGATCGATGTAGCGGTTCCGAATGACAGCAATATCAGGAAGAAGGAACACGAGAAGCTGGAGAAATACCAAGGGCTCAGAGAAGAGCTCGAGAGGATGTGGAGGACGAAGGTAACGGTGGTCCCCGTGGTAGATATATATATGTGTGTGTGTGTGTATGTGTGTGTGTGTGTATATATATATATATATATGTGTGTGTGTATATATATATATATATATATATATATATATATATATATATATATATATATATATATATATAGGCAAATTTTATGACTTGACTACTTCATCATGTACACTGGGGTTCACACTGAAAGGGCTGTAGGACATTGTAGTCCATTTACCACCGCTGTCCACACTGCTTTGTGATGTAAACATTAATTGCGTCCTACAAGTAAGGATTGGGTTTGTTTTATATTTTTTTCAAATTTAACAAAAACTAAGAAATCTGCTGTATTTTTATAAGTTGCTGGTAGAAATGTTGCTTAGTCAGTGTACCTTTTGGAAGAAGGAATTTCACAGTAATGCTCTAGCTATAATTTTGTCTTGAATCTAGACTTTAATGATGGTTTTAATTTTTTATTATTTTACTTTATCATTTTATCATTTCATTTATTTCACAGATTTCTATAAATCACTTAATTCCATACTGCAGATGGATTGTTTTACGCGTTTCGGATCTAGCAGCAGGTTTATAGATGTGATTTATTTTGTTTGATACAGACATTAACAGCTGTGTTTCCTTCCCAGAAGGCACGTACTGAGGTTTTACAATTGTAAGAGAGGAATGCAGTTTCTTAACTCTTTTATTTATGCCACTTGCTGACATGCAGGCTAATTTATACATGAATAAAGTCCAATAGTGTACTATAGTACAGTAATAGTAGTATAGTCACCATTGTCAGGACAGGATGTGGACCCAAATGCAGGGCTCAGGAGACAAAACATAAACATGTAAACTAAAGGGCAGTTTTCTTTCAGTTCTTGCCAACAAAAAATACAAAACAAAGACGTCAGCAGAGCCTGGGCAAATAATGTAGAGGACATGAGGAGACTGAGACATTGGCTGTATCCCAATTCAGGGTCTGCAGCCTTAAAGGCCGCATCTTAAGGCCGATTACGTCACAGCGACGCGACGAAGGCTGTCCCAATTCGAAGGCTGCTCGAAATGCAGCCCTCAAATGCGTCCTTCATTTCCCTGAATTTTAAGGACGTGGCGGTGTAGACTTCGTGGCCCAACATATCCCAGAATGCATAGCGCGGTGGTGGGTGTGGATAATTTTGCCGGGAAAAAAACGGCGGATGAGGGGCGCCCGAAGAGTAAACTTTAAGTAAGTACTGAATATTATGTCACTTTTTTATGTGCAAATGTTTAATAACGAAGAACATTAAAACATTACTGTTGGCCACATGTCGGCAAAGTTATGTGACATTAGTGACGTTTGTACTAACTTGGTTTTAAAGCCTTTACTTTAAAATATACGGCGTTCAATAGCTGAGTTTAATCTTACAGAGAATGATCAAAGCTCATGTAGAAACAAACAAATGAACAAAAGATTTTCTCCTTCATTTCTGTCAAACAAAGCTGTATGAAACGTTTCCAGCTGTTCCAGGATCATGGTTGCTAGGCAACCTGGGCAGCGCAACGGAGGCTAGACCGTCCCATTTCACAAGCCTCGCACTTCCGGCCTTAGCGGTCTTTAAGTACGCGGCCCTTGAGGATCGTTGAGGCTGCGTACTTTAAGGCTGCAGACCCTGAATTGGGATACAGCCATTTTATACAAACACAAGATAACGAGAGGATGGGTAACAGGAGGAAACACAGCTGGGGATAATTATTGAGAACGAGGCAGGGGAAGAAGAACTAAAGTTGAAAGACTAACAAAATAAAACAGGAAGTAAAAGAACACAGGAACAGAAACGCACTCTTGACACAGAGAAGACAGGAGGGCAGGATTAATAAAACACAAGGACCCAAAAATACAGTCTACAAAAAAGGTACAAACTCAAACACACAATCAAAAAACATCATTAGAAGAACATACGGAAATCATAAGAACACTCTTAACTAAGAGGTTTCTTCCTGTTAAAAAGAAGTTTTTCTTCCCCACTGTCACCAAGTGTGTGCTCATAGGGAGTCGACTCATTTTTAGGGTTTTTTCTAATATTGGAAGGTCTTTCCTAGAAGTCTTACGAAATCAAGCGCTTTGAGGCGACTGACTGGCAATTGGTGCTATTTAAACAAAACTGAATTAAATTGAAATTCATTGAATTTTCTAATGCTAGCCAGAGCTCAGCTTCCCATCTTTGTTTGAAATGTGGACTAATGTGGTATTGTGAGCATCTCTAAATGTCCCTGTTCTGTAGCCATAGAAAACTAACCACCTGTTAAACTCACAAAATGACTGTGCATTGTTTACAACATAGAACAATACACAGTATTATAATATGCGAACAACTTCCAGTTAGCTCTGATTTTCTGCTTTTACTAGCATTTTTAACTTTTTTATAAATCTTTTTTATGCACAGATTGGAAATAATTATCACTACAGAGCTCCAAATATTTTTTAAATATTCATTCATTTGAATTTATTAATCAAAAATGATAAAAATGTTTACAGCTGCTCATTTAAATACCCTGTTTTGTTTCCACGGGCAGGTTGCCATGTGGTGCTTTGGTTCGTCAGTGTTCTAAAACATGCTTGACCTTGTTAGTAATTATTCCTTCGTCCTTGGCCTCTGTTGCGTCTAACGTGTGGGTTCAGGCAATGTGTCTTTTTCAGCTCCAGTCCTTTCAAAATAAAGCATGTGCATATTAAATTTCACATGGAAAGTGAAGAAATCTCCTTAAGGTAATAAATCATGCTAAATGACTCAGTTTGCCACTAATTGAAGTTGCTTAACTTTTGCTTAAAAATTAAATTCTTTCCAAAACAATTCTTCATTGAGCCAATTTTTTTTTTAACCTGAGAGTGATAATATGATCATTTATGGGAATATGAGCAACTTTCTACTTACAGTGAGTGAGGACCAGTGAACAAGCGTTTATATTTACACCACACAAAGAGTTCATCAACTTTGGCTTGTAAGAAGGTCGAGCCAGTGATCAACAGATGGAGCCCCTTTGGGTTTAAAATGATGTGGTCTGGCTCCTTAGCGCTGGTCTAGTTCCTCGTTCTGTGCCAAATATATCTGGCTCTCCAAGGAAGTCCTGTTTGTGAGAACTGAGAAAACAGATGAGCAAAATGCATCACAGGAAACGGATGATGTCAAGGTTCGAGTTAATTCTCACTTTTTGCTACCAGGCAATCTAGCAGCAATGTTTTTGTTTGCTATCAAATGTGTTTCTAAGGCTGTGCAACTATCCTTCTACCTCACCTGCAATATCTCTCTGCTTCTATTTATTATATCCTGCTTCTTTCACCTCCTCTGTTTGCACAAGGACTAAATATTTCATTTCTAAAGGAAATACTGTTTGCTCAAAGTGTCTGCCACTAGTTGTGGATTTTTTTGAGCTCCTTAGTCTAACACACATGCTGTCATTGCCTGGCAGTTATATCATCCAAATGTAATGCTTTAAGTAAATGATTTCAGTATAAACCTGAGAAATAAAACGGAAAGCTGCCTCAACTGCTTTGGAGAGTGATAGCATCACCGTTGCTATGGCATACACTGCCGGGGCGTCGTTGAAAGAAATGGTTTAGAGAAATGTGCTTGGCTTAAAGCTTTCGATTGTTGTGCCACAAAAGGGGCAGGATTTTCTTTATAGACTTTTAGTGTAATAAGAGATATGTTTGACGACTGCCTTTCATATGCAGAACTGTGGGTATTTGTTTGGTAATCCACATATTTTTTGTGCTCAGCTTTGAACTATCACCATTATCAAATTGGTATATGAAATTTTGAATTTCAACATTGATCCATCAATTTTCTTTTGCTTATCCAACTCAGGGTAAAGAGGTGCTGCAGCCCACCCCAGCTGTCACAGGGAGAGAGGCAGGCTCTGGACAGCACACCAGTGTGCCGCAGAGCTACCTCACTGCACTGTTTTTTTTGGTTGTTTTGGTTTGGTTTTGTACCTTGTATTAAAGTTTACAATTAACCATTTATGTGTAAATGCCTATAAATTTACATTTAAAAATGGATAATGTACTAGCAGAAAATTGCCAGCACATTTTGTTTTGTTTTTTTTAGGTATTTATTTTTTATTTTCTTGTTTGTTTGTCTGTTTGGTTGTTTTGTTTTTTTACACCTTCTGATCTTTATCTTGTAAATTAGGGGGCCGTGTCCTCGGTCTCCTAATCAGATTAACCTAGCGGTGCATCACTGTTTAAAAACACCATGACTTTTGTACAGTCAAAATGCTGACCTTGAAGAACTGACCTTAAACTAAAAAAAAGAAAAGAAACAGGAAAAAAGGTTAACCGTTGGCCTCGACCATCTTTTATGTACAGTCTATCTATGGTGGCGTGGTGGTCAGAAATCGTCTGAAGTCTGTTGACTCAGGGTTTTGTATTTATTAATATTATCCTATGTTCTTGTTTATTCTGGTTATGTATTCTGTTAAGATTTGCTAGTTGTTAGGTTTTGGCCCTGCGGTTCAGTCAGTCTCTGTGTTTCCTCCGTACGTTTCTCCCTGCTTATCATACCCGGTGTTTGCTTGCTCTCCATCTCCTTCAGGTTTGTTAGTTTGGTTCTTAGTTTTTCCAGTTTAGGCTCTTTCTTAGTTCTATTTTTGCCACCTTCGTTTTTTGTTTATATTTCTGTTATCATAAATAAAGATCACTCACATCTAAGTCAGTGCCTTCATCTTGGGTCCTTCATTCATAACTCCACACGGCTTGCCCCGCAAACTGTGACAGAAATGACCTAATACTGTATAAAATCACAAAAGGATTTACAAAAGAAGGACAATGTGGCAGTAGTAGGTAACATACTAGATGCTGAAAGGATTGAGAAGTGTGATGATTTGCTGGGAACTAAGGACTCTTTAGTGCTAAGATGGATTTCTGAACTACCTTAGTTTAGTAAAGCTATCTAAACGTAAGAAGACTGCAGTTTTCTACTAAAACTTTACAGTTAAGCATTTTCTTCAAGCGCTTCATAGAATCTTTTAGCGGAGAGGAAAATAAAAGTCTTCCTGTGTCCCCGAGGCATTAAAGAAAAATGTAAACTCTAAAGTGGCCCCCGCTACTTCACTGAACGTTGAGAGACAGTGAGGTTGTGGGGTTAAGCGTCTCCCGATGACTCATTTCTTGTCAATAAGCTGTTCATCAGGGGAAAACAGGGAGGTTTTGTCAGATGGAGCAGCTCAGAAGCAGAAGGATGAAGCAGCCTGAGCTTTATATAGAGGCTAAGGGGATGGATATTGACCTTTAGTGGAATCAAGAAGTGGATTCTTCCCATTTGACAGGACGTATTCTATGGTGTTGGAATGACTTTAATCTGTTACAGGAGGATGGGGGAATTTATCTGAGATAAATACAGAATGCCTCTGTCTTTTTGTCTCAGTGTCCACTTTCTATAGTTTTGTGTCTGTGGGGAAAATCCTTCTTATTTTCCTCAGAACATGCCACTCTATACGAAGCATTGCCCAAACAGGCAAAGAATAAAAGTGAAAATCGGGGGAAAAAAAGATATAGAAGTATAAAAATAGAGCAAAGCAATAGAGGGACACATGATACTGAACAAGAAATGACTTTTACATTTACATTGTGTTTCTTTTTTACTCCTGATAGGATTACCGTAACCAGGGTTCAGAACAGAGCAAACCAATTTTATTGCAAAGATAAGGAGGTGTGAAAGAGAACAAACATAAGCTCAGAGGATTTAATATTTACTTTAGTACTTAATGATAATTTGTCTCTAAGAGAGCCTGAGAAGCACAGAAATGTGTGAATGCCTAAATGATTCAATTACAGCGGCACAAAAGTGACATCGCTGTATAATATAAACAAGTGTGGATTCAGTAAAACTACAGTAGAGTGCTTTGGAGCCATGTCAAATACTGCAGAGTGGTGTTATACACCCCAGTGACTTACTTGCTGCTTTGCATTTTGTGGGATGTTTACATGGGTGAGAAGTGGCATTATGTGTAATGCAACAGTGATTAACAGTTTTAGACCTTCCACTATAAAGCAAACGAACATCTCCTCACAGCGCCCTGTGACAGCATGCGCAATATGTAGTATAGTTCCCATCTCACATTGTGCTATTTTAATACTTTTTGAAGCCAGCAAAGGTCAAACAATCCAGTATTTCACAATGACCAGAGAATTCGTTTTTTTATTTCTTACTCTGTGGTGATAATCATCTTGTGACCTTTCATTTTTATCTTGCAACCAGACTTTAATCTTGCAATCCAAGGTACTTTGAGTCCTAAATTTGAAAGGAAAAAAGGACTATAGCACTACATTGCTGACATGCACACATTTCTTTTTGTTTTCAGTCTTTTGCTGGGTGTAAGATACAAAACACTTAAATGGCCTTTATTGCAGTCTCTTGGAGGCTTTGACGTGAGTTAGAAGCGTGGCTTTAGCTCATGAACGTGTAAGTTTTTAATTAGTTTTAATAAAGTTTGTAACAATTTACACTGTAAAAAGTGACTACCAGATTTACAGTCAAGTCCATAGGTTTTTACATAATGATACATGTCTTTTCTTTTCTTTCAAAGTGTTGCACAAAGGTATTGGGAATTGCAGCTCCTCTTACACACGGCATCGCTGTTTTTTTCTCTTGTTATTCCATGAGAAATTAAGCTGATGTAAGATCTGTTGATTTCAAGTGCTGAAATGGCATTTGGTATCTTTTCATATGAATTCCCAACATGAGAATTGTGCAGATGCCAGTGAAGGAGGCTTTTAAGCTGAAAAACCAAACCTGTCAAAGAGACAGCCAAAATGTTAGGGGTGAACAAATCTTAAAAAGAAGGAATCACAGTGACCAGGCTCAGCAACACTAAAAGGCTTGAAAGGCCACAGAAAAACCATTCACAACATCTTAACAAGTCAACAAAAAAACTTCAGGAGGTGGGCTTACCAAAGTGCACAATAAAAGAGATGCTGTGAATGAGGTTTAACAACATGGTGCAAATGACAGGTTACACTCAAGAGCAAGATTAGATTAGACGTTGCCAAAAAACGTCTACAAGAGGCCAAATGTATCGGGACAAAGAAACGAGGTTTTCTTTGAGAAGCAGTCACCTGATTTCAACCCAGCAGAGCGTGCTTTTCAGTTACTAAATTCAAAGCTGGAGCCAAGAGACCCGCAAACAAGCAGCAGCTGAAGGTGACTGTGGTAAAAGAGTTGTCAGAGCATCTCAAGAAGGGAAACGGCTTTCGGTGATGCCATGGGTTCATGAGTTTGACTGCAAAGGATCATCCGAGCATTAAAAACAGAGTTAATTTTATTGACCTAAAATCTGTGTCATAGTTTTCATCAACAACCATTTTATTTCTGAAAAAAATACTAAGCTAACAAAAGATAATAAATAAATAAAAACTCCTGCACGAGGACAAAAACTGTGCTGAAATGTATTGACACTAAATAAAATATTTTGCAGCTACACGAGCCAATGCAAAGTAATTAAGTTGTTTAGAAAGGCAGGACAAGTTTGGAAGTGATCCAATATCAAGTAATATCCTTGTGCAGTAAGGTTAGAGGCACACATTAGCTCTGGCTGCGGGGAAAGAGTGCGACTTTCCTGTTTCTCATGAAAACGTGCCAAAACATCAACCTTAGGTTCAGTCTACTATAATCTTATGTAGTCAGCTAAAACAAAAAGAATTTAGACGTCTAAGTAATAATTAAAACTACATGAAATTTTAGCCAAACACTAAAATTAAAAAAAAAATGCTGTCAAAGTTAATACTGCTTGAAAACAGTCCTAATGTTTAACGTTGTTTGTCAGTCCAGTTATTTTTGAGCCTCTGGAAATGAAAAACCATGAATGAAAGTGGCTCTAAGTCCTAAACAGTGACAGACAATCCTAACAGTACTTTGGTGTTATTATTTTTGATTTACCTTTAACCGTGGCAGTCTACAGGCAAAATTATGAACCTAAGTGCATCACGTTGAGGCAGTGATTTTGGAATACTAAGATTACTTCACTGGTTAGATGTTGGTTTTCATTTTTGGGGATGCGAATATTTGTTAATTGTGGAAAAATATACAGTCTCAGCTTGGCTGCCTGCCTACCTATCCCACATTGATCATCACCCTTCAGTTCACCCCACTGAATGAACGCAGCTCTGTTGTTACTTGATTGAGTGAACTAAAATCTTGCTCTCCAACCCCCCGGGCACACCTGCCTCTCTCTCTGTCTCTGTGTTCTTGTTCCACTGTCTAACACTGTATTTCCCACTGATGCAGTTACAGCTGAAATAACAGCACAGCCCTCAGCTTTAACTTCTGTGAGTGGTGATTTTGTCAGACAACTTTGCAGTTATAAAATCCTTGAATGTTCACTGTTGATTACTACAGATAAAAATTGTATTTGTGACAGCCGGTCACATTCAAAAAAAAAAAGAAAGAAGAAGAAGCATCTCAAAATCACAGTTCCTCCACAGTTTGATAAATCAAGGCTGGTTTTATTTTTATCATGTGTGCCTTGTTTTCATGGAAGATTGGAAGAAGCATTATCCCAAAGTACAACAGCAATAATATTAAAAATGCAGTCAGCCACATCCCGGAGTGGGATAAATGAGAAACTCCATGCAGGATGGCCCTGACGTTACCTGTTAGGGCTTTTGCCATTTTCACAGCATGCCTCCTGCACGCTCACCGAAGTGTAATGTACTGTACTAAACCTACAGACTCGGGCCCCGCAGTCTGCTAGGAGAGCTGTGAAAAGCATGATTAAAAGTGCACCGTCGTAGTGAAACAGTGAACCGTTTGTTTATAGATGAGACATATAATTATGTTACATAATCACTATCATTATCAGTGAACACATTGGGGGGGCGGGGGGGTTTAACAGAAGTTAGTTTTTTCCCTTAATTTGCTGCTCTCACTAATCAGTTTGAACTCTGTGTATCATCGCTGGCTTCTTGATCTGGCACATAAATAACAAAACATAGTGTTTTCATTTTGTGTAAATGGGAAAATTGGGAAGGTCTACTGTGCAGGCGGAATTGGTAAATCGCATTATGAAAAGGATTGACGATGACACAAGGTGATGCACTTACCTATCTGTTTCTGTTCGCAAGCTTTTCTGTTTAATAGGTTGAGTCTGTGCTGTTGTGCATTTATTCTTTCATCTCTACTGTGTTGTTGCAGAAGTTCCTCCGTACTGCTTCATTTCTAGATTAAAACAACTCTGGGGGATCAAAGACTCTCATTAGGAGGCAGATACAAATCCCACAAAAATGGCTATATGTCAGGAAGCCACACATTCGAAACAAATTGCACAACGAGTCCAGAAGGATTTTCCAAGTTACTCAATGTGCACTGCCCTTTCCTGCAAGTAAATCACATTTTTTTTAAGTAACAGCCCTTGAGTGCTCTTAACATAAAGTAATCTAAACGCAGCGATTTCCACATATTGTGAATATCACCGTGAATGTATGCTTCCCCTGAGCACACGAAGTATTTCCTGCCATTTGTTTTCTTTAAACCGTGCAACATTACATTCACCTCTACCTCATCTGTCTCCCACACCCATGCTGCTTTGGTCCAACATCTAATCTTTATTTTGCTCATCTTGACCTGGGAGCGATAAGGACAAGCTGACAAGATCAGCTTCATGTTACTGTCTGTTAACTGCTCTCGCTAACTTGCTGCTGTGTTCTCATCAGTGTGCCCTTTTTTTCCCACTCTGTTGCTCTTCTATCCCATGCGCCTCTGTTTTGTAGGAAACTGATTTAAATCATGTTCACTGGCTGACCTCATGTCAAGATATGCAGGGGCGACGCTGAGTTAGAAGGGGAGACGGGGAGAGAGCATGAGGGAAGGAGGTGAACGTTAAATAGACTGAGGGCTAAGGTGCAACCAGAAGCATAGACTGTCCTGAAGCTCTTAGCATATTTGAGTACTATGGCACAGTCCTCCAACAATATAAAAGACACAAAAACATACTAACAGGCAGAAGGCGAGATCACTATACCATAGAAAAGTGACTCACTCAGTGTGTATAATCAAACCAACAAACCAGTAATGAATTAATACGTAACAGGGATTTAATTATATGAACATGTGTGCATGAGTCACCCCTCTTTTCTTTACATTTTGCACAAAACATGGGAAATAGATGCAGTAATTTATTGAAACCATAAAACTTAAATCCTTTTTGTGCCAATTCCTTACCATTGTTGCCTTTTAAAGGGCCTGTCTGCTCAGTTTTGTAAGCAGAAGCAGTTGTGTTCAGCTTCAGTTCACACTGTTGAATTAGAAACCTGATTTAAAGCAATGGAAAAAGCAATGAAAGGGTCACAGGAATTTATACAACTGATTTGGTAAAAGCATAATAAAAAATATTGCTGTAGCTCTTACTAACAGTTTGCATTCTGTATGACTTCACTGGCTTCCTGATCTGGCACACAAATAACAAAACATAGCATGTTCATGTAAATGGGAAAATTGGGAAGACCTACTGTGCAAGAGGAATTGGTAGATTGTATTATGAAAAAGACTGACGATGATACAAGAAAAAAAAGATATTTTTTGTGTTTGCTGGATGATGTGTTTAAAAGATTGAGTCTGTGTGCAGTTATGTATTTATTCTTTTATCTCTTCTGCGTTGTTGCAGAAGTTCCTCTGTACTGCTTCATTTCTAGATTAAAACAACTGGGAGATCAAAGGGTCTCATTAGGAAGCAGCTACAAATTCCACAAAAAGTGGCTATATGTCTCCATAATAAGCTCCTCCTTTGGCCATTTTTATCTAAAATCTGGTATATTATAACTGTAAAACCATATAACTGTAAATGTGCCTTTTTAATGCCAATTCGTTGCCACTGTTGGCTTTTAAAGTTCCCACTTTGTTCATTTTTATAAGCAAAAGCTATTGTGTTCAATTTGACTTCTCATTGTTGAATAGGAAACATGTTTTAATGGTGGAAAAAGCAGTCAAATGGTCACAGGAACTCATAAAACCAATCTGGCTAAAAACTTTAAAAGCTCTTTCTTTTTTGGATGCAACTCACACATGCAGTTGGTATTAAAACACACATCGGGAGATGCGGTGCTTACCTGACCTGCTCTCCTACCTCGTTCTGAAAGAACATCCATTTTTAGGACGGTCAGATAGAATAAGACTAATAGGTAACACAGGATGCCCTTTATGTGTGTGTGTGCACATCTCTGTTTTAGTGCCTTTGCTTTTGGTCGATTTTATTCATGCGGCTCATGCATGACTCATGCATGACTCGCATTTACACACTCCCTGTCTCTCTTGTGGTGTGTGAAATCATAGTCAGTGGTTTGGTTTGATGTTTACAAGGCTGTACAACAGAAAGTTCCCTAGAGCATTAGCAGATCTTAAGACTTAAGACGTCCTTTTCATCAGTGGTCTCCTTTGTGTTGCTATCTTTCTCCACTTTACCATTTACATTTCTTTTTCCAGTCTTGTCTTCATTTTTTCCTACTGTGCTTTTCTATTAAGTGTTTTTGCTTTGTTAAGTTCAAACTTTATTTGACCTTCACACAGTTCTGGTCTTATACTGTATGTGGAAACATGCATTCAGAGTAACCTTTGTGAACAGTTGGTAAGCAGCCCTGACAGTGAGATGGATGATGGATTTGGGGGTTCTTGACAGGATAGGACAATGATATTGCTCTGTGCTCAAACACACACACAAAAAATGAAGTACAACTTTGTAATAAACAGGTTCCCTGCCAAATAATACCAGGATATTCAAGTTTGGGTTTTTTCTTCCTCTTTCATTTTCAGAATTTCATCCTCTTCATTCAAAACCTCCACACACTTATTCGCCTTTGTTGTTAAGTACAGGTCACACTGGTTTCTACTTGCTATTCGAGACTGGCAATGGATGTTTGTGGGCAGGAATGTTGGACAAAAAATTATTTCCATAGGTAGTTGGCAGTAGATTTTTTTTTAATTAACAAAGGGTTTATAAATTGCAGCTAAAGCCTATTATAGATATATAGTCTAAATGCACAATTAGGGAACATTTAGGTTACCAAGCCTTTAAAAATTCATATGAATGAAACAGAGTCCAGGGGCATGTTCAGAAGGGGGGCATAGGGTGCCCCCAGCCCTTGGCTCTGTCGACGTGGTGTAAGCATGTAGCTGAGTTTGCTTGCAAAGCTGCAGAGTCATGGAAATGGCTGTAATCATGTTTTCTCTGTGAGGCACCAAAGCTAAAATCCATTCACAGTATTATTAGTAGTATTACTTACTTTTATGCTCATGCTAGTCTGATGTAGGGTTAAAAACTTCCTGAATTGGTAATAGTTGAGGGATTGGAGGGTTTGTTATATTAAATGATCTTAAAGGTTAGAACTGAGATGGACACAAATTGAAAATACATGTTTCTGTTACTGTTGCTGGAAATGCAATACAGCAGTACACGGGCAGTTATCTTTCTGTGTGTTTCAAGTACATTTGTACTATCTCCATCTCTCGTGTTGCCCTTAAATAAATCAAACAACCTTAAAACCAGTTCTTTACTTGTTCCTCAACTTGTTCTTTCTTCTTCTCATACAACAGAGACAAGAAATTTCTGAAATCTAAACTTTCATGCCACCCGCAGTGGAGAAACTGTGAGACTACAAAAACCGGATTGTTGAGACAAAGAGCCCAATAAAATGGCAGCAGGCTTGGCAGAATGTGTTTTATGCTTTTTGTGCGTGTGTGTTTCTCATTTGAGACCAAGAATATGGGGATGCAGACATTGTTTTGTGCCGTTGCTTCTTTATATTTGCATTTTTTAATAATGCACGATTAAAGAACTGCAGAGTCTCCTCCATCTGCATGAGCCCCTCGTGCTACAGTCAATCACAGATTTAGAGCGAATAAACTCATGTGGCTGGTCTCATTCCTTTCATCATATATAACATTTTCTTTCCCAGCAAGGTTTCTCTCTTCTAGTGTGTTCTAGTGTAATCAAATGTGGCTTTTGGTGTCATTTATTTGCCTACGTACCTTCACATTAGCATTAGTGAGTTTTTGGCTGCCACAATGTGTAATGTGTAATACTTCCAAATACATTCCATATATGAACTGAAAGGCAGAAACTGCATTTCAGGAGTCTTTTGTAAACATTATAAAAAATCTAATTATGCTCACCCAAATTGTCATTTTTTTTTTTCCTGGTGTTGTTTTATTTGATTTGATTTCTGCTCATTTTCCTCTTCAGTGGGTCCATAAACGCTCTAATGCATTTCTGTGATTACTTAATGCACACTGAACTGCTTAAGTGTGAAATGTGCGGCACATATTGCCTTGGCCTTTAACTGCAAAGTTAACACTTTTGATTGATGCTCTTTCAGCGAAAGTATAGCCAAAAGGTCCACTAATGCATACAAGGCCAAGTACTTCTGCCGCCATGTTTTTTTTCTCACACAAAACATTTACAGTGAGTGCCTCTACGTAGCAGCTGTAGGGTGATGCAGTGAAGTCATTCTTTTACTAGATTTACTAGGATTAAGTATTAGTAAGGTGGACCTCGAGCAAGTTCCTGAATCTATAGTAGCTGCAGAGGTGTTATTATATACCTGACCTTGTGCTCTAGCTGGCGAGACTCACACTGACTGAAACGTAACAACAATACAGTCTTATATCATTATTTTCCTGCCAGAACATTGAGTACGCTGACATTTTCTTCAGTCACTGAAAGGTGGGCCAGGTTGCTTTTGAACTTTAAAGTGCTTATCTAGAACCTCCTGCTCAGCAATACCTGCCCCAGAATCTCAATTCCTTTCACCCAGGTGACACACATATTATGTGTCAACTGTATCAAGCCAAAGCTCATATGCCATTCAGTATTCTGAATCAGCTCTTTTTTTATGTTTATTTTTGCCTCTCATCTTTCTAACCTTTGTACCACAGCAAAAGTGAACATTATGTCTCAATAGCAGATCTGCCCTCCAATATCCTTTTATATCCAGTTGCAGCCACCTGCCGTGAACACGGGTATTAAAAGCAACAAAATCGAACACAGTTGCTTCAGTTTTATTGGTAATGAAAAGAGGGCTGTCTGCCCGACATTTGCCAGGACATAAAAATATAAGGTAGCATTTATACGTAACCTTAAATTATAATGTCCACATAAGGGTAGGGTCTAAATATGGGAAGCATTCAGATATTGTAAGCAAACACATGAACAGCTTGTTTCCTCTAATATAGAAAAAAAGGCTTTTATGAAACCCAAGCCCTTGACGACCCCGCCTCAATGTGGGTGGGGTCGTCATATAACATTGACAGAAACACAACACAATAATGGCGATGGTATACCTGCTGCTAAACCAATGGTAAACGTCTACATCTCATCATTGGACCACAGCGTTGCCTCAATGCCAGGTTTCAAAAATGGCAGGTTTGATTCCTGTGAAGGAGTTGCTCTCAAGACCTATTGGCTAACGTCATTCCCTGACCAATCAGTGAATTGCAGTCTAATGAGGGGACAATTTCAGCCAATTTCCCATATATAACTATAGAAAACTCTAAAAACCAAGTCAAGTCAAAACCTTCCTTTCCGAGTGGAAATACTGGTGGAAATAAGAGATTGTAGAATCAGCGGAAACACCCTTCAACATTATTATGAGTATTAATGTTGCATGGTTTGTCCATCACAGGGACAAGTTTTTGGAATGGCACAAATATGACAGCCAGCTGATCCGAGCAGAGTCAGGCAAACCATTTTATATATTACATGTCTAAAAATATACATCTGAATATCAGATTTTTACATCACCAAATATCAGTCAAATGGGTCTTAAAAATCCTGTTTTTATGTTTTACCTTGTCTTGCTATAGCTCCTTGTTGCTCCTTTCTGATGAGTAGTGATCTAACCATTAAAACCGTTAAAAAACAGATTTGTCAGACCAGCCATCAGTTCACGGAAATTGAGGGTTTGAGCTGAAATGGATACCTGAGTGTGACGCACTGAGAGAAAAAGGAAGAGGATGGATTTAGCTGCAATTTAAACTCATGATACACAAGATCAAAAAATAACCTTCGGAAAGTTTTCATAATAAAATTGACAGAGCATATCTGAATTAATCGTGGTACAGGACTCTTGCAGTGCATGTTTCGACCTGTCATAAAAGCATTTATATTTTTTAAAATGATTGCATATAAATAAGAAACATCCAAGATCCTAATATTGTGCATACTGGCTCATTGTCAGCGAACAGCTGTTAATGATATTTGTTTTATTACAAAACAATGAGGCGGGGCGGGGATTCCCCACATTGTCGTCTACTGTTGTTTCCACCAAATACAGGGAAATTAAAGTGAAATTGCAAAAATCTGCCCCCCCAAAAAAAATTTTTCCTGCAAATATTTAATATTTCAGGCTTTAAGGGGTTAATTTATATATATTACATAACATTTAAATTAATTATTTCACACCTGACTTGGTTTAGTCAGATGTTAGCAAAAGAATTAAAGTTTGCTCTCTGCCATTCAAACATCTTGCAATTAAAAAAATGCTGACAAATAGTGTCTAAATTTCTGTTAAGAGAAGGAAAACGGTTTTTCATTTGTTGGACGCACAAACAGTTGCACAGAAGCACAAAGCTCTTTTTGATCCTAAATATACAAATATGATTCAGTAGAGATCAAACTGAAGACGGTCTCAACATCTTTAGGGCACTTGAATATTTTCAGGTGCCTGGAGTGACGACTAAACTCTGTGTCTTCTGTTTCCCTTTCAGGACTGGCTGAGTAAGTTTGGGTACCTCCCACCGCCTGATCCTGTGACTGGCCAGCTTCAGACCAAGGAGGCCCTGACCAAGGCCATCAAAGCCATGCAGAAGTTTGGAGGGCTTAAGGAGACTGGAGTCTTGGGTATGTGGCTAGGTTGATTGCGAAGCTCTGCTCTACGAAAGGAGCACTATGGCTGGTTTTATATGTTCACTGATACCAGCGTATGTAAGAGTAAACGCCTGCGGAGGAAAATATAAGGTATGCCTTACAATAGAACGCATTCCTACCAACAGAAAAGCAACAGAGGCGAATCAATAACGCTTTGACACAATAACCACCGAACAATAAAAAGGTAGCTTTTATTTCAGTTCTTATGTACTGAAAAGCATTATATTGCACAGCTGTCTCCATGTCATGAGACACCTTGTAAGCATAAATCATTCTTGCTGCCGCACCACACAAAGCAGAATTACAGTACTGCTATGTACCTACTGTACTGTATGTGATTGATAACACTGGTATGTCTGAAGCGGAGCAGTATATTGATTAGTGTGGGTTTTACTGTTCGCTCTCATGTGAGGCCCTCATAGTTTCCCGCGGTGCATATTGGCAGTCTCACTCACTCGCACAGACAGCAATTCTCCTCTACAAACAAAACTCTTTACAGGCTACTCCCTCGCACATACACAAATATAGAAGGTAGAGAACAGGATACTGTATGTGAATAATTTGCTAGCCTAAAGCGCTGCTTCTCAAACTGTGGGGCGTGGACAGCCATCTGAGGAACATGATGTGATGCTAGGGTGAAGCTGAACATATTTAATGAATATTTATTTAAGTAAGACTCAATTATTTGGGGTAATTATCAGTAAAATGACCCTTTTTTGTGCTTCTGTAGTGGGGAATGCCAGAAATAACTGTGGATTTGGAGGATGTTAAACTTCTTCCTGGGATGAGATACAGTCAATCAATCTTTATTAGAAACTCAAGACCAAAAAAATGTATAAAGAAAAGAATCAGTGTCCTAGAAAAATACATAAAGTTACATAATACTGTTCGGTAACTTTGTGGTGATCTGTTGTTCAGACAAAGCATCACAGTTTCATTCAGACATACCCTCTACTTTATCAGAGATAGCTCCAGCGCAGGCACAGCATTTCCTATACTCGCAAGATTGAACAGATGGTTCAGGTATCAGCACAATCCATTTTAGTGTCTCGTCACTGTGCAGAAATGCTGCTGTGGTTGTGGTGGAATAAAAAGAGAAATGGGGTTCAAAACGTCTGTGACAGGTGCCTTCTCCTGGATGTCCATCCGAGTAATCTCCACGGGCCGCTCCAGCGTCTTGGCTCTGAGTCCGGGCAGCCTCTCTTTCTTAAAGTGGCCAAAAGGCCGTACAAGTTCTTGGAGGCCTGCTGACTTCTGAAATGCAGATCATGACTGCGCTACATGCGTATCCATAAATATCACTAGTTCTGACGTAATAGGTTTGCTATCACGACTTTTACTCAGTAAATGCCTGAAGGGGAAGTTGGGGAGCATGTATATGTTTTGGCCCAAATGGCTTCTTGCAGCCTTTTGTTCAGTCAGCTGTGTACGTATATGTGCTCATACAGTGTAACATGACTCTCAACTACTGAAGCATTCATTTTCAAACAGATGTTGAACAGTGATGGATCACATGTCCTTATTCATGCGCAAGCATAAAATGCATTCATACACTAGCTAATTAGTTTTCTCTAAAAATAACATGGTAACTGTGCCATGTATTTGAATTAGTTTATATATGTGCATGTATCTCTTCTGTCCTGCAGACCAAGAAACACTAGGGCTGATGAAAACACCCAGATGTTCTCTGCCTGACGTGTCCGAGACAGAGGGGACAGTGGGACGCAGGAAGCGAAGCTTGAACCCTCAGAACAAATGGAACAAGAGACATCTATCCTGGAGGTAGGGAAAATTAACAGGACGCTTTAAGGTGACACGCAAGCGTTGTCGCCCAGATACAATAAAACCAGCGAGTCCACAGACGGTGAATCCTTATTTTCATTCCCAGTGAGAGTAGCTATGTTAAGGCAGTAATGTATAATACAAATATGAAACCTAAATAGGAATCATCCTAATGAACAAAATAAATTCCCTCTTTCTTCAGATGTGATGCTTTTATCTGTCTGTAACCATATAGATAAATATTAGCTTTAAGGGATTTTTAGAGGTTTGTATGAATTTCAAGTCCTGCAAATGATGCATGATCCTTTTTTTTAGGACCTAGACCTTATTCTGTAAACCAGGGGTCCCCAATCCCAGTCCACGAGGGCCGGTGTCCCTGCAGGTTTTAGATCTCACTCTGGGTCAACACGCCGGAATCACATGATTAGTTCATTACCAGGCCTCTGGAGAACTTCAAGACATGTTGAGAAGGTAATTTATCCATTTAAATCATCTGTGATGGATCAAGGACACATCTAAAACCTGCAGGCCCTCGTGGACTGGGATTGGGGAACCCTGCTGTAAACGGTTACAAACCACTGAAAGCTTAGAAGTGCACCCAGCTCGTGAGGCTGGAAGGAACATGCCACTGGAAACATTTGCTACTTATATTTGACTGTTTTAACTATAATATAGTAAAAATCCTCTCTCAGTCTATTTAAAATGATTTCCCATCTGTGCATGCTTTATTAGAACAGATTAGATGTCCCTTATTAAAGTGGAAAACTTTGGTGTTTTTAATTGACTGAGAGTATTTTGTAAAAATAAATAAATAAAAAGAATACATCGAACTTAATATAATCAGCAAACGTGTCTTTCTTATTAGATCATACACAAACCTTTGTGTAAATTATTCATAAAGTTTTCATAAATGAGACAGGGCTTTTATTTTTTTTAAGTCTTCAGATTTAATACCGATGCCTTTTTTATAATTCCTAAAGAGAAGGGTCACAGTCTGCTGTTTATACAGTACATGATAAGATAATATGGGCATGTTAAAAGCAGCTGGGCCATCTGTCAGGGATCCAGCTTAGTGTTAAACAGCAGAGGAGGAGGCTGTGAAACATATGGTTGGCCTGAGCTGGTTCGCACACGCCATCGGGAGATGATCTAAGGTAGGTGGTGTGTCAGCCGGTTTGTTTTAATCTGTGTGTGCTGTGCAGCAATAGACATCAACCTAAAGAGCAGTGCAGGGGAAGAGAAAACGAATAAATAAACATTTTGGTACTACATATGCACACATAAACAAAGAGTAGAGTAACACCCACGCTCTTCACTCCCATGTGTGGCTGGATTTTTTTCCCTTTAGAGATGGGAGGTCTTTTGATAAATATCCCCGAATCACCCTCTGCTTATTGTCACCCACTGATATTGCTGTGATATTGGCCTGCAGTGAAGCTGCTGATGGAAGGAGTCAGCCAAATTATTATTTTATATATGACATATTGGCAACGCTATACTTTATTATATAGGGTTGGAATGGAGGTTGTGGAGTTGCTAGTCTAAGTATTAATATTTTAAAATGGAAGAGAATAACAAATAAAAATTTGTCACAGTTTATCAGTAGAAATGTCTTAAAACTGCATTCTGTCTAATAGCCTGCAGGGGGAGACTCTTCTGCCTGCAAAAAGAAGTCAGTTTGTATAAAGGTCTGAGGGAAAATGACTCCGCTGCTCTCTTAATCTATTATTAATGCATTCGTGTCCTCTGAGTTACAACGCTTAATTGACACAGAATGAGATTCAGTTTGTAAATTGTGGCCCGGTTTAGGTAAAAACAGATGAGAAAGCAGGGTATGCTTTGTGACTAAGCATGCTTTTCCTTCCCTTGATGGCCTAACTGCTCAAATCAAGGCTTTTCAAAAGATTCACACACCAATGAGCAGCAGCAAGGTGTCTGCGTGAACTTAAAATACAGTCTATGCATGTAGTACAAGTACAGATTTTACACTTGATTTTAGACATGATTTTACGTTTGCGTTATAGAGCTTGAGAACAGGCTCAAAAACAGTTGAGGCTGGTACTGCTTTGTGCTACTTTCATAGGATTTTGCAGGTACAAACTGTTTTTTGACAGCTGATTTCTAATTATTTGTAATAATTAGATAAATACAACATAAATATCAGTATGTGCATATGAATAAAGTAGCAAAATATATGTGAATGTTAATCAAGGGTTTACACAAAGGTTTCTTTGTGTATGATCTGTTGGGTAAACAACTATTGGTTGGCCAAGTGTTTTTATGTCACTTAGCATACAGTAGTTATAAGTTTTGCTTTAGGGAGAGTGTGGCATGCAGGACAGATGGACCACAGCATCCTGCAGAAGGATGATGAAACAGGCAGGGTAATAGATCTAAGGTAGGACAGAAGGAAAGCAAAATGAAGCAAGAGGTGGTTGGAAAGCAGGACATCAGGGCACTTGAGGATTGAAGAAACAGGTCGATAAGCAGGAATTTTCCACTGGTGGGAGGGCTGAGCGCGCAAAAGGGACTGTGGGTGAGCCGTGATACTTAATAGCAGAACAGAAAGTAAAGCAGTGTGTAAAACGGAGTTAGCAAGATGAAGATGTCTGGGTAATTGTGAGCTGCACAGTGAAGTATTTGATTATAACCAATGTCATCCATCCTTTTTCTTAGCTGTGTATCCAGTTCAGGGTCATGGGTGGGTGGATAGCTCGTCAATATAATAATTTTTTTTTCAAAGATTAGCTTTTATCTAAACTTTATGAAGAAAGCTTTATTTTCACCGTGTGGTAGTGTGGCCCTAGATGTAGACCAGTCGATCCATCGGCCTTTCGACTACGCCCACAGCAAGGCTGACATTTGTGTTTAGGAAAGAATTTTTTGTTTGTTTGTTTGATTAGAACACGAACTATGATAAATTTAGTGAGTCATTAATTTCGATTCCACCAGTGAAGTAGTGCTGCGTAGCCAGCCCACATTTTAAAAGGTGTGAGAGCCAAATGTGACGTAGTGTTACATTTCCAAAAAGTGAAAAGTGTAATTTCCGTGGAAGAAAATTGTGCCAGGAGCTTTCCACTTTGCTACATTAATAACAGATTACTAACTCAAGTTGATGTTGGAAAATCATCCAGACTTTATTCCCAGGGATTACAGGTCAGGTTTATCCAGCCAGAATCAGCTGAGGAAAGTAAGCTTCTTCAGCAGGTTTGTGGCAGCAAAAGCAGCTGCTCAGACTGCAAGACGGATGAGTTCAGGTGGATGAATCACTTGTCACCGGAGGCAGAAAGGTTACAGCTTTTTGATAACAAATTACCTGGTGACTTTGTCCCTGTGGCATCTCCTTGTTGAAATAATCCTCAGTTCACTTGGGGCTTTCGGTCAGAGATACAGCCTTTTTTTCAGGGGTGGGGTGGGTGAGGATGTAACTGCACATGGGTGGGTGGTTTAGGGGGACAAGTGGGGTGGGGGTGGTCCGCATAAGGTCTCAGATGACCTGGAAAAAGCAGTTGGCCGCAATCCAGCAGCACACCGCATTGAAACCATGGAGTCAACATCTGCTTCTGGGGACCGGCATGCACATAGCTGTGAGGTCCTGCTGTTTTATGACTGGAACATTTTTGCTTTTTTTCATATCACTCAGTCTCTCTTTTTACTCTGCTTCTCTCCATCCTGCTGCTGCAAACCTTCTGCTGTCAATCACCTGCTTTATGCTGCCTCCAGCCTGGCCCTAGTTGGCTCTGTGAAATAAGGCAGCTTCTTTTTCAGTCCAGTGAAGCCACCTTTCTACTCGCAGCTCTCACATTTGTGTAGCACCATAACGCAGCCAAGATGTACTGAAAATTGAGATGTACAGACTTGGTGTCTTTTAAAAAGAAGAGGAAAAGAAAAAAGAAAAGAAACAGCCTCTGGCTTCTGCCGAGAAACAGATGGGGCAATTATTCAGGTTTTATTATAAATGTCTGTGGATTATTTGTTGATTTCAGATTCATTCACATCTAAAGAGGCTTCCATATTGCATGGTTTATCAATAAAGCTACACAGTAAATTGATATAATATTCTATATAGAACAACTGCCTCAGGCATTTGAGTTACCACAGGCATTTTTCATCCAGGTATTTAGCTTAATGTAAAAAATGCACGGATCACTGCTTGCTTCTGTATTGATTTGTGTGCCAACTTTTTCTTTTTTGCCGTGATATTATGCTTCGTATAATTATCCGACTTGGAAAATCACAAATTCAAACAGTCTGGTATTTTTTGCCATCTCTGTTTAGCACCAAGGTCACCGTTTTGTTGACTCAAGAACATTTAGGTTCATCGCCAATAAATGAAGCAAAGAGTCACTGTCCCAGTCACTTGTTCCTCGATGGGATCTTAGACAATTAAAAACTCTAAAACACTGTTAAAGCAGAATCTCAATAGAAAAAGGCAATATATTGTAATTGAACTTCCTTTTTTCTCAGTCCAGTATTACTCTGGGACAATATTGCATAATGGAGTTTGTAATGGCAAAACTAATTTCCTTCCTCATTACATATTTATGACTTAGATTCGCTAAAGACTTTGAAGAAATGCTATTTCACAGCCATTTTTCAAAGAATGAAGTTTTCCGTTTGCTAGATGAGATGTAAAGCTTGAAAATGGGAAAACATCTTAAATTCCCTCAACCATTTTATTTACATGGCATCCAGGAGGGTGATCACATTACTCTGCAATGAGTAACTTTTCCATTTTCTTGTCATTATGTCCATTATCTTAAATTATGAGAACTTCATCTCACTGCAATACACATGGAGCCAGTTAAAGATGTTAATGTATGTATAATATATCTGTCATGGTTGGTGAATGCTTTGGACCCAGGGTGCAGACCTGAAGCCAAATTAACCCTTTATTTAAGTGAAATTGGGACGATCCAACAAGCAGCAGTAACCCAAATCAAATACTAATAGCAGGGATAATTAGGTAATTAGTTAGTTAATTAGTTAATTAGCATGAGGCAATTACGAAAAGAAGATACAGGTGAAGAGAGTCAATGAATGAGACAAGGAGAAGAAAATCCAAACACAATGCACAGAAGATTATCTGGTAAAAGACTGAAGCAGGAAGTAACTAAACAGGGGACACAGGAACGCAAACTTGACAAGGAAGGGCGATAAAAAAACCTCGGGGGAAAAACAATAAGGAAACTCAACCAAAGAAAATAGAAAATAAGCTTAGAATATGAAGAACAATATATAGAACAGAGCATACAAGGAATATAATAACGCACAAAAATAAAATATTAAACTCCAAGCTTGACTCCAAGCAAAGACCTGTCAGTTATTTGCTGTTTTTCCTCCTTAAACTACTTTTGAGCTGCTTGTGTCTTACTAGGCAGGTTTAAATTAGCCCAACTAAATGCGTTTACCACTAATGCAGAACTTAACAGTCTTGTTACTGATTTACAGGGGAAAAGTGTAACACTACAGGGGAATTACACTCAGGGTGTAATTAAATTGTCTTTGAAATTACAATGAAATTAAATTTACTTACAAATACTTACAGGTAGGTAAGCTAGAGTAAGGGGCTAACAACTAAGTTTATTTCACAGGAAACAATTTGTACAATTTCATAATGATTTTGCAGAAAATCAGTCAGTGTTTTCATAAATCACATGGTAAATATGCTATACTTTTGGGCTAGGTATAGATATGGATGATAATAGTTATAGGATAATAGCTATAAAAACGTCTGATTAATCCAATCCATAATACAACCCAGACCCGGAAAAATGCAGTGTACTTAAGATGCGGAAATATTGTTTGTTTTTCCCCAATATTACCAAGAAACTGCACAGTACTTAAAAAACTACTTAAATTTACTTACAATTTAATTATTTTTTATTGCCTGTAAAATACATGAAGTTATGTGCTACTTAAAAGTACTTAAAGTGTGTCTTTTTTATTTGTTTCCTATTATTATAGCTACCAAATTTACATATTTGTAGATGAAAATAATAATTATTATAATTTTATATCTAATCCATTGAAATTACTTTTAATTACAGGGAAATTACACCCTTTGTGCGGGCCATACTATAAAGTGTTACAAACTGAGCTTTATATATATATATATATATATATATATATATATATATATACATATATATATATATATATATATTAGGGGTGCAACGATACACATAATTCACGGTTCGGTTCGGTTCGATACTTTGGTGTCACGGTTCGATATTTTTTCGATACAAAAAAAATGTTCATGCATTTTTAATTTGTCATTTATTAAAATTATAAATATATATTTTAACTCAAAAGTACAGTTTTTAAATTTAACCCTAACCCTTGTGCGTGTTTTTTATTTTGACAGCGAATGCGCACCTGCGGACCACTTATGTGCAGCCCTGGTTATATAGCTCGTCATATTGCAGCCACAGAAATTATTTTGTCCATGAAACCATAAAGCTGCACTTTCTTTTTGCCTTATAGTCTGATTTGTCATAACTTCTCCGTTTTGTGGTAAGCTTTTCTTTGGCTGTCACTTCTTCACCCTGACCTGTCTTGTTTGGCTCAGCAGAACTGAAATGCTTTTACACACTCACTCACATAAGCTCAGCGATTCTCTGCGCGATCAACCTCTCACATGTTTAAGCTTGCTGCGGGAGATTTCACTTGTCATGTTTGCATAGTAAGCTAACGATTAATAAGACGATGTCAGAGGAATTGGTGCACAAATTATCATCACTCACAGATCAGTGCTGTCGCTCTCTATACACAGTTCGCACGATTGCAAAGTGAAAGCAAAAAAACAAGCGCAAATTCAATATATATATATATATATATATAATGACTTTCCTTTTCTTACAACTTGGTAAGTTGAAAATGTTCTTGTTAGATGGGGAAATAAATCTCGAGTGAGAGTACTTGAGTGCCGGATTGGTGTTTGAAAAGCTGTTTTTTAAGCAGTAATATTCTGTGTGCTTTTATGATTTAAACATGATCACATCTATAAATCTAATGACTGAATGCCTGAAGATAAGCTCGGCTACTTGCATATATGATTTCTTCGCTTGCTTACACTCGTTTCTCCATCATTCGCTCCCCTCTCTTTGTTTTCCCTTCAACTCTATCCTCTGCCCGCCACTTAAGCTCCGCAGCAAAAGATCCACAGCCTGTCCAGCACTGCCTGCTCAGTGTGCACTTTGATGTTAGCAGTTCTTTCTAAACCTGTTCTGTTTGATTGATGTGTAAACGTCTGACAGTACACTCCGTTCTCAGGTATTTATTTGTGAGTCGATGATGCATACTCAGGAGCTCTGTTGCTGCTAAACAGCCCTTCAGCCGCTAAGCCTCTGATGACTACTGTTATACGCTGCTGCCAAAAACTCTTACATCTGCACTTTTTGTTGTTGTTTTGTTTTTACAAACTGCTGGCTCATGCGCTTATCACTCTGTAACTGCTCGTGAGTCACGGTCTGACGATTTCAAGAAAACAGACATTTACGGCATGATCACACGGCCGTTATCTTGATCATCCACAAGCTTATTTTTTCAATGCTGACCTGAAAAATCCTTCAGTGATACGTGTGATTCCATTACTGCCCTTAAAATCCCAACCTGATGCTTTGAACACATTACACATTGAACAACTCGGGCGGAATGGATCGTGGTTATATGTGAATATAGATAACACTATATATTGCACCCAGGCTACGACCTTTTCTTTTCTCAGATGGTGCCATTAATCTTAGCACTGCAGGGATTGGAAAGTGATGATAATAAGTCCTCCCTAAGGGAGACTGATCTCTTTACAGGTGGATGTGAGAATTGAAGTGTGGTTTAATGAGCAGCTGCGGCAGAATTAGTAATGAGTGTTGGCATAGCTTTCAGGTGGTGTTTGGGGCCATGTGGCAGCAGATATGATGCCAAAAAAAGTCTGTAGACCCCACAGCTACAAATAACAGCCAGACTCAAAGTGTGATTCTATAATTTAATATCCTCCCTGCAATTAAAAAAAGGGGAAAAAGGAGGGCGAATGAAGAGTTTTTATCCCAGCTTATCTGGTGTTGGAGACATGCATGTGTGTTTAATTTGTATGAAGATATATTAAATACTTTTAAAAAGTGTATACATTACACATTTCTAAGGTCCCTATAATGCCCAGGCTCTTTGTCTACGGTACTGTCACTATCAGTTTCAAAAACACACGAGTTGATCCTTTTGTTTTTTAGTTGAATCTATGAAAAGTGTCAAAGATGGTTTAACAGGCATAAAATAGTATTTTTTCACCAGCAAGGTGATTCCCAAAGATATGTTAGTCTGCATATTTCAGCACGGTGTGCAGTGTGTCTGTAAAAAATATTGAGACAACTGGAGGACAAAAGAATTCGTAGCAGATGAACAGTAGCTGAAAGTCATATCCTTAAGAAACAGGACAAAATCCAGCAAAGACCTGACACAGGAACTGAGAGATGCATCTGGTGTAACATTTCATCCATCTACAGCAGATTGGTGTCTCTCAAGAAGCCATTCTTAAGAAAGGGAAACATGGAGAAAACACTTGGGTATGCTAAATTACAGAGGACTTGGACTGAAAATCAGTGGCAACAGAGAAATCCCAGTTAGATTTTTTTTTTCATCATTGTCAGCATGTACAGAGGAGGTCAGGAGCAAGGTCTGCAGATATTTGTAAAAAGAATAAATAAATAAAATAAAAAGACTGATGCGCTGTCAGTGTTTAGGGTTGTATTTCAACCTGTGGTGTTGGGGATTTTGTCAAAATTGATGGAATTATGAACACAGAAAAGTATCATCTGATTTTGATTCACCATCCAGTACCATTTGGAAAGCATCTGATTGGTATTGATCCCAAACACACTGTCATTGCAGGAAAAGCATACCTGGATAGAAAAACACATCATGGAGCTCTATCAGTCAAAGACTGGCCTCCCCAGCTCCCCACAACAGAACAACTGAAGCAGTGTAGGGTCATCCTGGCAGAGAACAAAGAAGGCCTGGAGAAGTATTCTTGAAGACTACTTTAAAAAAAATTACAAGACCTATACTGCAAATGTGTCAATAAACCATTGCATATATTTCCCATTTCCATGGCAAAATATAAAGAAGAGGGGTGGCTCAAGAATTTTGCATACTACTGTGAAAGGAAAATAGTTACCCTCAAATGTTAATCTAAACATACTCAGTCAGTTTACACAGCTACTGAGCAAACTACCCAATCACTTCTGATTTAAATGAAGTGAGTGATACATTAACCCGATATGACTTTACCTGGGTGGAAAATCTGTGAATCTCTTTGAGGTAAATTTTCCAAAAAGTAAAGTTAAGCTTGGGTGTGTTGTAACTGTATCATAAAGCCCCTACACTGACACGGATTTATTGAGGCCAAGGTGTTTAATAAACATCATGAAGGTGTTTACTCAGACAAGATGCACTACAGAGAAATGACAACCGCCTCATTTTTATGCCCCTTTGCACCATACTGTATGTAAACACAAGCATCACCCAGAGACTCCTCAGTTCATCTGAGATGCTGGGCAGGAATGCTCTGACCTTGGTGGACTTACCTGCAATTAGCACATATACACAGACCCATACACACTCACTCACTTACAGCTCGATGCTACGCACACATTTGGATATTTGGACACTTACACACCGTCGTGCTTCCCCATCTTTCATTCTCACAAACATCCACCCAAATGCGCAGACATACACAATCACCCACCCTCGTCTGTTTGAATTAGGTCTAATAAGCAGGTGAATTGTCTGTGGAGGCTGAGCCATTTGCAGTGACCTTGGCTAACTGTGGTTAGCAGTGAGGCTCAGATGCTCAGGCAGCATGAACAAATGGACTGCACAGCCACATTTTCCCAAATAAATCAAGGCAAGAAAAATTCTGCACTACTGTACACTGCAAGTTTCCCCACAGAATAGATGATCCGATTAGATTTTGAGGTGACTTTGCTGCATACATTTGCATATTAATAAGGAAAATCCCATTTTCAAGCTGCTATTTCCTTATTGCTTTAAACATTGTTAATGCCGACCATGTGTTTTGCGACAACATGTTGATATAGACATATTTGCTAATTAATGAACCCATTCGCATCACTGGATGTGTTAAAGGCATTGTGATAACAGCAGAACAGGCAGCTCAAGTGTTCGCTGCAGTGAGGATCAGGAGTAAATATCTCTTGATATGGGCTGAAACTATTAATGTTAGCTGTCAAGTCCTCGAAGGGATTTCATCAGAGAGGTGTGATGTTATAGGTGATAGTTTCTGTTTTAGACTTAAGGGATAAACATGCTCCATATTCATTATTACTCCACTGGATATTTTTTCCCCTGCCAAGTTACAAACCAAGGTGAATATAGGTTTTCATATGTTTTGTGCGTGTAGTATCAGGATCACACAAAAACACTACAAAACCGGATATCGTGAAACGTGGTGGGAATGTGAAACAGGGAGAAAATGAATCAGGATCACTTTTTTTTTAAATGACAAGACATTGGTGTTGACTGAGGATGCACTTTCAGAGCGCCCGTCTAGTTTATACAAGGGTATAAAGAAAAATCATTAAAGAGATTCAGTGCTATTAACCCTCTGAGACTTAAAGCCTATTTTATAGTACTGCAGTTGTGTCCATTTGCCTAGGTATTTGCCTACGCAGATGCTGTGCGGATGGGTACTGTATGCAGCCTACGCAAACGTGCCTGTGTGCAGACCAAGGTCAAATACTGATGTTGAAAGGTTCACTGAGATTTTTTTTAAACAGCTTGAGAAGCGCAGACTTGCCTGCATTGGGCACTTTTCATTGTTTTTTATCACTCGTATTCATTTCAGCTATTTTATAACTTCTTTCTTCTCCGCGGCTGGTCGCTGTGAATCGCTACAACAAGGTAGACGAAGGTTCGTAAACCAGCGTGTTACGCTATGCATACTTGGGACCAACAAAAAAGCATGCTTAAACCACGAATCTTCGTCATTGATGACCCAATCACAGCATGTGATGCAACATGGGGGAAAAAGTCAAAACCTTTGATTTGTTTAAGCTAAAATTTAAATACATCTAAATTAACATGCGTAACAGCACAAATGCTTTCATTTATTTATCTTTTAGTTCATTTTCTATCAGTTTTGAACTTGATGATGTTAGACTGTAGACTACATAACTTTCTGCACCGACTCCATTGTTCCAGCTCAGACTGTTCATTGTTACCCAAATAACAAGCCGTGGGTGACTAAGGACATCAAAGCCCTCCTCAACAACAAGAAGAGGGCTTTCAGAGGGGGCAACAAAGAGGAGGTGAGGAAGGTCCAGGTGTTACTAAAGGACAAGATCAGAGAGGCTAAGGACAATTACAGGAGGAAGCTGGAGTGGAAACTCCAGCAGAACAGCATGAGAGAGGTGTGGAGGGGCATGAAGACCATCACTGGATTCAGGCCAATCAACAGCAGGGGAGCTGAGGGAGGTGAGAATAGAGCCGACGAGTTGAATCTGTTTTTCAATAGATTCGACACCACAGTGTCTGCTCCCACCCCCACAACCTCACCTGCAGTCAGCCTGGAATCCAGAGCCACACCACTGTGCCAGCCTCTCTCTTCACATGTTGCCTCCTGTGAGATTCCTGACACCCCTCCCCCACCCATCACCTTCACTCAATACCAGGTTGAGATGCAAATGAGGAGACTTCACTCAGGCAAGTCTGCTGGACCAGACGGAGTGAGTCCCCTTGTCCTCAAGGCCTGTGCCCCCCAGCTGTGTGGAGTCTTTCATAAACTGTTTATGCTGAGTCTGAGTCTGCAGAGGGTCCCGGTGATGTGGAAGACATCATGCCTCGTCCCTGTACCAAAGACGCCTCGTCCCAGTGGCCCCCAGGATTACAGGCCCGTGGCACTGACCTCCCACATCATGAAGACCCTGGAAAGGCTCATCCTGGACCAGCTGCGACCCATAGTAAGACCACATCTGGATCCCCTTCAGTTCGCTTATCAGCCTCGTCTCGGAACAGAGGACGCCATCATCTACCTGCTCAGTCGTGTCTACACCCATCTGGACCAGCCGGCGAGCACTGTGAGGGTCATGTTTTTTGACTTTTCCAGTGCTTTCAACACCATCAGGCCGACCCTCCTGGGTGATAAGTTAGCAGCGATGCAGGTGGATGCTTCTCTGGTGTCCTGGATTGTTGATTACCTGACAGGAAGACCACAATATGTACGTCTCCCACAGTGTGTGTCTGACAAGGTGATTAGCAACACAGGGGCACCACAGGGGACTGTCCTCTCCCCCTTCCTCTTCACCCTCTACACCACAGACTTCAGCCACTGCACAGAGACCTGCCATCTTCAGAAGTTTTCTGATGACTCTGCGGTGGTTGGATGCATCAGCAGGGATGATGAGACAGAGTACCGGGCTGTGGTCGACTCCTTTGTCACGTGGTGTGAGCAGAATCATCTGCAGCTCAACGTGGCAAAGACCAAGGAACTGATCGTGGACTTCAGGAAGACCAGGAAACACTTGACCCCTGTTTCAATCCAGGGGGTCAGTGTTGACATTGTGGAGGACTATAAATACCTTGGAGTACACATTGACAATAAACTGGACTGGGCTAAAAACACCACAGCACTTTACAGGAAGGGCCAGAGTCGTCTCTATTTTTTGAGGCGACTGAGGTCCTTCAACATCTGCCAGAAAATGCTGAGGATTTTCTATGAGTCTGTTGTGGCCAGTGCGATCCTCTATGCTGTCGCATGCTGGGGGAGCAGGCTGAGGGTCGCAGATGCCAACAGACTTAATAAACTGATCCGTAAGGCCAGCAATTTTGTGGGGATGGAGCTGGACTCCCTCAAGGTGGTGTCGGAGAGGCGGATGCTGTCCAAGATAAAGACAATGTTGGATAACACCTCCCACCCACTCCATGACATGTTGGTCAGTCACAGGAGCTCGTTCAGTGAGAGACTGAGATTACCGAAAAGCACCACTGAACGACACAGGAAATCATTCCTGCCTGTGGCCATCTCCCTGTACAACGCATCCACTTAACACACTGTTTGCTGCTACAACTACACATGTTTCTTTTCCAGCTATTTATTTATGAGTGACTTATGTATGTATGTATGTATATATATGTATATATTGTACTATTCTTAGTTAGCGTATTGTCTGTCTTGTCTTAATGTTGGTTTAAAATGGAGCACTGTAACAAAAAATAATTTCCCCCAGGGATCAATAAAGTATTCTGATTCTGATTCTGATTGTGGGTTAGAAATGGTGCTACTAATCCACAATAGTACAATAAAAAACTTGAATACAATTAAACTGGGTTTATTATTGAAACTGTCAATCAGTCACAATTAGCAGAGCGTTATGGCAACAGGCCAAAGAGCAATTTCTGCTATCTGATTGGCCAGGTCGTTCCCATCCAGCCAGCCAGCTGATCCCAGCCACCACAGGGCGAGAGGTTTAGTACACCCTGGACAATTCACCAGCCTGTCGCAGGGCCAAAACTGTGTGTTGTTTATTTGCAATTTATGCATTTAAAACTGTTTTAGAAATCAAAATGTTCAGACATAGTTTTGAGGTTTGCAGAGGCATCAATTTTGTTTCCCATAAAGGTCAGTTTTTCCTTGTCTCGAAAACATAGGGTTAGGTTTTGGGGGCTAGGAGTGAGGTCATCATCAGTGATGACTTAGACCTCAGGGTACTGAAAGCTTACTTTAAAATGCAAAAAAACTTACCATACCTTAGCCTAACTGTCCCTTCCCTTACTTTACTTAAATTTGGCAGCTGTCCCCTTCAGATTAGTCTCCATGTGCATCTCTTAACCAGCACGACTGCTATTTTTCACGCTGCTCCCAGAAGTTAAAGAACTAATTATAGAGGACTGTAGTGGATTTGTACTGTGTATACTGCAGCTGTCATGACTGTAAGATTGAGAACCTCATGAGGAAATCATTTGTTACTTATACAGCTACCATTTTTTGGTTGAAATTGTGCTTAATTAGGAGGCATGTTTATTACACTTCCTAGCCACATACTCAACTTTTAGCTCTGTTTTGTCCTCCACCAGCTATTGAGAAGAAGTCTCTGTTTGTAATATCTCAGTGCTACTGTTTATGTAGTGGGTTTTTAGAGCTTTCTTTGCTGAAAACAGCTGCTGAAAACAGCCTTGGCCAAACACAACACTATCAGAGCAGAGTGTAAACTCAACAGTAGAGTTGCCAGCTACAAAATAGTTTTATTGAACTAAAACTGTCTTGTCCATCATAGTACAAAACAAAAAATACCAGTCCCAATAAAGACTGGATAAAAGATAGGCGGTGATAAATGAAAACAAAACTGAAACAGAACCTGCACATGTGTCTTGAGAAGTGATTTAAAGGATTAGAGAGACCTCGCTGCTCTGATTGCTGTGATCTCCTCTGGCAGGTGTTCAGGAGGTTGCCTGACTGTAAAGGTCCAGTGACCGTGAGCTATGATCTGAATCGTCTGAACAGCTGCTTCTCCAGCTCATGTGGGGATGAAAGGACTGAATGTAGCTTGAAAGGTTTTGTGACTCAAGTTATCAGAAAACACTTAGCAGGTCCTGAGGAGAGCAAATGCTTTAAAGATGGGTGAAAATAAGCTCTCATGAGGTCACAGTTTCAAACTTTGTTGGATATGTTTCCTATATTGATTCATTTTGAAAGTGTACTTGCTGGGTCACAGGGCATAGTTGTTTTCCTAAGAGTAAAGGTAGCTACAGACCTTTCACACCATAGTGTGTAGAAACGGTACATCCATCCGGCATTCATGTTAAGCACTGAATACTAGCTTATAGTTTGCTTGCTATAGAGAAATATAGATGGGGATAATTTTGCCTACTTTATGTTAGAAATATGCTCATTTAAACCAGTGCAAAAGCACTCGCCCCTAAATTCTCATTAATGTTTGAGTTAATAATGTTTAACCCAATGGAAAAGCACTGCCAGAAATATTAATGGAGCCTCATGAATGACTTTGTTTTGCTGGGAATATTAGCAAAAAACTCAGAAAAACAAAAGTACAATGAAAAAGAGGAAGGCTGGCATTAAAAAAAACAAGTTTGAAAATCACTGCAGCAAAAAAAAAATAACTTTGTTGTTCATTTATCTTTTTTTCCATTCGTAGAATTGTTAAGCACAACATGAAACTTTATACCTTACCTGTATATAGACCCCACACATGAGGCTGTTTATTCTTTCAAAATGTTGAAGCATCTCATATCTTTTCATCTCCTTGTAATAAAAAAAGAAAAAAAACTGTTACGTTAATACATGATGCTTCTTTATGTTTGTTGGTATCAGCTGAGAAAGCAGCCAAAATATAGCTAAAAAAACACTATACTGGAATAAATGTAGTGAGATTTCACTGCTGTTATTCTGTGAAGCAGGAAAGGCCAAGGACCAAATCCTTTCATCAGAATTTGATACATTCACTTTATTGATGTAAATTAATGTGCGATATCCTTTGAAGTATATAAATAAATGAAATATGGATTAACTTAAATTTAAGATGGAAAAAAGGAGTGCAGAGTGCTTCATTTGGCACTCACACGAGTTAGATTTAGTGTACTATACTTTCATAAAAACAAGAATAAAATGTTCTTCTTTCAAAGAAGAGAGTTCACTTTCCCAGAAAAATGTTCTAAACAATAACACTAAAGCTGTACCAGAAGTCAGATGAAAAGAGTCGCCTATCTTGGCAGAGAAACTGAGTATTTCTAATGCAGCACTTCTTATACAGTACTATAAAGAGCAGCGACTCCACAGTGAAAAAGTAATGAAATGTTGCTGTAAATCATGAAAGATCAAAAAGGAGATTCTGATTAGTCTGATTAACAGAGTTCATAAAAACTATATTACTTTTCAGTATTTGACAGATATAAATGATATTTCTGTAAAACGTCTTCATGATGTGTAAAAAAAATAAAAAGAAAAGAAAAGAAAAAGAGGAAAGAAAAGAAAAGAAATCTAAAAAAAAGTCTTGAAAGGTTTGGTGGCATTTGAAATGAAGAACTCGATCTATACTGTGGATAGATCGATCCATCTATTTCACATTCTTTCTCAGCATATATGTGATCTCTGTTTTCTCTCACAGAGTCAGGACCTTTCCTAAGGATTCGGCTTTACTGGGCAGGGACACTGTTCGAGCCCTCATGTACTACGCCCTGAAGGTCTGGAGCGATATTGCGCCCCTTAACTTTCATGAAGTAGCTGGCAGTGATGCAGATATTCAAATCGACTTCACTAAGGCTGACCACAACGATGGATACCCCTTTGATGGGCCGGGTGGCACAGTGGCACATGCCTTTTTCCCTGGAGAGAGGTTTACTGCTGGGGATACACACTTTGATGATGACGAGGCCTGGACCTTCAGGTCACCAGGTAAGGAACACACTTTATTAGCTACATCTTTCACAGATGCTGCAGATTTGTTGGCTGCGTTTGTTGGCTCTTTCCATCACATCCGAAGGTGTTCTTTTGGATTGAGATCTGGTGACTATGGGGTCCATTTAATTACAGTGAACTCAGTATCATGCTCAAGAAATCAGTTTGAGATGATTTGAGCTTTGTAACACGGTGGCTTATCCTACTGGAAGTAGCCATCAGAAGATGGGCACACTGCAGTCTTAATTAGATTAGGTTAGATTAGATGAAACGTTATTAATCCCTCGGGTGGGTTCCTCCGGGAAATTCTGTTTCCAGTAGCACAGCAGAAGTTGCATGTTACAGATACAATAAAGGGGAATGAGAGAAAGGATATAAGCATAAATATACCACATAATATAAATACAGAATATATAATAGGGATAAATAGGAATACCAGTGGATTGCACATTTGAGTGAGTCTATTGCACAGTGATTATTGCACAGTCGAATATAAGAAAGAATATTACGAATACTGCACAGTGAAAAAAAGCACTAAAGCTCAGTTGTTCCCGCCCTCCTTTGTCCCCCTGTTTCCCCTCCCTCTCTCCTCCAACAAGGAGTTAAACAGCTTGATGGCGTGTGGGACAAAGGAGTTTTTAAGTCTGTTGGTTCTTGACTTTGGGAGAAGCAACCTATTACTGAATAGGCTCCTCTGATTATTCACGACCGTGTGCAGAGGATGCCCAGCATTGTCCATAATGTCCAGCAGTTTCTTTAGTGTCCTTTTCTCTGCCGCTGTCACCAGAGTGTCCAGCTTCATGCCGACCATAGAGCCAGCCTTCCTGATTAGTTTTTCCAGCCTGGATGAGTCCTTCTTTGCCGTGCTGCTCCCCCAGCATAGAACAGTACTCCAGCAACCACCGACTGGTAAAACATCCTCAGGAGCTTCCCGCAGATGTTGAAAGACCTCAGCCTCCTGAGGAAGCACAGTCTGCTTTGGCCTTTTTTATACAGGTGCTACATGTTGCATGACCAGTTTCAGAGATATGGGATAGGCATGATCAGCCTTTATGTTGTTTAAGCCAAATTCTGAACCTACCACCCAGAGATAACAGCAGATTTTCTGTTGTCCCATTTTGGTGAGCCCGTGCAAGCTGTTGCACCCAGTGCGGCCTTCTGCTGCTGTACCCAACCTGCTTCAGTGTTTAACACAGGGCTGCCCAATCCCAGTCCTCGAGAGCTACTATCCTGCAGCTTTTAGATGCATCCCTACTCCAACACAGCTGAATCAAATGAATGGCTTGTTATCAGGCCTTTGCCAAACATGATGGCATGCTGAAGAGGTAACCAAACCATTTGATTCAGCTGTGTTGGAGTAGGGATGCATCTAAAAGCTGCAGGACGGTAGCTCTCGAGGACCGGGATTGGGCACCCCTGGTTTAACATGATGCTCTTCTGCATACCTTGGTCATAAGGAGTAGTTATTTTAGTTTCTGTTGCTTTCCCAACAGCACGAAGCAGACTGACCACTCTACTCTGACAACTGGCATCAACAAGGCATTTTCACCCACAGGAACGGTGCTCACTGGATATTTTCTCCTTTTTCAAACCATTCTCTGTAAACCCTACAAGCACAACCGTGCTACGTTCAAACTCTCTTATATCACCTTTCAACCCTATTCTGAAACTTAATTTAAACCTTTTGACCATGTCTACACGACTAAATGCACTGAGTTTCGACCATGTGACTGGCTGATTAGATATTTGCAATAAAACGCTGATGAGCACTTGAAGCCAACAACATGGCCGGTGAGTTGTATTACTTAAAGAGTGTGCCTGAATGAAAAGAACATAAAAAACTGAAGGATGATCTGTTTCTGTGAGACACTTCCAGAGTACTATGAAATAAAGAGCCTGAAACGGTCTGCGTCAACAAAACTTTAACAAAATGAAAAGTGCTTGAGAACAGTTTTGAACTTCCATACTCACCAAGGTTTTTGTATTCAAAACAAGATTGCTGTACTTTGTACTTGTACTTTGGAACCAAGCTGCGCCTCCTACCTTTTATTCATGTTCCAGATTGTATTATCAATATTTTATCTGTTCGAACTAAGAATATAACATGCTGTGGCTTCAGTGTGGTGACTACAGCAGCATTGACTGTTTTCACAAGCTTGTTAGGAAGCATAAAAGACCTTCTTTCATCTCTTCCAACCGCCACAAACAAAGAATCCACTCCAACGTCCTACCCAAACCGAGGAAATCAGTTTTTTTTTCAGCAATTAGCACAAGCTGTTTATTGTTCACTGTTGACATTTATTGATCTAATTTTACTATGCCATGGGGCTTCTTTTTTTTTTTTTTTTACAAGAATTGAGTCTTTAAATTTAAAAGACCAGAGGGAAATAGCACCATATTTAGGGTGATTAAAGTATTTTAGCCGACAGCAAAATGTTTCCTTTTGATTTGTGCCGATCAGAAGCTGAAATAAATGTCTCCACCAGACCACAAAGCACCACTATAATTTGTGATGTCAGCTAACAGCTGCACCAATGACAATCGATGAAAGAGTAATTGCGACGCAATGAAGCAGAGATGAGATTTCTAGGGTTGTGGGCATGCTCTTTTGCGTGGAAGTGCATTTTTATAGTCTTTAACTTCTACTGAGAGGTTTCTATTCCACTCTATTTCATAAGGAAAGGCAATACCTTCTACTTTTACTTTTTGTAAACTATTTATATTTATTAGTCAACTGCAGGATGTGCTTGCAAAATAAGAAGCATAGCTAAATTTGAACTAAAAATGGCTAAAAAAAAAGAATCTAAATCTAATTTATGCATGCACAGTCAATAACACGTATATGCATTTTGAATGTGGTTTATTTTTAAACTCTAATGTCTGACATTTTGCGAGTATTATTTGCCTTCTTGCCTTAGATGAAATGATAATGCTCACAGAATCGTATTTCCCAAAATACTAAACCTTTCTTTTGAAAAAAGAAACACCTGAAGATGTGGTATTAGTGCGATAGCTCCTTGAAACAATCCATTGTGATTGTTATATAATGCAATTTCCTTGTCAAATAAAAGTATATTGAATACTTAATTTAGACAAAAACCCAATCGATAAAGACACGTAGTCCAAGTCTGCAGGCAGGGTGATAGTTCAATTTCTTTGTTTGCTTTTGCCCTAAAACTAGGAAACATATGTTACCGCAACTCAATTTGCTTCAATTACATCTCCCAACAGCCTGCATCAGTGTCACGGCATGATGACGTGATGCTCCAGGAGTTCAGAGCATCGTCTGGGTCAATGTGGTCGTGATTAATGAGAGCAGGTTGCTAAAGAAAAGAGGGATCAGAGGAGCGCTCTTGTCTTCATGACCTCTATTGATCTCTTCAAGCCACACAATTGTCTTACACAGACAAACGCTGACTTAGAAGAGGTAATTTAAGCAAATAAAATTCTCTGTGCAAAGACTCGTGCTTCCAGCTACGAATTGCTCAGCGGTGGTGACGGCCTGATGGAAGACCGCACTAGTGTTAAAAACACAGATTCTTACTGTGAGCAGGAGAGAAAAGATGCTGGCAGTGAATCATCTTACCTTGTTAGATGTTCCAGCCTTCAAGGCTAGTGTTTCACTGCCTGTGATGAAGGGTGAAATGTACATCAAAAAAAAATCACATCAGACTCTTTCATTTGGTAATCAGGCATCTGCCTCTTCTTGTTCGCCTGTACTCCATAAAGGGGGGAAAGTGTCTTATGGCCAACCAGTGCCAAAGAAAATCCCATTCGCTGCAGCTTACAATGTTTTAATGAAGTTAGCTCAGAATTCAGGTTTGTGTAAATGCTGCTTTTATTTTATTTTTTTTTACTGTCTACTTAAATTCCTTGAAGCACTTTAGCACTTCTAGACCAAGATGATTAGAAATTATTGAATTTCAAATGTGCTTGTTCTTTCTGTTGCATTTGTTGCATCAAAGATATAATTACTTAAGTGCACCCATCATCTTTCCCCAAAGACACAATTTCAACAAGATTTGTTAAATACTTCTTTGTTAAATAGGTCTCCTTCCTGTTATTTCCTCTGCATTCGCTGGCTTATCAATTAATCAATCAGTTTCCTCTGGGTGCATACATGATTATTTAAGTCTTTCCCTCCCCCTTTTAGCACATTTCTAACTTCTGATTTTGACACCACTGATCGTGCGATTCTAAACCTAGAGAAAGTTTAACTGGACCTGGCATTTCTGCTACTTCACTCAGTTTTATCATATTTCACTGACAGACATTTTAGTATTCATGATAATGATTCGATACCTTCTTCTGCTTCATCTCTCTCCCAGGTGGGATACCTTTAAAGGTCAATCATTGGACCTTTTCAGTTTTAATTTGAAGTGATATCAGGCCATCTGCTTAACTTTCTTTCCACTGCTATGTGAGAAGCTTTACTTCTCTCTCATGACTGTTTGGCTTCTTTTTTTTGCATTTGGGTTTTTTTACAAAGTGGATTTGTTTAACTTTCCACCATCTCAATCCTGGCAAACCTGACATTGTGGTAATCGGCCACAGCTCATTTACTAAGAAGGCCAGTCACTACATTTTCCTCTTAATAGACCACCTCTGAGAATCTTGACCTCCATTTGAGTTTTAAATCTCATATCACTTTTTGTGAACGTTTACCTACTTTTTATATTTCCACATATAATTCAAAATTCTCAGTGTATCGTATATGAAATTTCACTGCAACCCTCTTAACTTGCATTACCTCTATAACCTGTATAACCTGGTCCAAAGAGTAGCGGGTGATCCCTTTTTGCCACCAATCATCTCGCACTAAGACAGCTGGAATAGGCTCCAGCCCACATGCAACCCTGAATTGGATAAGCAGAAGAAAATAGATGGATGGATGGAATTCATTTCAAAATCTGTCATTATTTTACTACCTTAAAAGAATATTTAAGGTACCAGCATGTTGTTCCAGTTCTTCTACTCTGTGTTTAGTCACTCATGTCTGCGAGCCAGATGTTTCTGCTTCTGGGTTTTGTTACAATCTGAAAATGTATTGATTAAACAGTTTTGTATAGCAGCTCTTCGGCCTGCTTAATATAAAGGATCATTTTTGCGCAGCTGCCAGCTTGCCTAATTTAGCTCACTAAATATTCACAAAGGAGCTGATGCAGATCTCCATTTCTCACAGTTAATTTTGACATCATATAATAGCTCTTTGCATACACTTTGCAGCTCAGAAGAAGTATTGTCTCCAAATACTGATTATGGGATAGGCAGAGTTACATTTATTAATAGAGCCTGACCCGATACATTGAGAGCAATATTATTATTACACTGATTATCTTTGGAGGCTAGTAGCACGAAATTGGAGTAATCCAAAGATATAATTGAGGTCATTTCGAAACCGTGTCACCATTACATGTTTATTTTTGTCACACGTCTCACTCGGAACAGATTTTGATTTCCAAATGAAAAGTTGGGCATGCTTTTTAAATTACAGTACAAGAATCTTACTTCTGTCTAGTTTTCCTTCTTTGGAAGCTCAGCGGGGTTCACGAAACTTTGATTATTACTTAAAAATGTGAGTTTGCTTCTCTGGACACTTTTTCACAGAGTTCTAAAAAGTAAAGTTTATTTATTGATGTCAAGTTTGATCAGCTTTCTATTTGGGTTTTAGCAACGAGAGGTTGCACTGGAGTACTGCAGAAAATTAGGCCTTTAGTATACTTTCCAGTGTTCTAGATAGAAAGTCCGTCGGGGAAAGATGCAGAAGCAAAATATGTGGGTTGAATGTTACCAGAAGACTTTGGATGAAGTATAAAAACTCCGATCCAATACACAAGTACTTCTGCATAGATTCCAACATTTACAATAGGAATGCCTTGATGTTAGGAAGTCCTTCACCTTAAACCATCTTTAACTGCCCGTCCCTCAGCACCACGCCAGTGAATACTTTATAATTATTTTTAAGCTGTGTTTGGTGATTTGCAAGGAGTTTTGTTAGGTTAGGAAATCGCCAGAGTTGCCTTCATAGTCAAGCTTATATTAATAGACTTATTACATTAAATGGTGTAATTTCGAGTGTGGATAAGGAAACAAACAATAGTCTTTTGTGAGAAAGCCCAAGTTCTTGCAACCGTGGGCACTGCCTTGTGTTTCCTTAAACAGACTGTTTTTATGGTGTTGCAATTACAGGTTGTAATAAACTGCTTTTACAGACAGACGTTTTGTTTCTGAGTGTTACAAGTTTGAAAAAACATGTAGTTCATCATTTGTTTAGTTTGAGAAATCAGTTATAAAAATCATTGATAGAAAAAAAGGCCTCAGGAGCTTCTGAATCATCACCCTTCGTTAATTTACCACATGAACCAAGTTTAAACACAAATGTGTAATTTAAACATTTGTATTCAAAAATATATACAGTGACCACCCTGTTAAAGAAAACCTCTAAAACACTTGCTTAAAACTAAAAGTACTGGATTACTGAAAATTCAACCACTGAAACTATTTTTTTTCTTACAGTAAATTAGAAAAAAAAAACATAGATAGCAACAATAATAATTTTTTTTGATTAAAGAGCTGGTGCATACCGGTGGATTCACCATTACAGAAACATAAAGAAAGATTTTGGTAGTTGGCAGTACTACATTAGAGCAGCTGTGACGTAAACCTTACACTGGGTGGTGATCTAATAAATTTGTTAAGCACTGTATAAACCGATTCCAGATTGGCACAAGGTAATGCAAGGTCATAATAGCGCATGGATTGGCGCCAGATGAAAAGGATAGCCCTTGGCTAGTTGTGTACTTGTTTCTTTCCGTCTACCTTATGTTACACCATTCTTATTAAACTTTTAACCAAATGCTGCAGGCCATGTTTGCAGCATTCTGGACTCATCATGTCATATCCAAGAGAGTATTGTACCTTATTGCATTGTATTTACTGTGCATTAAAGTAGTAGCACTTTTTTTTAAAAATATTTTATCTTATAATAACCTGGAATTACACAAATTGTTGTCAGTGATGTTATTGTGCTTACTTTCTTTTCTTTTTTTGTCTGTTTTTTTTTCCAGGCATGGGAGTCTAACTCAATAAGTCTTATTCATCCACGTAAATCTCTCTTTGTCCGCAGGCACGAGCATTTTTTTTGTCTGTCAACCTCAGATGGGTTGTAAATGCGATGACATGGTGCCTACTTTGTTCTGAATCCCTGTTTTCTCCCTCGATCCTTTCATTTATCCACACTCCCTCTCTCCACCTTGTGCTCATGTAGATTAGCGTTGGCATTTGGCTTCTGGAAATCCCAGGTGCAGCAAGCACAAGTGCACTTCTCCAATTGTCCTTTGTCTTTTGACAGAGCACAGCGCTAAGACGTTCCCAAGTCGAGGCCAACATAAGGTTAACAGAATGCTGATTTGATCCTAGTCACCGAGGAACTCTAAGCTAGCTTGGCTCGACTCGCCCGCACTCACATTTTTGCGAATCTAAATCTCAAAAACCAGGTTTTGTCTTGCTTAGCAGAGCCAAACAAGGAGTTTTTGGAAGCGTTGCCGTTTCCTCTTAGCTCAACATCCAGGGAAATGTGTTTTAATAGCCTGCAGCCTCTTTGGGTGTCTTTCCACACTTAGGATTTGATTGGCAGCCCAGGGGCTCAGGCAGTATTACCATAGTTATCTCACTGCACCACATTCCTAACAGCACTCACAGCCACAGGAGCTGTCTGTCACGCTTCTTAACTTGCAACCTATAGAGTTCACTCATAAAAGGGATAAACACGCAAACAGTGGCTATACGGGTTTTACAAAAATCTGTAAGCAGCTAGGTGATCTCAATCAAAGCTGGAGGTGATACAGGCAAGCTATGGTTAAACTGCAGAGAAGAATATAGTAGTTTTCTGCTATGTCACAGTTTCACATTGATAACACCGCTGTTTTCTCTTACTGCCCTAAAAAGAGCGCAGGTTAGTTTTGAAATGTTTAAAGAAAGGAACGAGAAGGTGTTTCTTAGGTAACTTTTCTTGTCATGCTTGTGGCTTAATCTTTCTACCGTGGTGAAGAGCAGCAGTAATACTTGTGTGCAGCTACTTCTTTGATTGAAGTCAGTTCTCTCTTAAATAAATTAAGAATAGTTTCCAGAAGTGCGTCTTTATGTTTTATTCCTGTACCGACCTCTAATGTGCATCATTACTAATGCAGGTTTTTAATAGTCTCACACAGTCTTGTCCACTTTGAGCAGGTATGAGACCAAAAAAAGTCAGATATGCATGTAAGGCTAATGAGTGTTCCCCTCTTTCTGTGTCTGCCTTAGAATCTCATGGGATGGATCTGTTTGCAGTTGCAGTCCATGAGTTCGGTCATGCCATCGGCCTGGTGCACACATCAGCCATAGAGTCTATCATGAGACCATACTACCAGGGTCCCGTGGGAGACCCGCTGAAATATGATCTACCCTATGAAGACAAAGTCAGAGTCTGGCAGCTCTACGGTATGAGGTTTCCATTCCCTCTGCATATCGGTGTGTGTGTGTGTGCGTGTGACTGAAACAGAAAAAGATTGACAAGTTGTGTAGAGTACTGTTATTGATTAATGAAAACGTGGCTGGAGTTAATTGGACCTCTTTATGGCATATGACCTTATCACACCATTCCCTGATATACAGAGTATCAGTGAGCTGAGGGGAGACTAATGATCATGAGCTGAGAATGAAGTGCAGGAAAGAATGTTAAAGGACGGGACAGAATGGAGGAGAATGAATTGAACTAAATTAAAGATAGACAGACACTAAGACAAGACTGCTATATTTGGTTGTAATAAAAGAAACACGTACAAACGATGAACAACTGAGCAAGCAATTTTTAAAAATGTGCAAAATGTTCAATTCTTTCTGGAAATTGATGATTTTTATGTGACAATATAAGTAATCTTTTTTTTTCCTACATGAAGGAATAAAACAGTGTAATTTTTTGCCACGTTTTGTTTTTCCTCTTCAAATGAAATCACACGTATCCCTCTCAGGTGTCAGAGACTCAGTTTCCCATACAAATCGACCAGGAAACCCCTCCCAGACAGCTGAACCTCCTGTTCTACTGGACCTCCCCGAAAACAGATCCACACTCCTGTAAGTAGGACACCTGGTGTGCTTTCAGCACAGTGCAAATAATTTAATGATTCTGGTAGCCTAACACATAAATGATACACTTCAACCTTTCATCTTCTCTCTTTCTGCTTTTCTGGCCTTCTCAAACACACACACAAACACAAAATTGTGGTTTATTCTTTTTACAAGCCCCCTTGGGTCTTTCTGTTCACTGCACTAAAGATGTTGGAGTGGAAAGTGTAATAAACGTCCCCAATAGATTCACCCAGAAAAGCAAAACTAAGTAAAAACAGCCGCTTGCTACCTGCAAAAGCTGTTTCTCACAGCCCTGCCAATTTAGTGCTTTCAACAGCACAACATATCATGTTCCAGATGTGGTCATTATATTGCATATTATTCTTATTGCATAATAAATTGCACATTATTTAACCATTTAAACTAATGCTATAGTCCATAATAAAGAATAAATGTTTTAATTGTTAGCCCTTTTAGCTAGATTTTATGTTTCATGCTATATTGAAAGCCGCCTGCTACCCGCTGCTTCCTGACCTCCATGCATACACACAATTTAAAAGCATTTTAAAACCAATGAAGAATAGAAGCCCATTTTCCATCAGTAATATTGGCCTTTCACTGTCCTCATCACTCACTTTTCACCCACTCCATGTTATCATGATGCGTGGAAAAGCTATATCATGCTTGCCAAGGGTCACAAATGCTGACCACTATAGGCAGCAGAGTTTCATTAAAAGAGCTCTGAATAGAGATCTTTGTTGATAACAGGAGAGCTCTCGCCCTCCCACTCACAGTGGCAGGTCTGTAGTGCTATTGCCTTGATAATTGGCAGGCTGACCACGTCAGTGCTTTAAATCACTTATTAGCTTGTGGGATAAATGTTCTGAAAGACCGCACCGTTTCAGTGTGACAGCATTTCACCTCATATTTAGCCCATTTAATTAAAGCACATAACATGCACATTTGTGCACACATTCAGAACATCTCTCATTAGATGAGTACGATCGTGACATTTTTCTATATGCAAACAGCTGCAACTCGGTTGGATCGTTTTGGGTTCCTTTATGTTTTATGTCTAGTGGGTATGCGGCATAGTAGCGAATATGATTGTAATTGTAGTAACTTCTTTACTACAACCTTTTCCATCTTTTGTCTTCATTTCTTTTTTTCTGCTTCTTATTTTTTCACTCAGACTGGCACGGGATGCTCCAGACAGATGCACCAGTCACTTTGATGCCGTGGCCCAAATACGAGGGGAGGCCTTCTTTTTCAAAGGTATTCAAATCTGAAAGGAGAAAGTCAGAGTGTGTGTGTAATTATGATTGCAGGATACAACCTTCCCAGTCCAACAAATGGTTAAATAATTTAATACAGTAAAATTAATTTGTTATTATTCTTAAAAATGGCCAAATATGGAGATCTGAAGTTACACTTATCAAAGATGGACACAGAGCAGCTTTTAAAACATGCTCTTTTCTTAGTTTTCCTTGGTTTGTAAAAGTACCCAAAGGGCTGTTGCTGGTTTCCTCTTAGAATTCGTACATAGCAAAAACCTTGAAGATATTTTCAGATCAAGTTGAAGTTGCGAGAAGATATTATGTTTGCATTTGTGAGGGTCTTGTGCAGAAGTCTTCTGCAAGTTAACTGAGTCCTCTGCATAAGGAATGCATATTTGCATACTGACCAAACAAATTAAATAAAAAATAAACAAAGGAAATGGTATATGACAAATGGCCTAGTAGATGAAGGCAAGTCTGAAGCCCCAAAGCTCTCATTTTGAGCACTCCAACAGTCGAGGAGTCGCTTTGTTGCTGGATTTATTTTACATTTCTTTGCGGTTGTTTTGTGTTTCTTTGTCATCCTTATTTTTCTCTCTGAGAGTATCTTGTAGGTCTGTCATTTTAGGGCTCTTTGGGTTCACTTTGGTGTCTCTTCAAGATCAAACTGTGTCTGTTTGTAGTTTTGCAGCCGCACATCTTGATTGGAGAGTCCTTTCTTAGAGTCTCAAACTGATTCGCTCGCTCGCTTGCATTTTCTTACAGTAATTCCCCTGCCATTGCCTGAGTGTCTGAAGCCATTAACTGAACTCCATGAATCTAAATTGAACTAGTGAATGGTCCACCGGCGATTCCACTTAAAGATCAAAGGATGCCTTGCCGTTCTTCTAAAGGGAGAGTGTACTTTATTGTCCAACATCAGATATGGAGAAAAAGTGTTTTCCTGGATGAACTGGGTTTTGATTGTTGTTGCAGTTCAATGTGCAACATTGAACATGTGGCGAAAAACATGAGTTAAGAACATATGGTGAAGTTAGTGAGGCTGGGCGTGGGGCCGAGCAGTGGCGCCAGCAATCAACAGGAAGCCAAGTCATGTGTGTTTCTATGAGGTTGAATAAAAGGCTTACACACTATCACAAATTCTCCAGTCCAAAGAAAATGAAGCCCAAACTGGTTGATGAACGGAATCTACTAAGCATAAAAAGTGATGTTTCTGGGGCATTAACAGTCTGTATGGTATATTGAAAAATCAGTGGAGCAGCATTTTTGATTTTTGTTTTCTCTTTCATTTTTCATAAGCATACATGATGTTTTTTGGCTACGCTCAACTGGATAATAAATTGTTTTCCTCCTAAACTCAAGCCAAATTTTTCAATTTCCAGTGCTGCTAACTGGTTTATCAAAGTAGTTCCAGAAGAATCAACAGAAGGTAAAAAGTGCTGAGTTTGTTAATTAGCCAAATTGAAGGAGTAGCTAGCTTTTGTGATGTGACTACTGAAGATACAGCACACTCTGTGGCTTTCCTTCTAAATAAATCCTGCAGAGTATTGTTAAGAAGTTCTTATTGATCTTTACTTGCTATTTCTGTCCATCATAGGGAAGTATTTTTGGCGGCTAACTCGAGAGAAGCACCTAGTATCTCTCCGTCCTGCTCAGATTCATCGTTTCTGGAGGGGCCTTCCTCCTAATCTGGACAGTGTGGATGCTGTGTACGAGAGACCAGGGGACCACAAAATCGTGTTTTTCAAAGGTAAATCTATGTAACTTTATTCGATTACTCAGTCTGTGTGTTCACAAGTTGTTTTTTTGCTTGTTTGTTTCATTTAGTTTAGTTTGTAATTGTGTGGATACATCCTATCATATAAAAGGTTTGATTTTAACCTCTATGTTCATCACTCAGGTTTAAAATACTGGGTTTTTAAAGACAATAATGTAGAAGAGGGTTACCCTCGTGCAATCAGTGACTTTGGCTTGCCACTGGAAGGAGTGGACGCCGTCTTTGTTTGGCTGCACAACGACAAAACCTACTTTTTTAAGGACAACCGCTACTGGCGCTACGATGACCACTTGCGACGTATGGACCTGGGCTACCCTAAAGACAGCTCACTATGGAAGGGGCTGCCTCCACACCTGGATGATGCCATGAGGTGGTCTGATGGTGAGTAGACATAAAAACCAATGTTTATTTGTATGACTTTTCATCAAATTGACAGAAGTTGGCTTGCTGCCTGTATAATCAGTACTTCAATAAAACAAATCACTGAATGACACAGCAAAATATATACATATATATCTCACTGTTACTGTAGTGGTTAATCCACCAGTATGCACAAGGTTTAAGACTAAATTGTTTTATAAAAAAGCTTTAAAAAAAAGCTTTTTTATATTAAGATGTCAAATTACAGTTATTGACTTGTATTCTCGAATAGAAAATCCCCCAGTCATCGCTGCAGATGGACGTCCCGCCTTCAGCCTGAAGTTTCTTCCTGTTAAAAGGGAGTTTTTCCTTCCCACTGTCGCCAAGAGCTTGCTTATTAATGTAATCTGATTGTGTTTCCTCAACAATCAGATTACCCCTCTTATTGTAGGTCATTTTTATTGTGGCACCTTGAGGTGACTGTTATTGTAATTTGGTGCCATATAAATTAAATTAATTAGAGTTTTCAGAGAAGTCCAGTTTGCTAAGTATAAAAACATGAATTCATTTATCTTTAATTTAATAAGGTCTAATAAAATTCAGATTCATGCACATTTATTAAAAATAAAATATATATATATATATATATATAAGTATTAACCGATTTCTTTGCCATGACACTTAAAGTTGAGTTCAGGTGCATCCTTGTTTCTGCTGATCAGATGTTTCGACAACTTGACTGAAGATTTGGAAATGCACACATCTGTCTATACATTTTGTTTTCTATTTTAAATCTTTGGTTTTTAGTTTTATTATTAACATATCAAGCAAACATTTTTTCACTTTGTCACTATGGAGTATTGTGTGCAGAATTTTGAGGTGAAAAAACAAATTAAATCCGTTTTGCTTTAACATGAAAAATGTGGAACAAGTGAAGTGCTGTGAATACTTTTCAGATGTTTTTTAAAAGAGAGGCTTAAAGAGCTTTTAGAGGCTCCAGAGGGGCTCTGAAACTCAGAGAACATTTGCATTATTCTGTGCATCGTTCTGGAGTCGTGGAGTTTGGGAGATTTGGAGAAATACATACAGTGATATGTTTTATAAAGCAGATCAGCCCTTCAAAAAATAAATCCATGCTCACATGTTCAGACTTTTGTTTTTAATGATTAAAGTAAACAGACACGCACATTCATCTACACAAAATCTCACATTCACATACAAACTGTACACGAAAATGTGACTTACAGATACACCACAACAAGGAGCCAGAGCCCCATAAAAGGTGAGCTGGGGTTATAGTAAATGTAATGTAAACCCATATATTTACCTTGCCTACGGACCTTTTGGATGTTACTTGCTGAAGTTTCCAGACAACAAACTTTTTAGATTACAGACACTGAACCAGGCTACCAGAAACGGCTCGCGAGGCAGGCATCCCGGCTTGCCGAAAACAGCCTTGACCTTTACACTGCAAACACAGCGTAGAGTTGTGTTGGCTGTTATGAATCCACAAGATTCAAGTAATCAGTGCTGCCACTGTGAGCTCGGTGGACATGGTCAGATACGCTGGGAACAAACCATCTGAAAAAAAAAGGCTAAGAAGGGATGACAGGATCTCCGGTTTAATCAAGAAGCTCCAGCTGAGAATGTTCGTGCTGCATTAGCCGCAGCAAAATCACCATCATGCTGTCGATCCTCTTCTGCAGATCCGTGTTCTGATGCCGCTCTGGCTGCTGCTGTTCCAAGATGAAAGTAGAGTTTATCTTTGGAGCGGTCACTCTGTTCATCTTCTTTAAAATACTTGAAAGGAGGTAGAGTGTGAAAGAAGGCAAGGGAAGCACTGTTGATTTTACCTCGTTTGGGCAGCCATGCATTTCACAGACTGCCCTCATTGCATCAGCTCTCGGTTCAACATCAGTTATTATTCTACAGCCATCGGCCGCCCTGGTAAGCCTCTTATCACTGAAACAAGGTCTCTTTCTGTCTCACATGCAAACACCAGTATACACAGCATAAACACAGAAGTGCACTAAGGGAATCATGTAAATAGGCACTCTACTGATCTCCTCAGACTAGTAACATCCTGCATTTTTTACGGCACGTTTAGTTTTTTACTTGATGTTAGTTTTTGATTTGAACATCTTAATTTATTTTACTTATCTCGTGTATGCCTACACATTTTATTTAAGTCTTAATTAAGAAGCAATTGTGTAAAATCTGTTAGCTGTGTCACTGCATACAGACAAAATTAGCTTAGTGAACTTTGGATTGTAACATATGCTGGTGGAAAAAAATCCTAGAGGATGTTTTTTTTGCTATTTTCGCAGCAGTGATTTATTCCACACTTGTGTGTGATTAGCAACACGATTGGCTGGATTATGTTTCCCAGTTCAGCTGTAATTTAGAAGATGACTATGTGTCATGCAGCAGCCATCTTTGGCATTTAAGAATCATAAATAACCACTCATCACTTAAACAGAGTGCTCAGTTTCTTTCCCTTATTTACATCTGTGTTATTAATTCTTTCAGATTTATATTATTTTCTTTATGATAGGAATTTATTATTGCAGTTTTAGCATTTGGTAAATTCGTGTGATTTATCATTTTGCCAGAATGCACATACTCACAGTCGATAAAATACTCTTAACTACTGTTCATCTTGTGATGGGAACACACCACCTGTGAGTTTCTTGACTCACAGGTGACTGACTCAGACTGACTGCACTAACTCTCAATTAGTGAATGTTTGGAAATTATTTCCATCTAATTTATGAATGTGGACAGATTGGAAGGTCGTTGCGGACTGTTTAAGGGACACAGTTTATTGTCATATCATCACTCGAAGTCGCTTGAAGGACAGCAGCTGAGTCTGAGTGGTCATACACCTGGTCCTTGTCTTTGAAGGGACGAGACTGCAAGGTCATTGCACACAGTCGCAGGGATTTTGGTCACACCCTGGTCTCCAGCTATTATTTTCACTAGTGTGAATGTAGCATAAGAGTTTGTAGGAGAGTGACCACTTAAGCGCTGTTCTGAGTGTGCGTGCCGTCCTCACATAGACAGCAGCCTGCACTTTTTTACTTACTGGCTTTCTCATTGGCCACAGCCAGTACTCCAATCTTTGGAGAGTGTAAGTGCTCAACAGTTGTCACCGAGTTGTTGAGCATGACAAATGTTTCATTGCAGCAGCACGGGCACTGCCTTCTGTTTGTAGATAATTAGTCCAGTTCCAAAATGCAATTATGGTCTGTGACATTTTCTATTTCCATGCTGGATAGACAACAGAGGTATTGTTTTCTGCTAACCGCCCCAAATTAGCTCCCAGTGTTTATGACATATGGTTAGCCACTAACCCTTCAGAGTCACTTGACAGCTATTTGAAATAGTCATCAACAGTTACCGATGACCTTTTCCCAGACATAGCTCAGCATATTACCAAAAAGCATCATTCCACTTAATGTTTAACCAAGTCAGAAGTGCTTGTTTTTGCAGAGAAGTGCAAGCTTCAGCGACTATTGGGATTTGCTAGACACTATGAGAAATAAGTGTTTCATACTACGCTGTGTATTACACAAAGAGACATAAATATCAGGTGTCAGATGTTTTTGTGACACGTGCGTTGCCTGCCTTTGTTTGAGTTTTAACCAGAAGCTGGTTAATCTGGTACAAGAATCAGTCACAGAGTATTCCTGAAATGTCAGTACCATCGTCAAAATGATGGGGAGTCTCTGCTCTCATTTATAAAAAGAAAAACGTTTGATTACTTTGCATTTAAGATATTCATTTTTAATGCCCCCTGTGTGCAAGGATAGCTGTCGAGCGTCTTTTTAGCTTTGTCATTTTTTTGGTCGTTATAAATTTTAAATCATCGCAGAAAGCCTGATCTAATATTTACACACAGAAATTTAAATGAACGGCTGCTAAACCAAATAAAACAGCTCAAATACATACTGTGTGTGTGTGTGTGTGTGTGTGTGTGTGTGTGTGTGTGTGTGTGTGTGTGTGTGTGTGTGTGTGTCCCTCCCAAGCCCACACTCCTGTTAGTTTCTCTGAAAGTGGCGAGCTTTACGCGAGGAGGTGGGATAATGTGATCATTTCTGGAGCATGTCACGCCTGAATGTGCCATGTCAGTAATGTTTATGGACTGTGTGCATCTGTGCCTGTAAAACATTCTGGTCTTTTACCTCCTGTAAAAATGTTGAGTACCTTCTTTAAGAACCACACACGTGAAAATATAAGCTTGTGCGAGCTCACTGCTCTTCCAGCAGAATTATGGTTGGCATTAGCGCGGCATTACCCATTGTGATGAGGCATTATTAGTTTGTACTGACAAAAAAAATCTTAATAAATAGAGAATTCATTTTCAAAAATCTGGTGCTTAGTGTTGGGTATGTATAAAGAAATGCACGCTTTTCTTTGGCTTTGGGGTTTGTAGTATGCACAGAATAAATTAACTAGTAGACTGAATAGTGTGACAAGTTTATTCTAAAAGTAGCAGTTTTTGATTTCACATTGAAACTGTAAAGTTTTTGTCTGCCACTCTTAAAATTTCTTTCACAATTAGAAAGCGTTTTATGATAGAATTTAATCACAGAACAGCATGCGTGGACAATAATATTAGACTTAATGAGTAAAAGACTATGAAATCAGAAAAGCAGCTGTCCGTTGGACAATTAACAATAAGCCGATTTTGACACCACATCCATGCTTTGATAATTAAATGGAAAAATAATAATAACCTGAAACAAAGCCTATGCTATGTAAGTCTACAGGCACTAGGTACACCCTTACTACTGCCATAGGATTAAAAGGGTAAGTAGCTGCCAGGTGCTGCTAATCAGATGCACTTGATTAATTGATCATCAGCGAGTGTGAGCACCTCAATTAAAGCCGACATTTTAGCAGTTTGCTGGTCTGGAGCATTCAGCCGTTAACACAATGCCAAGGAGGAAAGACATCAGTAATGATCTCAGAGAAGACACTGTTATTACTCATCAATCTGCAAATGGTTATAGGGCCATTTCCAAACAGCTTGAAGTCCGTTATTCAGAAGTGGAATATATTCAAGACAGTTTCCAATATTCCCAGGAGTAAATGCCCGGGAAACTCACTCCGAGGTCAGAAACTGCAGAAAAAATCCAAGAGCTACATCTCAGCCTCTACAGGTCTCACAAATCGTGTTAAATGTTAAAGTTCATGATAGTAAAATTTGAAAAAGACTGAAGCATGATTTGTTTGGAAGGGTTGCTTTGTTTCTTTTATGTTTGGTCATAAGCACCACATTTGGCAAAAATTAAACAGAGCGTCAGAGCACAAACATCTAACACCAGCAGCAGGACAAAGAGCCCAAGCACATTAGCAAATCTACAACAAGTTTAGCTGTAAAGAAAAGAATCAAGGTGTTGCAATGGCCCAAAGTCCACACCTTAACCTAAAATCCTGTGCTGGGACCTTAAAAGAGCTATGCATGATCATAGAGATAATATTTTAGGTAAAGTTCTCCAGAATCACACCACCAAAGTATTATATTAACAAGGTCCTGACATTTGCTTTGACTAGGCAAACGCTTCAGAGCTACAGATGATCCTCAGATGCAGGAAAAGGGTTGCTTGAAGTTCCTAAATGGTTATTAAAGGTCAAAAGCAAACAGTAATATTTTCTGGTAGAGAAAAAAAATGTTTACTTTTAGTTGCATTGTTTTGGAAGCCTTTGTGAAGCAAAGCCCCCTGAAGAATGTGTCATCCATTTGGCTGTCCATATTAGGCTTTGATTAAGCACTTGTTGTAGTTAAAACTGGCACAAAAACAGCTAATTAGCCAGAGGTACTTGGTTGTGTTTTTCAGGCCACTCTCAGCAGGAGTGAGCAACATTACTGATTTCCCCTGCAGCAACTCCCAGCTGAATGTGTGGAAGCTCTTTTCCCTGTCAGGTGTTTAGAGGTCTGTGTTGCATCTGAGTTGTTACCAGCTTCAGAGGTCCTACACCAAGCTCTGTGCTGTGCATAGCAATAGGCAAATCACACAAAAGGTAAGGCCCCAGCAAATCAAAGCTTCATGTTAGGGCACATAGGAATGTGTGCATTTATATAAACAAGAACACAGACAGTCACGTATACTCTATATACACCTTTGGGCACTGAAACTTAAGCTACATCAAAGCTTTTTATCTGCCTTTAGGCTGTTTCCAATAGGATAAGGAGAGAGAAACGAAGAAGATGGGAAGATAACTCATGGTGAGCAGCAGTGAGAATAGAGTTGAGGAGAGACACAAGCCATGGAAGAATTCACTTTTAAGAGCTAAGAAGAAAAGAGAAAAGACTTGATGTGAACAATGCTGAAGGGGACAAAAGCAGCAAACGAGGAGCCACATCAGTTATACGCTTGTCTAGCTCAGTAGATTCAGATTTTATGCTCCCAAGCAACTGTAGAAGCATGTCTGAGGGAGGCAAACTTATCAAATTATTGTGCTGATCGTTACCTTACATCACACCTTACAATGCGTGCTTCTTTTTTGCATAGTGCATCACATTTGATGTAATTCTGGTCACCTAACATGACACAGATATCAGCGAGAAGCAGCTAGTGGGGAAGATGTTAAACGGTGCATAACGTTAGCTCCACGGGTTGAGAAAAATGTCTCAAGTGTGTCAAAAAGTATAGTATGGGTTTCTGTAAAGCTGTGCTTTTGTGTGTATCAGGTGGGGTTAAAGTGGTGTACAGTGTGACCTGAAAAATGGTCCTGAACAAAACCGTCTACAGCATGTGAACAGTATGTCAAAGTCGTGTCCTTAAGAAACAGGAAGAGATATATGAGACATTTGATCCATCTACTGTTCACTCAGGCCTCATCAGAAATGGTCTCAGTGAAAGGATAGCTGTCCAAAAGTCCTTCTTAAGGAAGTGAAGCAGAGTCCACAACATCTGGACTGAAAATCAGTGACAACTGATGATTCCAATTTTCAAATGTTCAAATTTTTTGGTTTATCAGTATGTATGTGAGTGCCAGAACCTCTTCAAAAGTTTACTTTTCAATGGACTGGTGGCTGTCAAGAAGCCCGTCTTAAGAAAGAAAAATTGAGGTGTGCCAAATTACAGAAGAAGTGGATTGAAAATGAGATGAAACAGGTTTTATGGAGTGACGAATCCAACTTTCTGACTCAAAAAGTTGTCGAAGGAGGTCAAGAGAGCATGGTTTGGGGCTGAATTTCAGCCACTGGTGTTGGAAATATTGTCAAATTGATGGAATTGTGAATGTAGAAAAGTACTCTCAGTACTCCACCATTTGGAAAGTGTCTGGTTGGCACCAGTTTCATTTTTCAGCATAACAATGATGTACTGGGAGAGCGGTAAAAACATACCAACAGTATCACTCATGGATTGGCCTCCCCAACGGGCACATTCAAAATCAAAACTTAATGTTCTTGCATTGAGGTCACTGCCTGCTAACCACTACACCTCCGTGCCACCCTAAGTTTATTCTGGTTTCTATGTTTGTATCATTAGCTCAGAATACATTTGATATATGCTTGATTTTGTACATTAAACTTAAAACTCATTATGTATTGCAGCAGTGCACACAGGCAGCGCTTCACTCCTGACAAACTGTCAAGGCTGGTTTTAATCTTTACGTTTGATCAAATGCACATTTTTAAAACTCTGAACATCTTTTTTTAACTTTTCTGGAAAATTATAAGCAAGCACTTAATAAACAGTCAGTTTGCTCCCTTCCCAGTTTTTAATTCCTGCAGCTTTTAGTGCAGAACCTCAGCCTTCATAACATCCGCGTCCCTGACCAGATCACTGGAACTAATAGCCCATTATGTATGAACTAACAGGCACATTTCCTTCTTGGGATGATTAATATTTTCCAGTCATTACTTTTGTGCAGGCTTTAACACAAAAACGGGGGGTTTTTTTTCCTGTTGGTCTCCTCGTAAATTCCAAGTCATTGTGGGTCATTTTGGATTTCACCAGTGACATCACACGGAAACTTCTATAATCCTGCTCATATATTCACTTGCTGTGTTTTTAATACAGTTACTGCAGCCAACTTTCCACCTTACGTGCGATTTAGTATTATATTGTTTCTCTGCTCCATGTGATCTTGTTCTGTTTATTCACATCCAAAAATATAACAGTATCAACCCTGTGTCCTCCCCCTCCCTCCCTCCCACTCTCTCTTAAGGCTCGTCCTATTTCTTCAAAGGGAAGGAGTACTGGCGAGTGCCAGGCAGTGACATGGAGGTGGAGGCAGGATACCCCCGCCTCATCGCAAAGGACTGGCTGCTGTGCACAGAGATGCAGTCGGACTCTCCGGACACACAGCCCAAAAGCACAGAGACGAGAGTCAACGTGCAAAATCACCCAGATCACGCGGAGAACGGATACGAGGTGTGCTCCTGCACCTCGGACACCGCATCGCCTTTAGGCGTCCGCCCATCCCCGTCTCCCGTCTGGCTGCTGCCGCCACTCTGGACGCTGTCACTGGCCCTCCGCTCCGAACTGCTATGATGCTAAAGCATGGGACACAGTTCTCAAGCTGGGTGCAAGAGTTTAATTATTAGTGAAGGGCCAGTGGACACACACTAAAGTACAAACTGGAAATTTCTGCTCATATAAGTATTGATTGGTATGTTTTTACCATTATTTTGTTGTTATTTATTTCACATGCCATTTGATGGTCATCTAAAGCGCCTTGCAGTTTGCGATGTACATACCAGTATCATACTATCAAACTAAGGTACCCCTGACAGGTATCAATGCATCCACAATGATAATGTTAGTGCCGTACTTGACAAATTGTTATATCTTTTTTGTTTTAGGTTTGTTTTTGTTGTTTTTGAATGGCTAAAAAGGCTTAACGCTGAGAAGACTAAATGAGTAGAGATTGTTTTTTACATGTGCACCAAGTTTACAGCAATAATGAATGGCATTTGTTTGATGTGAAGTGGTTAAAAAAAATAGAAACATTTTAATAAGTGACACCATGGAATCTGGTAATGACAGACATTTTTGAGAAATATGCTTCCTTGCTGAGAGTTTGATGAGAACATTTGCTTTAGAAAGACCAGGAAAAGAGGGGAATAGCTAGCTGACCTCAAGCTCATTGAACTAGCATTGTTTTTGTCATTTACAAGTCATTTACTTGCTTCAAGACATTTTTTTTTTTACCTTCCAGCATAGCCATAAATATTTAAACACCTATCTTCGCATCTAACTATCAGCAAGAGAGTAAAGAAGCATATTTGCCAAAGAAAAAAATTGTGCCTGGAAAGTAAAACTTCCTACCAGGCTACTATATGCCTTTCAAAACCCTGTCCGTCAAATCTATTTTTTTATCTTTCGTTTCAGCCTGACTGCAGTTAACATGATGGCGAAGTTTAGGGTTCTGATTCACCTATCCCGGAGAAAAATAGTATTTTTACGCAACCTGATATAAAAACCCCACAGAACGGCTCAAGCCAGGGTAAAGAATGACATCCTGGGATATAAATACTGTAGTTAGACAGTTGACTGACACCCCGGCACATATCGAGGCAGCCTGGCAAAAAAAAAAAAAGTGCCCTGTGGATGTGGTGTAGATAGTTTGTAGATGAATGGCCCCTGTGGGATCCTGACAGCCAGGCATAAATGGCACGCTGGATGGCAACAGGTAGATGAGTGGCATTTGAGGTTGTAAACAGGCAGGCAGGTGAATACCACCTGCTACAGCTACATGCAGGAAAGGGCACTCTGGGATTTGGAAAACAGACAAACGAATGTTATTCATGGCAGAAAGTCTCTCTCACGGTTGCTTAGTGCCATTATCCTTGCTTTGATCCTTTACCTAAACTCCCACACTCTTTGAGGAAATGATGTTCATATATCTACACAAAGTCGTTATTTTCACCAGAAGCATTCCCTGCCATTATCAGAGGCAGCATTTGCCTCTGCTTTGTTGTATTTTTTGTAATTAATATGGATAGATTGTGAGTCCATATTTGCTTTGATCAGATTACAGCTCACGGTTTCAATCCCAAGTTCCTCCTGGTGACATCATTGAAAAACCTCACAAAACAGCAACCAGGTTTATTGTTGCTGGTATATTTACCTACAGTTTAAATATAGACACAGATATATTTCAATGGAGATGTTCCATGGGTACTTCAATCCAAGTGGACTGTGTATATTTCAAGCTGTGTTTTCTAATGTAAAATATTTTTGTAGAAAAAACATTAAAGAATCCGAATGACTTTATTGGATGACTGTGAATTATTTCAGCTACTCGATCATGTGGGCGGAGTGTGCAATTATTGAGCGGCACTTGAAAAGACGCCCAGGTTTGGAGGTTATGCACTAACTGATATCTGCTCTCCATCTTGCTAATGTTCTTAAGCGTGTTGTAATGGTCTCTGCTGCACATTTCAATATAGGTCTGCTGGCAGAGACAGGCAGCTTTATTGGGGTGTGATGGTTACTTTCACTTAGCCACCACAGAAACTGCACGGCACATTGTACTCACTCAATCTTGGCATGTAATAAGCATGTCATAAGCATTTTTATGTAACCTCTAATTATATGACTCTATAGGGACCTATAAGTTGGAACAACTGGTTAAGAAAAAGGATGGATGTCATCCTCAAAAGTTGTTTGTAGTTGGATTTTTTATGGTTATTATTTTTAAAAAGCTCATAAGAGTAATTCTGGGGCGTTTAAGCTGTTAGAATAGATCCAAGTGGGAACAGTAATCACAGAGAAATAGCATAAAATGTTTTGCTAGAGGTGGCACGGTGGTGCACTGATTGGAACTGTCACCTCACAGCATGAACGTTTTGCATGTTCTCCCTGTACCTGTGTGGGTTCTCTCTGGGTACTCCATCTCCCTCCCACAGTCCAAAGACGTGCACATTAGGTTGTTTCTTAGTTGGCCATAGGTGTAAATTTGGGTATGGGTGATTGTCTGCCTGTCTACCTGCTACCCTGAATTGGATGGATGGATGGATGGAATATGGTCCTGGAATATGCATGTAGCCCTGAAGGATTTTACTGCTTGTTTTGTGAGCTGACCAGAGGGGTTTGCCAGAGTGTCATCGATGGTATCTGCCACCCTTTAGCTTTGCTCCTGGGCAGATGATTATACAGTGTATACACTTTTTTTTTCATGTGAAGTACAGTGGAGGGGTAACCTACTTAATCCCTCTTTATCCAAACACGTTTAGGTCCTGTTATGCTTTACCCATGAGTGGCTAAGATAGACACTGAAGGTAACTGCAAAAAAACAAAAACAAATGGCTACACACACCCCCGGGCCTCGGACCGGTACCGGTCCGTGAGTTGTTTGGTACCGGGCCACGAGAGTTGAGGCTCAGGTGTGAAATGTATGGTGTTCAGGGTTTTTATCGGTTTTCAGCGTTATTTTGTTATCGTTTTTATCGTTTTTATCGTTAACTTGGTTTTCCTGGGTCTTTTCACGTGTGTTATGAATAAATCTTCTTTTTTTTGGTACCGGTACTAGTTTTATTTTGTTGTATTTATCCGCGACACCTTAAAGGCCGGTCCGTGAAAATAATGTCGGGCATAAACCGGTCCATGACGCAAAAAAGGTTGGGGACCGCTGACATACTGCATACATATAATCTAGGCCATTGGATACATTAGCTTATTAGCTTAGATTACATTAGTTTATCAATAAATAAAAAATAACTTCAGAAAATGGGTGGTGCAGTGGTTAGAAGGGGGTCTCACAGGAAGATTGGGTGCTGGGTTTGAATCTGCCGGCTAGGTAGGAGCTTTTCTGTCTGTTTTCTCTGTACCTGTGTGGGTTTTCTCCAAGTGCTTTGGCTTCCTTTCACAGGAGAGATGAAACACTGTCTAAAAACATGCATGCTAGGTAAACTGGTGATTCTAAATTGCCCTGTGATGGACTCACAGTGACCCTGACGTAAACAAGCGATTAAGAAAATGGATGGGCTCCGACAACAGTTCCAGATTTTTCTTTAAAAGTTTATTAGATATGTGTCCTCACAGTGCCAAATCAAATACTAAGAGCGACTGACCAGAACACTTTGGCCTGGAGGGCTTTGCCACACAGAAAAAAAAAATAACTACATTTCGGAGGTGACCCAGTGAGTGTAATGGTCTCGGTCTGGCTACCAATATAAGAATTGTCTGGCTCTGCCACTGGCAATGAGGCCAGCAATGATGGTGACAAGTTTCACCCTCACCTCAAAATTACAGCTAATAATTTAACCTCCTGGGTACAGATGACCTCCACTAGCCTTCATTCTGTCTTGAGAAAAGTTTTGTTTTCTTGTTTTGTGTAAATGTAGCAGCCATTATTTCCCCCGCAAAAATGTTTCTGCTTGATTATTGTGTGAATTTTCTGTGCTGTGTCCTGAGATTACGAGCATAAACACAATTTCCTTTGTGCTTTGCTGTACACGCTTGAGTGGTGTTAATTAACTAGCGTGGCTCATCAGCCACCAGGAGAGCACCTGCTCCCGGGGGCAAATGCAGGAGCAGCAGGACGGGTCATTTTTTTAACAGCTGGCCCAGCTGACCCAGTTTGAGCTGGAGCCAGATGATGAAGTGATGATGAAGTCATTGCTTTTCTAAATTTACATTTTTATCAGCAATTCTACATTTACTGCATCACAGCTTGTATCGATTGGCCAAACACTAAACTATTTCATTTTCAAGCTTTCTCTGTCCCCTGAGGTGACCGCCTAACTGACTGTATGTCAATCACACATAAAATATAGCAGGCAGGATATGTCTCACTTTATCTGGATGTTTTTCCACAAGAAAAAGAACAAAATAAAGAAATTACAGAAACACCAACACACCAATGGAGGGATGAAACACCGTCCAAATATCATTTTGATAAAAGTGTATACTGTAACTGTGAGATTAATCGGCTAAGAATCCAAACAACTACGAATACATTACATCATCTCTGTCTGATGTCTGTGGCCCCGCGACCCAGACAGTTGTTAAATTCACACATTTCGAGACACCACGCTAAGTTCAAATGCAATACCAATGGTCTGTGTGGACGAACTGATCTGTGGAATTAAACAGCGTGTATATATGTAATTGAGTGTGTCCGCCATGTAAAACTGTTCCTGCAGTCGCTGCACTGTGGAGAAGTGATCCTGTTAACAGGCTTGGCTCTCAGCTGATGCATGGCATTGCAGTTCAGGGGGAGAAAAAACGAAAGAGCCTCAAAAGGAGCTGGCTCAAGCGTGCATGGTGTGAGGGAGAGAGAGGGAGTCATTTGGCAGACCTGTCAGGCTGGGCTGTGGCAGCCCTCTGCTGTCACATTCCACTATAGGTCATATTGAATTCAGCTCCCACACAAGCCGGGGGAAATGGCAGGAAGGAAGGATGCAGCCGTTCATTTCTGCAAAGTCCGAAGTTTGCGAAGAAGCGCCGTCACCGCTGCTGATGTGTGGTGTGACAGAATGACAGAGTGGCACTTGGGAGACTTCACCTCAACTTCGCTGGTGTTTGTGGATGAGAAAATTAGCAATGCGTGAAGACACACTGTCGTATTAGTAGTCTGAGCACAAAAGTCTCAGATGGGTGAGTAACAAAGCGAGAATAGCTTGTGTTTTGTTAGTTTTTGCCTTTGGATAAAACTAATGACAGTATTTTTATGTTTATTCTGCCACAGTTACTTTTAAGAGAAAAGCAGAGCTTATATTAAGGTCTGAGCACAAAATAATAATAATAAGAAGAAGATACAAAAGCAGTGAAAGGGAGAAGAGGCCACCTCATAACAACTGCCATGCGTGGTGGTGGACACCTTGCAGTCATTGAGTCGACCGTGAACTCCTCTTATACCAAAGTGTTCTAGAGTCCAAACTGTCTGGAAGCTAAACCTTGGGTCACGCGGCAGGACAATGATCCTGACCACAGCAGAAAAATCTACAACAGAATGGCTGAAAAAGGAAAAGAATCAAAGTGTTGCAAAGTCCCGACCTTAACCTGATTACAATGCTGTCGTAAGAGAGCTGTGTATAAACAAAGCCCACAAATCTCAATGAACCAAAGCTGCAAAGAAGAGTGGGTCAGAATTCTTCCACAATAATAAAGTCGTACAGCAAACAAACTACAAACTACTGAATCATGGATTGTACTTCGTTTTTCACAGTACTGCAGAGGATCCTGTGAAAACGTTGTTTCATATAATCACTGCAGTCGGTTAGTTGGCCATTTTTGTACTGGGCACACTGTGAACTGCCAAAGCTGATCACATGGCACAAAGTGAATGATGCTGTGTTTTTTAGATGGATTTAATATTGTGCCACTGGTGACGCTCATGACATGTCAGCTCTTTAATTCGGCTCAACTCATCCATATCACTGAGTGCTTAGATAATGAGATGAATGTTGTATTTTGTTGAGGGAGACACGAATCCATCAGGTTTCTTAGTAAATCCAGCATGCACAGTACTTGGACCCTACTACACAGAAGCCAACATAAGCAGTGAATGACTTCTGGAACGTGATGCTATAGAAAAGCTTTACATGCAGCCCGCGAATACCAAAGTCTCACTTGGGTCACTCACTTCTAATAGATTGTATTGAATTTCCTTCAGATTCTCAGTTTAATTATGTGGCCTAACCTATTGGCAGGGATTACAAACTCAAGCACAGCTTTGCAGTATGCAGACAAAACTGTTATGCTGATCAAGTGCGTAGTGGTAGCAAAGATGGATTTAAAAAACCAGTGACCTTCACAGCAAAATTGCAAGCTATCCATCTGTGTGAAAGGTTGAAGAGATGAGCGAGACACAGTGCACATCACCTGATGTTAGCTAAGTGAGGAGAGAGCTTGGCAGACGCACCTGTCCTCTGGCATACAGTCAAGGGAGCATCATGTTAGTCATATTGTGTGATACTGTTAATAAACAAAGGTGTGTACAGCTCAGTATTTCCCAGTCAGAAAAGGAAAGAAAGAAAACATACAGATATGGGAGATATGTGCATCTGATATTTATAAGATCACAGCCAGCATGGTACACAATCACAGTTATATCCTTCAACTGGTAGGAATGATGTGGACTAAAGGCCTAAGTGAGACCCTTATCCTAAACCTCTAAAGGTAATGCAAAAAAATCTAAGAAAAAAAACAGGATGTACTTCTGCATTAGAAGCAACTATCTTAAGAAACATCCTACTCAGAAGTCTTTTCTTTAGTCAGAGTGAACACCTGAAAGCCTGTGTGCAGAACCCTAATGTGGGCCAAGAAGAACCAATCAATCATTCTGTGGGAACCACAGAGCATGCTAAAATATTCAAAAAGAGAGCAAATCCCCGGCGAGGCAACACCTGCGATGGTGGCTGGTGGGTTGCGTGCAGAGAGATACATCAGCTGTCTTGTACATCCAATCTTCTCTCTCACAGTAAAAATACACTAAAGGGGGAGACGAGTCAAAACTGAATTAAGTTTTTCCTTTTAAAAAAAAAAAGGCAGCATGAACCCAGCTCCAGCGTGCTGTCAGGGGTGCATCATTATGCAGACCTGTACATCTCTGTGAATGTAGATTGTTTTTTTGGCTCAGGAAAACCACCATGACTAATTAATGATTTCATGCAACAGCACTGTTGCAGAGTGCTGCAGCAGCATTATACAGTAACCGGCTGATATCTAGCCAAAACATGTTATAGGTTTTTCCTAGGAAATGAAAATAAATAAAAAAAAATCTTTTAAATAAAACAAAAAAAACAACAGCATTATTCCTACTATTTCACAATTTTTCTCCACTTCAGCCACCCAAGAGCCATTTTAACAACTTGTTGTTATTTCGTAATAGTGCTATTGACTGCATTTGCTAAGTGAGTGTTGCCATAGATTATTCCACATAAAATAAACGATAGGAATAAAATATGACTTAGTCCTGATGTATTTGTGGAGATGCACGAAATATTAAAATGCTGGTCTTTTTTTTTACGGTCCTCTACTGCCCTCCTCTGGTAGTTACAAATATGCCTCCATCAATCCCAACACAGATTTATCACTCTGTGCGGTCTGGCTCTATCCTACGGAGCCCCTCTGATGACATGGTACAAAAAATAAATAAATTGTGGCCACGAAATATCATTTCGAGGCCACGAAATAGGTATAACGTGCCCACGAAATACTTATTTGTGGCCACGAAATACTATTTCGAGGGCACGAAACAGGTATAACGTGCCCACGAAATACTTATTTGTGGCCAAGAAATACTATTTCGAGGGCACGAAATAGGTATGTGCGCACGAAATGCTAATTTGTGGGCACGAATTGGGTATAACGTGGCAACGAATTACGCATTTGTGGCCACGAAATAGATAACGTGCGCACATCTTATTGATAGAATTCCTGGACAGCTGCGTAGAGACACAAGCATAAAAGTAGGCTAAATACACCATGGACAGAGACAGTCTGATTGAGTTTTATTTCAGGCTGGGAATGAGCTACAAATGCATTTTGAAAAGCCTGGCAATGCAAGTGTTGTGCCAAAAAGTGATTGTCTGCCAAAAAGTGATTTCCAGTGTTTCTGTGTATTTTTTATGTGTAATATCTTTATGTATGTTCGTAAATAGACTTCGGTGAACAGGGGATACAAAGGGGTTACATAAAGAATTAAAAAATTATCTGTTTTTTAAGTATCTTTACAACTTGTACTTACATTATAACCATATCTGGTCCTTTATCCCCACTTAAAATATTTTTACAGAACTATTGTAATATTTGCTGCCATTTCTGCTGTGCTCTTGGCCAACTTACTCTTACAAAATACATTTTTAATGTTAATGAGATTTTTTTTTTACTGCATAAATAAAGGTTATATAAAAGTCGCTGCCAAAAACTGATTGCGGCTTGTATCTTGCTACACGAATGTTGTTTGTGGCTCAAGATGACTTTATGTCATCCATAAGGGATGCATTTGACATATGTTTAACATATTATAGCCCAACAAGTTACTTATAGCACTTTAAATATGAGCAATCGCTTTTTGGCAAATACCGGAAATCAGTTTTTGGCAGACAATCACTTTTTGGCACAACACAAGGAACCATCATTACGGAGAGACATTTAAACCGGATATTGAGAGCCAAGTCGCTTTACAGACGTAAGTACGACCTGGACGCCGGGATATATTTTATTGTGAACCAACTGCAAGGGCCTGGGAAGGATCACGGTTATCGGTGGATGTTTACAAAGTGCAAACAACACGGCATTGCGATCAGGAAAGAAGACGTCAGGATCCTCATCTCTTTACTGGACCCAGTAGGTTCCCAGGTTCGCCAGACGTCTCAGAAGGAGGCAATATTTTGCTCAGGGGCCTAACTTTGTGTGGCACATAGACTCTTATGACAAACTAAAGCCATATGGGATATGTATTAATGGATGCATCGACGGTTTCTCACGCAACATCATTTGGCTGCGGGCCGCACACACTAACAGTGACCCAAAGGTTATCGAAGGTTACTTTGTGGAAGCAGTGGAGAGTCGTGGGGGTTTCCCCAGGCTCGTACGAACTGACATGGGCACTGAGAACGTGTTGGTCAGAGACCTCCAGCGTTATTTACGGAGAAATGACGGGGATGATAGAGCAGGAGACAGAAGCTACGTCACAGGAGCAAGTACCGCAAACCAGAGAATTGAGAGCTGGTGGGGAGTGATGAGAAAAGAAGGAGTCGAGTCATGGATCAAGCTTCTAGGAGAACTGAAGGACGAAGGATTCTTCTTTGGGGATTTCATTGACAAAGCTCTGTCACAGTTCTGCTTCATGCCAATCATTCAGGTAAATGACCCATATTATGATAACCAGTGGTGGTAATTAATTACATTAAATTAAGCTGTTTTAGCAGTAAGGGTAACAAAATAATTGTTTACATAGTTAAAACGACGTTACCTTTACCGTACGGTAAATGCAATGTATTCCTAACGTTGTTGAAGGTCAACTGCGCTCTGTATGTGCGTAATGGAGGCTGAAGCATCAACCCAGCCAAAGTTTTTAAATCAGGGAACACTTTGCCAATTGAACTGATCAGAAGTCAGCACGACTTAAATGTTGTTTTTTTCTGATCGGAGGACATTATCCTTGTCTGCACTCATTCTGCATCAGCAGTTATGCTGCAGCTACCGATCTGTCACTGCCAGTCTGTCAAAAGCAGTCAGGCTTCACGCATCAGTAACTCTTCAGCGCTCTATCATTGGTACGTTCAGGTCTGAGATGATATTGGATCCCCTCATGGGATTGAAAAATATTGATTTTGTCACCTGTATTATGCGCATAAAGTTGAAAAGCTTTGCGCATCCGCACCAAGATTAGTATTAGTATTAGTATAAAGCCCAGATCCCACAACTCAGTGGTTTGCCTGGTGTGGTTCTTTCTTTTCTTTTTTTGCCATCACTCCCTCTTCCTTTGGTTTTCATTAAACTGCATCCAAACATTGCTGCTTTTCAATTCATTTAAGGATGCACCACACTTATTTTCGACCATTTTAAAAATGCCTTGTATTACAGCTCTGACCTAATTCTTGTTTCTTCATCAGGAGGTATTGAATGACATCCAGAGTGTTTGGAATGCTCACCGTATAAGGCCCTCAAAGAATAACAACGTGCCCTGTGGGATACCTGATGTCATGTACATGGCCCCTCACCTTTGGGGTGCAGAAGACTGTCTCGTTCCACTGACAGAAGATTTGACCTTGTGTAAAAATAGCTGCACTTTTGTTAGTTCAGTCCCATGTGATGTGCAAGTATTTGATTTGTGCACAATAATAATGGAGGAATCAAGCTTGGAATTCCCATCTACCATGTCCCAGGCCCTTGATTTATATTTTCATCTCAGGGATACAGTTCGTTCACAGTTATTTGAGGCTACTTAAATGGACACAAACATACAAATGTAGTACATTTTGTACTTCAGTACGTATTCCTACAGCTTAATGTACTTATTATTAAGTAATTATTTTTCTCCAGTGTGTAGTTATCTTGTCTTTGTATCAAAATTATCAGAAAAGACTGTATAACATAATTTTCATTTTGTCCATGTCAGTAAATTAACTCATCATGAAGTGTTGCTTGCTCTTGGTAGCTACAAAGCGTGGAGTATTAAACTAAAATATGATACAGGTTAGAAAAAAAAATCCTTTTGGGATTGAGTTAAACTTATCACACTGTTAAAGCATCAAAAGTTGTTCATAATAGTTTTTGGTACCAAAAATGTGTTAATTTCTAACAAAAACAAGAGCACCTTGGATAACAACCACATAGACTGGCAATATATCTAATGTTGTGATCAATTAGACAAGAAGACCAAGTAGGCTAAAGTGTAGAATCATAGTTGTGTCACCAATGCTCCAAATGTTTCTTGAGCCTATAATTTTGTTATTGTGGAATAGATTAAAGCAATCCCATGTTTGATAAAGAACGGCTTTTTTTCTTAAAAATCACAGCACGTGTATGACATTATAGAATGAGTAGTTAAATAACTTTCAGCTGTGTCATTAGACATGTTCATGTTTAAAGATGTATAGAATGTAACAGAGAGGACAAAGTTTTGTACCAATGAGAATGGTTTACTGGTGTCTTTCAAAATACACCATACTCAAAAACAGGTTGTATTTTGCATATAATAACAGGATAAAATAACAGTTATTTCTAAAATGTTATACAAACCTCTTTACAATGTAACCAATCTCTGTAATTGACAACTTTTCTTCTAAACCCATTAGGAACATAAAGGTTCACATTCTTGTTTCTATTAAGATTTCTGCAAACATCTGAAATACTTTAATATAGAACATGCTTAATCAGTTGGAATATGGTATTTGTAATGGTGTTGTACTTATGTTTGTATATACAGTAGAAAGCACTCAGCTATCTTCCAGTTTGTAGAACTGTTACTGTATGCTATATTGGAAATATTTGTTACTCTTCCTGTAGTAAAAAAGTATTAGAATGTTAAAATTAGTAATTTATTTTGGCACTAGCCAAAAACACAGTAACAATGTGTGCAGCAGGAACAGATGCACTTCTATGTTTAGTGTACGGATTCCTACCAGGTGAAGCACTGAAAATGTTATTTAAATATGTGTATGTATTTTCAACTGGTGTTGTTTTGTGGTCTCATTCCCCAACCAATTTGTTGCCTTATTTTGTCCCCAACACTCACTGCTGCTTCTGCAAAATCAGAGTGCTAAGTGCTGTCTACTACAGGTAACTCCACTTTAAAAAACCTGAACATTCCCTTTAGCTTACTATTTTAATTGGGGGGAGAAACTAAGAAAGCACTTACTGACCAGATGAAAAAAAAGGCTGCACGTGAAAAAGGCACAACGGGCTACACTGTTAAGAGAACTTAACCACCCAGTCTATTGAACATTCACATTCATTCCTTCATGTTACTGTTAACTACACCCGTGTTTCTATGAACTGTTAGGGTGGAAAACCTAAAACGTGTAGGGCAGAGTGCCTTGAGGACCAAGGTTGGGTAACACTGACCTACACCACATCCATCACCCACATAGAGCTTGCGAGAATGCTGTTAAATTCACTGCGAAAGTCTGGATAGCTGTGATAACCAAGGGGCAGCTTTAGTACACATCCACATGTGTGGGATTGTGGTCTGCGGAGGAAATCTGTAGTTTCTATGAACTCAATTAGTATGGCTTTATCCAACAGATTGGATCCTGTACAGAACCGCAGGAAAAGCTGAAGATAATTGAAATCAATTTCTCCAATGTACCTTTTCAGGTAACGAGAAACTGTTGACTGGGCAGCTGTCATCTCCTCTGGAAAGATTAGAAGCTCCTTCACTGTTTTTACAGTCGTTTTTTTTTCTGCTATGAAATGATGCAGTCCTTCTGGTGGGAGTAAACCAGCTACAGAACCCACAACGGGACGCCAGCACTTGATTACAAACATTGGGGCCTGAATAAGTACTTTGTGTCCTATCTGTGCCAAAACAGGGAGCAGTGTGTCCTTGGTAGGAACCTGCTTGCACTCATGTGCATCAAGTACTTCCAGCAATTCATCTGTATCCACTGAATTGAAGTCATCCAAAGCCTTCAGGAGAACAGATCGCTCTTCTTGTGAGACGTACAAAAGAAAGGAATCTTTTAAACTACTGGTTGTTGAGCCGTACAATATCTCCTCCAGAAAGGGTATTGCAAGCTTCACTGGGAAGTAACCAGCTTGCTTCCACCCTACAACAAACACTCTAGCTATAGCCTGCCATTCTTCACACTGAAAGTCATGCCGAATGAATGGGACTTTCACCTCAACTCCCAATGTGCAGCTGTCATAGAAATCCATCCAAAATTCTGTCAGGCAGTCCCGCAAAACACCACTTCCTTCCCCCTGTTCAAGCTCTCCATTTGGTAACAACATTTTGATATTGACCTCAGATGAAATAATGTTTGAGTCCTTAAAGGCACTGATCAAATCAGTAAGACAATGACCTCTTCTAACAGTTAGTATTACGGGACAAGATCGTGGTTCAGGGGGTGCTTGGTCAGGAATATTGGCCTCTCCTGTCAGCCCCGGTGAGAGAGACAATGTGTGATGAGGTGGATCAGACTCTTTTTCTGTAAACAGTGTTTCAGGGTTTAGTTCAACCACACTAATATCCACCCTGTTATCCCCACTAATAATAACAACTGCATCAGAATCTTCACTTTCACCTACATTTGGCAGACCATCCCATGGTAATGTGTCATTCAGTTCAAAATATCCACTTGTGGAAGCTCCATCATTAATTACAAAGTTTGATGGTTCTGAATTTATGTTTTCCACCAACAGATCATCAGCGGCCTGATTAGGTTCATTGCCAGTGAGATCTACCACAGAGGGCTGGGTTATTGCATGATTGGCCTCTACGTCTTGGGGCTGCTGTTGTGTTTTCTTTCTGGTACACAGATAAAGTCGCAGAATTTTGACTTTACTTTGCTTATACAACTCATCAACTGTACTGGAAGCATCCACATGCATCTGTGAGCTCTCAATATGAGTTGAATAGTGTGAAAGACTTTTGGTTTTTTTTGAGGTGCCATTGGGGAAAAACAGATTTTCAGCCATAAGTTTGATATTTGACACTGTTTCATTTTTATCTACAGATAAATGCCTTGTTCCACCACCACTTACAGACTTCACCTGTTTGAACCCACCCTTCGACTCATCAAAATCCATCCAGCCAACCTCAATTCGTCTAACTGTTCGTTTTGCATTTGTATTTTCTGCCCACTGAGACAATTTCTTTTTAGGAGGCATTCCCTCAGCTCCTGTCAGTCTTTGTCGTAGCCTTGAGAGTATAGATTCTTTCCTGGATGGTGACGTCCGTGACAGTGTTGCTTGTCTGCAGAAGGCCACAGTGGAGACTCTATCGCCAACTTTGGGGATGTACTTTGCCAGGTCACTGTCTGTCATTAAGGGAATGACAGTTTCATCAATCTGAAAAATATAAATAACAAATTAATAAAATTGTCAATATTAAAAAAACAATGAATACATACAACTGCATATTTTAGAGTTGTTTTTTGCTATCTACTTTTGATAACAGATACTTTTGGTAATGTGGTACACATTTGTCCAACATAAGATGAACAAAAATTGCTTTTAAAATTACTCTTTAAACATATCACGTCATTAATTAATGTCACTGATTAAACACAAATATGAAATTCAATAAATTCTTTTAGAATGTGCATAGTAAATTGTGGATTGCGGCTTTCCGTTCAAAAACAAACACACAGACACACACGCACGCACACAGCAAAAGCTGCAGTGGCTTACATTCTCATCTTCAAGTTTCTTGATCACATCTTCTTCAACTTTGCACTCTGTTAAGAATTCTCGCAGCCGAGTATCCATAGCTGACCTCTAAACCACATGAAAATAAAATTAGTATTTTTACACTCAGTTATAAATTTTATGTAGCAGATTTTTACATGATAGCCTACCTATAAAATCACTTTATCTATGGCAAATCAGAATTTGATAGTGATTGTTTTATTACTTAGATATTATCTATGGTAATGAGGAATGGAGCGATTGTCTACTTGGAGTTTAAGTAGTTCAGCATGAGCAATGACAACCTGCATCAATACAAAATCATTCCGATCACTGTATGCTTTATTAGTTCCCTTGGCAACGTGATAACCGCAGTGAGCTACTGTAACTGCAAGGCTTCATCCGATAATGCGTTGAAAGCTACGGCTCATTTAGCATGTATTACCTTAACAAGTGTGACTCACATGATGCTACTTTCAAAGGAGATGTTCAGCAAAAAAAAAGGCAATTTTAAGATGCTTTCCATCTAAAACTGTTATTATTGTCCAGACCAGATTAGTTGCACCAGCTAGTATGGTGATGTGGCCAGGGTAAAAGAGAGACACCTTAGTGACACAGAGAACTAAGGTTTTATGTTGAACATACCTCATTTATTAGTAGCCTTCAGCCTTGCTCTACTTTGAAAGTGTGCTGCGGGGCCGCCGCACGTCCTACAGTTAAAAATGAGTTTACGGCTACATATTAGCACAACAAAACAACGTGTACTAACAACATGAGGATACAACATTTGAAACGTCAGCAGATACCATTTAGAACATAGTAACAATATAGGTCTGAATAAATAACTGCCGAATTGCGGGATAACAATATGAAATAAATATAAAATATAATACACTCACCTTAAGGACATCACCAACAGCAAGGACTCCGTACTATGGCTGACGCAGGTTCTAGTGAATGTGCCCTGGGATAATATATATATATATATCATCAAGTGTTTCGTGGCCACAAATAAGTATTTCGTGGGCACGTTATACCTGTTTCGTGGCCACAAATAAGTATTTCGTGGGCACGTTATACCTATTTCGTGGCCACAAATAAGTATTTCGTGGGCACGTTATACCTATTTCGTGGCCACAAATAAGTATTTCGTGGGCACGTTATACCTATTTCGTGGCCTCGAAATGATATTTCGTGGCCACAATTTATTTATTTTTTGTACCATGTCATCAGAGGGGTTACTATCCATTTTTTGATCTTGGCTGACACTGGGTGACCCAGAGTGCTGACCGGTTGCCAGTCCATCACAAACAGAAAAAGAGACTAACTATTCAACCTCACATCCACACCTAGGGTTGATGTGTAATAAGATAAGAAAAACTATGATTATTTTTTTATTATTTATTTTTTTGAAGTTTTTTTTTGTTTAGATGTTTAAATGGTCTCCCTGTGCCTGTGTGGGTACTCTCTGGGTCCTCCCAGAGTCCAAAGACATGTGTGTGAGGATAGCTGATGGCTCTGAATTGACCACAGCTGTGAATGCAAGTGTGAATGATTCTCTGTGTCTCTGTGTTAGCCCCATGAAAGACTGGCAACCTGTCCAGTTGTCATGGACCCGGGCCATGTGGGCCCGGTATTCTCAGTTTTTGTATGTTTTGTATTTCATCCCCTAGTCATGCCTTGGTTCCTAGGTTCTTCTGTTAAGATGTTCCTTATTTGGTTACCTCCTGTGTGCCCCTGTGTAACTGTGAGCCCTCGTGTTTTATTCCATGTCTTCCTCAGCCCGTTATGTCTGTGTTTTCCCCGTGCTCTCTCTCCTCCTGTTTGAACCTCTGTACTTCCTGTTTGACTCTGCCTGTCTCCCGTCAGTGTTATGTTCACCCCGCCCTGTCTCGTTATGGTTATCTGTGTCAGCTGTGTTCCCCGTGTGTTCCCACTTTCCTCGTTAACCCTCTGTGTATTTCTGTCTGCGTCTCCCTCTGTTCGGCGTCGCGTTCTCCCTCATGTTGTGTGGATCTTCCTGTGTCTACCTGCGAGTGTTAGTTTACTTTTCCCCAGTTTAGTTTTGTATTTCCTGTGTTCTGCCGTGCCAGCATTAAAGCTGTGTTTCTCGAGTTCATCCCCGTGTCTGTGAGTTTTGCATTTGGGTCCTCCTCCTGCTTGCCACACAGCGATCCATGACACCAGTGCTTCACCCACACTTTGCCCCATGACAGTTTGAATCAGATGTTAAAGTGTAATGGACAGTACAGGGCCTTTATTGTGCTGTAAGTGAAAACTATTATCCTGTTAACACAATGTCTTTTGGACAGATGTGGACAAAGCGGAGATATTTGGTCACAATGCTCAGCGTCATATTTGGAGAAAACCAACAAATGTTTCATATCACCTGTCGGGCATGGTGGAGGAGGGGGTGATGATTTGGGCTTGTTTTGCAGCCACAGGGTCTGAGCACCCTGCAATCACTGACTCAACCATGAACTCTTATATATACCAAATTATTCTAGAGTCAAATGTGAGGCTGTCAGCCTGACAGCTAAAGCCAAAGCACAGCAGCAAATCTACAACAGAAAAGAGCCAAAATGACTCTTGCTGTAATGCAGTGACCCAGTCAAAGTCCAGACCTCAATCTGATTAAAATTCTGTACTGGCATTAAGACAGCTGTGCATAAGCAAATGCCCACAAATCTCAATGAACCAAAGGAAAATTGTAAAGATGCGTGGGGCAAAATTCCTCCAGGGGAATATGAGAGTGTATTAAAGTCATATGTAAACAGTTGCTTCAAGTTATTGCAGCTAAAGTTGCTTTTACAAGCTACTGAAGCATGGGCCTGCATAGAGCCCTGTGAAAGCTGCCTTTTTCATATTACTTTAAAGTATTGGTCACCGTCCTTTGTGTCCTCTAGATCATTCTCTAGAAACCTCATATTTCATTTTGTACTTTTTGCATTTATTTCTTATGATTTCAATATTTTTTGGTCTTTTATTTGGCCTGAAGGCAAAATCACTGCTGAAAGGTATATACAGGTTTTAAAACAGTGTATGCTTCCATCCAGATAATGTCTTTTTCATGGAAGTCATTGCAAATTTCACCTTAGACGAAGTGTCATCTCACATTTGCCAAAAACATCTCAATGATCCCCAAGATTTTTGGGAAAATATTCTGTGCTCTTACAAGATAAAGGTTGAAGTATTTGAAGGTTTGAGTCCTGTTAGTGTTTTATAAACAGAACATCATACTAACAGTCACACATGGCGGTGGTAGTGTGAGGATCTGGAGCTCCGTTGCTGCTCCAGGACCTGGACAATTTGCTGTAATTGATGGAACCATGAATTCTGCTCTCTCTCAGTTCTTTGTCTCAATTTTTTTTGCCCTGAAGCTCAAGAGGACTTGGGTAATGCAACAGGACAATGATACAAAAAACACCAGCAAGTCCACGTCTGAATGGCTCAGGAAAAACAATGGAAGGGTTTGGAGTGGTCAAGTAAAGGTCTGAAATCAAATTGAGATGCATGACCTTAAACAGGCCGTTCATGTTCAAAAACCCTCCAATGTGGTTGAATTCAAACAATTTTGCAAAGATGAGTGACACAAAATTTCTCCACAGCGATGTGAGCCCCTCGTCATCAGTTATTTTAAACACTTGATTGCAGGTGATGCTACCAAGGGTGGCACAATCAGTTATTAAGTTTAGGGGGCATTTACTTTTTATTTTTATCTGAAAAATGTAAATGTTACACAGTTTCCATGGTATTGGAGGATTCTAGCTGCTCAACAGTCCTGGGTTATCATTGTCCAGTATTTAGCTTCATGCACTAAATATGTACCCTTCTATTACGAAGCCATGCTGTTGTAATGAATGCAGTATGTGCAGCATTCAGACGGATGCTGCATACGTCCCCTCGGCCTGTTTTTTTTTTTTTTTTAATTTTTAAAAATATTTCAAAATGATTTAATTTTGGTCTTAAAACTTATAAAATTTCTCACTTTAAACATTGGACATGTTTCATCATGATCTAATGAAGAAAAAACATGGGTTTGTGATATTTGCAAATATTCGCATGCTCAATTTATTTCTATTTGGCACAGGATTCTAATGAAGACCATGGTTTAATAAAAAAAAAATTTTTTAAAAAGACCTCATAACATTTTTTTTCTTTAAAGATTTTTGATTGCCATTTTTCCGTGTGAAATAACTAAGTAAACAAAGGCTTTAGTGGACCTGTCTTTCTCTCGTTTTCTGCTTCGGCCTATTTTTCCAGCGTACACATTAGCACGCATCCGCACATAATAGTTATCTGATGCATTGTTTTATACTGAGACGAAGCGTCTTCTTTTTCCAGTCTGATCTTGTTTAATAAAGTTAAAGCAAATCTACTCTTTCATTTTAGGGACGCTCCGTGACGTCAAACCCACAGCTTTAATCGCAATGCGCATGCGCTTTGTTTCAGAAGCTAGACTGCGTTCGACGGCACGAGCGATGTTGTGACTTCAGCGAGTCAGCTGCTAATTGCAGTGCATTAAGGGGGGTTAGCAATGGTCTCTGCTATTTAGACCTGTTTTTTTCTTTTGAGTTTAATACCGTGGCTCGTTTCGCCTGTACGGACGCTTAGGCGACAGAAGTCAGGACCTCCTGTATATAAACAAAACGCAGCGAGCTGCTTTTTAAGGTGGCACCACCGAGACAGCAGCTAGGAAAGTCGTTCGTTAAGTTAGCTAACTTCATGTTGGCCGCACTGTCAAAGATGGAGCTTGCTTCATGGCTTTGTCAGAAGTAACACGATTTAAATAAAAATAAAAACTTCAAAGCGTATCCGTGTTAACATGAGAGAAGAGGCCGGTTTGAAAGGTAGGCAGCCTATGGCAAAAGAAAGAGGGGCTGAACGTCGCTGCAGCTGGCCCCAGTTGACAGAGGAGAAAGGACTCTCTAACAAGAAGGGTGACCTGAGGTCTCCTGGTCATCTGTCCAGGTCTTAGTAGTGTAAAAGTAAAGACTTTGGCTCGACATGGAGACGGTGGGGAAATTTGAGTTCAGTCGGAAGGACCTGATAGGGCATGGCGCATTTGCTGTGGTCTTTAAAGGTAGACACCGAGAGGTGAGTATTACCCCTTTGCAAGTTTATAATACGTTTTATTGCTGCTATAAAGAAATCCGTTGTCTTTTTTTTAAGGCAGATTTGTTGCGCTGTTAAATGTAGGTCGCCATCTGGTGTAGTTGTTGTCATTGTACGCCCTTAAGAGGCCTAGTCTCACATACAGGATGTTCCTTGAAATAACAAAGCTGTATTAAAAAACGTTGAAATACCTTATTTAAATACTTGCGACACATTTTAGGAAAGCATGCCTGGTTATTGTGTGACTGCCTTTATTTTTGTGGCTGGCTTGTGGTGCAGATGTTGTGTGTCAGCGTCGCTAATGTAAATATAGGCCACCAGACACGTATTGTTTTCCTTAGAAAGCTCCACACTGAGGCCAAATAGACATGTTCAAACATGTACTACACCCAGAATGGATGGATATGAAATGGAAATGCTCCATCCTGAGACGTGTAATCCACTCAGGGGATCATGTGGGCCTGAAGCATCTATGTTGCTTCTTTACTACATTGGCAGACAGATAATTTCACCCCGTTAGAGCTCTTCGCTCTCTGCGGACTTGCTTGTTTTTCCTAGGATATTTAAAAGTAGAATGGGAACCTTCAGTTTTCGGGCCATTCTTTTGTGGAACCAGCTTCCAGTTTGGATTCAGGAGACCCGATACTATCTCTACTTTTAAGACTAGGCTTAAAACTTTTCTTTTTGATAAAGCGTATAGTTAGGGCTGGATCAAGTGGACCTGAATCCTAAGATAAGCTAAAACTTTATTGATCCTACAACAGGGAAATTTGTGCGTTACCACAGCTCAGGTACAGATAGCAGAAGAGCACAAAGTTTTGCTGCTATATGACTAGGCTGCTGGGATTCCCATAATGCATTTAAATATCTGGTGTTAATATTTGGCTCTCTCAACAGCATGTCCTCCTCTCCTCACCCCAGCCGGATGCAGCACATGGCTGCCCCTCCCTGAGCCTGGTCCTTTTAGACCAGGAAGTTTCTTCCTGTTAAAGGGGAGTTTTTCCTTCCCACTGTTGCCAAATCTCTTGCTTATAGGGGATCATATGATTATTGGGGTTTTCTGTTTTCTTTGTGTTATTGTTTGGTCTTTACCTTACAATATAAAGAGACTTGAGGCAACTGTTGTTGTGATTTGGTGCTATATAAATAAAATTGAAGTGAACAGAATAATTTTCATCCGCTGTTTTCAGTGCATTTTACAATACGGTAGTGAACTGCCTTTAATTTTGCTGCAAGGTCAGAAAATCCACTGCCAAGGTCACTGCAGTGACTTATATGAAATATGGTGCATGGGAGTCTGCCTTAAAAAGAGGAGAAAACCCTTAGCAATCAGACCTTCTGGCTGTTTACACTCTCAGCAAGTCATTTCCTTGTAGGCCAACACTTCATGGTAGTCAACAAACAAATATACCATAGTGTGACACTTTACATTTCCTTTTACCAAACCATACATTTGACAGATGGCAGTGCAGTAAGACAAAGTGCAGACACTTTCTGACATTCGAGCACACCTCATTCTCTGCAGTGTTTTATTTCTTTCTTCAAATGACTTGAGTTTCTGTGCTCCAGAAACATGACTGGGAGGTGGCAGTAAAATGCATCAACAAGAAGAACCTAGCCAAATCTCAGACTCTGCTGGGGAAGGAGATCAAAATACTGAAGGTAAGTCAAGTTCAGAGAGAGACAAAAGAACACCCCCTGCCTAGTGTTCAACATCAGATTGATTGATGTATGTTTTCGTAGTTAAATCTGTCACCTGGCATCTGAACCTGTGGTAATATGGTATTCACAGCTGGCCACGTGCCAGATGTGTTAGTGAAATAAATCAAATCAAATCACAAATCAAATCACTTTTTATTGTCACATCACATGTGCAGGCACACTGGCACAGCACATGTGAGTGAAATTCTTGTGTGCAAGCCCCACAAGCAACAGAGATGTGCAAACACAACAACACAAACGAGCAAAATACAAGAATGGCCAACCTGAAACTAATAAATATATGTACAATATATAATAGTGTATGCATTTCTGGATGTGTATACTAAATATTTTCCTACGTGTGTGTGTGTGTGTGTGTGTGTGTGTGTGTGTGTGTGTGTGTGTGTGTGTGTGTGTGTATACACATTTTTACAAATTAAATAGTAATAAAATAAAATAATAATAATAATAATAATAATAAAATATATAAAATATACAGAGTTGAATATGTGCAAAACAAGTGGCATTTATATACAGTGTGGAGTGCATAATGTTGAAGTTCCAGTAGTGAAGCTGAGGTGTCTATGACGTGTTCAGCAGTCTGATGGCCTGGTGGAAAAAGCTGTCTCTCAGTCTGCTGGTACGGGACCGGATGCTGCAGAACCTCCTTCCTGATGGAAGCAGTCTGAACAGTTTATGGCTGGGGTGACTGGAGTCCTTGATGATCCTCCCCGCTTTCCTCAGGCACCGCTTCCTGTAGATGTCTTGGAGGGAGGGAAGCTCACCTCCAATTATCCGTTCAGAGCACCGCACTACTCGCTGGAGAGCTTTACAGTTGTAGGCGGTGCTGTTGCCATACCAGGTGGTGATGCATCCAGTGAGGATGCTCTCAATGGCACAGCGATAGAAGGTCCTGAGGATGCGGGGGCTCATGCCGAATCTTTTCAGTCTCCTGAGAAAGAAGAGGCGCTGCTGCGCCTTCTTCACTGTTTTGTTTGTGTGTACTGACCACGTAAGATCCTCAGCCAGGTGTACGCCAAGGAACCGGAAGCTGCTCACTCTCTCCACAGCAGCGCCGTTGATGGTGATGGGGGTGTGTACTTCTCTGCACCTCCGGAAGTCCACTATCAACTCCTTTGTCTTTGCGACGTTGAGGGTGAGATGGTTGTCTTGACACCAGTGGGTCAGGGCGCTGACCCACTGGTGGAGTGGTATGAGGAGTGGTTATCTCAGCACGATTGTCTTACTAAACGCAGAGTTTGTTATAGTGAAAATGAGTACTCAGAAGCTTCTCACAGACTTCAAGAATGCCCTGACCTGAACAAGCATGTAAAAAGAAATGTGATGATGATAACGATATGTGACCTGAAGTATTTTGTCTTTTCTGTAGGAACTCAAGCATGAGAACATTGTTGCTTTACTGGACTTTCAGGTATGTAGCATCACATTCACAAGTGTCAAAATCACATGTTAAGGTTTCTCATTTTTCCCTGTTAGACAGCAGCTGAAAGCGGAGCAGATGGGCTGCTGGATGTGGCTTTTCCACATGACCCACTTGTGTCTCATGCTAGTTGCACAGTTATGGCTTACCTATTTGTTAAATGAGGCTTTCCAACATTTGTTTGTTTTAAAACTGTTTGTTTCTGCTCTGGCGACTCTGGTTTTTTGGCCCGTTGAACTTGGCCAACCCTTCTAGTGCTTAAATTCTCTCTGCTGCTACGTGGCCTGTTCTTGATGGCCTCCTTTTATTAAGTCTTTCTTTGAAGTGTAGCAATTTAAGTTGTGCGTGTAGGCAGAAACAAGTTGATCAGGGCACAGGCTACTGTGTTAATGCTTCTTTACCAGTTGTTCATGGTTAGAGAAGCAGATATCCTGGCTCACCATAATAAACAAAAGGTGTTGCATTTTTAATCAGAGTCCACACTCTCAGTGATGTCTCTGTGATGGCCGCACCTGCTAGTTAGTTTAGATATAATGTTCCTTACTTCCACACACAAACTCTTATCTGAACTCACCAGGTGTTTCTTCTGTCTTTGTAGTTCTTGATTAACAAACTGCCATCTGGTTTAAAAAAAACATCAAATGTGCAAATTCTGCTAATTTCAAAGGCTGTGTTGTTCTTGCAGACTAACAGCAGGTAGCTGATGCTGTGTCTTTGAAGAAACTGGTCTGGAACAAATCTCTTAAAAATGTTTGTAATTTTAAAAAGTTGCAAAGAAGTTTTGAAGGTTGTTTCATTGTGATCTGCTTATTTATTTTTAAATGAAATGTGAATCCTTGACTCTAAGAACTGAGATGAGATCCTCCTTCTCTGTTGTGTGAAGAGAAAATGAAAACTGTGCACATATTGAAAGTTTCATTAGCGGACTGAAGGTTTGAGCTATCATTCTCTGCCCATATCGGTTAAGCTTGACAGCTTGCTCATAATGGAAGAACAGTGTTGCATGCTATCATATGAGCTGCTTGCTGCTTACACACTAAAGCACTGAAATAATTAGCAACAATCATTTCTCTGGACATGCAGAACCTTAAAAAATACCCTGTTCTCTCTTTATCGTCCGTGCTGGCTGGGGATAGTTGGAGCTGGGCTCTAAGATTACAGGTTTGTTGTGGCACGACAGTGCTGATCTTCTTAGCTGGCAATCCATCCATCTATCTAATTAGGTCCTAAAGAAACTGACACCAAACCAAGCTCTGGAAACCAGCAATGAAAGGGACTGAAGATGGGTTTGCAAGTCAAATATTTGTGTATTGTAGGCTTTCAATTTTGAAGGGTTAGTGTTACTCATCTGGGTCCAGACCTTTGAATCTGTTTGCTGTACTCAGATCGACTGATCTGTCTTGATATTAAACCATTGTTTGACAGTTGAAAAAGTCAACTAGCCAGTCAGAGCCATGGCCACAAATAACACCATTGTCAAGTAGGGCTGAACGATTATGGAAAATAATCTAATTGCGATTTTCTGCCCCAATATTGCGATTGCGATGCGATATGCGATTATTTTTTAAGGTCTTTGTCTTCTGTATTATTAAACAAAGACAAGCAATACATCATATAGTATGGCCAATACTATATTACATTAATTTTAAACTGTTCTTTCCTGGAAGACAGACCTCTGTTATGATGACATGAGGTGATGCATGAATTGATGACTGACATTTTTATTTAACTTCTTCAATCACAACAGTATATTTGAACATACACAATAGTTTATTTTTAAAATAAAGTGCTGACAAGGAACCCTGGTGTAAACATTAAAATGAAAGTCAGTACAATGTGCAGATTGCAGAAATATACATAAACAAAATCAGTGGCTTTACCACACTCAGTTTTTCGACATCTGTGAACTACTAGACAGTCATTCAATTAAAAAATAATATTAAATAAATAAAACTAATAAATAAAAAATACACACATCTTACTGATCTCTGCAGTCAGTAACATTACACATAAAGTGCAAACATAATAGCAATTGTATAAACACACACACAAACACGCCTTTAAAGTTTAAAGGCGTGAAATTGGACGGTCTAGTTCTGATTAGCGTCACCGCTGTCTCGGTGGAGTTTAATAAACTCGGCCGTCTGCTTCTTGCTATCTAAAATATAACCAGACACTGGTGTAAATTCTCGACTGTCTCCTACTTCTGTTTAATAAGTTTTCTGTTTGACGTTTAGTCAGCTGTGTGAAAACCAAGGAGGAACCCACCCGGGGGATTAATAAAGTTTTATTTTATCTAATCTAATAACTTTAATCTCAGCCAAACCGATTTACTCACGAACAAACAAAACACTGAAAAAAGCCCAACAATAACATTTTTAGGTTGTCTAAGTGACTTATATATTACGTTTAACCCGAGCAGCGAAACTCCGCGGTGATCTGAAAATGATGTGCCGGGAGTTGTGCCGTTCTCGGCCGCATCAGTAACCCTCGAGCTCCCGGCTAGCTGTCGAGCTGGTGGGTAGCAGACGCCTCTGAAAACGTCGAAGCACTTTTGCAAATATGGGATATCTTGATAAACCGAGCAGATATTTGATGTTTACACAACTACTTTCTCGCCTGAAAATATGTTAAAAGTTTATTTTGTGACCCAGAAAGATTAGTATGAGTAATTTTAAAACTTAGTAGCGGCCGCCATTGCTGGAAACTGGAGTTTGGCTGGGCCGCGCTATGAATTCTGGGATATGGTAGTAATTTGGACAGCCTTCGGCGCGTCGCTGTGACGTAATCGGTCTACAAATGCGGCCTCAGGAGGATGCAGCCCATGAATTTGGACATGTCCAGAGTATAATCGCAGCCTTTGCGGTTAGAAAATTGCACTTGATCATGTCGCGAAATTATCGCAAATGCGATATATCGTTCAGCCCTATTGTCAAGATCTTCTCAAGCTGTACATCTAGTGACATATAGAAAAAGAAACCCTTTCACCTGCTGTCAGCGTACAACTGAATATTGGCTAAAGAATTCAGACTCATTCAAACAGGGTCAAGTTGGCAATCGCATGCAATCTGTTTCTGATAATAAAGCGATTCGTTGAAATTGAAGCTGAAGTTCACACGAAGTCCAACATGAGTCTCACAGATTTGAAAAAGAAATCTAGAAATTTTATTGAACTGCCAAATGACAACCTTGGTTTTATTTGGGAATATAATCAGTTGGCAATCAGCTGAGCCAAACCCCAAAGTCCAGTTTTCACTCGAGTGTGACTGAGTCATTATAACCCAGGACGTAGTTCAGATTTTTTTTTTTTTATTGTAAGCTATTACAGTGCCATGGCAAACGGCAACAACACCAAACCTCTTATTTAACTATTTCATCGAATGTTATTTACCTAGCTTAGTGTTTCCCCACCGCCCCTAAACTCACTGGTTGCTTGTGTTTGGCCGTCCATCTTTAATAAAGCCAACGACAACTATTCAGAACTGTATAAAACAGTCTGGCCTCTGACTGCTGGCTTTAGTGAGATACTGAATCGAGGTCAGAGAGAGACTACAGTCGTCTGTTGCCATGAGATAAGAGAGGTTTTTTAAAATGGGCTTGACTACCCTTCACAAAGTTTTCCTTTTTTTAAAATAAGTTTTGGACTGTTTCCAAAGTGCACAATAGATGTTTGAGTTTCTGTGGTTCTAAGTTCTCAGTAAGGAATAATTTCTAAATGATCCATTATTTGTTTTTTATCTTGGTGTTGATGTGAGAAAATATGACTCGCTTGTTACTGATTCACACTTGTCGCCCGTTGCTTTGTTAATGTTGCTGAGGACAGAGTCCACCTTCTCTGTTAGTATTTTTTTTTATTTTTTTTTATTGTTGATTTTGCTTTTTAAGGATGCACTAATTGAATTTTTGGGTGGTATATAAAATCATTTGGCCAATAGCCAGTGCCTTTTTTTGTCTTTGTTTTGTTTGGTATTTATTTCCACTCGGATTCCTAATTTCTGATGGCAGACATACAATTCAAGTGGGGGGTTTTTTTTGTGTGTTTTTTTTAATCCACGCCACCTCCATATTTATTGTGTAAGAAACAAAGAAAAAAAGAAAACGGGTGTTTCAGGGGTATCAGTTGGTTCTGCCTATACAGACCTGGTGTTTTAATCCTCCTCCCATTGTGCAACTTTTATAGACTTGTCGGTATCTGTATCTGGATTTTAGCCACTTATTTTCACTTTTCTGCAGCTGTTTAAGCTGCTTGATACTTCTAGTCTAAGTCACCTCGTTAGCTTGCTTTAACATGAGTGGTATGTACAGGAACCATCTGTTCCTTCTGCTTTGTCTGCCACTGGCGTGTGTATGTTTACCCCCACTCTTCTTATCTCCCTTCTCTTTAGGAAACTGCCAGCTCAGTGTACCTGGTAATGGAGGTAAGCTTGCTGGGATGTTTGGCTTTGTTTGCTCAGCGCTGTATTGTCTGAACTCTAACAGGGCTAAAATTAGCTGTCTCCTCTGGCATCTGCGGGGGGGTTAAATGGCTAACAGCCACTACTCTTTTTGCTGTGATTTGATGCTGTTGTCCTGATTATGAATTAGAGGGGGAAAGTCCATAAATGGAGGGAGTTGTGAGTTCTCAAATTGCTTTTGATGCTTTTGATGCTCATACTCTTGTTTTGTGCATTTTAAATAATTTCTTCAAGGGAACATGCCAGACTATGTTTTATCAATGTAAATTTTGTTTATAGTATTTGTCAAAGCGATTAAAAATTGCTTGCTATTTTTGTTAATGTATTTTGTAAAAATACATATACACTCACTAAACTTTTTATTAGGTACACCTTGCTAGTACCAGGTTCGATCTCTGACTTCTTTGACTTAAGAACTGGCTCAGATCTCGGTGGCATAGATTCAAGAGGGTTAGGTCTATATCGACTTGATATCATCACACAGATGCTGCTGATTTTTTTGTGGATTCATGCTTTCATATTGTTTACACCAAATTCTGAACCTACCATCTGACTGTTGCAGCAGAAATCAAGACTCATCAGCTCCAGCAACATTTTTCCAGTTATCTGTTGTCCAATTTTGGTGACCTCCCCCTTTACTTGAAGTCCCAGTATCCTGTTTCTTAGCTGACCGGAGTGGCACCTACTGTGGTCTTCTGCTTCTGTAGTCCACCTTTTTTAAGGTTCGACATATGCATTCAGAGGTTTGCAGATGTCTTCTGCAAACCTTGGTTTTACCAAGTGGTCATTCTCCTGTGGCCTCAGGAAGGTATTTTACATGGAGAACTGCCGCTCGCTGAATATTTACTTTTTTGTGGATCACTCTCTGTGGTCAGATGATCAGGTGTACCTAACAAAGTGGCTAGTGAGTGTACACGACATTGACAGCCAGGCAGAAGAACTTTGGATTTCTTATCCTCATTTTAATCTTCTGCTGTCAAATGTGTTCTGTCATGTACTTTGCCATTAAAATAAAAATATACAATTGCTGTCTAGATCTATACCACAAGTCAAAAGCAGATTTCTTTATGCTGATCTGTGTGTCTGAGAGATTAAACTACTTGTGAGGCAGCATTTTACGGCCTCACCTGTCACAGCCTGTCCTTTTCTGGGTTCATTCATATTAATGCTGGGAATGGGAACAAGGGTATAAATCTGTAAACACATCACTCTTCGGCAAATCACTCCTCTGATCTCTGCTGCTTTCTAGTTGCTTCAGAGGCTGTGTGATCTCAGAGTCTTTTTCACTGTGGTTACACCTCAGTCCTCGGTGCTACCTGTGTTTTCTAATGCTATTCCTTTTCATCTCTCTCCCCCTCCCCTTCATTCCTGCCCTGTCACTATTTTTAACCACAGTACTGCAACGGCGGCGATCTCGCTGACTACTTACACTGTAAGTGCAACAGTTTATCTACTTATGCTCAATGTACTCAAAATGCTTCTTAATCCAAAAAATCAGTTAAATCAGGAATAAAATCTTTGCTCAAAAGTCTTTCTAGATCTAAAGCAGGCCCTGAATGCCCTTCTTTTATCTGAACACAACGATTATATCCGTTTCCTAGCAAGCGAGATGAAAACTGGACTTTTGGCATATTTTCATATGTATGTAAATGATGATATTTGGCATAGACATGTGTTCAGGAAAGAGCTTAAATTTCAGAAATAAGAGAACAGCAGAGCAACCATAGAACTAAAAAAATGGATTCTGCAATGATGGCCAAATCATCAATAGTCTTAATTATAACCTTAAATTAGTAAAAGCCTCCAGTAAAGCACTTTGTGACAAAACGTTTATGTTAAAGAATTTGTCAGAGTGATTTCTCAAAGGGAGGTGCTGGTTATGACAGTTATTTTTCTGTCACCTCCCAACACTCAGGTCACATCTTTGTTTTGTGAGACTTCAGGCTTTCGTGTTTAGCCCTGAAAGCAGCAGCAGCAGCAGATTTGGCTTGTCACTGACAGATTTGGACCCAAACGTTTTAATAGTGTGTTACGTTCCCCTGAGGGGTCTAGGCGGGGAGAGGGAGGTAACAAAAAGTGACCAGGTCAGAAAAAGGAGTCAAGGAGGCAAAAGGGTTAAATTAAAGAATTTTATTAAAGATTCAATTTATACTAACTAAAAGAGACGGACAAGCCGCTATCACCATTTAAGAAAACAAACAAAACTCAGGCGTTGGTCAATAAAGTAAAACGTAAGCCAAAAAGAAAGAGCAGCTCACTAGCTGAAAACCACCAAAGACACAGCTCACTAGCTGCAAACACAACAACCACTCAGCTCACAAGCTGTAACCCCACTACTGGCACTCTGGCCCAGAGCTCACCTTTCCCTGGGCTTAAATCTCCTTGATTACTGACGAGAGTCAGCTGCACAAAAGGGAAAGGTGGCACCTCAGGCACAAGAGGTAGTGGGACACGCCCACACAGGCACCTTCAGGAGAGAGGCCCTGCTAGGGCCGTAACAAGTGCCTAAAGAATATTCAGACCAGAGACACCTCTCTGCATTGTTCTTCTGTCTTTTAATAAACACAGTACAGTGTTTGATCATATACTTAGAGCCACCTTGTGCTCACTTTTGAGTCAGAATGGTAGAAAACTGGGAATTTCTCAGCACTACAGATTTTCCCAGCTTCGTCGTATCCTCACCAAACTTCTCTGGGCTTCAAATAGCCAGGACCATCAATCCATTTGTGATATCCGTCAAACTTCCTGTAATTTTGCACCCAGACTCTAAATAGAAATCCCATCCTATTCTATTAATAGCCAGCATGATTGAAAAATGGGTTTGGATCCTCTCCCCATTGTAATAAATGACCTAGACTGCTTCCAGCTCAAGGCGAATACAGCATGTCTTTAAAAGTCTGCTGGAAGGGACGTGGACATGGAGCAATTGTAGACAAGGAAGTGTCCATAACGCAATACTGTATCATTTTGAGCTGGAGACACAAAAGAGGACATGACAGTTGGGTGATATTAGAGAACCCAGGAATAAACACACGCTGCAGATAATTTAGGAAATGTATTAAAATGATCTGTTGCATAAAATCATTGTATTCCAACTATAAACTAAGAGAGATTCATTCAGTCCGTGATAGGTTTACCAATATCATCATGTTGTGTCCTCATTAAGAAAATTCTACTTGCATCGTAACCTGTAGGATTCACATCAAAGTTAGTGATTAATTGATATTTGCTTTGTCTTTTCCTTCAGCTAAGGGCACACTGAGTGAGGACACTATTCGGGTTTTCCTGCAGCAGATTGCAGGAGCCATGAGGGTCCTACAAGCCAAAGGAATAATTCACAGGGACCTCAAACCACAGAACATCCTGCTTTCTTACCCACCAGGATGCAAGTCACACTCCAACAACACCTGCATCAAGATTGGTAGGTTTGGTTATGTGAGAGTCTTTAAGGCGATTATACATACTGTTTGTTTTTGTTTTTTTAAGCATTTCAACACACTTTAGGAGACTTTAAGATTTTTTTAAGCTCTGTAGTATCTGTTGATTAATATGCCAAACAAGAATACATTTTTTTAAAGTGATGGCAAAACATTTAAAATATAAAACTTGTGGGATTTAAAGCAGCAGAACAATTTACAGGAGCAAAAAAATAATTCAATCTCAAAAGCTCCTTATGGAAATTCCTACAACGTAATCAACTTTTTTTATAGACAGTTTTATTGCAATGGGATCTCATAATGATTTCCCTGAGGTAATTGATTACCCGAAGCTCAGAAGGCTAAACTTGTTTGAAGAAATTGATTACATATAGAATTTCACATTTTACCTCTGCAGTGTTGCTATTGTTCTTCTGAGAGTGCACGCTGTTTAAAAATGCCGCAAAGCAAAGACGCTTTCTACAACTACAAGATGCACTTGTGTCATCCAGTTTAAAATTGATTGATGTGGTAGAAGATGATATTGGTGCAACAGAAAGTAATCAATAAGTGTCTGGCTATTGGTGACTCTATTCTTAAAAACATGAAACTAGAAACCCCAGTGGACACAGTCAGAAGTATTCCAGGTGCCAGAGCAGGCGACATTGAAGTAAATTTGAAATTCCTGGCTAAGGCTATGGAGCAGGTGTGTAACTTTACCAAAATAATGTCATACTCTGTAGTTTTCTCTGATCCCATACCCAGTCGGACCAAGCATGACATGTTTAGCTGTATGTCACTAATTGCTGGCTGTCCGAGTGGCGTCCAGCATGTGAGCTTCATAAATAAATGGAAAACTTTCTGGGAAAAACATGGTCTTGTCAGGAGAGACAGCAGTGGACACCAGCCGTTTAAAGTCTTCTCCCACAGAGGTTGATTATTTTGTTAAGTGTTACAGCTTCACTGTATACATCGCTCAAGGCAACAGATCAGAGATGCTGGTATAATTCACAATGTGCCTTAAAAGGAAATGACTTAAAAAAAGAAGAAGAAATGGTGTTTCATTCATTTAAAGTCTCCTTGTTTTTTTGGTTTTTTTTCACCTTCTTTTCTCTTTCCCATCACCCCAACCAGTCGTGGCATATGCCTGCCCCTCTGTGAGCCAGAGTTCTTCCCGTTAAAAGGACATTTTTCCTTCCCACTGTCGCCAAATGCTTGCTCATGGGAAGCTGTCTGATCGTTTGGGTGGGGCTCTAATATTGTAAGGCCTTTACCTTACAATATGAAGTGCCTTGATGTTATATAAATAAAACTAAATTGCATTAAATTGAATAATTATGAAGTATCTTTCCCAAGTGAGTGAGAGCGAGTGTGTTCAGCTGTTTGGAAGCTCTACTAGTCCCTTAGCCTATTAATTTTTTCCCCTCTAGAGACTGAATGCATAGCAAAGCCACCGCAATCTCAAACAAGCTGACTACACACACACACGCACACGCTGTACCTACACAAGGTTTTTTCGCAAGCGGTTTGTTGATTCGTTTAAGAGGCTGAGTGCATTTTAGACATTTAAGAGTTTTTGTTTATAAAATGTACTGTATATACGGATTACAAAATTATGACTTAATACTACAAACAAGCAAAGAAACACTTAAATGATCACACGAGGCTAGCTCCAAAAGTGAGTCAGGGCCCCATCTTGAAACGGTGTCTGGTATTAGGAGCTCATCTGACTAAAGGCAAAGTTTCTGTTGCCTTTAGCCAGATTTTTATTAACACCTCTGCACTGGGTCATCATTGTGTGATGACCCAGTGCAGAGGTGTTAAAGATAAGGCCCAAGGGCCAGAACTGGCCTGCAAAAAGCCAAATGTGATTTGCTTTGACTGCTAAGATGGAGAAATTTACGTCAGTTTTAAAGCCTTACTGACAAAAATAAGTCTCCTGACAAACCGCAACAAAGCATTTAAATAATGCATAAGCAATCAAATGTACGACGCTGAGGTGTTCTCTCATTGTATTATATTAAATAACAAAAACTTGTATAGGAATACAGTATTAGGCTATGTTTGTTCAATGCATCTAAAAAAATAAAATCAACAAGCCAGTGTGCTACATTGATCTTCTGTGGTTAAGAAGTGTTTTAATTACGTCATAATTCAAAGTAAACTCCAGTGTGATGATACTAAATTTCCATGAGCTTAACTAAATCATAAGCTCGCCAAGACTCGCCCATTATCGCTCAAGTATTGCATATTCTTTCGTTTGTTTTGCTAGTCTGTTTTTCCATTTTTCTCTTATTTAAATGATTTTTTTTTTGCCACAATGTAAATATTATGAAGGTACACCTGGATTCCTTTCTGGCACCAAATATTTACTCATCCTCCTCTTTTCCCTTTTTTTCTGTATCCCCGCCGTTCCTTCCCTTCTGGACGTTTATGTCCACAGCGGACTTTGGCTTTGCAAGGTACCTTCAGAACAACATGATGGCAGCCACGCTCTGTGGATCCCCTATGTACATGGTAAGCACAATTTGGGTAATTTTTACTGATGAAATGGAAATAACTGTTTAAATGTGAATAAATGTTTCAGTTGGCAGATTCAAATATGGTGATTTTAGCTGTTTGAGATTGTTGCAGTCCTATTCATTCATTTATTTGTTACATTTTTAACTAAATGCGATTTGTAAAACAATACAGGGATGAATATAATATCAATTTAATAATCAATTGTCCCTCAAAGTTTTAAAATTGATCTCACCTCCCCTTTTTAATTTTTCTCACCAGGCTCCTGAAGTAATTATGTCCCAAAACTATGATGCCAAGGCTGACTTGTGGAGTATAGGAACAATAGTGTTTCAGTGCCTGACTGGAAAAGCTCCTTTTCAGGTAAAATAAAAGTTTACAATATCCAGAATGATTCTTGGCCAAGCCAGGGGGGGGAGGCAGGCAGGCACGTTTATTTTTATTTTTTATTTTTTTCCCCTTTCCAGAATTCTGAGAAAAAAGTCAGAATTCTGACTTTAATCTCAGAATTTTGAGAAACGAATTCTATAAAAAAAAAAAAAGAAAGAGTCGGAATGCTGAATTCTGACTTTTTTTTTCCTCAGAGTTCTGGAAAAGAAGATGTGCCCACTTTTTTTTTTTTTTTTTTTTTTTTTTCCCTCCGGTGGCCCAGATCCTCTTCCGTAACAAACTTGAACTTGAAGTCAATCCAGTATTTGGTGTGTCCACTCTGCGCCTTTAAGAGAGCTCCAGTTTTAGGCTTTTCTAAGCTGTTATGTTGGGGCTTATCTATTTCAAGACCTTCAGATAATCTTTTTGCTGGAGATTGTTATTTAGGACTGCATGTTTTGGACCACTGACATGTTGAACTTTGAACTTTAAGACTGAAACCAGGCACATGCATCCCTGATGTGATAGGATATGGATAAAAACCTCAAATCAAAAGTGCCTGAAACATTGGAATATCAGCTCATTGTGAGGATGTCATAACTAGCACACAGATTAGAAAATATTTTTGCTTTTGTCATTTGCTCCAAATCTGTGGGCATTCTTGCACTAGCAGTACAGACTGCACACCAGCAGGGACAAAACAACAACTCCAGCATTGTGACTTCTTTATTCTCTTTGTCTTTGGCAGCTACAGTCATGCACTGCTTCTCTACTGAATTCCTTATAACTGCTCTAACATCACACATTAAAAAAAAAAAATTCTCCCTTTTGTTTTTCCTCAGCCTGTATCGGGCTAAATGTAGATTAAAGATGCCAAATGTGGACGTTGACAATGGTGTTAAAATGAAGCGTAATATAGCAAAACCTGTTAAGTGTTGTTCCTCAACTGATCCAAAAGCATTTTTAAATTACCTGCTGTGTTTTCCTTGTTCTCTGATATGTGTACATAAAAGTTGTTACTCAAGTAAATGGAGTGTGTTGTTTGCAGTGCAGTGACAAAACCTGATATAATAAAAATGTATACAGCAATGCACTAGAATAGTGTAATCGTATAATTACTCTGTGTGTATATGCATACTCTTACAGTCTTTCTTATGTTTTTCCAATATATCTGTGACTTTTTGCCATCTTCAGGCCAGCAGTCCCCAAGATCTCCGGCTGTTCTATGAAAAAAACAAGAATCTCAGCCCCAAGTAAGAAATTATGTTGAAATGACGATATGTTTTTTAAAAAAAAATGATTTCGTAGTTTTCTGCATTTATTTTAAAGGTATTTCTTAGAATATAAGTATTGTTTGGATGTTTAGTGCAGAACCAATCTGAAAGGTGTGGCTTATTAAGATGCCATATTGTAGGTCAGCTTATCAAAGACCTGGAAAAAAGCCATAAATCATTCATTTATTCTTGTTTGCTAATACACATAAATTGCCTCAGAAATGTCTTAATCTAGAAAATCTATAAAGAGTTGAAGTGTAGGAGTTGAAGGTGGAGTTTTGCTGTATGTAGAGTTGTGACCTTTTAATCATTTGCATGAAGCAAAGACTGATTGTTGTTGTATTTGTTTTACAGCATTCCCAGAGAGACTTCAAGCCACCTGAGGCAGCTGCTGCTGGGTCTGCTGCAGCGCAACCACAAAGACCGCATGGACTTTGGTCAGAAAATGTTTAACGTTCATTCATACTCGACATATTTCACTCGTGCAAGTTTGGATCAAACTTTGCTTATGCAAAAGATGTTGTTACAGTTTCTTAGTTTGTTGCATGCAGAGGAAAACTGTGAACTTCCTCTCATTAATTATATTTATTCTCCCTGGTAGATGACTTTTTTTGTCATCCTTTCCTGGAGGCTAGCTCATCTGTGAAAAAGAGTAAGTAAGAATAAACAGCATTACTTCCTTAGTTAGGTCTAATATAGATACAAATACAAAATATGTTCCATTTGCTTCAATAGAAAATATAACCCTAAAAATAAAACAAGGTGACTGAAGCAATGTTTACAGGATGAGATCTGATAGTCAGGCCAGTCACGTAAAGATAGAACGGGTGTTATAACACCTGGAAGTCCTGTGGACTTTAATTCTGAACACACAAAGTTTCTTTTTTCAGAAACTAACAACTGTGTTGAATTTCATTTCAGCAACTCCTACTGTGACCATGACTTGTTTGCCCAGCTCTGCATCAGCCAGCTCTTGTAGCAGCTCTTCCACGTCTCACCTCGCCTCACCACCGGTTTGTGTTTGTTATTTCTTATATTTCCTCCAGCATTTCCCCCAGAGGGGATGAGCACGAACACCAAAAGATCCCCAAAGAAGCCAAAAACTTTTTTAAATTTATCATTTTTTTTATGTGCACTAATTTCCCGAAGCGGCGACCTCTGGAGGAAAACAGAGATTTTTGTATTTACTTTTTTTTTGATGAGTGTAAAGTTTTATTTGCATTCATAGAAGCAACAACTTTCTCACCTTTCCCTTCTCTGATGACTAATTTATACGTTCCTCCTCTGTGTTTAATATGCCACCTTCTGTCTCCCTGTCTCTGTAGCAGTCGCTTGCTGAGATTCAGCAGTTGCGAGCCAAAGCTCTGGCCTCTCCCACCCAGGAGGCCACTGGTTTTCTCCTTAAGGACTCGTCTGGAGGTGGCGGCAGCAGCAAGAACTCATCCTCCTGTGACACAGATGACTTTGTGATAGTGCCTGCTCACTTCACCAGTAAGAAAACTTTTCTTTTTCATCGAGTCCCTGCATAAACATTACATGGAGCTCTTCAGTAGACTTGAATTCATCTTGTAGCCTTTTTTCTTTCCATAGACTGACATTTATATTGCATTTCTCAAGCTGAAGCGCTGTGCTATGAGGCTGTTCAAGTTTATAACAGTTTTGTTTTTGTTCAGCAGGTGAGCTGACAAGTGAGAGTAAAGTGCTGCAGGACAGCCTAATGAACAGCGGGTGAGAAGCAAAAGCTAGTTATTCATTAATATCCAGCACAGCGGCTGATATGTTAATTAAATGCACTTCTTTGGCACTGTTACAGAATCGGGCTTATAGAGGAAGATAAATTATGTTAGTAATCACACTTATATTAGCTGTGAAAGTGTACGCCCTCTAAACTGTTCATGAATAACATTGTGATGGTTTTATTCTCTTCTCCACTTTAATTAGCTCTCTTTTAGCATCAGCTGGTCTGTGTAACCAAGCCAAAACACCGCCGCACTCGCCTTCCTACAGTGGATCACCAAGTCCTGTCAGGTAACTGCACACAGCCAAATTTTTTCTTATGGTGGTAAATGTGGGGGAGTTAATTAGGTGATCTCCTGATGAATTTGCAAGTTTGCTCACCTACAATGATATTAACAGTCTCAAATTTTTATTGTAGTTTAATTTTAAAGGAGGGACAAAAATTCAAAAAACACATTATTAAAAAAAGGTTTAAGTGTATTTGTGTGTCACTGAATGGAATAAGAAAAACTTGACTTGATGGAGAAACCCTTGTTGGCAAGCACAGCGGCAAGAGGTTTCTTGCAGTTGGTCAGCAGGTTTGAAACCATCAACTTTGGCCCACTCCTCTTTACAGAAATTCTCTAAATCCTCCAGGTTGCTTGGCAACTCGAAGCTTCAGCTCTATCCACAGATTTTTCTAAAGGACTGAGGTCTGGTCTGGGCCACTCCATCACCTAACCCTCTGGAGTCTAGGGTTGAATCGGCTGTTTTTGACCACCTTTGATTTTACCTTTATATTTTTCTTTTAAAAACTGTTTACCATCCTTTGTTTGGTTTCAATGTTTTTAGCACAACCTCACGTCTGGCTTCACAGTAATTTCTGCGATATATCCGAATAGTTAGACTAATAGCTGAAACTACTTTCAAAATTAGAGACTGTGTATTTCTTTGTAAGTGAACAAATTCAACAAAATATCAAGTAATTATTTCCCCTATTGTATAGTTACATGGTGCAAGAAAGAAGCAGCTGGTAAAGTAATTTGGATTCAACTAAAGCACCGAAGGTTCATGCACCAAATTTTCTTCACTATAAACTGTCAGGTTTTTAATTAAGTCAGTTTTATTAGTTTAACAAGCTTAATTGTCCTAGTGTTTATCTCTCTATTACATACACAGTTACTCCACAACTGTCATCTTAATCTTTTGTTTTGTGATGTTAGTCGATGTGTCGTTTGTACGTAAACATTGTGCAAATTAATAAGTCACATCTGCTTCCTCTGGAAAGTGTTAACTACGCATGTGTGTACAAAAGCACACGGACTGTCTCCTCTCTTATCTAACTGTTCCCTTGGCACCCTCGGTTATTCTCACTGTTGTCAGGCCCAGCGAGTTCTCGGGAAGTAGCTATGGAAACCATGGTCAGTCATTGCCTATTCCAGTCCCCACTCAGGTCCAGAATTACCAGCGTATGGAGCAAAACCTCCATTCTACCAAACAGGATGGTTCGCCACGGTCTGCATCAAGAAACACACACACACACATTTATAAATGTATAAACTCCACTGTTGCAAAACTAAATTTACAGGTTAGCTTTTAAACTTCTTGATGGAAGTGCAGTGACTCATAAGACTCACTTCATTAGGCTGTCAACACCAGTGCGCCGCTGCAGCAGTGGAAGCTTGTTGGGCTGTGCTAGGACTGGACCTTCACCACCATATGGGCAGGGGGCTGTCACCACCATCACCACCACCACCACCACCCGCAGGTTCTCCCTGGGAGGTGCCAGAACTTTGCAGCTCTCTCCTCAAGGTAACTTGAAGGCCATGCTTCACTTGCTTCTGCATCAACCTGGCTTAAAAATATGGAAGCTGTAGAGTGATAGAGTGCAAGCTTGGAGCTAACTGGTTGGTGCCAAACTCCAGTGACGATATTTGAAAGGTATTAAAACTACACCAGCCGGTCTTTTGTCTGTTTGTAACCATATTATAAATTATAGATATTAGTTATAAGCAGATCAGGGAAAGTTTGTTTTGGTGCAAATGATTTCTAGAGGAGCAAAAACTGTTAAGGAAATCTGAAAAGTGAGATTATTTCTCTCTTTGTTTGTTTTTTAAAGCTCAGTTGTACTTAATACTGTCATTTATAACTTGTATATATAAATCTACTTCTGTCATTTATATAGCAGAAATTATCTGAGTTGTTTAAGCTTTTGATGCACGATGACTTGCTGAGATTTTTCTTTGTTTTTGAGTATTTATAAATTGAATATGTGGGGCTTCTAAGCAGACAAAGACATTTTAAGGCATAAACTGGGGCTGTGTGAACATGCGATGAGGAGTTTTCTAACCTTTAACTGGAGGTTAAATTAAAATCCACTAACAAAAAGACCAAGCAGAGCAAATGATGATAAATTATTGAATAGTTTAACCTCTAAAATTATTATTGATTTCCAGTGGTTGGCATGAAAACTGAACTGCAGACAGAGGTGAAATACAGTGTGGTGGTGTTCTTCCTCTTGGGTTAGTGTGGTCAGAAGTTTTAAAAGTTATTGCTTGAGAAAATGAAACCACCATCACATACTTTTCTCACCAGCTGCTTTCAAGTCCTCCTCGCACAGAACCTTCTCTTCCCAGACATGTATGCTGTCGGGGGAGTTAGACAGGACATGTCCATCTTTGCTAGCTTTGTTGTTTTCTAGGCCTGTCTGACACTTCATGTTGCATTGCCACCTGCTGTCTAGCAGTCCTTCTGTCCCACTTTGCAGCTCTGCAGCACACTGAACCCAGGCTGAATTCTCAGCAGCAACCACAGAGGGCAGGACTTGGCACAAGGCTCCACAGTGCCCCCTGTCTGTTGGACTGTGCCACTGGTGGTGGCAGGCAAAAAATCCGAAAGCAGCACTCGGACCCTCTGGGTACTCCCTCAGCCGGACTCATGGCTGTCCGCCCCTTACACTCTTCTCCCAGACTGAGTGAGCTGATGCAGCGTAATCCTCTCCCCACTATTCTGGGCTCCCCCTCCAGGGTAGGTCTGTGTTTTGTGTGTCAAACAGAGAGAAAAATTGTTTTTTTCTTTATGTACGCAAGACAAGACAAAACCACCAACTGGTTTAACCCAACCTTTCTAACCTTTTTCTTCGCCATGTTTCCTCTTCGCCCAGACCATCCCACCATTTGAATTCCCCAAGACTCCGAGTTCTCCAAACCTGGTGACCTTCCTGACACAGCAGGGTATGGTCATAGGCTCTCCTTGCAGCAGGACTGCCCCAGCAGAGCTCAGAGACCTGGTACACCAAGCACCCACACCGGTCACCCATTCTCCTCATTGCATCCACAGATGGAATGATGATACCAAGAGCTTTGGAAGGTCGTGTTTTGTTTCTGCTGTTCTTTGTTTTATGTTCCCCGATGATGCAATCCACAAAGAACCAGGGTACACAGAGAAGCTTGTCATGTAAAATTAGTTTAAAACAGGCAATGAAAAGCACACATTGCTGAGTTAAAATCTTTCTCTACCTTTTCTTTATTCTTTGGACTTTTTATTATATAGTGTACTGTTTTATTATCCAAATATGATGTAAAATTATATTACAGACTATGTAGATAGATATGGCTAATTAATAAAATGAAGGAAATGAATAAACACCTTGTCTCTGTGTCATGTTTCTTTGAAGCAGGTCTCAAAGTGCCGGTGGTCTGTCCGACGTGCTGCTGATGGCTGCGTTTGGACCCGGTGGACCTGCAGGTGACCGAGGCAGCACAGAGAACCTGACCTCTGAAAAAGCCATAGATATAACAGGTAGACATGACTGTTGCATGAACGAAAAAACACACATTGTTCTGCAGTTTAACCACTGACGCATGTAAAGGTTTGGAACTGATAGTGATTCATAGGGAGAAAAATGTCAAATTTGTTCCCTCCTTCTGTTTCTCAAGGATCCCCGGGTGGCGGGGGAGGCTCTGGCAGCCCAGCACAGGTGGTTTTCACTGTAGGATCTCCACCTAGTGGCAGCACTCCACCCTTTACCTCCAGACAGAGAAAATACTCAGGTATTGTGCATGAAAACATGTCGACAGAGCTGAATACAAGTAATTCATCTCCAAATCGCATCTGCAGCACGATGGCAGTATTACAATGATTCACAGTCGGGCAGTACAGAGCTGAGTTTTTCATTTTAAGTAACGTGGAAATTAAATGTTCTGGTTAGCATAAGAGTAGGTGTGTATATGTGTGTGTGTGTATGTATGTATGTATGTATATATGTGTGTGTGTGTATTTATGAACAATCAGGAAACATGAAAGCCAGCTGCACTGATGAAAAATGATTGCCTCGGGCATTGAGTGTAACATTTCTGCCGTCTCTTTCCCTGACTGCAGGCTCATTCACTTCAGGCAGCCCTGCAGGCTCCTTAACCAGCCGTCACCCTCCGACAGGCACCTGTTTGGATGGCTTTGAGGCTTCTTCCAGTCCTCGTTACAGTTTCCCCGATCCCATCACAGCCAACATGGGTGGTCGCGTCACCTTCGAGGCTCCCGAGCTGCCCGAAGAGACGCTGATGGAGGTGAGATGCCAGATTCCTCTGGAAAGTAATGAGGATGGAGTCTTCTGTGTTCAGAGCTTGTGTGTAGCAGTGACTTTTCCTGTTCTTGTGTACATCAGTCAGGGTGATCTTGAACTAAAGAATACTCAGTATCCCTTTAAAGAGTGTTGGCCATAAGGAAGGATGGAAAACATTGTCAATGAGGTTTTTGGGGGGTTTTTTTCTTTCTTTTTTTTTCCTTTTAGTTCACGACACTGTAGAAAAATAATTTAAGGTAAAAGCTGAAATGGATTTATGGAAAGCACTGAATGACCTGTCTCTTTTTAAATCCTGGGCTTTTTTCACCCATGGAGATTGAATGCAAAACCTCATTCTGGTGTCCACCGTTTAAAATTCTGTCATTATACCCTCCCCTCCCTTTCTCTGCCTGTCTTTCTTCCGTGCCTGTCGGAGTTCAGCAGGAGCATACAGACACTGTGCAAAGGCTGCGGTTCACATTGGATTTTGCTCTGTGTCTAATGGAGGTGGCTGCTGCCCGTGGTGCTACAGTGACAGGGGAGCAGGGGGACTTTTCTCATCTCTCTCTCCTTCAGCAGCAGAGCCTGGTAGCAGATCAGATAAGCTCGCTGAGCCGAGAGTGGAGGTAAGGCCGTATCTGCTGTGGCTGTGCCTCTTTGTTGGATCAATTGATACCTTGGCGATTTCCTGGCTTTACGCCGCGTTTGGTGATAAGCCTCTGGGGTCTTGGACATTTTTATTAAATTGTATTGGTGCCTCAGAGACTTACTATGGAAAAAAGAAATTGGAATACATTTAATTATTTTTTATTTTTGTTGCTGTAATGTTAATGTAATTGTAAGCTTATATGCTTGAATGCATCTTTGCTGCAGGACAAAAACTAAAGTAAAAGCAGCGGGTTGTAGTGAAGGAGTCATCATGTAGGTCATTTTGTGTTTTTATGCACCGGGACTTTTTTTGTTGTGTACTTCAGCTTGAAATGAAGAATATTTGCATTTTGCCCAGAGAGTGCTGGGAGCAAATAGAAAAGAGAAAACTGCCCAAGTGCCTGCTGCTCAGGACACCATGGCAAAAGTAAAAAGCCTGAGGCACTCTCATTTGTAGAGGATGAGATTTTTGGCATTCTCAAGTTTTTTTTGTTTTTTGTTTTTTTTTTTCTTGGGAAGACTTTAATCTGAAGTGTAAATGTAGTTGTTGCGTTTGATGGTTTTTGACTGCCTCTAGTGAATTTTCTGATGCTGAATATTTCTTAAACAGAAACCTGTGATTCAGATTTTTATCCTACAAGTATCGATTGTGTTTAATGTGTCATTTGTCCTTTTAGAATTGAGTTTAACTTAAAGTACTTTACGTGTGATTGCCTCCTCAGTCATGCAGAACAGCTGGTTCTCTACCTTAAAACTGCAGAACTCTTGTCCAATGCCTTACACACAGCAATGGAGCAAGTTAAACAGGGCAAGCTTTACCCATCTGCTACTGTCAAACAAGGTATGAGCCTTTTCATTTTTTCAGTGGCAGTCTTAAAAACATAAAATTGCCATGTGCAGGATATATATATATATATATATATATATATATATATATATATATATTTATATATATATATATTTATATATATATATATATATTTATTAAAAAAATAATTATGATTCATGTATTTAGTTGTTTGTTTGTTTTTTTGTTTTTAATTTCTCTCCATATACAGTTGTGAGAAAACTAAATGAGCTGTACAAGTCCAGCGTGGCATCCTGCCGCTCACTCAACAGCCGTCTGGAGCATTTCTTTACCCGGAAGCATCGCCTAATGGACCAAATCACCTCCATCACAGCAGAACGGCTGCTGTTCAGCCACACTGTGCAGATGGTAAACCGAAAGAAAAGTCAGATAATTGAGAAATAGAGGAGAACATAGGGGGAAATTGACCAAAGAATCTTTAGATCTAAAAGTATCTTTATCAAGGTGCTTTTTTGGCTCACCAGGGTTGAGTAGGCAACCCATATGCCGTAATATTATTGTAGAGGCCTGGGTTTGAATCCGGCTTGTCTTGTCTTTCCCCTACTTTCTCTCCCAGCTTTCCGGTCAGCTCTTAACTGTTCTGCCACATTAAAAGCTTAACAGCCCCCCTCCTTTTGTGTGGTTAGCATTTGACATATTATTTAATATAATATTTTACTCAAAACAAGATCAAACCTTTGACCTGAGCACTCTGTCCTCTCAGGTTCAGGCTGCTGCACTGGATGAGATGTTCCACCAGGGGGAAGCATCAGTCCTGCGCTACCACAAAGCTCTCTTACTGATGGAGGGCCTGTCTCTGCTGCTCACTGGACAGGATGACATCATCAGTGTTAGCAAATGTAAGTATCACCGTATCACAGTAACAGAAAATGCCTCCACTCAGCATCAGCAGCTAAGAACCACCATTTAATTCAGGAATGTTCCTTGAGCTAATACTCTCATTGGTGGGAATCTGTGCAGATAAATTCAAAGTGTTTCATCGGTCCTGTGGTAATAAAGTCAAGTATGATAGGCTGCTTTATCATGACTTGTGCTTTTTTTTTCTCTTTCCCTTTGCTTTGTGTCTGCAGGTAAAGAGTGCATTGAACGGCGCCTCACAGCTTTGCAGGCAGGGCTCTGTATATGATAGCCCTGCACTATTTTGGGGAATGTGGAAAGTATGACAGTCGTTTGCGCCCCGCACATTACTAACCAAATTTCCACACGCCTCTCATGGTTCTCCAAACACGTGTTGGACGTAAAGAGGATTTTGCTTCCGGCTCTGAAAATGCCAAGAAGACTCCCCTCACTTCAAGTATCGCATTCAGGAGCAATTATTTCCAAGTATTCACATTAGCCACATATGGTACTTATCTAAACGCATAGCTTTTGAAGATCAACAGATATCCTTGCTATGACCTTGCAGTGCGGGACTATAGACAAAATGGTCACACAGGATCACAAACTGGAGGGGAAGTGCTGTGGACATGTGCTGATTTAAAAAAAAAAAAAAAAAAAAAAAAGTTGGATTGTCCGACTATCATCCTCATCAAATCTACATCTGTTTTATACCCCTTGTTTGCTTTCCTGTGTTGTTTGTGTTCTTTTTTTTTTTAAGCTTTTTTTTTTTCCTCTTTTGGGGTTTATGTAATTATTTTCTTGCTGACAGGAAGTGTACAGTATGCGGCATTACTACAACTGGTGACCAGAAGTGCACACGCACTGTTTCAAAACCGTTGCCAAAATAACTTCTTTTTTTTCTTTTTTTCTTTCAAAGTTTTGTTTTTTGTGTATGTGTGTTTGCTTTAGATTAACTTTAGGTAACTAAACTGCTATATAGAAGAAGAAAAAACTATCTGACACTTTAATGATTCTATACTTGCTTAATATCAAAGACCATGCCTTTTTGCTTGCAACGTGCGGTGTCGAAGGGATTAATTTGATTAGTTTTCTAAAAGGTGGCTGGTATTAAGGCAGAGAATGGGTCCAGAAAACACTCGTTACCCAGCGCTAAAGCGTGGGTATAGCTTTTAATTCAGAAGGGGCTGAACGTGGTCTCTTAGCATCTTTGATCACAATCATGTTTAAAATGCTGCAATAACCTGGACTATATTCTTCAGGTATACAGAAGCTTAGGTGCTGCTGGGGCTGGTTATGCCTTCACATGAATTCCACTTTTTTTTTCTGTCTTTTAATCTTTTATCTGTCAACTCATTTAGCAAGTATAATCAAATCTGAATGTAGGGGCTGTCTGGAGAGAAACAGCATAAATATTAGACTGAATGTTAGATATTTAACATTTAGGCTGATCTTGGGGCTGAAGTCTGAATGTTTTTGCACTGTTAAAGTACTGTACAGAAAGACCGTGAGTGGAATATGGTAAATGTGTCCAGTTTTTGTAGATACTTTGACTTGTTTATGACAGGAGATCTGCTTATATACGTTTTTAATGCAGTTTTAGTTGTAATACATTTACTGTCAAAATGTAATGTTAGATGTGGGAGTGTTGACAAAGAGATGATATAAGCTATGAGAGAGTTCTATTTGAAGAAAATGGAAAAGAGATTTCTTTACACTGAAAACAAAAAAAAAATGCATTGATTGTGTTTGTGCTTTATTTTATTGTAGTGGGTAAGGTTTTTTTTACCTTTTGTTTGACTTCTGAAAAGTGACATGTTGAAGTGCTAAGATTTGTGTGGGGTTTTTTTTTTTATTTGTTTTTTTACATTGAGCTTTTTGACATTCATCCCAACAACCTAAAATGCTGTCCAGCTGAAAAATCTCCTTCAGCTGCTTTAAAAACAAAAGTTTTTAAAGAAGAGTTTGTTTGCATGCTTTGGTTTTGTGAAGCAGTGCTGTTTGTGGTGCAGCGGATGAAGCTGTGACAGCTCCGTAACATGGGAAATATTTTAATTTTGACTCCAACTGAATGCGTGGATGTGGTTAGCTAAAAGTAAAATACCACTTTGAGGAATAAAAAGTGGCACATCTAGGACCTGTAGTACTTTCTTTCCCCTAACGTGTAATTTCTCGAGCTTTTACAAGTTAATGAAGGTGGGGTTGTGTGGTCACGTCTGAAGACCGTTTACAGTGACGCCTGTCAGCAGAAAAGAATGGAGGAGAGATTCATCAACATATCCTTTGTGTGCATTTTCTTTGTTGCCCTTTGTCAAGTTTCTGTGAAATGCAGATTTTGCTCTACATGTATGCAGATGTTTAAGTGTACATTCCACAAATCAAATCATCTACGGGCTCCCTGTCTCTGCACTTGCTGCTCTGTTCAGATCCCTCGTAATTTAAAAACAAAAACAAAACCTCAAGCATGTGTCACTTTTTACTGTCCCATACAATCATAAAGATGTTTGTCTCCAGTAGGACTCAAAAGCACCATGAAGACGACGGGTGCAAAACTCGAGATGCCTAAGAGAGTGCAAGTGAAGAGTAATTTTTACTTTGGTGCACTCGATCAGGAAACCTGTCACTTATTTGGTTAATTTGTTTTGTATGTTTGCTAAACAACGTACCCAAATGATTTCTTTTTAAACTTTTACGTTACTAATTCTGTAAAACTTGTAAATATTGTAATTTAAGTTATTGTTGTTGGCATGGAGAGAACAGCACCATACCACCTATACATTCCCAAAGACAAGGCCTTCAGCTCAGTCATCCACATTGTCTGTTTAATGTTGCAAAAGCATTTAAATGTTGTCATATCCATAACAGACACTAGCTCAGTGTCCCTGTGTGTGTGATGTAATATTTACTGTTTGGAAGCTACATCATGAATAAAGTGAAAGGAAAGATCATTAACTGTTGTGGTGACTTGGTTTACTTGACCTGAAGCTTTACATTTGTATTCTTCAACTAAATCGATTCGGGTTTAAAAACTTGGCATTCTTTACTTGCTTTTCAAGACTACTTTTATTAGAAGGCCCCCTGTGTTTAAGAGGCTGGCAGTGCAAGAGGGACTCTGTGGCTTTTGACCTATTTCTCAGTAAGTGCCCCCCAGTAGCATCTTATGCAACCGGTAAACATGAAAGGAAACAAAATTTTTTTTTTTGTATTTTGCTAGAATTTACCAGCACAGAATAAAACCATGGGAACATCTCAGTTTTATTTCAATGCTTCCCTTGTAGTGATAACAGCAGAGTTAACCACCTTCACAGTGACAGCTACTGCAGCTTTACAGAAATGAAAACAGCCACCTCACTAATGGTTGAGTCTATAAACCACAAACACAGTGATGTAAACCATCATAAACCACGATCCTCTTAACAGAAACTGGTGCTACCAGAAATGCATGATGGCACCTTTTTCCTTTGCAGCTTTCAGTCATGTGTGAGTGCTCTCAGTTAAAATAAAAATTAAAAAAAAAAAAAGCTTGAGAACCACCTTTGTGAAAATTTAACCCACCTTTAAGGACATTTATCAGGAAGAAAAACATGGGTAGGTTCTTCTAAACAGACCTAACCCAAAGTTAGTAATATCTGGTTTAATAGTCGCCTAAAACATGTGCTCTACACATCATGAATTTGGGGTTGATGATGCCCCGGATACCTATCACTCCTTCTTCTCCTTGGAACTAAATACATGTGATTTTTCATCTTTAGCTCAGAATCATACACATGCTTAAAACTTGCAAACTGTCTATAGGTGGTTCAATTATAAAATAAATAATTTTATCTTGAACTCAATCAGGCTTTCAAAAACTGGGGGTGGTTATGAGAAGGTGACAACCACCTTCAAAAAAATTTATCATTTGTTTATTAATAGTTGAACAAAGTTTCAATGCAACTCAGTTATATTTATAAATAAAAATAGCAAACAATACAGTGAGTTTTGACATATGTAAATATACAATATAAAATGGTAAGGCAAAGAAAATCGGCAAGTACACATGCTAATCACAAAAATATCAGTCTAATCTTTTAGGTAGATTTTTAAGTAAAGACAACTAAACAGCGAATTTTTACGGAAGCATAGAGCTGCCACCCAGGCAAAAGAAAAATACAAGTGTATCACGTTATAAGGTGAAAGGTTTATTGTTCTAACAAGATACTTTTCCTGTTTGTACAATATACTATCATGTTTGTACAATATACTTTTCACGTTTGAACAACATAATATCACGTTATTACAATATACATAATTATCACGTTCGTACAATATAGGATCACGTTCGTACAATATAGGATCACGTTCGTACAATATAGGATCACGTTCGTACAATATAAATATTATATTGTACGAACGTGATAATTATGTATATTGTAATAACGTGATATTATGTTGTTCAAACGTGAAAAGTATATTGTACAAACATGATAGTATATTGTACAAACAGGAAAAGTATCTTGTTAGAACAATAAACCTTTCACCTTATAACGTGATACACTTGTATTTTTCTTTTGCCTGGGTGGCAGCTCTACGCTTCCGTAAATTTTAAATTTTTTATAAACTTCCGGTTGGACGTAAGATCTGCCTTGGCCAAGCGTTGTAGCCAAGGAGACCGAGCTTCTATTAAAAAAACAAAACAAAAAAAACTTTATTTATAGCAAGGACCGATATTAACATAAACTGCCTAAATACATTTAAAGTACAAGAAAACCGAAAACAAATCATTGGGGGATACATAATAGCAAAACACCATTTTTTAAGTTAAAGATAATAAATACAGTTTTACAAACAGTCTTGAATATTATGTAGGACTTCTACATTTAATTTGAGCAAAAACAAATTGAAACTAGTTAAAATACATATTAGAAGAGGAAATAAGATAAAAGAAAGGATGCGCAGCTGGCCTGAAAGATCGACGTCAGGGCTGAAAAAGAAAAAAAAAGGAATCTTGGTTGTCACGGCAACGTTGTGTATGATTGAGCGCGTGCCAAATGAGCGTGAAAATAGTTATAAGTAGGAGTACCTATAGCTAACTTTTCTTCACTGGAAAACAATGGGAAGGGTGAAACAGCGAGCTATTTCAGTCAGGGGAGGCCTGAAGTACTAAAGCGGAGAGCGATGTCAAGTCATAACCTGCCACCGGTGCGCCATTTGCCACACTGTACCAGAGTAGGGCGGCTAGAGAAGCCTTGCTCGCTACGACGCTTACCGGCTAACCCTGAACAGCGGCTCCCGCTACCTGTTATCAAGCCAGCGGGCAGAGCAGCGGCAGAGACGTCCTGTCAGAGCGGCAGCACGGACCTCCGGGTTGCTTCACTGCAAAGAAACGTCCAGTTCCTACAAGAACAGCACAAGGAAACACTGAAGAAGCTCCACGCAGAGATAGAGAACCTCAGACGGGAGAATAAAGGTGAAGAAACAGTGCATTCATAACTCTTGTATGTGTAAGTTAATTATTTGTAAAAGCATAGAAGTCAGTGACAGCAGTCCTGCCATAGGTCTTTTTAAAAGCAGTAAAAGCAGAATGCTTTGTGGAATGAATGAAGTAAGCAAAAGTAAGTTTTCACATGCCTTTAATTAATGCTGTAATTTGGCCTTTCTGAGATTTTTTAATAGTGGATAGTTAGACAGATAGAGCACTCAATTATTCCCTGTGGGGAATTTTGAAGGGTTGTGGCATTCAAGAAACCACCCTATTTCATGGCTCACAAAGTCAAATAATTATCTAAAGAATTCACAGAGTCTGTGACTCCTGTCTCCTGACAAGGTGCGGCAAGACAAGGTCAGGCTAGGTATGGTGGACGCATGGCAACTCCAGGGTTTAGTTTTAATGATTTCTCAGTGGGAGGTGGGCAGATATCCGGTGTCACTTTGCAGAGCGAGCCGCATGCTGTTCCATATAACAACATGTCACCACCCACCAGGAGACTCCCCAGTCATTCGTCGTTGCATCCTTGCTGCAGCAAGGCCTGTTTTGACTCATGGGTTGCTTACTGGTTGTTTAAGCCCACCTGCAGTGTACAGTACATTAAAGTTCTGTTGTTATGGATGTTGCAGAGTTGAAGTATAAGGTGATAATGGAGCCTCCTAAGTCAAGTAGAAAAGGTAACATGTTTAAGCACATGTAATGACTTATTAGGTTTTCATTTAGGTGAATTTCAATGTGCCACCTAAACTTAATGTCTGATCCTTCTTCTTCTACGAGTTGCACACAGTCGACAAAACTGTAGACCACCCACTCAGGGCAGTCAAGCCCATACTGGACTGTACATGGAGGAGCCACTGCAGGACACGAGACTCTTGCAGGACCAGGCTCTCGGGTGAGTGGTGGGCCTTTTTCAGCTACTTATCTAGCTCAGTATTTACAAGGTGTGGTTATATTTCATAAATGATCTTAGCTCCCCCCCCCCTTTTTTTTTTTTCAAAGCTATGCACACAAGAACTGATGGATAAATTAGATTCAGATGCAGTAATATGGATATGATGGCACAACAGCCATTCATTAATAACTTACTAAGCAGATACTCAGATAAGCTCAGATAACAGGCTACTGTAAGGCAACCATCAAAAGCAGGAGAACACTAATTCAAGCTCTGTGTTTTAATCACTTTACAGAAAAACAAGATGTCAGCTGTCTCATATTAGGTAGTGATGTAGGTGCACAAGTATTATAGTGCATGTTAAATTAACACTATAAAACAGCATGAAGATATGAACGTGAAGCATGTAAAGAAGCAAAAGCCAGTATGTAATTAGTTATTTGTTGGTCTGGTCTGCAGTCTGAGCCCTTTGATTTCTGGAATATGTGCCTTTTTACATGTCTATAAACTTCTTGACCTGTTAGTACCAGGTTGGCTTTTGATCTGGTGACTGTGGAGGCCATTTGAGTACAGGAATCCACTGTCAGGTTCAAGAAAGCAGTTTCAAATGATCTGAGCTTTGAGACATCATGAATTATCCTGCTGGAAGCAAAGTGGGCTAGTGAATTGAACCTAGTCCCCTGTCTGTGAGGGGGTGGGGGTGGGGGGAGTTAACAACCAGGTATTCTCAACCTAAACTGCCTTATACATGTTATACATCGCCCTCAATGACATTATCTCATTGACTTGCAGTAGCATTGGAGCAAGCACTGAAATTCTGGATTCAGCCAGGCAGGACCATGGCACGGAGGCCAATGGGCACCTCATCACTTCACTGCAGCCTCTCCGAATTCACAGCAGTTCCTCCCAGCCCCCACGGGCCCCCACACTACAGGAGTGTGAGATCATCATCCGACAGCTATATAATGCTAACAGCTTACAGTCTCAGGAGGTAAGTGCCTGAAGGGCAACGCTTAGCTATTCAGTGTTTTAGTAGCTCTGTTTGTTGTGGCTTTTAAAATAGTTACTTAAAGTACAACCCTGTGTCATCTAGATCGTGCGTGTGAAAGCACTGCTCAGAGACATCGTTTCAAACAAGAAAATCACCCCAGAAAACTACATCATGGCTAAGGCCTACCTTTCAGATGGAACTCGGTGAAGTGGCATTATCATTTTCATCATCAGCGACATACAAAAGCCTTCAAAGCAGCAAAATTATGATAACAGTTTCTAATTTTCTTTGTGTGTTTCAGCGGGTCTTTAGAAGAAAACAAATTACCAAAACTTGGCCTTCAGTCATTCCCAGAAAAACAGTATGTAATTTTGTCTGATTTTGTATTCTGTCACAGTGCACAAAACAGATTCCTCAAAGCCCTGTTGTGCTAATTTTCACAAAACTTGGTTGCATAATAGCCCAGAGCTGCCTTTTGCAAGAGAGATCGAGGTTTCTGAGTCAAAAAGAAAAAAAAGCCAAGCATGTTAGTCACCCAGAGTTAAATCCACATATCATTTCCCAGGTGTGGAACATCTCAGTCTGGGGTTGTCTTCCCTGCCCTCAAACAGAGCCTTGGCTACAACATTGCAGATAGACAGAAGAGGTCCCGTGCTGTGCAGAGAGACCGTTTGAGAAGGGCTGTTCAGTGACAGGAACACAAATACCAGAGCATATTTCTGTGGTATATAATGAAATAAAGCATTTCTGATTGATGATGTTTTATGATGTCATAAAGTTGAGCAGGATAGAGTGGTCGCAGCAGGAATCGCACAACACTTAGTCAATGACGGCCCAGTTGGATTACCTCTTCCAATAAGCCTTGCCAGTGTGAAGCAGCATGCCGTACGGAAGCGCCTCCCTTAAGTGGAATGCAACCATCATTAACACACCTGTGTGCTTCCTGTCATGGCATGTCAAAATGTCTGCTGCTCGGGAAAAAAACCCCTATACAGACACATCACGTTTATTGACAATTATTGCTCATAATGATGTGTAAGATGGACAGATAACACAAATAATGCTCTATAAGGCCTGGATTTTTTTTAGTTTTTCTACATAGCAGAAGGACTGATTTCAGCTTTTCACTGGGAATTTTTTTTTTTCAACCATTGAGTTTCAGGACATTTGTGGCTTGTTGTCACTTCACAAAAAAGCAAGCATAAAAGCACACTTTGTTTTTCATAAAGCCACTTTTTTTTGTCATTCAGTGTGCTAAAGAGCAGTTTAATGATTTTTACTGGCCAAGCATTAGTATTTAATCATTTACAATTTGAGTTTAAGCATAAGGATGAAAGGGTATAAATGTCCTCTGCACAAGACAGTGCTGTTCTTTTAAATTTTTCCCTTTGCGCCTGACTCTTCGGGATACTGTTCCTTTTAGTGGACCAATCGTGTGGAGAGTTATTTGCATGCTGAGTGTCGTATTTGAGATATAATGACACAAAATAGGCAACAGGTGATCCTGCCTTAAATAAATGTCCTATTGTTATGTTAGCACTGGTTTCTAAGGTCATACACCACTGCAAACACTGGATTTGTCAGTTTAAGAGAAGTGAAATGTCACTTAGGTTTTGATCGCTGAAGATTTGCCAAAGTGCGCAGTTTACGGCGATAATTAGATATATTAAGAAATGTATTTAAAGCTTTGATTTCTTTGTTTATGTGGAGCATTACTTGTGTTTAATTAAGCCCAACTGCGGTCCTCTTTACATGGTTTATGAGTCATTTTGTGCTTCACAGGCTGCGATCCCTTTATTCCTTCTCTCTAGAAGAACCCTCACAGGCTCCTTTAGTTGCTGATTCATGCATAACATCTATATTGGACATGTATTTATAGTATAAACACTGCATAAAGTTGAAACAGAATAAAATAAACAAGCCGTGGTGTGCCTTTTTATTGAACTTGCTTGTCATATGAATGCTGCGCTGAAAACAAGGAAGTTAAAATAACCAAAAGGAGAATTGGCCACTCGACAGGCCTGGCTACAGCAACGTTGTCAGTTCTGCTAAATTAGGCCGTGGTCTTGTATTAACTCTTCACTAACTGAATGAAAAAATAATTAGTGAGAACAAAAAAGTTTAGAAAGTTAAGGTAAGACTATGAGCATGCAGTTGTCACAGGTAATGTTATGTGATATTGTAAGAAACAAGAGAAAAGTGTGGTTTCTTAAAGTTTTAGAAATGCTATGAGGAAGTGGCTTGTTTAAAAACATGTGAACCAAAGCAACAACAAACTGAAACATGAGGAAGTAATGAAGTGGGTGAAAATTCTTTGTCTGAAGCCTTTATTGTGAACCTGGTGTACCTGTAGAAATCTAGAAGTATTTAAAGATATCTATGGATATCTATCTATCTGTCCATTTAGTAGCATGTAAACAGGTTTCCCTTTACACCTTTACAGAAACCTGACTGGATATTCTAGGAAACCAGGCTGAGAGGTGAAAGGTGACTCATGCCATGGAGGCTGTAACAGTGAGTCGCTCATCTATATAAACCCTTACACTGGTCTAAAAATGCACTGACACTTTAACAGCAGCATCTCGTGCCATAATTACCAGTGTACTGCTTGTCTGTTGTCAGTCTTCACATCAAAGCATGCTCAACTTTGAATTGAATGCCGGTGACAACGATCAGGAACGTGATAGGATGTTAAAATAAAATATAGGAGAGGCTAAGTATTTCAGAAGTGAAGGCTGGGAGGGGGTTCGCCACACTTCCAGAGACTGCATGGATAGAGGATACAGAGATTTTATAATATATGGTAAAAACTTAAGAGGATCTTGTTCCTGTATGTCTGTATGTGTGACCCTGGGCAGGATTTGTCAAGGTAAACTCTGTGTTTGTGTTCTGGCACATGAGAGCAAGGTTGCAACTGTGCTCAGGAGCTTTAGTATCTATAATTTATTCAAAATTAAAATAAAATAAGAAGCTTTTTTTAAGCAAGGTTTAGTCTCAGAGAAACTGACCTTTCCGACACAGGTCTAATCCTGCATCGTGTAATCATCCTCTTCAAAACTTGATTTAAATTATAATTAACTGCAGTTTGCATCACTACACTGGAATTCCTTTAACTTTCTCACAGGATACATAGTTAGGCACAAGCAGTAGATGGTTTGTAAAATGTGTAGGTTTCTTATGAAGTCTTAAGTGTTAGTGGTGTGAATGAATCGGGGGGAAGGGGCATTTATTTGCAGACTAATAGCTTACACACAATCTGACTCCCTGAAATTAAACTGTGGCGATGCTCTCTGCAGTGTCTTAGTGTATTTTTCGGCTGCAGAAGACGCAACGTCTTCTGCAGCCGAAAAATAAGCTGGGTGGAGAGGGGGCCTCTCGGGCCATAATTACTTTTCTTTTTGTTTCGCCTGCGCAAAGAACAAGATCACAGGTTTTGTTCACTAGTTCCTTGTGTAGCAACTCATCAACCACCGATTAGGTCAAGGGTGGTTGTGTCATCTGTGCATTTAATCTTCAGACTGCAGGGCATCGAGACTGAGCTAAAAGAAGCAGCCATTCAAGGTTACTGTGTTGATGTGAGTTTAACAGAGGTCAAACGTTTTATAAGCTATTGCAAAACCAGTTACAGATGGGGTTTTGGGTTGAAGAACCAGCTTTTCTAGGCTTTTCTGCATGTGTGCTGACCTGAAGTTATCCATTTTAGTATGGTGGGTTTTTGTAGCAGCTGGTACTTCAAAAGAGCACTTGAAGGACTGTGGAACTGCTGTTAGGTAGTCAAAATGTCACGTTTCATTACGTTTGGACCTGTAGTATCGCTTAACCTTAACCTGCCACACAGACAGACAACAAAATCTATTGATAATGGGATGATGGCAGACATTGCATTTTGCGTACATCCACTAGATGGTGATGTTTGTGAAGAAACCTTCAGTGTGCATCTACATACAAGGTTAGACAGCAGGTCAGATAAAGGTACTGTATGTCTCACCCTGCAAAATCCCACAAAACCCATCACTTAAATGAAAAGTTGCCCTAGTTTTAAATGCATCAAAGCATGAGGTTGAAGCCAATATAAGCCTTTTTACCCATAATTCGAAGTAAACTAGTCTGTTTTTGTTTCTCTTTTCAATTAGTTGCAGCACTGCATCTTTGTGGAAATGTGGGAGTTGGCAGGCTTAAGCCATTAAGTCTCGGTGGGTGCAAATCTATTAACATTCAGACAGTGTTTCAGTGATGAGAGCTGTTCTGTGCCAGCTGTAGCCTCATGAGGCACAGCCACTGAAAGCTCAGTCACCACAGGGACAGAGCTTCTTTACAGATCCTGCTTTTATCACTGAGCAAAACTTATTCTGCTTGGCTGAATGGCTTGCCGCACTCTGCTTGTGTTCTCAGATGCATTCTTTCTCTTATATTGTATTCTTCTTCTTCAGAGACACTGCCCCTTGCATTTAAATGCGCGCTCTCTCTGCAGCATATTCTGTTTTGGATTGGGTCATTTTGGGTGAGCTCCAAATCGATTTTTCACAGTTCTTTGCCAGATAATACTTATTATCGAATGAATGAAGGGGAAGTTAAATAACACCAGGAAATGAAAATAGGAAATAAGTACAATTTTATACTGGTGGTATGAATAAGTTGTTGACTGAGCAAATATACTGTACCTATGAGCTGCGGTTATGTGGCTAAAAAAGTATATTAAAAACACACGAGCTGACCACTGACTTAAAGGCACAGAACACAAAAAGATCCGAGACAATCATTAAACACAGTACTAACATAAGAACACGTTGTTCGGCAGACATCTAACTTTTTTTTATTCAGAATTATAGCTTATTCTATCTGTGAATCATTTGATAGAGTAATGTTTCTATTTGTAGAAAAAAAGCTCAATCATGATGCTTCTCTTCACACACCTACATAACTACCTGTCAAAAGCACATATATTGGCACTTTCTACTCCACAATACTTCAAAGCTGCAATAGATTGCAAAAAATATGCTCCAGTGTTGTACGGTAAAAGTAGTAGTTAAATTAGCCTAGATTTAACAGAACCAGCTATGACTGTGAAACACTGCCTACACATATTTCCAATTAAGAATCAACTAATGACAGTGTGGGCATTTAAACTGAAATAACACCTCGCTCTCATACACATTTAGTATGTTACAGCAGCCTTTAACATCAGTGTTGCCTACTTAAGACCTGACTGCTTAGCCTCTGCTGGATTGGTTTAGCATTTATTTGAGGTTTAGCCATACTAAACTGTGTTATTATATTTTTGAGTCACACGCTGATTCCCTTTGAAGTTTTGAAAAGCAAACATCCAATTAAATGACTACGTCAAAGCAGGAACACTGAGTAAAAAACACACTTGTATCTCGACCTGCTCCACATTGCTATTTGCACTATATTCCCGAGACGATGGAACAGCAGAAGAATCTATCAGCAGAATGCTTCACTGAGAAATGACTGACACCTACTCTCGCGGAGCTAGGGGCTGTCCGTGGCTTCGCCAACCGCCCACCTCCTTCCTTCACTCCCCCTCCCCTCTCTCTCGCTCCTGCCGTCAGTGACGCGCTGATAGAAAGCGGGACCTGCCCTCCGGTCGCCATTTTTCGACCTCAGTACTTCTGGTAGCCTGTGCTAGTGGGGACGAGCGGAAATAAGGGAAAGTATAAAATAAAGCAATCGTTAAGCCGAGATCCCTTGTGAGCGGTCGGGGATGCACGCGACAGCTTCCGTAAACGGTCGTGGCTCCTGAGATGCACGCGCAAGAGACGAGTCGCTGCCCTGAAATCATTTTTTTGTGTGAAGACGTGTTGCGAGCCGCCATTTTTCTGCTGTGTTGCCTCAAAAGTCTGCTCCGACTCGAGAAAGGGGATTCGAAAACGCGTTTCCATGAAGTGTGTATCGCCGTGAGCTCCGCGGGATTTCGGCTGATAGTTTCGTGACCTGCCGTGGACCTTTGTGCACAGATGAGGGATTATCAGATGTAAGAAAAAGGAAGAAGAAGGGGGGAAAGTGAGGCCACATTTTCCGCTCTTAGAACTGACACTGACTGGAGGAGATACATTTATTAGAAGAGAAGATTTGGTGTTTTCTCGGAAGGCGGAACGAAAAGGGGAAGCTTCATTGATCGTTTGTTGCTCTGGCCCTCCGTCAATGGTAGCCTGTCGTAAGTTTGCTCGTTTTTCTTCTGTTATTTGGCCCCCTTTTAACAACTGCTCGGCCGCAGCCTGGACTGCTGAACACAGGGACAACAGTATGCTCCAGAGTTGGATCAAGTCACTGGCAGCCTGCATCTGAAAGGAGAAAAAAAAGAAAACAAAAACGCCAAGTTGTTTTTGTTTTTCTTAAACAGATTTTTTCGGTGCCTGAGGCGTTTTGTGAAGAAATCACTCGGAAACTCCTTCCAGAGCGACGAGTGCCCTGCCCTGAGTCTTCCAAATCCTACAGTTTGCTGTGATTGGCCAATTGGAACCACGCATACAGCTTTTAACTTATTGCCTAGCCAATCCTGTAGTATTTTCCTTTCTATTATTATTAATATTAATTTGTAAGCCACATTAACTTATTTTTGAACAGAAATGTCAACTGCTCGATTTGATTCCTCTGATCGGTCCGCCTGGTATTTTGGACCCGTGTCACGACAGGAGGCACAGAATAGGTTACAAGGACAGAGACATGGCATGTTTCTTGTTCGAGACTCGTCGACCTGCCCCGGCGACTACGTACTGTCGGTGTCGGAAAACTCCAAAGTGTCTCACTATATCATCAACTCTTTGCCCAGCAAGAGGTTCAAAATAGGGGATCAAGAGTTCGACCACCTCGCAGCTCTCCTGGAGTTCTACAAAATCCATTACTTGGACACGACCACGCTGATAGAGCCAGCCCCCAGGTAGGGAGGTCACCCACCACGCCTCCTCCAGCACTTTACCATACTATTTTTTTTAAATATTTTTATCAGAACTAACCCAGTTTCACTTGGTTATGTCATAAAATCAGCACTATTACCACACATCTAGTTTGCTTGCTTGTTTGTTTGGGGTTTTTTTTTCTTTTAAGTTTTGGTACCACTGGAAAAATAAACCTCACTGAGGATTTGTGTGGTTTTACAACCAAACATGATACCACATTTTGGTAATTGAGGAGTTGGGTAATCGTGTTTGTAAAGGATTTTATTCAACAAATAATGCAGTTTTGTTGTATTCTAGGCTTCACAGTGATAACTTTTAAGGATAACAAATTAACATTTACTTAATTTCCTCATTATTTTTCGTTTTTGCTAAGGTATTCAAGTACGCCGAGTCCTCCTGTCCAGCCCATGGTTGGAGCAGAGGAGAATCTGGAGTATGTGCGGACTCTGTACGACTTCACCGGCAGCGATGCTGAGGACCTTCCCTTCAAGAAGGGGGAGATCCTTATCATCCTGGAAAGACCGGAGGAGCAGTGGTGGAGCGCCAAGAATAAAGATGGACGTGTTGGGATGATCCCTGTGCCCTACGTAGAGAAAGTGGTACGACCTTCACCCCACCCTGTCCAACCTTCTCATGGATCGCGAAACTCCAACAGCTATGGGATCCCTGAGCCCTCCAATGCTCTTGCTCATGCCTATGCCCAACCCCAGACGCCTTCTCCAATGCCCAACGCACCTGGAGCAGTTATCGCTCCGCTACCGTCCATGCAGAATGGCCCTGTCATGGCGAAAGCCATCCAGAAACGAGTGCCCTGTGCCTACGACAAGACTGCTCTTGCTCTAGAGGTATTGTATTTATTTGATCTTACCTGTTTTATTTCTTTGTTTTTGTTTTTTGTGTTTTTTCTAGGCGATCAATGTGATTTCATCATGTTTTAATGCACTGCTCATTTTTTATAAAGGATGGATATTGTAATTAAATCATTAGCTTTTCTAAAATCTGTTTAGCTGGACCTTTGATCTGTAACGCAACATCATGCAGTAAATTAATATGCCAGGTAAGGGCCTGGAGTACAACACGCTATAAGCTTCTTTGCCTAAAGCAGCAGTATCCCATCTTCAGTCATTTCTTAATTATTTTTCCATTTGTGCCCAAATAAATCAAAAATGTCTGTGTGCAGCTTAGACTTTTCTACATAAATTAGAGTTTATCACCTCAGTCAAGTTAAAACACTGAAAAAACTTGTGTAGAAGTCACAGAAGCTAAGAGGTTTTATAGAAGACTTTGTTTTTACATTTTCACAACCTGACATCTCTCTAGGAGCTGTCAGGTTACTTAAACATAGACAACAATCGCCAATCTCAAGAGTTAACTCTTATAAAAATTAGGTTGTGTGACCAAAGCTTGGAGAGGCTTCTGTGTAAAACGATCACTTCTTTTTATACTAAAATTGCAAAATTAAGTAGTAGAGGGACCTGGGGAAACACCAGTGCCGCCTTCAGTTACCGCAGTAGTTTTGCTGGTTCAATGTGAGAAAGTGTCTACAGATAAGCTTCGCCCTTTCTCAGTCCTTTTGACATTCTAGCCTGTTGATGTGTGCTCACACTAAAAGAATAATAACCAAACTGTGGTTTTAGCATCTTGCTGCTTGCTCTTATCAGGCCCTTCCTGTTTGTTTGAATATAAAAAGTTATTATTACACCAGGAGACTATCTGCAAGTTCACAACTAGCTCTGGACACTGGCTGCACAAAGATGCTTTGGTTATGGGGTGCTGCTGTTCAGTCAGAATACATGAACCACATCTATTTTGTAGCCTTGGATAGTTAAAAAAAACAAAACAAGTTTCTGGCTTTGGATTGGACCAAAAGTCATGCAGATATGAGATGGGTGGTTTGAGAGAGCTTAATATGATTCTTGGAATGATGAATAATAAATGCAAAACAAAAGTTTGCAGATGTAAATGGGAGGGTGGGTGGGGAATCTAGTGAAACTCACCACAGCATTGTGGCTTTTGATCACTTGTCTCTGTGACTGAAGCTTACACTCAGTGCTGTCCATCTAAATGCTAACCTGGAAGCGGCTTTGACGAAAGCATTTCTCAGCAGTCTTGCCTTCCTCAGTGGTACGCTGTGGCTAATACAAATCTGCTCTGACTGTGGTGGCATGTCGAAACATGCAATGCAATGCTCAATATGTGCCTCAGAAATATAGTGGGCCTCCAAAACACTCAGCTCCAATAGCAGATTGAGCTGTAGTGTAGTTTTTTTTTTTGTTGGTTTTTTTTATCTTTTTATTTTTCACCCCAGGGGAAGGATGAGAATGCAAGCTATCTTAAAATAGTGCCACTTCCATTCACTCCCATCAGTTTGACAGCAGTTATAGGTGTAAAATAGGGCAGTAGATATGGATACAGAGAAGTACTTCCTCCCTGTGACTCTTTCTTGCACATAAATGAGTGTAAATTGAGCATATCTGAATCCTGCTAAAGGTTAAGCAGTTTTGTGTGTGTGTGTGTGTGTGGGGGGGGGGGTGTTTCGTTGATGTGTTGTTAAGTAATCGACAGCTAATAGCAGTCACCTCAAAAAATGTCCCTAACCTCATTTAGACTCAAACTGCGATGCTGGTTGAGTGCATAAACAAGATGCATCAGCTGGCTAGTGTCTCTGCACCCTTCTGGGCTTGTTGTCGCCCATCTTTTATTAGCACCGAAATGAGATTCCAGCTTCCATTTAATAAATGTTCATGTAACTTACTGTAATAGATAGAAGAGAGGAAGAGACGAGGCCAAGGGACGGCTGTAAAGAAAGACGGGTTGCACCCGAATGAGCAGTCAAGAGTGAGCATATGAGAACTGAAACTTGAGGCGGGACTGTGTTTGCCGCTTACGTTTTCTCTGTGATCATATGGTGTAGCAGTGAAGCAGCAGATGGAGCCATGGTTAGCAAGAGATGAAATATTAAAGTTAAATGTGGCTCTTCTCGGTACATGCATGATTCCCAAAAGTACATCTGAGATGATTATTGATGCAACAGTGCATTTGTTGGTGCCGGCATAGATGCTCGTATAATGCTTGCTGGCTCGTGTTATTAGTTAAGTGAAGAGTACATTTTCTCTGTTTCTAAGAGATTCCCCAAGCTGGTCTGATGGACCTTCAGGTGAACAGCTTTAGATGTTTTGTCCGGAATCGGAATTAACTCGTTTTATTTTTATTTATTTATTTTTTAATAAACCACCAGAGTCTGGCAAAAAGGAAACTTTGGCCCCTGAAGGCATTAAAAATGTTAACATGTGAGAATAAAAAATAAACTTGACCTAACATTTTTTTAAAATGATTATTATTAATCAGGGATTGATTTAAATCCGATTGGCATCCATTTTCATTGTTGCTTCTTTTGTTTCCATTTCATTTATTTATATTTTAGTTGTAAATGTCACAAAACCAAAATTTTCTGTGACACTGCTTTGATTCTTTTTCCCAACTTGTAATCACCGACCTGTGTTCAGGGTGATATGGGTAATGCGTTCCCACGGTTCATCCTAGGTTATGCCATTTTATGTTGTCATCGCAGGTTTTAGAAATTGCCACATCTATTTGCATTGGCGAGCTCCACCTAACTCCAAGTATTAGTTTATTTCAACTGGACATAAGTAACCATAAAGCCACAGGAGGTTTCATTCCCCAACTTTGCCGTGGAAGTACTGTTAATACCTGATGTTGCACAGTGCTAAATTGCAATGGTTGGATTGATTTCCACAGAGAAAAAATAATAATAATGGTAGTTGTTGAAATCTGCATCATAGATAAAGTCTTTGACGTCAGTGCTTCCAGCTTTAGGAACAGAAAGCTCATGGTCAGATACATGTATCACCACTTTGCCACCAGCGCCAGTCTTCCTCAGAGTAAAGTAATGAAACTGTTCCAGATTCAGTGTTGCTGCATTCGTTACATTGTCCATGCAACAAATGCAGATTTGTTTCTTGGCACAGTCTTCTCTCTAGTGTGGATAGTGATAGCCCTTGTACCTGCTTAAAGATGGGCAGCACTTGAATGGTTCAATAGGTTCACTCTGCAGAGTCCTGATTTGAATTCTCTTAACTGAGCTTCATTTAAGGAATCTGCATATTCAATCTAGGTTCTGTGTGTTTACGGTCCTGTGAAGACTTACAAATGTAGACATCCATAAGGTTCTCTGAATGTATATATGGATACAGCTTTAATTACTGCTGGTTAGTTCTCTGGGATACCTTCGCTACTTATGTCTCTCAAAATGTGAATACTGGGGGGGGGCAGCATTCCTTAATCGAAAACCTCCTCCTGGTTATGCTTTTCCTTGTTCATTTGCGTAATCTGCAGCCTTGCTTTTTCTATTTTGCAATTCCCGACAATTTTGGTTTGCAATTTGACTAAACCCCAAGTCACCATTCGCCTGTCAACAAAGCTTTGCTGTTCACAGCTGTCGGTGTGTGCCCCCTTTCAGCCTCTGATTGATACACAGTATACGATCACAGACTCTGGCTATTAATGTGCGTCATAACTTTTGAATGAACTGACGCAGCTTAAAAAGCTTTATTGACTTTTTCTGCTGTACTTTTACAATTACACAACTCCATAACTTCAAGTCATAAAAGGTGATTCCCACAAGAGAGTTTCCTCTCGGTTGGGTCTGTCTTTATTTTTTTATTTTTAAATCTGGAAGCTCTTGGAATTCCAGATTTGTACACCATCTATTTCAATGTATCCACATTTTCTAAGTCTTTGGTTTTTAAATATACTGTGTAGCATGCTGCAAAAAGCTCGGCCTAAATGGAGATGATGCTGTAGAAGTTCAAGACAAAGAAGAGCACCCAGAATTTTAAGTATCTACACTTCACCAGTGTTCATTATAGTTGGTTAATTCAAAAAAGGCATCAAAAACTTTCACTAGCTAAAGTTATACTTTCAATATGTTATGTTTTTAGGCTTTTCTTTTTCCCCCCTCTTAGTAGCTTATTAGTAGTTCTCTCTCTCTCTCTCTCTCTCTCTCTCTCTCTCTCTCTCTCTCTCTCTCTCTCTCTCTCTCTCTCTCTCTCTCTCTCTCTTTCTTTCTTTCTTTCTTTCTTTCTTTCTTTTTTTTTTTTTTTTTTTTTTTTTTAAATATTCAAAATACTTAAAACATGCATTCTTAAATAACAATGCTTTTCTGGCTGAAGATTTCTATCTACTTGACATAAGGCAACATTTAACACCTTAATTTAAACCTTATGAAGTTCTCAACGTACAAACCTGACCTTTTCTGACTTTTTGACAGATCTCACTAATACTTTTTATGACTGTATACATCATATACTTGTCATTTGAGAGTGACATCGTTGTAGTTCCAAAGTCCAGGACAGGATTTGAAGCTTCATTCAAATCGATGCCACACTGGTGTGCCCTCACATCGTATTTTCAGTCATGGTTTTGATGATGGACTTTTCCCCCCTCCTAATCCTGATAAAGAACATATGGCTTTAACAGATTGGGGTCACACGCAGTGTCACAAACCATCTGAGCGACAGCTCGGCGCTCTTCTGTCATCTTTTAACCTGCGGTGTAATGTGACAGTGGAGATCTGACAGTCTGGGTTTTATTTTAGAAAGCGTGTATTAATAAATCAGACTGGATGTTCTGTAACCTCAATAGGGCTGCCACGATTTGTCGACTAGTCACGATTACGTCGACTATCAAAATCGTCGACGACTGATTTAATAGTCGACGCGTCGTTTGAAGCTTTGTAAGATCCCAAAAGACCCAGGAATAAGTAGCAGGATTTAAGAGTGTAATAACGGACTGAAACAGAAGATGGCAGCACTGCATGTACAAGGATGCCAGCTGCCGTTAAACCCCGAAGAAGAAGAAGAAGAAGAAGAAGCAGCTTTGTCCCAGAATTCATAGCGCGGCCCAGCTTAGTTTCCAACAATGGCGGTAGCTAGTTAGTTTTAATATTACTCTTATTATTCTTTCTGGGTCACAAAATAAACGTTTAACATATTTTCAGGCGAGAATGTAGCTGTGTAAACCTCAAATATCGGCTCAGTTTATCAGGACACCACATATTTTCAAAAGCGCTCCGACGTTTTCGGAGACATCTGTTACCCACTAGCTCGATAGCTAGCCGGGGGCTAGGTCACTAGCGCTGTGAGAACACCGGACTCCCGGCAAATTGTTTTCAAACCCACCGCCGTCTTTCGCTACTCAGGTTAAATATATATGAGTCACTTAGATAAATTAAAAATGTTGTTGTTTGGCTTTTTTTTTTTCAGTATTTTAGTTGTTCCTGAGTAAATCGGTTTGTCTGAGATTAAAGTTATAGGTTTTACACAGCTGAATAAACGTCAAGCAGACAGCTGATCATCAGAAGTGTGAGATGCTGGAGAATTTACTCCGGTGTCCTGTTATATTTTAGATAGCAAGGAGTTTATTAAACTCCACCGAGACAATCTGCTAATTTCATTAAAATTGAATAAACTATCATCTTGTCTTTATTTTTAGTTAGCACCTTAAAAGCTTAAAGCTGTAAGCTAATGATAGTTATATAAGAGTAGATGCTGCTGGTGCAATAAGCTGTAGTTTTACGTCCAGTGGATGATGATCTGATTAGTCGACTAATCGCATAAATAATCGGTGACTAGTCGACTATCAAAATAATCGTTTGTGGCAGCCCTAAACCTCAAAGGGTTTATTGTTGTAGTTTGGAACAGGCTTTAAAACAAACATAAGCCACTTGTCATAAGGATTTCGTTTTTTTTAATTGGGCCTATGACTGACTACTGTAAGACACGGATTGTAGTTTTGTTTTACAAGTTTCTGACTAAAATGTTTAAATGGCACAAAACAACTCCCCAATACTGCATCGTGCAGAATGTCTTGTGTGTAATTAGGTTAGACTTTGACACCAGTTCTCCTGTAACTCTGCTTTCTTTTCTCAGGTTGGTGACATTGTCAAGGTTACGCGGATGAACATCAGCGGTCAGTGGGAGGGAGAGGTGAACGGACGGAGGGGTCTCTTCCCGTTCACCCATGTCAAAATCATAGACCCCCAGAATCCAGAGGAGAGTGACTGACCTAGGCGTTCAGCTGAAGCCTCTCTCCCGTATCGCCGAGTACCCGAATCTGCTGGCTGTCTCCATCTTTTCCTGCCAGTGTCACAGTTATGTGCTTGCCTGCTTGGGGCTGTACCATGATAGCAACCCCCCTCCCCCTTTCCTGTTGTTGTTGCCAGCCATTGCAAGGCTTTCTGACTGTTTACAGCTTTGGACATTAGATCCAAACTAAAACCTGACCCCACTTTCCCAGGTCCCTTTTCCCTTATCTTTGTTCCAGGCTGGGTGGCATTTTTGCATTAGTGTTCTTTTCATTTCCAGATCACTGGGCATCAGACTGTGTGTGTGGGTATGTATGTTTTTGTGTATGTGTGTGTCCACAATGGATAGTTAGCATATAACATCACGTCTTTTAAAAAAAAAAAAAAGAAAAAAAAGTTTTCTCTTAATATTTGTTATGTTTGACGTCTTTGGGACTTTCGGAAGTGTTGATGTATGCTTGTTTTGTTGATGTGAGAATATTTGTATGAAATAGGGAAAGAAAGAATTATCCCTATGGACTAGGGAGAGCACTGAGGCAATGAGGAGCTAACCAGCCAGTCATGTTATTTCTCCAAACAATCAAGTCACTGTTGTACCTTAACCATTGCACAAGCACACACTTGTACACATTGGCCATGAGTTATTCAGGTAGACAGATTTGTGTGTGTGTGTGTGTGTGTGTGTGTGTGTGTGTGTGTGTGTGTGTGTGTGTGTGTGTGTGTGTGTGTGTTACAGATTAGGAGGAAGTAGAAAGAGATGGGGTGTGTGGAGGATTTGAGTTGGAACATGGCACGGTAGATCTCATTATCCCATCCATTCTACATCCTGACTGGCTGATAGCTTATTTATCTTATGTTACTAAGACATGACACGGCCATGTGACTTCATCATAATTGTTGCTGTTTTCTAAATCATTGTCCAATGATTAATTTTATTTTTTGTTTGGATTTGTTGACATGGATAGTGGGGTAACCTTGCATCTCCACGTTGGTGCCTCTTTACTTGCTTGGAGATCATTGAAGACTAAGACACATTTTAGATTATATGCATTAGGAGTGCCAAGCTTTGAGCAGGGTTTCTAAAGCCAAATAGCAACAGCCCTGGCGAGCACTTTCCACAAGCATCTGACTACAAGGCTAAACATACTAAAAACATAGTGTCCACACAGTGTGGGCATGAGGACTTGAAGCCTTTCCACTGAGATGAAGAACTCAGTGGCGTAGGTCGGGGAAGGAGGAATGTCTGAGCAAGCCAATGAGATCCCATCAATGCCTTTTCAAAGTAAGACAAGTCTTACTTCTAGCGCATGCAATCCCATCTCTGGCCCTTTAGTTTTTATTGTGATGATACTCCTCTCAATGTAGGATTTTTATTAACTTTTTTCAACCAGCTTTATTCCTTGAGTATTTTCGGTCTGCACACCAATTATTCTTCTCCTTCATGCTGAGTAGTAGAAAGAATCTCATCACACCGTGCCACAGCCGATTCTGTCGAGCCGAGGATTAAACAGATGTGCAAACGGTGCAGAACCCCAGGTCTGTGCTGTAAAAACTGATCAATCCCACCCCTGCCCATCCTACCCCCCTCTCTGTCACTTCTTTTAGCGCTTTCTGTTAACAAAAGGAAAAGGAGAAAATCATTGCTCAGCAAACGACTTAGAAATCTTTTAGTTGTATCCCTGTTTTCCTTTTCGGTGAGTTCGTAGTAAGCTATGAAATCAAGTATTTTTGTTAATGAGTGATGTTATTAAAAGTAACCATGGGTGACATTTTAAAAAGGGAAAACGAATAAATGCCTGCTGGTTGCCTCTGTGCATGACCTCTTAGCCAGGGAGATCATATTTTTTTTTGTTTTTTTTCCCCCCTCGCCAAATGCTGCTTGATGTCATTAAATTCCTCATTAAATAAAAGTTTCTCGTTTAATCCCACCTGCTGTGTACAGACGCACCGTGTTGGGGTTTTCCTTGTCAAGCTTAATGAAATCTTACTAATTAAGCAATACACTCTGATAATTTCCCTTTGAGATGAACTTTGCTTTTTCCTCATGCTTCTGAGTTATTTTGTAATGGCATTAACAGTATTACTGTGCTCTCTTCACATATTTTAGGAAAGCTTGTCTTTTACTTAAAAAAATTGAAAGATTGTGCCTTTTATTTTCTTATTCCATTTACATGTGTTAATATTTCCCATGGTTAACACCTGTGCTGGTAAAGACCCTTTATGTACATAACAAGTAAATAAAAATGTTTACTTCTTTAAGTTTGCCCTCTGGTTCTGTCATCGTGTTAACAGATGGTTGGGTGTGACGTGTGTTGGCTGCGGCTCGACATTAACAGTTGTGTATGTAGAGCGCAGGACAGTTGCTTTTTTTTTTCTTCTTTTTGACAGTTCCAGTTTCGATTCTCCCCGTGCCCAGGAGAAAGGAAGCAATTAATGAATTTTAATGAAGTGCTAATAAAAGACAGTCAGCTGACCCGCAGATGGGGGAATGGAAAAGTTTTCAAGGGCAATGTTTCTGGTGGTCATGCTCTGTGTTTGTTCCGCACTTTGCAAACCAGGTACTGAGCGGTATAAATCAGCAGGTCCACCAATATTTCTACTTTGTATGTGCTATTATGACTTCTGTAACAAGGTCTCTGCAAACAGTGTTGTGAGAAATGAGTGCCCTGCTGTCTCTGATGATCCTTTCTGCTGCTGGGGGACAGTACTGCTGCTGATGCGCTTGGCTAAATGCACTAAAATGATTCCTGCCACTGACTAGGACAGGTTAATGGGAATTTAATGATGCTAATAACTTAGCTTGAGCCTACAGACGGTTGCTCGTGTTAGTTTTGTTTATGCAAACCATTACTGCTCTTAACATAGTATCAGGTTTATTTTTTTATTTTTTTTATCTGGTGAATTATGAACAAAACCCAGACATTTTGGCACGCTAATATTTAATCCATCGTGACGCATATTCAGAAAAGTGGATATTGTTGCAGTGACCTATACACAGATACAATAACCAGCTCTCATCTTGCATGGAAAGTCCACACCCTGAAACGAATGCTGATGTCCAAGGCACACCAACGAATGTATGTACAAGTATTGAGTGCTACCCTTGTACACAGACAGCAGCGGTCTTCAAGTTGGTGAAACTTACATGTTGTCCATAAAACACTAGAGGTTGAACTGTCCTGTTTGCAGAGTGATGCTTTGTAGCCTTGATTTTTTTTTTTTTTTTGCATTTTGACCATTGCGTCAAATGACTCGAGGGGGAATATGGATGCAAGCAGCATTGCGCAAACCCATAAACCTGGCACTAGTTTTTACTAAAAGCTGTTATTGGTAGAGAAAATCTGAGGCGTACTCCTGACCAAATTTTAAATGGGGAGGCTTGAGTGGATAAATATTTGCGAATTTTAATTTTGTGTTGTACCTAGTATTGTCAAGTGATCTAGACTTGCTATGACACAAACCATCAAAAGCAGCATTTCTTTGACACTTCGTGGATATTAATGAAAGCGTACGGGCAAATATGTATCCATATAAGGCAGTTTGAATTTCCACATTGATTCTCTTTGTCCTTTTTGTCTGGATCCCTTGTACCTCATGTGTGGGTTAAGTTGCCATTAAAGCCAATCAATGTATTCCTCTGCACTGTGTAAGGCACAGGCCGCAGCGAGAACGACCATAATGAATCAAACCTGACTGATGCTGACCTCTCTTCGGGGCACAGTGTGCGTTAGTGAGGGTTTAAATAGATGTGCAGCAGGGTCGATAAAGGCCTTCCTACAGTCCATTATGGCCACCGCCCTCAAGCTAGCTGTGATGGCAGTTATTGTGCTGTAGAGCACTTGGCCCGCAGAAGTGAACGTACAGTAATTTTTCCTTTTTTAATTCTAATTTGAATTCATCTAAAATAGCCGACCAAATACACAACATTAATCTTCATAAGGTATAGTAATGAATGTGGTTTGTTTGCCCTCTGGACACTCAGCAGAAGCAGTAACTGACTTTATGGCACGTCAACTCTTTCCAAACACCATAAACAAAAAACCCAAAGGGCACAAGCATTTTTCCCTTTAACCTTGTGGCGTTTTAAACCCCAATCTGATCCTCACATGTGATTAGAATGATGACCACTGATGATTATGAAGTATGACCTGAAACCGGTGACCGAGAAAGTCACTCGGATCTTGTCACTTCCTTGCAAGTGATCCAAAGGTAATTTTTCTTCAGTGCAATCTGAGATGTTCGCAACTACAGGAGCAGAGTCTGCTTTGCAATAACTTATCAGATATGGATGTTATGTACATTTTTGGTGGCAGCATAAATGGTACCAAATCAAAAAAAGATGATAGAATTCAGAAAGATGACCCGTTAAACATGAATTAATGGTGTCAGAAATCAGTCACTTACACAAGTGTATTTCCACCGCTTTAAAAAGTGCATGTTAAAATTCCAGGTTAGTTTCTCAGAAGCTAGAGTTGCCCAACTTAAAATTAAAAGGACTACAAGTTATGTTTGGCAAAAAATGTTCCATAAGTCAAAAACACAATAAGGAGTTTGCCTGGGTTAAATTAAATTAACTTCCAACTAAAAGTAAGTCACAGCTAGCCCTTCAAGTACACACTGCTCCAGTTTTGGTACCATTTGTGTCTGTGCGTTTGTTTAAAGGAAGAAGGGAAAAAAAGGAGTTCAAATCTACAACACAAAAAGATGCAAGTCTGCGCGCATGTTCTAGAAAACTACTTGCTGCAGTGTCTGCTCCCTAAAGCTTTATGAATGTCCCAGATATGGCTTTGCCCTGTCATTCGTAAAACATTTACAGGACAGACGCTCCTGCCTTCTGCTAGGGAAGCATGCCAGGCTATGATCGCATTTCCACACTAGTAGTCTGTCATTTCTTTATCGAGTCAGACACTACGCCAGGGCAGTCTATCATAGCTCCGTTCTTCTTGAACGGTGTCTGACACGTTGTTGCACATGGTGTTAATTGGACTCATTGAAGTGTGAGGTAGAGCGGTCTGTAGGTGTGTTATAGAACAGAATGGATCGTTTCACTTTTACATTCATTCTCACATTTATTTCTCAGCTGAGAGAGAAAAAACAAAACAAAAACACAATATACATGTTAACTTTAAAAAAAAAAACTAAACTTGAGCATAGACAAATCTCAAGTTAGACTGACCAAAAAAATATATATATATAAAATACAAAATAACACAAAAGCTAAAACCTCAAGCTAAACAGATTTTTTTTTTCGTCCATTAAAACAGACTATTTTAAGTTGCTGCTGTATATAATCCAAGCTAATGGAAATAAAACAAGTGGAAGGTCAGTTATTCCTCCATGTCTATCACAATCCTTTAGTTCTTTCGTATCGTCATCATCCAACAATTTCACTACCTTAAAAAAAGATCAATCTTTACCAAGTTGTGTATGACAGGACAGGGCTCTGGCTCCAGTCTGCTGTGGTGTTATACTGGTGGAAGTAGCCATGTTGTTGGATGCAAGGTTCAACTGCAGAACGTGAATTAGGAGGGGGGTGGAGGATGATCTGCGCACCGTCTGGATCTCTGGAAGGGTATGGGAGCATACCATACTCAGACCTGCATGGAAGAGTCACACGGAGGTTAAATGTAATGTGACTGATGCCTGGTGCTATTCATCTTGATCTCAGGTAGTCTTTGAGTGGGTAGAAGTGTACCAAGCATTTAAACAATACTGGTTATTTTTAAAATCAGACCTGTATGGTTGGTATGGCACGGAAGCAGGCACCATCTGTTCATCACTGCTGCAGTTGTACTCCCGCAGCACCAGGGGCTCAACGTGTATATTCTCAGACGGCTCCAGAGCTGAGCCTGAAAGGTGACCTCCCTTCAGTGACTGCTGTGTGGAGGCCCGACTCTCCTCAGTCTGTGTGAACTGAGAGGTGGAGAGCATCCTCTGCAGGCCTAAGAGGGAAATGCAACATTTAAATCTCGGGAGTGTCGCCACATTTTCACACTGCTTTGGCACAACTTACATCACCATAAATTATTTTCTTACATTTTCTTTTAGTATTCATTTAGTAAAAACTTGAAGATAAACATTACAGAAGCTTACTTGGAGAGCTGTTGCTCAAGTCATCCCTGTCCAGTGTGGGTCTCTTAGCACGGGGGCTTTTATTTGACAACCTAAAATATATCGTATATAATAATTTACATGTTCTTTCCAATTAATGTTAATTTCATGTTTACAATGACCTAAATTAAGAAAAACAAATTGAAAAGTATAACAAAATTTAAGTCTCCTGAGAGGCATTCTTACCTCTTACTGTGAGAATGAGTGCCTCCTTCCCTGAAGCCTTTAGCGAAGGGGTTGTGATCAATTTTCAGTTTGGTAATCTTTGAAGAAACAAGAAAAGACAGTTGAATTGGCATTGCAGAATTCTGTTAAATAAAAAGGATGTTCTGCACAAAAATTTGAATGTTATTGACTGTTTCTGGCAGATTTGAACCTTTGGGTTTTGGTAAGCAGTGACTGCAGTGAACGCCGTCTCTGGGAATGAGAAGCTCTGCACAGAGCCCCAGCGGAGAGTGTACGGGTTATCTGCCTGGACCACATGAAACCTCGGGTAGTAGCGATGCATGGAGAGCAGGATGATCTGATTGTAAGGACAAGAAAGCAAATGGTCAAATACAGTGAAGACGACAATATAGGGAAAAAAAAAAAAGGGGGGGGGGGGGGTGTCTTACATGGCCATGCTGATCCAAGGTATTGTTGGTGAGCTTAAGCTTGGGGAAAGATAGTGGCTGCTTCATCCAGTGCCTTCCTGGCGCAGGAGAGTCTGGGTGCGTGTATGTACGACACGGGGGGTGGGGGTCTGCTGCTCCTGCGATCTCCCAATGCTCCTTTTTCCACTACAGAGAAATAGTGAAGTGGGGCAGATTCAAGTGTGAGACTTCAGGATGTGTATAATTAAGCAAACTCTTCACGAACCACAAGAAAACCCTACAAACTCACACATGGGGGAGAGAAAGAAAAAGAAAAAAAGCACTCCTTACAGTACTTGACAACCCAATACACTATGCTAAAAGGGAGTGACCCAGTTGGATGGGGATGATTAAAGGGAACAATGCATGAGCTGCTGAATCTATGGAAGGTCAACTACTCCTCATTCACTGATCGGTGATGCTAATTGATTGGGCTTCCAGCCGAGACTGCACTTATAGGCTTGCTTTGATATGCAGCAGTGAACGACCCAGAACGGGCAGACTGAGGTCTGGCTCCAAACTTACAAACAGCACTCGGCTCACTTTAAGGCCAAGAAAGAAGGGGGGTGGGTGGGAGTGAACTAGCTACAGCACACAATCATCGCTTGTTGCATGCGATCATACCTTGTACTTGAAGCCATCTACAGGAACAATGTCCATCGTGATGACGTAGTTGGTAAAAGGCTGGAGCCTGGATACCCTGACGCTGCAGTGTGGAAACATCCTCCTGAAAAGGCACGCACCAAGTCAGAAGCAAAAATGTGGCTCAAATTAAAAATAAACAACTTTTTAAACACTTAATTTGGGGATTTCTTTTTTGCATGCAGGTCCATTTCAAAGTTTCTTCTACCCAGAAACCTGAAAAACAAAATGACACGCAAAACAGGTCATCCACTTTTATGTGGCCTGCATGAAACAATATGTAAAAATGCACTTTGTGTAGTCCTTTTTCAGGACCTTGTATTGTCACCACCAAGGTTTTTTAACCCCCTAAGACCTGAACGCTTTTAATGGCATTTTACCTGACTTATTGTTTCTGAGAAAAATGAGATCCACATATGAGGACATTCGTTTTAAATTTCGATAGAACAGTGGCAGTATAATGTCCTCGAATGTGGGTGTCGGGCCCTTGTAGAGCAAAGAGAGATCTTTGAAAACTAAAAGAAAATACACTCTGGAAGCTACATGAAGATAAACTGAATTCATTGAAAAGCAGTCTTTTCTAATTTTCAGTAAAATGAGAAAATGCTGCTGGATTAGTAACCAGATTGTGTGCTTCACATCGTTCCTGGAAATAATATTTTATTTTGGAGTCATGGAAGTGTTTTAAGGAAAACACAGAGGTCCTTTTGACTATTTATTTAACTGTACCCACTGGATGTGTAACATTCGTCTTCAAAGTTACACATGTTATTTTCTACTCTGTGTTCTAGAGCGTTGACACTAGAAATGAGCAGTTTCAAGTTTCAATCCAATGAGACATGAAGCCATTCACATGCTGCTGTCAGATTAAGGAAAGGGAATACCATGGAGAGGCTAGACAGGCCATGACTATGAAAGACGCAAGTCAAGTTTACTCCCTGAAGTGCCCGTGTCTGTCTTCCAGTGAATGCATCTGCGTTGTCTGATTGCAAGTAAAAGCAGCGATAGAAAATTTAACTGTATAGCACAGTGAACTCCCTGCAAAGGGACAGTCTGCTTTATTAAACAACAAAAGCAACCTCTTCCTGAATCAATAGGCAAAGATTTAAAGATGGGTGCAACTTAAAGCTTTCTTATCTGCTTTTATTAATGGTAGGGGAAGTACTTCTTTTATTTAAAGTAGCAATACCACAATATACCATTACAAGTAAAATACATTAATATATTCAGGTATTAGCAGCAATATAAGAGTCAGCATCCATTTATGTATTTTCATTATTCCTACCTGTAAATACCTACTAAATTGCCACAGGTGTGCATTTACAATAACACCAGACCCCTGTTGCATGTATGGGTTGCACGTGTCACTCAATCAAGTGAGCTATAGTGTGACTGACAGAAGTCATTTTATATGTGTATTCTTTAGGATTTAACTCAAAGACATCAGACGCTGCTACTGCAGGGCGATTGTGGCTCAAGAGTTGGGAGTTCGCCTTGTAATCGGAAGGTTGCCGGTTCGAGCCCCGGCTTGGACAGTCTCGGTTGTTGTGTCCTTGGGCAAGACACTTCACCCGTTGCCTACTGGTAGTGGTCAGAGGGCCCGGTGGCGTCAGTGTCCGGCAGCCTCGCCTCGGTCAGTGCGCCCCAGGGTGGCTGTGGTTACAACGTAGCTTGCCATCACCAGTGTGTGAATGTGTGTGTGAATGGGTGGATGACTGATTGTGTAAAGCGCTTTGCGGTCCTTAGGGACTAGTAAAAGCGCTATACAAATACAGGCCATTTACCATTTCTTGCCTCAGCCAGAACACTGAAGATGGGTCAGTAACTCAAAACATACTGCCAAGGCAACAAAGAGGTGGCACACTAAGGCCATGTTGTGGTCTAGCCATTCTCCAGCCCCCAGTCCTATAGACAGTCTGTGGAGGGAGCTGAAGCATCAAATGCCAAGTGGCAGCTAAAAAACCCTGAAGGAGTTACAGAGTTTCTTTAAAGTGGAGTGGGCCAAAATCGCTCGTGAGATTATTTCACTCAATGCTTATTTCACTCCATTACATGCACATCAGTTAATAACTTTTATGGTTCTGTCTCTCACCATTAAAATGTTCATTTCTATTGAAGTGAATTAGCAGGGGGATCAAATAATCATATCGCCCAACGTTCAAATAAGCAGATAACACATAGTATCAGAAACGCCAATGCAGTCAACTAAAATTTAACTAAAGTTAATTAAAGTGAAAAAGACTGCTAAAAAAAATATAGCAACACCTTAAAAGAACTTCTTGAAACTGAAAGACAGCAAGATTTTCAGTGAGCCAAACTAGTCATTCTAGCAGTTCTCCAGCTGTTGTGAGAAATACTGATGTCATGAAAAACTGCTGAAGGCACAACACAAAGCACTCTTTAGTGAGCAGAACATGTTCCAAGTATCAGCTTCATTACCTTCCATGTTTTGTGATAATCATCTCTGTACCGATGCTGTGAAAGGACTGCCAGAGATCAGCGTTCTCCAGGGTCACCCTGATGCCACTGGGCTGGTATGGGTGAGCTAACAACGACATGCTCTCATTCAAACTGGAGTCTTGGAAATGAATAAAAAGAATACAAGTATACATGTAAACAGTTCTGCAGCTGTATTGATAGAACCTGGGAATGGTTTACTGCAGCATGAAAAGCCAGCCTCCACATCTGAAGAGGCCTTCCACAGGATCAACAGTTCTCCTCAAGCCAATAAAATATGAATGTACACTCTCTCTGTAAGAGTTTACCCTTTTTTTTTTTATTGTTGTTAGTTTGGGTGCTCATCTCGCATAAGTTATTATTCACCTACAAATCATTACATTTTTCAGACTATAAGGCGCACTTAAAATCCTTTAATTTTCCCAAAAATCGACAGTGCGCCTTCTGTATGAATCTGGTTGTGCTTACTGACCTCAAACTAATTTTATGTGGTAGACGGCGCTCAAAAATCTGTCAAAAATGTTTTAGTACAACTTTGGTAAGCTAGGAACCTGCACCACTTGATGGATTGGCCCAAAACTCTGTCCATCCATGAAAACAGAATTTATTAAATTTAACAAAGTTAGAAGTTAGCGCGCTAGTTTCCACCTAAACATGATATAGCATGTTCTGACTGAGAGATTTCTGAAACAAGTAAAACGTACTGCTCTGCTATCACTTCCAACATAAATGAAGACAGAGAAGTAAACAGCAGTGACTTTTTTAGGGTTACTGAAGTTGGGCTACCTGGTATATAATGATGTGGTACGTGATGGCTAACGACATAGCTATGTTAGCATAAAAAATAGTGAAGCTGGAGGATGAAAATTAAGTTTTTTTTGTATTAGTCATTGATATACATGGGAATAGAGCAGCTGCCAGAGAATTCAACATTAATGAATCAATGGTACGGAATTGGAGGAAGCAAGAAGAATGACTTATCTGATGGTTTTGTTTCGCTTAATGCGTCTTATGTATGAAAACAGACTGTTCAACAGTGCGCCTTGTAACCCTGTGTGCCTTATGGCTCGAAAAATAAGGTAATTTATTGTCTTTCTAGAAGATTTTTTGTGTGTCATTTTAAACATGCACAATCATGCAGTACATGGTGTGATAACTGAACTTACCAGCGATATGGTGCAGGTTATCATGTCCTCCTGTCATCTCCATCACAATCACCCTGTGAATCCCTCAAGCTTTTAAACCAAATCCAGCCTTGAAATGGTCAAACTGTAGTGAGAACACTCAGGAGTTTATATCCTTGATCTGTGGGCCTTGAACTCGATTGGTCATAAGAAGAGGGGTGGCCTTTTTTGAGGGGTGGGAGGGGGGGGGGGGGGGGGGGGGTTTACCTGCTATTTAGTTTCTTTATTTTTCTTTTTAAAGGGCTTGTGTGCAACCATTTGTTGCTTTTTTTTTTCCAAACACTGCTATTTAAATTTGAGTCTTGGGAAGAAATAAGATTTTTCCATCATATTAAACCATAAATGTATCCAATAAATTAGTATGTTCCATTCTTTATTTGGTCCATTGACTGCATTTACACGTAGATGGTAGAAATCACGTCTGAACACACCTTTAAAGCCCTCAAAGACAGAAAGGCGGTTGATTTGGCTTTGATGCAAGAACTGGTGTTCTGCTATGTTCAAGGCACACAGTATGCGTGTACTAGACCTGAAACCCATAAAAATATTAATTCCCTACTTTTCTCCTGCATTCCCAAAGAAAACGGACAGCAACCATTTAAAGAAAATGCGGGCTGGGGGGAGGGGGGGCACGACCCCTCTCGGCAGCTTTGAATGTGTATTGAGAACAAGCTGTTTGAGAGTTTGTGTCTAGCCTTGACAATGATGCTAAACTGGCCAAATGGCCTCATTTACTCAAGCCCCCGCCACACACCCACTCACTACTACTCTCTGGGAAGAGACAGGCAAGCAGTCAGAAGCCAGTTCAAATCAAAGACCGGTGGCAGAAGAGTTGAGCAGCTGTGTTAAAGTTTGAAAACCAAATGCTAAGGATAAAAACAGAAAAAGTGCAAATAGAAAACATCCCTATCTATCCATCTGAAGATCTCTCTGAGCCGTTTTTGATCAAGTTTCAACAGATTTATTTGCACTGAGAGTAATTATGATTAAAATCCTTCATCAAAATTGCCACAGTTCCCAAACAGATACAAAAATGGCATAATGTGCATCTTTTAGCCTTCCTCTGCTTACAAACCACATACAGTAATTCCCATATGTTTAAAAAAATCACTTTAAAGAACAAAGGAAGAGGCCTGCTGATGCCAAATTTTAGAAGACAAATCTGGATGTTAAAAGTTTCTAAGTCTTTAGGAATGCATACTTCATAGTGCTGTCAGATTATTTACGGTCAGATTTCCCTCTCTACATTTTACAGCCATCTTATAAGGAAGAGTGGCTCGCTTGCCCTGTGAACACATTTCTCCTCCAAATAAAGGGCATGTTGAAACATTTCTCCTCTGCTTAAGTCAACTTCAGGCTTGAAGATGGAATTTGGTCTGCCTACGGCATGGATCACCTCTGAAAGTATGCCACAAAGTCTGTATGGAAAAGTCATAATTTAGCTCTGCTAATGACATTTCATGAGAACAAAGCCTTTTATTAGGAACCAGTTGCTTCTTTACAGGGACATTTGATTTGCATAGTTTTGGTCCCCTTACACTGACAGTTTACTGACTTCAGAGTTGTTCAGAGTGATCACCTTCATTTAATGATGAAACATATCCATCTTCTCTTCCAGGATGACACTACCTCAACCCACAGGAGGCATCATTGGCAGTTATGTAAATCATATCCTTTTAGTCACTACTAAATCCAAGTCAGCTTTAGACCGGTGTGTTGCATTGTTCTCACCACATACAGGAAAGAAGGATTTTCAGTCCTTGCATTAAAGCTCTAGGGAACTTAAGATTAACATCAATAACATGTTGAAGAGAACATGTGGTAGCCGAACACCTCACCAAGACATTTTTGCTGAGATTTGCCTTAATTCGTCACCCATCACCAAAGTTTACATCCTCCCTTTGCACTTTTACCCATGTGATTTAAAACGAATCAAACTGAAAACCACCAAATGATGTTAAAAGGTGAAAGCCACACTATTGTAGGTTGTAAGATATTATCACTAACATTTCTTCTGCATGTCTGTCGTTTTGCTATTTCCAATGCATCAGTTCTGCTGCAGTAAAAATATCTCATGGCACAGGAAATTCTGTGGTTTCAGCAAGTTAGTCTAAACTGCAGCTCAAAGATGCAGCGCATGACATCACCACTGGTAGTTTACACACTTGGCTCTGCTCAGCTCACTACCTGGTGGGCCTTTTCCTACACAGAGGAAGTATTTGCAGCCCACCAAAAAGGTTTTACCAGAGAAAAAGAGGGGAAAGCGGTTTTTTGTTTTTTTTTTTACTTTTACACCAATTCAGGATTTTTAATAATGTCAACTCTAAGAAGCATATTTGTTTACAAAATGGTCACAAATAACAGGAAAAGGCATTGATTTTTGTCAGATAAGACGATGAATTCGCCTCCTTCAAAAATACTGTAAATGCTTCAGCTAGAACCACAGTTACTGCCAAATGCAATAAATACTGAAGCACTTCCACAGGTAAGTGCTTACGAGCTTTATCTTATGATTGCCTATCAGGTATGCTTTTTGACTTGTGCTATGTTTAAAGTGATAAATGTTACAAGGTCAACAGTAATAAAATAGCTGGCTCCTTTTTTTTTTTAAATGAAGGTGATACATGCGTGCAGATTCATGCATACAGAGATGCTGTCTGACTAACAGGATATGTGTGAAAAATGTGTTAAAAGGAGATTAAAAATTGTGAGACTGCGACGAGAATCTTTGGTCAATGCTGCCACCTACTGGACCCTAAATGGCATGAATACCTCCAAATCACTTTCCTAAAAAATCTGATGTCCTCCTGATCAAACGTTCTGCGTAATTAAGCCTAAAGTAAGAGAATTTAATGTTCACTTGAATGTATATTTATTATGATGAGACAGATTTTGAAGGATTTGTTTTTAAATTTGTGATTAAAAAGGAGGTCCAATATTCTAAAACTGTCTGAATTATGTACAGGCTTAATGCAATGACTAAGCACACCTGTGGCTTCTGTGGTTTGGATAAAACTGGGGGCTGCCAAAGTGAACTAATGAATTTAGTATTTTGATGAAATTTTAAAATAAAATGAAATGATGTTTCTCACCTTACGGAGCAATCAGACTCCTGCGTGGACTGACAACCAACTCAAACCACCAGCAAACAATTAGCTATGGCTTGGACTGAACCAAATGATGGGTGAGCACTCAGATGCTCTAATTAGTGCTGTCAAATCCAGAAAAGTGGAAAATAGGTGCATGCTGCAGGTGGGGAAAGAAAGCTTAATTGACAAAACTATTATTGCTACCAAGAAGCAGAAGACAAAACTGAAGTAAAAGGATTCTGTGAAGTTAAAGGAATCAAATCAAATCCATTCATTTCATTGAGAATTCAAATTTATTTATGTGGCTTTGAATGCAAACAACAGCTGCCTGTCTCTAATACTGTAAGGTAGTCCCTACAGTATTAGAGACAGGCCAGCAATCTGATGATCCCCTATGAGCAAGCACTTGGCAACTGTGGGGAGGAAAAACTCCCCGTTGGGAAGAAACCTCCAGCAGAACCAGGCTCAGGAAGGAGCAGCCTTCTGCCATGACTGGCTGGGTTTTCAACTGTTGTTTGCATGACTGAGATGGTAAGAGCCTAATTAACCCCATTATACCCCAGTTATTAGTTATTTCCCTATTAAGATCATCATAGTCCAGTTAGAGCCAAATAAAGTTGGCACTGACATTAGGTTTGTCTTCACCTTTTCCATTTCCATAGAGGAGAATTAAAGGTATTGTGCTAAAAATGAAAGTAAATAAATTAATATAGCTTGAATTTTGTTGACCAAGAACAATAAAATGCAAAGGCAAACGCAAATACAGTCATGCAAACAACAGTTGAAAACCCAGCCAGTCACGGCAGAAGGCTGCTCCTTCCTGAGCCTGGTTCTGCTGGAGGTTTCTTCCCAACGGGGAGTTTTTCCTCCCCACAGTTGCCAAGTGCTTGCTCATAGGGGATCATCAGATTGCTGGCCTTGTCTCTAATACTGTAGGGACCACCTTACAGTATTAGAGACAACTGTAGGGTGGTCCCTACAGTATTAGAGACAACTGTAGGGTGGTCCCTACAGTATTAGAGACAACTGTAAGGTGGTCCCTACAGTATTAGAGACAAGGCCAGCAATCTGATGATCCCCTATGAGCAAGCACTTGGCAACTGTGGGGAGGAAAAACTCCCCGTTGGGAAGAAACCTCCAGCAGAACCAGGCTCAGGAAGGAGCAGCCTTCTGCCGTGACTCAACTGTTGGGTTCTCAACTGTTGTTTGCATGACTGAGATGGTAAGAGCCTAATTAACCCCATTATACCCCAATTATTAGTTATTTCCCTATTAAAATCGTCATAGTCCAGTTAGAGCCAAATAAGGTTGGCACTGACATTAGGTTGTCTTCACCTTTTCCATTTCCATAGAGGAAAATTAAAGGTATTGTGCTAAAAATGAAAGTAAATAAATTAATATAGCTTGAATTTTGTTGACCAAGAACAATAAAATGTAAAGGCAAACGCAAATACATCCTACAGCATGTGACATCAGGTGTGCCACATAATTTCTGACCTCTTGGACCATTTTCCAGAACATGTGATGAATAGCCACAATTGCTGACTTGCACATGTTGGACACTGTGGTAATGGATTGTCCTAAAAATCCAGTTCCTTTCCTGATGATAGAAACCCCTCTATGAAGAATCCCATTATGTTCTTCTCTCCCTTCCAAGGGACTAGGTCTTGGGTCTGGGATCGTGGATTCAGCAGGGTCTGATGCATCTCGATTTGAATTTTCCCATAGCTGATGTCTTTGAATCACAGAAGGCTGCTGCTGTATATGTTCAGGGTGAAGAATTTCACACACTTGGTTTAAACCGCTATTCTGATTATGCTGTCCTCTGCAGCTGCTGAAGCGGGGTTCAGGTATATGCTGATCTGGCAATGGTACCTCATGTTTCGCGTGTAAAATTTGGTTACCACAGCGAACTTCAGGTGCCTCGCATACAGTTTGGTCAGCAGTGGGTGAACGTTGGTCATCAAATCCCAACGTTTTTCTCATAATTTTGTGAGCATAAGTGCCCACAGTGCAAATCACGCCCCAAGCGGAGTTTGACATGTTTACAGATGACGAGTTCTCTATTGCTTTCCTTGATTCTTGCAGTATTGTACGATTGAAAGACGTGATTTGTTTATATTTGCTAACTACACGCGCAAGATTAATGAAGGCTGTTTTCTACGTGCGGCCGTCCTAAAGGTAAACTGTGTTGAAGCACCTCTATTTATAGACTCATGTGGCAGAGATGGTGACGTCAACCGTCACGGGAGACTGTGACGTGCGGTCGACCGTCACGTCACAGTCTCCCCTTTGAGAAGATCAAAGAATAGCTCCGTGTCATTCCGCGCATGCTCAGATCATGCGTATTGAAATGAACAGGATATATATTTATTCATTTTAAATACCTTGCTATATAACAAAGGCGACTGCGCACTCAAAGGACGAGGAGAGTTCAAAATAGGGCTGTTCGATATAACGACACATATGGATGACGATATGAAAAAGTCTATCGCTTCATATTACGGCAATATTTTTTCATGGTTTTTATGGCTGTATCCCAATTCAGGGTCTGCAGCCTTAAAGTACGCAGCTTCAATGGTCCTCAAGGGCCGTGTACTCAAAGACCGCTAAGGCCGGAAGTGCGAGGCTTGTGAAATGGGACGGTCTAGCCTCCGTCGCGCTGCCCAGGTTGCCTAGCAACCATGATAGCTGGAAACGTGTGGTTGACAGAAATGAAGGAGAACATATTTTGTTCGTTTGTTTGTTTCTACATGAGCTTTGTGTGATTTAATAAGCATCTGAGGCTGAGACCACAGGACTGTAAAACATGATTGTTGCATGCTTGCATATTTCTGAAAACATCTTAGTGGTGTGGCAGCCATGGGTTGAGCCAGCCCTGCAAACCCTGTGGATGGACGATGCAGTGGACAGTGGGAGGAAGCATCCTAAAGCTCTCTTTGCAGACCAGCCTGTGTGATTCTCCACTCGCCGACCAGAAAAGACAAACGGCGGGTCTCAGTTGCAGCACCTCATCCATTCTGTATGCATGAATCTGCACGCATGTATCACCTTCATTCAAAAAAAAGGAGCCAGCTATTTTATTACTGTTGACCTTGTAACATTTATCACTTTAAACATAGCACAAGTCAAAAAGCATACCTGATAGGCAATCATAAGATAAAGCTCGTAAGCACTTACCTGTGGAAGTGCTTCAGTATTTATTGCATTTGGCAGTAACTGTGGTTCTAGCTGAAGCATTTACAGTATTTTTGAAGGAGGCGAATTCATCGTCTTATCTGACAAAAATCAACGCCTTTTCCTGTTATTTGTGACCATTTTGTAAACAAATATGCTTCTTAGAGTTGACATTATTAAAAATCCTGAATTGGTGTAAAAGTTAAAAAAAAAAAAAAACACTTTCCCCTCTTTTTCTCTGGTAAAACCTTTTGGTGGGCTGCAAATACTTCCTCTGTGTAGACAGTAGTCGTGTTGTTATTCGCTAACTTAACGGGAAAGCTTAAAATGAGTTGAGGCTTAAAGCTAAAGCTGAAGTGAAGAGACATTGAAGGACTGAAGAGGTCACTACATGCTGAAACAAATCCAGTTTGAAGCAGGTGGCTTTTCTAAGCCCGACTCTGGAATTTTGTTTGCTGTTGTGATGAGAGCAGAGCAGCACGTTTGAATGACTGCGTGTTTAATTCACAGAAACGCCAACGCAGCCATGGGTGTCCTGCTGTCCAAATCCATGGATGACAATTTAAAAAAGCAACAAGAATTCATGCTAACGAATGCACGGCTGCAGGTGAGTGAAAGTGCACCCACTCGCACATCACCTCTGACCTCTGCTGTGACATCTTTCACTAGTGAAAGATGGTGAAAGTGAAAAAGCAAAAAAAAAAAAAAAAGCAGATTTTTAATTATTTTTTAACACATAAAATTGCCCCAAACCTTCCCACCAAAAGGTTTTACCTTCATACTTTGAAATTGTACTAGTTGCAGATGCTGAAATGATGTCGGACTAAGTTTAAATTGTGCACTTGTTTATTTGCATTATTTTTGTATCAGCTCCATGAGTACAGGAGACATCCACGGCAACTGTAGGTCTGCAAACATTTTTAATCTCTATGACTACAACCAAATCCATTTAGACCCACTACTTTCCCACTACTCTCTGGAGGAGGTAATTAACTACACTGCTCATTGTCTGAGTACTGTGATCACTGTGCGTTACTACATCATGCAGGTAGCTGTTCAGGAGACACTTGTGCAGCAAGCCTGGCTCAGACACAGGTTCCTGAAAGCTCCCCGACTGCACCTGTGCCTTCAACTGTTTCGGCTTGTCCTGCTTGTGCCGCCTCCTCTCCTTCTTCTTGGTAGACATCAAGTGTTGCCACACAGATATTATGTGGAGGATGCAGTAGGCCCCCACAACTTTGGGAGGAAACAGAGGCCGACCCTCAAGGGCTCACAAGAAGATGGAGTGCCAGCGTGTTTTGAGGATGCACAAAGTAGGATCTTTAATATTTCTGGCCTTTGCTGAGCTCTGGCTCTGCTAGTTTCACTGTTTCTCTGTTGGGGAATCCTCTCACACTCAAACTGTGAAATATGCTCCACTCCAGTCCACTGAATGGCTGTGGAAAATATGAAAGAGGACATAACTTTACACATTAACTTCTAACAATTTAAGCCCAAAGAGTCATCCTGAGAAATGTCATTTAATATGCAGCATTTCATTATCACGTTAAAAAACAAACAAACCCCACATACTGCTTAAGTTGCTGCTCTTTGAGATTAAAAGATCTCATTACATTAACAGAAACACTGACATCCCTGCTCTACAGCTTTGCATTCAGGGGGTGTCCTTGTCACAAAGATCAATTCAGACACTGAAATCTTTTCAATTTTCTTTTTTTATTAATTTAAATTTTTTTCCAGATGTCAAACACAAAGTATAGATATCAGCACCTTGGAATCTACTGTGATGGCTTAAAAAAGTTGGAGGTCCAACAGCTTTGTATTGAAGCTCCCTCACACCTACAATTAAAATTTTAGTGTTGAAAATAATACATTTTATCTGTCAATACAAATGTCTGAGAATCTTTACCAATAATGCACCATTACATTTTGATCACTTCAGCTGTTGGTTATCGGCAACTGCAAAAGTTACCAGCCTGGCAGAGGGCATTTCATCAAAACAAAGCTTCTTAGAAAGTAACACGTCTATGACCTGGATAGAAAAGAACCACAGACTGAATACAAAGGATGGATTGTAGCCACTGAAATGAGAAAGAAAGGGCAAGCCTTTGCTGTTCCAGGACAGCAGGAGCTGAATGTAAAGGAGAAAAAGTGGAGGGTTTGGATGCTACGTCCATCTTTTGCATACAGTCTATCATCTAAACAGAGAGGCAAGTGACCTGCAACAGTCATCAGTGTTTCAGGAGCTTTTTAAAGGCGACGTATTACACATAAGAGCCAGATAAAATGAGCTGTTATGAAGAGTGTTTAAGAGAATTTCTGCTCTGCACTGGTCTAATTGCAGCTTTGACCAACAATCATTGTCTTACCACTTTGTTCAATCATCATCATTACATTCATGAACCAGGCTTATAGCAGCTGGTATTCTTGTTCATCTAAATACAACAAAACCCCCCAGAGAGATAACATAAACTGATTAATATTACTATCAATTTCCCTTCAAGTCCATCATACATAATCAAAGCAAATGTAACCCATATCAACTACTCCCTGTCACATGATCCACGTCAGCTGATTTGAGGTCCCTCTTCTGATTGGCTCCTCCCACGTCGCGGCAACTCTGAAAACCGGCTGTGGAGGGATACTTCCGGGTTCGACTCCTGCTGTGGCTGTGAGCTTATGGCATTTAGAACGGTGTTGGAAAACAAAGCGTTTTCTCCCCTCAATTCATCTTTAAACTTTAAACTCAGCGGTAAGTGTCCTTAATATCTTTCAACCTTTGGTTGTCAGTAACCAGCCGATCGTTTTCGCGATTAAAAAATGACTTTGTGCGGCAGCGCTCCCACCGCAAGCAGAACTCCGGTTCAAAAACCGCTGTTTTTGAACACTTTTATTTACTTAAGCATGTTAATGGGCTTACTTTGAAACAAAGTGCGATTGAAAGATTATTGTTATGTGTTGCCTTGAATTCGGCTATGCTGTCTGTTAGACAGTTGTTTTTCTTTATTGTTGTTTTTGTATTGTTTGTAGCGAACGCTACTGGAATGTATAGATTAAGCTACGTAGCCAAGATGATTAATGATTTAACTGTTTTACATTGATTGATGATGATTTATGATTTGCATTGTTACCTAGACTTGCAGAAGAGCATATTTTTTTTACCGGTAAACTGAATTGAACTTGATGTGCTAATGGACATTTTTCTGACCTACAGGTCAGGTTTTTTTCCCTCTTTGAATTGATCTTCTTCATATTGAAGTGGCGAGCCGGTAGGACCATTCTTTCTTTTCCCCCACTTAGCCGTCTTTGGATTACGGACATATTTCCCCCTTGTATGAAGCTGGACCCTAAGGAGGAATACCTTAAAAGTGAACTTTAAAAAGAAAAGGACCAAAAAAAGGACTCTTAGCAAAAGGACTCTTGCACAGAAAAATCACAGCACTGATTTATTATTTAATTGTGGACATTTACGTTGTGTGTTGTGTTAATTATTTTGTTCCATTTCCCCTTTCCCCTATTTATTCAATATATTTTTGGTACAAGACATTGCAGTTTTTGGTCTCATCATTCACACCATCTGGGCTCCATAAAGAACTATTTCTTCTGCGCGTCAGTCAGTAAATTCATCCATTGACATAAACTAGTCCTTAAATAACTTAGCGTTACACAAACCCTAGAAAATAACAACCTAAAGAAAACACTGATGATATAACTGCAATTGTGCAATATTTAGAGACAAGTTATCTGCTGTGGTCACACAATGCTCTTATAACACTGTAATAAAACTTAACTCATGGATCAACATGTGGCATACACCAATCAGGCATAACATTATGACCACTAGCAAAGTGAGTAACACTGATTCAGACTATTCAACACGGAGGCCACACCTGGCATCTTGGTGCCAGATATCATGTGATGGGTCAGGGCCGCTTTGGCAGCAAAAGGGCGACCAACACGGTGTTAGTTAGGTAGTCATAATGTAATGCCCGATTGGTGTATCTGAAAGACTGAAATGAGACAGAATAAGGAGCCTTTCATTCAATAAGGTCAACCTGACAGAGAGAAATAGCAGAGCCTTAAAATTTTCCATGATAGAGGACGTTTGTTCTATAAATTATTACATTATTTCTCCAAGAAGGAGCTGAGGCCGCTTTTACCTTAATGCTACATAAAGTATAGTTGTGTATCGTTTAGGGAGTGGGTATGTTTTGGACAGCTAAACCTGAGGTTTCTTTGTGAGCCACTTCCCCGTCTTTGTGGTTTGTTGAAAACGAAATGTACAGTGGCTGCAGCTCCTCTCTGGAACCACGCTGTTAGACAATAACTAATTACATTATTTCTCCAAGAAGGCGCTGAGGCTGCTTTTAGCACGGCGGGCCTTCTCTATGCTCTCAAAGGTTGGAGTCCCTTGAGGTAACTGTAGACGGTCATTTTCAGTCTCCATGATATTCTCAGCTTCCCCTAAAGACATCATGTAAAAACACATTTAATGGGTATAATTAGTGACTGCAATCTTTTTTAAAAATGTCATTAATGAATAACTAAACACAATATTTGTTAAACATTTAGATGCATTATTTGGTAAACAGTAAGGTCCATTTGGACAGAGACTTTTTCTTTTTTAGCATTTTGGTTCTGTTCATTACCACAATTAATTTTAAATATAACAACTTTAAATATAATTAACTCAGATCCAGTTGAACTGCCGACTGTCAGCCTTAATTCAGTGGGTTGAACAAAAAGATTGCACAAAAATGTGAGAACTAAAATGCAATCCCATCATTTCAGGACATCAAAAGTAACTGGACAAATAAAATAAAATGTATTCATTTGAATCGTGCTAATGCAAGCGCCACACCTCAAATCAACTCCAGGGCTTCTATCTGCTTAATTGATAATGACATAACAAAGGAAGTGCCCACACCTGCCCATGAAATAGCCTTTCAGTCAAATGTCCAATTACTTTTTGTCCCTTTAAAAAGCGGGGGGCACACGTTAAGGGGCCGGAACTCCAAAACCTTCATCCGATTTGAATGTGGATTTTCTCATATGAAAGCTGGGCGTCTACACATTATATAGATGCCCATCATAGCGGAAAGTGGAAATTGTTTTGGTAAACAGACACTATTCACGTATTTAAATATATATATGGACCTAACTGTATATTAGAGCCTGTGTTTTCTGGATATAGTGAGTCTGTGTTTTGCTGTTCAAAGTAAAATAATCCTCTAAAACCAAAGCAAAGAATCACTATATAATGCTTGATAAGGATTTATTTACCCGTCTGTGCACCCTCTTTTTAAATGTTAAACAGGTTTCCTTAAGATGATGATGCCTGTAAGTGTGTAGCTTTACCTCTCATACGATTAATAAGCGTTCCATAGGCGCTGTCCATCTGGTAGGCAAATATGAAACTGAGAGGTATGATGGGAGCCAGCATGCCTGGGTTCTTTCTTTTAATAGCTCTAAAGAAAAATGATGATAAACAGAAGACAATATTTAACTGCAAAGATAAAAGCACAACACAGAGATGAGTCTGTGTGTGTTTGTGTCAGATCTTTGTGAGGTGTTAGAATCTCACCCTGCAGTTAGTCCCACTGTGGCCACCGCAAAGAAACTGCCAAAGTATTTCAGAAACTCTCTGGACCAGGCGATCTGCATCGCCATCTGCCGCTCTCTCATCTGGTTCTGCATCAGAATCTGGCGCTCCATCTGGGCACATGCACGCGCGCACACAGACACACAAAAATAAATTAAGAAGAAATGATGAAATAAAATTTTCCCTGCTTGGTGAGATTTCATTTTCAGTTATAATCAATTTCAGTCAATTACTGTTGATCAGAGCTGTAATAATCCTCTGATTCATCAGTTAATTGTTTTATGAGAGTACAGACAGTTTAAAGAGATCTCCATAAGCACCAAAGGCTTAGTACTTTTTAAAAAAGCCCCTAAAAACTTGTAGGAAGTGTACATTACGTGAACAGAGATGTGATTAGTTGGGAGCACAGACTGAACTTCTATGTATGCTTGAGAAGTTTCTTTGGAATTTTTTTTAAGTCATGAAACTAAACCCTGGAATCCACTGCTGTAAACATGCCAACTACAAACACTACGCTCTAGGGAAGGAGGAAGTGACAAACTTTTCATCTCCACAATCTGGGTGTTTCGTACTCCTGACATCGACTCTTGGCTGTACACTCTTTAGGTTCAATGGAAATTACAGGAATGACTTCTGTAATTGACAGTGTTTGTTCTTTTAAAGCCAGCATCCGCTGAAACAAACTAGTGAGTAGTCTGAGCACACTTAAGGGTGTCCCCCTTTAACGGCCCATGTTGTGAATGAGTGAAGAATGCATTTATGAAAAGAAAGCATTTCCCGCTCCTCCACACCATGTGTATGAGCTGCAGGAACGGGAAATGGGGTGACACGTTCGCTGAAAGGTCAGCTTTCATGACGGCTTCATCTGGGTCACAAAAAAGGAAGTAAATGGAAGATAGAGGATGTTAAATTTGAATAAACTATCCTGAAACTCACTCCAGCATCTAAGTACATAGATGCTGCAGGGTCTCCATCTTATAAAAATGAAGCAGTTCAATATGCCCATATACACAAATACGTAACATAAGTAAAGATCACTGCACATCTTTGCTCAGCCACCAGTTTCACATTATTAGTTAGTTTGTCTCCAAAGCACTCAACCTGAAATGGCCCTCTGATGTACTCATTCCTAATCATGTCCTTCATGGTCACTCCAAACAAAAAAATCTTAACATCTTCAACTCTGTCACCTCCAGTTTTCCAAACCACACATCATAGCATCTTAAAAACCTTTCCTTTCAGTCTGCAACTATCCATCACAAATTACCGCTGACACTCGTCTCCACCCACTGTTACTTTGGATGGTTGGATGCTATTTAAACTCATCCACTTTCACTGCCTCTGCTCCTTCAATATTCTGCCCATCTCCCTCTCATTTTTGTGCTGATGCCAAATGACTCATGAGTGTTTATAATAATGAACACTTATAACAACAATAATAATGATAATGTGTCATCTACATTAAAGACTTCAGGGTCTTTGTATAACATTCTTTACCATTTTCTGTTTCTACAGGCTGTTTGTATGGGATAGCTACGAACCCATAAGTGATAAATTAGCCCTATTAGTGTAGATGTGCAATTCAAAACTAGACAAACATATCTGCTGGTGGGAATATCAAAAGGAAAAGATTTGGTTTTGGCAAGCTCAGACAAGCAGCAGACTGTGACTCTGGGACAGGACTGGAAAAAGCAGAAATGAACCAACGCAGTCTGAGGGTGACATTTGTGAAGGGTGCAAGTATGAACACAAAGCGGGACACTAACTTGAAAACAGATGCACACAAATCATCATGATCTACACATTGGAAGAAGGAAAAGAAACAGATGTAACATGTGAGAAAGAAAAGCAGAGCAAATACATGCGGAAAATATGTGCAGCAGGTATTCCTGATGAATACAAAATATTTCATGTTAGGGTTTTTTTGTGGATTAAGGTTTTTTTTTTTTTGCATGTTTGCAAACTTTGACTTTTGGGCACTCTGTATGCTCTCATGCTTTTAAAAATGATTTGTCCAAAATTGGATATGGAGTAATGTTCCTAAATGCACTAGTAAATCCACAAAGAAAGGACTCAAGGACCTGAGGTGCCTAACCAATGCTAAGATTTCAATTCTATTGAAATATTGCCAGGGGATTGAAAATAGGCATTTAAAAAAGCATCTTACAGTTACAGTAATTTGGAAAGATTTCAGAAAGCTTTGACCCTCTTTGACTCCATCTTTCCAAAGAAAGTTCCTCCTGCTTAAGACAGCAATATGAACATCTGAGCCCAGTGGCGTATTTCCACAGAAGAATTTCTTTTTGTGACTAAAAATTGAGGAAGAGTGAGGTTAAAGCTGAGTGTATGCTCACCCCAGTCCAGAAGCCATAGCATGATCTTCACCAGGGTAACAAACTTTTTTTCTACCTGTGCAAGTTTCCTCTTTAAGTAGAATCACAGTGGTACCTGCTGTGAAATCACTTTGGGCTGGTTTTTGACTTTGGTGTGTAGTAATACTTAAACACTAAAAGAAAGAAGGTATGCGTGTCGTCATTAGGACAGGGGTTTGTGTCAGTGTGTGGGACAAAGGAAGTAACGCACAGTGATCACACTACTCAGACAATGAGCAGTGTAGTTAATTACCTCCTCCAGAGAGTAGTGGGAAAGTAGTGGGTCTAAATGGATTTGGTTGTAGTCATAGAGATTAAAAATGTTTGCAGACCTACAGTTGCTGTGGATGTCTTCTGTACTCATGGAGCTGATACAAAAATAATGCAAATAAACAAGTGCACAATTTAAACTTAGTCCGACATCATTTCAGCATCTGCAACTAGTACAATTTCAAAGTATGAAGGTAAAACCTTTTGGTGGGAAGGTTTGGGGCAATTTTATGTGTTAAAAAATAATTAAAAATCTGCTTTTTTTTTTTTTTGCTTTTTCGCTTTCACCATCTTTCACTAGTGAAAGATGTCACAGCAGAGGTCAGAGGTGATGTGCGAGTGGGTGCACTTTCACTCACCTGCAGCCGTGCATTCGTTAGCATGAATTCTTGTTGCTTTTTTAAATTGTCATCCATGGATTTGGACAGCAGGACACCCATGGCTGCGTTGGCGTTTCTGTGAATTAAACACGCAGTCATTCAAACGTGCTGCTCTGCTCTCATCACAACAGCAAACAAAATTCCAGAGTCGGGCTTAGAAAAGCCACCTGCTTCAAACTGGATTTGTTTCAGCATGTAGTGACCTCTTCAGTCCTTCAGTGTCTCTTCACTTCAGCTTTAGCTTTAAGCCTCAACTCATTTTAAGCTTTCCCGTTAAGTTAGCGAATAACAACACGACTACTGTCTACACAGAGGAAGTATTTGCAGCCCACCAAAAGGTTTTACCAGAGAAAAAGAGGGGAAAGTGTTTTTTTGTTTTTTTACTTTTACACCAATTCAGGATTTTTAATAATGTCAACTCTAAGAAGCATATTTGTTTACAAAATGGTCACAAATAACAGGAAAAGGCGTTGATTTTTGTCAGATAAGACGATGAATTCGCCTCCTTCAAAAATACTGTAAATGCTTCAGCTAGAACCACAGTTACTGCCAAATGCAATAAATACTGAAGCACTTCCACAGGTAAGTGCTTACGAGCTTTATCTTATGATTGCCTATCAGGTATGCTTTTTGACTTGTGCTATGTTTAAAGTGATAAATGTTACAAGGTCAACAGTAATAAAATAGCTGGCTCCTTTTTTTTGAATGAAGGTGATACATGCGTGCAGATTCATGCATACAGAATGGATGAGGTGCTGCAACTGAGACCCGCCGTTTGTCTTTTCTGGTCGGCGAGTGGAGAATCACACAGGCTGGTCTGCAAAGAGAGCTTTAGGATGCTTCCTCCCACTGTCCACTGCATCGTCCATCCACAGGGTTTGCAGGGCTGGCTCAACCCATGGCTGCCACACCACTAAGATGTTTTCAGAAATATGCAAGCATGCAACAATCATGTTTTACAGTCCTGTGGTCTCAGCCTCAGATGCTTATTAAATCACACAAAGCTCATGTAGAAACAAACAAACGAACAAAATATGTTCTCCTTCATTTCTGTCAACCACACGTTTCCAGCTATCATGGTTGCTAGGCAACCTGGGCAGCGCGACGGAGGCTAGACCGTCCCATTTCACAAGCCTCGCACTTCCGGCCTTAGCGGTCTTTGAGTACACGGCCCTTGAGGACCATTGAGGCTGCGTACTTTAAGGCTGCAGACCCTGAATTGGGATACAGCCATAAAAACCATGAAAAAATATTGCCGTAATATGAAGCGATAGACTTTTTCATATCGTCATCCATATGTGTCGTTATATCGAACAGCCCTATTTTGAACTCTCCTCGTCCTTTGAGTGCGCAGTCGCCTTTGTTATATAGCAAGGTATTTAAAATGAATAAATAAATATCCCGTTCGTTTCAATACGCATGATCTGAGCATGCGCGGAATGACACGGAGCTATTCTTTGATCCTTTGATCTTCTCAAAGGGGAGACTGTGACGTGACGGTCGACCGCACGTCACAGTCTCCCGTGACGGTTGACGTCACCATCTCTGCCACATGAGTCCTTAAATAGAGGTGCTTTAACACAGTTTACCTTGGTGCGTCTTCGGTAACAGCGACTTGTTTTTGCAAAGCAGGAGTCTTTGACAAAGGTAATACCTTTACATTTAAATAATTCAGGGAACCTTTTTTTTCTTTTGACACTTGTCCCTGCAGCAGTTACAAAGTTAGTCAATGGAGAGAATAGCTCAGCGTTTAGAGGCTCTCATAGAGCAAAATAGAATGATTAATGCAAGGATGGACAACATTGAAAGGCAGTTGAGTGTACGAAAGAAAGAGACTGAGAATGTGAGGCGTGAGAAAGCACCACAGAGTGCTTTTACCAACTTCGCAAGTAACGTAGGTCTAGGTCTAGGTCTAGGTCTTGCCATAACGGGCGCTATTTATTACCTGCCCACCTTGATTGGCTAATTATAACATAATAACTATACTGTGCTCTCATTTATGTTCAGTTTTATTTTGCCCTCACCTCCCAACCAGTCATGACAGAAGACTGCCCCACACTGAGCCTGGTTCTGTCACAGGTTTCTTCCTGTTAAAAGGGAGTTTTTCCTGTCCACCGTTGCTCATAGGGAATCACTTGATTGTTGGGGTTGAATCTTTGGATTGAATTTAATTGCCTTAAACTGAAAATCAAAAATTCAAGTGAGGGGTTGACCAGGGCTCGTTAGGTGGGTTGTTTTTTTTATTTGTAATTTGATAATTAAAATAAAGAAAAATTATATTTAAAAATATATATTAATTGCTCTGTGTGTTTACTTCAATGAAGACGTGTATTTTTTGTGATAGAAAAATATAAATTGTCCAAAATATTTGAGAGTTTTTAAATTAGCACTGCATGAGTTTAACTGTGGCACAGACAGCTGTCAATCCTGGTGAGTGAGAGTTCAACCTCCAAACTGAACCCAGTGTGTTACTCGCAGAATCACAGATTTACTCACATTTACTGATTGTTCTGTAGGGTCTTTACAATTTTCAGCCCCTTCAGGTGACTGTTGTCTTCTGACTCCATCTTTAGGGTTTAGTTAGATTAAATATTTAACCAGTTAATTCAAGAATGAAAGACACATTTATCACAAAGGCACTCTTATAATGTAGATTAAATGTGTGTTGACATAACATCTAGATATATGATTAGAAAGAGAGAAATGTTGTAATGACATGAACAAAGTGCAGTATTCCAAGATGGCATCAGAGTTTTAACACCTTTTATACTCATGTTTTTATAATTATGTTAAGTGTAAAAGCTCAAAGATGATGACATAGATGCATCTGTTTCTGTTATTATCACAATAATCACAACATAAATGAATATTGTGACATTTTTTCTGTGCTGTATTAAGGTTACCAGAGTCAGCTGGGGATTCATGAACATCATCAGTGATGTTTCTCCACAGCGGGCTCATCAGTACCTGGTGACAGAAGGTCAATCCAGCTCTGACTTGAGGCTGTTCAAGAATCAGCTCCACCTGATCTGGCTCCACCTCCACCACAGGCAGAGAAACACAGGGTGAGATATTTTTAAGTGACCTGCACGTCTTTTTGTACAGAACAAACAGATGTAGTGAAGCCGTAGCGTTGCTCAACCCGAGAATGATGATATGTGTTTGCGTGTAAACATAATAAGATTTGACCTTGGTGAGTTTTTCTATGACGTCACAGTAAAAGTTTCATATTTTTTTATTGGCTGAGGACCAAAGTTGCTGAGAATTCAAGTAAACATCTTATGTGTTTTCCGTCTTCTAGTCTGATAGTAGACATATATTTCACTTAATTTAGTCTAAATTACACAGAGTGCTTTTATTAGTAGGCCATCAGATTTATTGGAAAACATATTTATCACTTCCACCTCTTCTTTAAGTCAAAGAGTTATTTTTATTGATGGCATGAAGTTGGCTTTAAAGTGAGTTGTAAGGTCTCGGGGTTGATATTGTTACAGCATCAACTTGATCACAAACTCACAACCGTTGAACTAAAACACAATGTAAATTCAATGAAATAGAAAGACGGGTGAAACAGAGACATAAAGTCATCGATATAATATGCAAAACATACTGGCCCATGCTTTGAGGCAGAAATAAACACCTTACAGATATTTTTAAGAACATTTGAACTTCTTCTGACTTAAATTTGTCTCTCCAGCTTCAGCTTGCCATGGTCATACCTCAGCATGGGCATGCATCTTCCTCAGGTGCACCAGTGGAACCAACATGCAGTACAATAGTTCCTACATGAGAATTTCCACAATAAATGTCCTAATGACATATAAAATATGCATAGTGCAAAACAAAATATGTTAACTAAAAGTATGGCAGTAAAACTCCCACCAAATGACAAACCTATTGTGATTTCTGCCTAAACACATTATAGTAGGAACATGCTTACATTTTAGCATTTATTCTGCTTCTAGCAATAGCACAGTTTTGTGTACTGGCCTATCAAGATACGCTGGTTTGACAGTCCTTTTCCCATCCCTATCCAAAATTGAATCACAGAGAAAAAGCTTAACCATTCTAATACTTCCATCTACGCTTGGATATACCTCTGTTACTCTTGCCAGTTTCCACTTTTTCCTTGGAGAATTGTCTTCTTGAAGAATAACAATATCTTTCACCTTTGCACTCCTTTTATCTTTTTGCCAGATCTGTCTCTGTTGAAGAGTGAGAAGATATTCCTTCTTCCACCTTGTCCAGAATTAATTGGCTAAAAACTAAACTTGGCGCCATCTCCTTCTCAAGTACAGGTCCCTGCTCACAAATTTGCCAGGAGCGGGTAGAATAATGCTGGCCTTCATCATGAGAATATGATTTGGTGTACGAGGCTCTAAATTTGGGTCATTTAGGTTCTCTACTACTACTAGGTGCTATTCACAATAACCATAACTTCATAAAGACACGTTCTGAGTGAGGAAGTGTCAAGTCTCTTAGAAGTGTGATCTAGAATAGTCGTTAAAACGCATCTAATAGTCCTAATTTGCCTTCCCCAAAAACCTCTCATGTGGCTTGAAGAGGGGTGCTCAGAACAAACTTACATCTGCATTGTTTCAACTGTTCTTTGTCAAAACCATTCAGTGCATTTAAAAGCTCTCCATCCATTTCTCCTTTTTTTTTCAGGGTCGCGGGGGGCGCTGGAGGCTATCCCAGCTGTCATAGGGCGAGAGGTGGGGTACACCCTGGACAGGTCGCCAGTCTAACACACAGGGATGGACAACCATTCGCACCTACGGGCAATTTAGATTTTTCAATTAACCTATCCCTACAAACTGCATGTCTTTGGACAGTGGGAGGAAGCCGGAGTACCCGGAGATAACCCATGCAAACACGGTTGGAATTGAACTCAGGACCTTCTTGCTGTGAGGCAACAGTGCTAACCACCGTGCCACCATGCTGCCCTCAAAAGCTCTCCCTTAGCACCAAAATAATTTAGTACCTTGGTCACACCTGATTACATGTCCACAAATAGAAATAAAACAACATGATGCATTCATAAAATGATCAGTTGTAAGGTCATCCAACATTTCATTATGTATTGCTCTAGAACACATACATGTACAAAGAAGACCATACCTTTTAAGTTCTTTTCTACCCTCTTTTACATAAAAAGGTCCAAAACAGTCAATGCCACAGTAGGAGAATGGGGGTGTTGTTTCCATTCTATCCTCTGGTAAATCTGACCTCCCATGATCTTGACTATGTCTCCTGTACTTTGTGCAGGTTGTGCACTTGTAGATGTGAGAAGCAACTGAATCGCTGCATCCTGTAATGCATACTCTATTGGAGCGCAGCTCAGTGACAGTTATTCCTCTTCCTTGATGCTGCACCTTTTCGTGGTACTGTTTAATAAGTAAACACAACATGACTTGATTTGGGGATAATGGCAGGATGTTTGATATATGGGTGTAGAGTTGCTCTTGTCCTCCCACCCTAAGTACTCCCTGCTCATCAACAAATGGACTTAGGCTGTAGAGCTTGTGTGTCTTATCCTTCAGTTGAATGTCCTTCCCTCGAGTCAAGTCCTTGATTTCTTTGTTCTGTTCTGTTCTTAAATAACTACATTTTCCGTAGCCTGTCACACCAGCGTCTGAAAAATGGTGTAGTTCACACTGCCTGTGTTTGCAGGTAAGACACGTCTTTGAACTTTCACCTTTGACAAGTTTTGAAGATCTAGGATTCCCACAGTGACAGTGTTGATCTGAGAGTGGCTCGTCCCATTCTTTCTCTGTGTGGTGTCTGCACTCCCACGGGTCAGATATGCCAGTTAGGAGAAAACAGGAGAGCATAGGGATGAATGGGGCAAGAAGCTTAATTGACAAAACTATTATTGCTACCAAGAAGCAGAAGACAAAACTGAAGTAAAAGGATTCTGTGAAGGTAAAGGAATCAAATCAAATCCATTCATTTCATTGAGAATTCAAATTTATTTATGTGGCTTTGAATGCAAACAACAGCTGCCTGTCTCTAATACTGTAAGGTAGTCCCTACAGTATTAGAGACAGGCCAGCAATCTGATGATCCCCTATGAGCAAGCACTTGGCAACTGTGGGGAGGAAAAACTCCCCGTTGGGAAGAACCCTTCAGCAGAACCAGGCTCAGGAAGGAGCAGCCTTCTGCCGTGACTGGCTGGGTTTTCAACTGTTGTTTGCATGACTGAGATGGTAAGAGCCTAATTAACCCCATTATACCCCAATTATTAGTTATTTTCCTATTAAAATCGTCATAGTCCAGTTAGAGCCAAATAAAGTTGACACTGACATTAGGTTTGTCTTCACCTTTTCCATTTCCATAGAGGAAAATTAAAGGTGTTGTGTTAAAAATGAAAGTAAATAAATTAATATAGCTTGAATTTTGTTGACCAAGAACAATAAAATGCAAAGGCAAACGCAAATACTTCCTACAGTAGTGATGGGATTTCCGGCTCCTTTTAGAGAACCGGCTCTTTCGGTTCGGCTCACTAAAAAGATCCGGCTCTTTCGGCTCCGAACCGGCTCTTCAGGTTGGTTTTTTTGCTTTAATTAATTTATTATTAACAATAATATAAAATTATGCACAAAAGGAATTACTAATGTAAAAAAAAAGTGGTTTTATTTATATATGTTTATATATAAATATATGCTGTGGCCCCTAGACAAAACACGTACAAACTCCAAAAAGCACGTACAAACTCCAAAACACATTTCTAGCATGAACTGAACTTCCAAAACAGAGCTACTTAGATCACTTAAATTACACAATTGAAAGCATGAAAGCATAGGTGTATTGTTTGTGTATTTATACACAAGCATTCATATATAGTCAAATAATAAATTTAAAAAAAAAGTTCATTTACCTGTTATTACCACACACCAAATCCGGTCATTGGTACTTGCTGGCTTGTATCCGGTTGTTCAGTGATGACGCGACGAATCCTACTTCCGGGTCTAAAGTAGTCTGCGTTTAATATGGCTTTTGTGTTGTTAACATGTTTAATGTTTTGTATTTTCTTCTATTTGATCTCAAAAAGCTCCTAAAACAGTCAGTGATCCCTGTTGACCTCCCTCGGCTTTTATTACCACTAATCATTTATTTAAGCTCAGTTTTTAAAACCTTAGGATGTAACTGCAGCCCAGCCCATGCAGCAGTATATGAATGACTAACCTCGTATTGTGGGTGGATTATCTCAGTTGTTCTCCTGGCTGAAGTTTGGTCCTTTTACAGCATCCTGCCATGCGATTACATTTGTTCCTGACCACCGAGAACACTCACGTTAACTTTTATCGAGTGGGGAAAAAAGTTAGCTTGTTTATATTATGCTAACATAACTGTGTCGCTAGCGGTCACGTAGCACATCATTAAATACCAGCTAGCCCAACTTCAGTAACCCTACAAACGTCACTGCTGTTTAGTTTTCTGTCTTCATTTATGCTGGAAGTGATAACAGAGCTGTACGTTTGAATTTGTTTCCAAAACCCCGCAGCCAGGACATGCTATATTGTATTTAGATAGAAGCTAGCGAGCTAACTCCCTGCTAACTTCTAACTCCGTTAAATGTCATAAATTCCGTTTTCATGGATGCCTGGATGTTAAACTCAATTGTTACACCTGGTAGAGCAGAACGCTGATCATTTTATTAAAGATGAAAGACTTTAGACAGTTTTTCAACTCTCAGTAATGCCATAATGATGGTTTGATATATGGACCTGCAGCGGAGTTTAGACCCAGACACGGCTAGTGACGTCAGACTGAACAATCGGATAGCCACTAGGTAACAAAAGCTCAACACTGTGCCTATCATCCTGGAGCACTTCTGTTGTCTTTTGTACGTGTTTTGGAGTTTGTACGTGTTTTGGAGTTTTTATGTGTTTTGGAGTTTGTACGTGTTTTTATGTGTTTTGGAGTTTTTACGTGTTTTGGGGTTTTTACGTGTTTTGGGGTTTTTACGTGTTTTGGGGTTTTTACGTGTTTTGGGGTTTTTACGTGTTTTTGAGTTTGTACGTGTTTTTGAGTTTGTACGTGCTTCAGGGTTCGTACGTGATTTGAAGTTTGTATGTGCTTTGTCTGTAGGGGCCACCGTAAATATACTTTTATTTATTCACTCCACATAAAATGTAATAAATAAATCATATAATACAAAAATCAACTATTCACATTTCAACTTTTAACTATTTAAATTTTCAACTTTTTCCTTTTACAAATTTAAAGTGAAACAACACAAAACACTGCAAACCATAACACAATTAAATATAAATTATAATATGAAAACAAAAAGAACATGCATATTCTCTGTCATATGGGCCTGCAGGAATAAACTTTCTGAATCCTTTATCATCCGCAACTGAAAATAGTTGTGGATGATTACTATACCTTTCTAATGTGATGTTGTTGTCCCTGGCTCTCTTTCTCTCTCTCCCTCCTGCTCTGTTCCTGTGCTACTGAGTGTAGCTACCGCCCCTCCCCCCTCTTCCCAGGGTAAAGCACAAGTAGGGTTGCCAACCCCCTGAAAAATAAATAAGGGACACCTCGTGGCCAGGGCCGGGCAACCCAGTTGTCTTCACCCTTCCCAGTGTGGTAGCTCTTTTTTTTTTGTGTGTGAAATTATTTTTTAACCATTTGACTTGAATTTGATTTAAGCAGATGCATATTCTTTGTGATATGACCATATGGGAAACAAATGATCATTTAGCCATTTATTTTCTTTGAGCTTTCCTGAAGAGCCTTTTCGATGTGGCATCACAAAATTATCATGACCACAACAACCGTGAAAATAGTTGGATTTACATTGCTGCTCAATCACAGCTGTCTGATCAATGTTTTTCATTAGCAATTTAGCAAAGTTGATGGTGGTGGTGTGCGTGTCTGTGTGAGTGAAAGACAGAGGGAGAGCGAGCGACAGAATTTCTGTTATAACCTTCATTTTATGAACGCACAGTGTGAGCACTCAGGTCGCATCAGAGCATCGGGCGGTATAGTGTGAGACCCTGCATCGTGACCTACAAACTTATAACCCCTGCGAGTCAATCGTGCAGTTTGAAAATCGCACAGTGTATGTCCAGCTTTAGGTGTACTGTCGTCCGAGACTTGCACCGCAGTGTCGGCGTTTGTTTTCCTGTTGGCCATGCTTCTTGTTGTGGTCATCTGTTGTCTTCCGGTATTTTCTCCGTAAGCGACCTTTCCTCGACCAATGAGATAAGCGGTAATCTGAATTGTCATACTCGAATTGTCATAAGTGTGCTGTCAGCTCATTGGTCACAAAGCAGGAGAGGGGCTGGGAATTATGTTTTCCAACAAAGCGTTAATTCCATTAAAAGTTATAGACCACTTTTGATTATCACTGTATTACGGGACAAAGTGCGTCCCTTATTAGCTCAATACGGGACGTGTACTTTTGTTTCTAAATACGGGACGATTCCGTTTTTTAAGGGACGGTTGGCAACCCTAAGCACAAGGCTCGCATGGTGAGTGAAGCGGGAAAAAAGTGCGAGAGAGAGGGTGAGAGAAAGAACAAAAAAACCCACGGCTCGCGACAAGGAGCCGGCTCGCGTCGTTCACGTCAAAGAACCGGCTCTAAGAGCCATTTTGTTCACGACCGACCCATCACTATCCTACAGCACGTGACATCAGGTGTGCCACATAATGTCTGACCTCTTCGACCATTTTCCAGAACATGGGATGAATAGCCACAATTGCTAACTTGCACATGTTAGACACTGTGGTAATGGATTGTCCTAAAAATCCAGTTCCTCTCCTGATGATAGAAACCCCTCTATGAAGAATCCCATTATGTTCTTCTCTCCCTTCCAAAGGAGGCCTGTCTCTGTTCACAATTTCATCATGGTGTTCTGAGACTCTTTGGCTGGGTCTTAGGTCTGAGGTCCTGGATTCAGCAGGGTCTGATGCATCTCGATTTGAATTTTCCCATAGCTGATGTCTTTGAATCACAGAAGGCTGCTGCTGTATATTTTCAGGGTGAAGAATTTCACACACTTGGTTTAAACCGCTATTCTGATTATGCTGTCCTCTGCAGCTGCTGAAGCGGGGTTCAGGTATATGCTGATCTGGCAATGGTACCTCATGTTCCGCGTGTAAAATTTGGTTACCACAGCGAACTTCAGGTGCCTCGCATACAGTTTGGTCAGCAGTGGGTGAACGTTGGTCATCAAATCCCAACGTTTTTCTCATAATTTTGTGAGCATAAGTGCCCACAGTGCAAATCGCGCCCCAAACGGAGTTTGACATGTTTACAGATGATGAGTTCTCTATTGCTTTCCTTAATTCTTGCAGTACTGCGTTATAGCGCTTAAAACAAGCTTTTAGCGTGCGTCATGCAACTCAAAGGTCTGTTTAAGGATTTTTGAGGATCAAAGGGAAGCGTTCTATGTGTGACGTCACCAGGTTTGCGTGAACACGTGACGACGGTAACAATCTGATTACCGTGGAAACCAGTCGTGCATTTTTTCCGCAGTTTAAAACTGCTCGTGACTGTGGCGATTGAAAGACGTGATTTATTTATATTTGCTAACTAAAAGCGCAAGATTAATGAAAACTGTTTTCTACGTGCAGCCGTCCTAAATATATATATATATTTTTTTGACACTGTAATTTTTATTGATAGTTTTGTCACAGTTTAAACATAGACATGTATTGCATTACAGGAAAAATAACCATGCAAGCACACAGTCAAAACAAACAGAACTAAAGCGAACAAAAGGTGTGGGTGCCAATTCTAATCAACTACCGTATGCATGCCTGCCTTTACTCCGCAGCATACATACTCCAGCTTATATACGTACTTTTATATGGGCATGCATCAATAGATATACAGAGTCATAGACCTTAAATGTTTTGTTCGTTCATTAATTTTCCTACGTGCCATATAATGTCCACTTCTCCCACTTAGCAATGATATATCTTCCTTTAATCTGAGAATGTAAGTCATTTTTTCCATTGCATAGATTTCTCCAACAATATTTAACCAGTCTTTTGAAGAAGGCGGATCCAGTTTGTACCAGTTTCTTGTTATAGCTTTCTTTGCAGCTATCAATAGGATTTTTGTCAAATACAAGTCGTCGTACAGAACATACTCTCTAATATTCCCAAGATATACAGTTTTAAAATTGTGTGGTAATTGATAGCCCAAGATATTGCCTATTACAAGAGTCACGTTCTTCCAAAAATTATGCAGTTTCAGGCACTCCCAAAACACGTGCGTATGGTGTGCTTCCATGTTACCACATCTTCTCCAGCATGGCAAACTGTCTTGAGTCTGTTTACTTTTGATTTTTGGTGTAATAAAAAAATCGAGTAAGGTGTTTCCATCCAAATTCTCTCCAGCATCTTGAGTTGGTCGTTGTGTTCTGGGTTTCACACATATCTAACCATTCCTCAGTTGAGATATCAGTTTTTATTTCCTGCTCCCATTTCTTTTTTATGCATTCAGTTGATGTTGCCGTGTTCTCTCTTAGATTTTTATATAGTACAGAAATTTCCTTGAATTGGAGGCCCCTGTATGATTTAATTATACAATTCAGGATGCCATAAGACGTACGCAAACTTCGTACTTCCTTTGAAAAGTAGTCTCAGAGTTGCAGGTACCGGTAAAAATCGGTTTTCTCTAGACTATACCGATCTTTTAAATCTTGGAAACTCATCAAATGGCCATCTTTCATTACTGTACAAATCGCTGTTATTCCTTTTTGTTCCCACTTCCTGAATCCTGAGTCGTGAGCACTTGGTATATCACCAACAACATAGGCAGCCCAGTTTAACATCTTAACCTCCCTTTCCAACTTACTTTGTTTAACTAGGCCAAACCATATCTCTAGAGTGTGGGATGTTATAGGATCAAGGAAATGCTTTAAGGTTTTCTTAAGTTGCTCATTTCCAAGAAATGTCTGGACTGGGACATCCTGTACTTTTATTTCAATATCTTTCCATTTAGCATTAAAGTTCTGATCACACCACTTTATCGCCGGTCTGGTTTGGGCCGCATGGTAGTAATCTTTTAGATTAGGGAGTCCCACACCACCTTGCTTCCTAGATAGTTGTAATGTTGTGTATTTTATTCTAGGCCTTTTACCATTCCATACAAATCTAGAGATGAGCCTATCCCAGTCCTTGAATTTTTCCACTAGGATCTTAACTGGCAGAGATTGGAAAAGGTACAATAACCGTGGGAGGATACTCATTTTTATTGTTGTGATTCTTGCACTAAAGTCTAGTGTAAGAGTTGACCATCGGTTTAGATCGTGTTTAATCTGAGTGGTCAGTCTATCATAATTTGTTTTAAAAAGGTCACTCAATTGTTTAGTCACAGTTACACCCAAGTATTTCATTTGTTTTGCAGTCCAGTTCAGTTTAAACTTATTTTTAACCTCTTCGGATGGAAAATAGTTGAAAGCCAGTATCTGAGTTTTGGTCACATTAATTTTGTACCCCGAATGTTCAGCAAAGATATTAATTACATTAAACATCGGAATTAAAGTTTGGTTTGGATTTTCTAGGTAGAGTATGATATCATCTGCAAATAAGCTGATGATGTGGTCTTCCCCTTTAATACTTATTCCTCTCACCTCCTCACTTTGTCGGATGGCCTGTGCCAGGGGTTCGATATATAGAGTGAAGAGAAGAGGTGAGAGGCGACAACCCTGACGGGTACCCCTCTCTCGAGAGATTTGCTCCGTTAAGCTGCCATTGATTCTAATTCGAGCCGTAGGAGATTGGTAAATGGATTTGATACACATCACAGCACCGTCATTAAAACCAAACCTTTCAAGCACGGCATACAGGAAGTTCCAATCTACACTGTCGAAAGCCTTCTCTGCATCCAGGCTTACTAGGGCCGTACTGCCCTTTTTTGTTTGTATCGAATTAACTATCTGGAGGGTCCTTCTTATACTATCTTGAGTTCTACGTCCTGAGATAAAGCCAGTTTGGTCTTCATTAATTAAGTCTGTCATAATTGCTCCATATTGCTTAGCGATTATAGATGTGTATATTTTGTAGTCCACATTAAGAACCGATATGGGTCTGTAATTGTTACAATATTCGGTGTCTTTTCCCTCTTTAGGGATTACTGAGATAATCGCCTCTCTTCATGAGGGAGGGGTTACACCCTCCGCAAGGGTATGATTGAATGATGATTGAAGCATTGGTATCAACTCCTCCTTAAAGTTCTTGTACCACTCTGAGGGAAACCCATCGGCCCCCGGTGATTTATTAGCTTTAAGTCTTGAAATTGCTCTAGATATTTCTTCATGACTGATGGGGGCAGTCAGTTTGCTGTTTTGCTGCGTACCAATACGTGGTAAGTCTAGGGAGTTAAGAAAAGCAGTTTTCTCGTCTTTATTTGAGGAAAGTGCATGTTAAGCACTTTGGCATGCCGTTGGTTTTTAAATGTGCTCTATAAATAAAGATTGTTGTTGTTGTTGAACATGGTTGTTTATACAAGTTTTCGTAATATTTCTTAAATGTTTCTTCTATTGCTTCCTGGCTATACTGCAAGTTATTTGTAGATGGGTCTCTAATCTTGTGAATTGAATTAACAGCTTGCTGCTGTCTAAGATGCCGTGCTATCAGTCTAGCTTCCTTTGGGCCGTTCTCATAATAATCCTGTTTCAAAAATCCAAGTTTTTTTTCCACTTCTTCAGTCAATATATTGTCAATTTCCTTTTTTAGTGTTTTGATTCTGTCTTGGAGCTGAACATTCCGAGTTGTTCGGTATAATATTTCTGTGTTTTTCAATTCCTCCACCCGGCTTAGGTACAGGGCCTTCCTCATTTGGTGTTGTTTTGAAGTTATAGCAATAAGCTTCCCTCTGAGTACAGCTTTGAATGCATCCCAAAACACAGTTGGGCTAATTTCTTCAGTGGAATTTTCCTCTATGTATTGCTTTATATCTTTCTTGATTTGGTCTTTCGTTTCTTTTTTATTCAGACAGCTCAGATTTAACCTCCAACAGGTATTTCTACGCCTACTATTTAGATTTAGCTTTAAATGAATGGCACAATGATCAGAAATATCTGCCACTCCAATTGTGCATTCAGTTACTCTGTGTAGATCCCATCTGTTCATTAAGACATAGTCAATTCTTGAGTAAGTGTTGTGAGTCTTTTAGTAGTGTGTATACTCCTTATCCAGTGGGTGGTGTTCCCTCCATACATCTACCATTCCATGCTCCTTCATAAATGTATTAACCATTCTCGCCAGGCTGTTTTTGCTTCTATTTGTACTTGTTGTATCAATTCTATGGTCGAATACCACATTAAAGTCTCCTGCACACAGCACAGTCCCTTCAGATTCTGACATGACTGTAGTAAGTAGAGTCTTCACATTTTGTTGGTTGCTCTCAGGGGGAATATAGAGATTGATTAGTGTCAACGCCTCCCCTTCTAGTTTACCTCTTACAATAATGTATCTCCCCTCACTGTCCGGAATTTCTTTAGAACATTCAAAATTAACTGAATTTTTAATAAGTATTGCTACCCCCCTTTTACGACTTTTCTTGCAAGTACTATAGTAAGAATTTCTGTACCCAAATTTCTTCAATTTATCATGCTCTTCCTGCGACAGATGTGTTTCCTGTAGATATTAGAGATGGACCGATCCGATATTACGTATCGGTATCGGTCCGATACTGACCTAAATTACTGGATCGGATATCGGAGAAAAATAAAAAATGTAATCCGATCCATTAAATATCACGAAAGCACCTCACAAAACTTGCAACACGCCGTAACTCACCTCAGAACGTTAGCACGTCGGAGCAGTATGCATCACGTGATAGAGCGGCTGTGGCATGCGGGACCTGTCGGTGGTCTGGATAGCATGTGGAGCTTCGCTAGCAACCCGGCATTTCATCTCCGACAAAGTTATTCCGAGAGAAGTAAAGCAAGTGTGTAAGTCCATCTCTGAATGTATGTAAAGCATTCCTGCGTTAAGCTTAACAAGCTACTGCCTCTTCTTGCTGCTACTTTAATCATGAAACTGCTTAACGATCAGCTGATCGGCTTTTCTGTCGAGTCCGAGTCCGTGTCTGTTGTTTGCTTTTGGCCCACTTTGCACCAGAAAGAGGAAACCAGCGGCTGAACAACAGCAGCACGTTTAAGCTTGATCAGCTGTTGTTAGAATTTATTTAATATTAGTTTCTACTCCAGGATCTTTTTCTACGTAGCTGACGGCTGGTAACTGTGCAGGGGCGGATCTAGCAAAGTTTAGCCAGGGGGGCCGATAGGGCATTAACAGGGAAAAGGGGGCACAAAGACATACATTTCTTTCTTATTCTCATTTAAAATGTCTAGCTTTTAATAAATAATTATCTGACACCCAAAGTTTTAATTTGATGTAAAATGAATAGAAGTCAATTACTGTATATAGTAACTATTAAGTCTAATATACCCTAGTAAGCTATAGTACTTTTTCCTTTGGGAAGGTACCATCTGTGCAGTCTGCAATTTTGTTGAAGAAAGATGTTGAATCTATTTAATATTTCTTGAAAAATAATTGATTTCTGTGCATTTTTTTCACACTGCATCAAATTAAGGTTGATTACGTTGATTAATCATCATGAGGTGGAGCGTGAGGGGTGGTTCCCTATTTTTTTATTTATTTATTTTTGTTGTTGCTGGGAGTTGGAACCCTATTAGTTAGGTTGCTTAATATTTATGCTAAGTACTCTTTAAAATACCAGAATAGGGAGGATGGTGTAGGTTTAAGTTTATTAGATTGATCAGTATTGCTGAACTATGAAATATTTTTTTTGCATACAGGTATAACAGAATAGCTTTAGTGTAGTTGTTGTTTTAAACTTGAGTATGAACTTAAACAAAATGCAGCAAGATATTTAAAAAACAGTTTTGTTGATTAAAAAACACTATATCGGATTCATATCGGTATCGGCAGATATCCAAATTTATGATATCGGTATCGGACATAAAAAAGTGGTATCGTGCCATCTCTAGTAGATATATTACATTGGCATTAAGCTTTCTCATTTTAAGTATCACTTTACTTCTTTTAATTGGGTTATTCATCCCATTGACATTCATTGACACCAGCGTTATATTCCTCATCTTTTCACTGTTAAGTTTTGCTTTATTTTTGGCTTATCACTATCATAGCATACCATACCATACCATACCAACTTTATTTCTAAAGCACTTTAACATAAAACCAGGGTTTCACAAAGTGCTGTACATGTTAATAGCATACGTAAAGAAAATTAAAATGAGATACGATAAAATAAATAGATACAATAAATTAAAACATGTTAAAACAGATTGAGTCAACCCCTCTAATCAATGCCAAAGGCTTCAGCGAATAAATATGTTTTAAGAAGACTTTTAAATTCAGAGACAGAAGAGGCCTGCCTAACATGCAAGGGCAGATCATTCCACAACTTTGGAGCAGCTACAGCAAAAGCACGATCACCTTTAAATTTATACTTAGTTTTCGGTACCTTAAGGAGCTGCTGATTGGCGGACCTAAGGGAACGGGCAGGTGTATATGGTTGTAGTAGCTCCGAGAGGTAGGGGGGGGCCAGGCCATTAAGAGATTTAAAAGCAAATAAGAGAATTTTAAAAACAATCCTAAAATGTACAGGTAGCCAGTGGAGTGAAATTAAAATAGGGGTAATGTGCTCAAACTTTTTTGTTCCAGTTAAAAGACGTGCTGCAGCATTTTGCACAACCTGCAGGCGCCTAATGGACGCATCACTAATCCCAAAATAAAGTGCGTTACAATAATCCAGCCTAGAAGTAACAAAGGCATGGATTACTGTCTGAAAATGCTGTTTCGATAAGATAGGCTTTATTTTGGCTAATTCCCTCAAATGAAAAAAGCTAGATCTTACAACAGCTCTGACCTGGCTTTCAAGTTTAAGATTTGCCTCTATTTTAACTCCCAGATTAGTGATGACTGGTTTAACATACTGTGCCAGTGAACCAAGATCTATAATAGTGGCCTCAGAAGCGCCACCAAAAACCATCACTTCTGTTTTCTGTTCATTAAAATGTAAAAAGTTCAAAGCCATCCAAGTCCTTATTTCATCAAGGCATCTGAGCAGCGGGTCTACTGAGAAGCCATTTATCTTTTTAAGTGGGAAATAAATCTGGGAGTCATCGGCGTAGCAGTGGAAAGAAATCCCATGTTTCCTGAAAATAGACCCAAGGGGTAGGAGATATAGAGAGAAAAGAAGCGGGCCTAAAACTGAACCCTGTGGAACCCCACATTGAAGAGAAGCAGTAGAGGATACAAACTCCCCTAGTTTCACAGAGAACGTTCGCTCTGCCAAATAGGATCTGAGCCACTGCAGTGCGGTACTCCGCATACCCACCAACTGCTCTAAACGGGAAATTAAAATATTATGATCCACTGTATCAAAAGCAGCAGTTAAATCTAACAGCACAATAATAACACAGTCACCTGAGTCATTTGCCAAAAACACATCATTAAAAACTCTTAAAAGGGCAGATTCAGTACTATGTAAAGCTTTAAAACCAGATTGGAAAACTTCTAAAATACCGTGTTCTTCTAGGAAGGACATTAATTGCTTGTAAACTACCTTTTCAAGAATCTTTGAGATAAAAGGCAGTTTGGAAATAGGTCTGTAATTCGCAATAATATCAGGATCAAGAGCAGGTTTTTTGAGTAGAGGCTGAATCACTGCATGTTTGAGATTGACAGGTACAACACCAGAGGACAGACTACTATTTACAATGGATTGTACAGCTGATGCTATAGTGAGAAAAACCTCTTTGAAAAATCGAGGAGGGAGAGCATCATAAGGGGAACCTGAGGGCTTCATGTGAGCAACCAACTCCTGCAGGCAGAGCATGGAAACTGGCTCAAACCTGTCAAAGACAGCAGAACTAGGGACAGGGGTAGAAGGGTCGGGAACGGACTGGGAAGTCTGTGCTTTGACAGATAGCACTTTATCAATAAAAAAGTGTAGGAAGTTTTCACAAATTTCCTGAGAAGACTCGACACCAGCAGTCTGTGGAGCATGAAGGACCATGTCAATAGTCTTAAATAAGACATGAGGCTTACGACAGTTTGCCTGAATAATAGTAGCGAAATGTTTCCTCTTAGCATCTTTTACAGTTTTCTGGTAAGAATTCCAGTAATCTTGTAACATTTGGTATGACACCTGAAGTTGATCCTTCTTCCATTTACGTTCAGCTCTCCTGCACTTTCTTCTGGCAGCCCGGGTGTCTTCATTCAGCCAGGGTTCAGATTTGGCTTTAACTTGCTTAAGCTTAAAGGGGGCCACTGAATCTAAAGCAGTTTGGCAGACAGAATAAAACCACGTACTCAGCTCTTCTGTATCATTGCATATGAAATCAGGAAGGCCGCCGTTCTGATTAAAAACAATAGAGAACTGTCCAGCAGAGGAAGGGTTAAAAATACGACAGCTCCTAGCAGCAACAGGAGGAAGATTAACTTTAGTACAAGGAAGGAAAACCTCAAACAGGACAGGCCTATGGTCTGACCATACAACATCACAAACCTCTAAGTTAGAGACAGGTAAATTGTGAGTTAAAACAAGATCCAACGTGTGCCCATATTTTTGTGTAGGCACAGACACAGGTTGCACAAGATCAAAAGAGTCAATAAGATTTAAAAAGTCCTTTGCCATTGGCTTGTCAGGGCAGCACACATGAATATTGAAGTCCCCAATAATAAGGACATGATCATATTTTGGCATAATTTCAGCCAACAGATCAGAAAAGTCATTTAAGAAGTTCTTATTGTATTTTGGGGGTCTGTAAACCACTGCACAGAGCACTGTGTGAGACCGACCTAGCTCAAACATGCTCAGTTCAAAGCTACTAGGTGAGGTTAATAATGGCAGTGGTTTACATTTATACTGCTTCTTAAAAACAACCGCTAGTCCTCCTCCTCTGCCTGATATTCGAGGAGAGTTTAAGAAGCAGCAGTCATCAGGTAAGAGATCTGTAAAAGCGCTGGACTCACCGGCCCTCAACCATGTCTCAGTTATACAGAGGAAATCCAGTCCTTGGGTCATAAATAAATCCCTTAAAATAAAAGTTTTATTACTCAGCGATCTAGTGTTCACCAATCCAATCCTGGTGGAGGTCAGCGTGTTCGTGGCTGACAGCGAGACCCGACGCAGCGGCCGCAGGTTCTGTAGGTTCGCACCGTGCCGACGAAGATGAGGGGAAATCTTTCGTGGCTGGGACATCTGATCCGAGCCAACAACGGGCACCAGCCAGGCATCGATGGGCTCCAGAGAGCACGGAGAAAAGGCATGACAAGGTACCGATCCACGTTTGTTCCAAAGAGCCGGAGAAGAGCGCACCAAGTACGCCTTAAGTTTCACGAGTAGACCGCTACGTTTGCCCCGGCGTCTGAAACGCTTTCGCCGTGAGGCTGGGGCCAGGGTCCGACAGAGGTTAGCTGGTATCCCAGACAGGAATGGAGGTAACGCCTTATGTCCATTATAAGTTGTATTGGTAAGATCACTGGCAACTGGTCGGAGGTCCAAAAGTTTTTGGCGATTGTACATTAAAAGAGAGTTGACTCTAGCAATAAAAAACAACATAAGCAAACACAACAGAGGAAGAGCCAGACGGCGAGCCACACACACTGGCGCCATCTTGAAACATGTATTTCAAACATTTTCCTCATCCCACACTAACTCTAAGAACTTGGAACAAGATAACAAGAAACTTAAGAGAAACTGAAAATATGTATTTCTTACCCACAGCGTCCCTGTGGTTCGTGGGGTATATCCCTTTCAGATTAGGGGCCCCCGTGAGATCCAACATAGGTTCCTTAAAAAAAAAGAAAAAAAAAAGAAAACCTACCACTTACCGGTCTACCTTGCCTTGAAAAGCAACAGAGTAATGAACCTTTAGTTTCTGAGTTCTACTGTTCAATCATTTCCACCAGATTCAAATGTTTGTATCCTCACTTATAAGTTCTCGGTGTTAGATCGCTGCCATCCCAATGCATTTTGCAGTCGCTTCTCCAGCATCGTGCTTTCCCCGCTCCGCTGCGGCACCTCCACCTGTATTCCTCTCCTCCTTAGCTCCTCCTCCGCCGCCCGGCCGCTGTCGTATGTCCTGACGCCGCTCTCCCAGTGGATCCTGATTCTGGTCAGAGGCGTCTGGAAGCGAATTCCTCTCTCTTTTAAGGCTTTCTTAATTCCAGCGTATTCCTTCCTCTTTTGAACCACGTCGGCAGCGTAGTCATTCTAATACTTCCATCTACGCTTGGATATACCTCTGTTACTCTTGCCAGTTTCCACTTTTTCCTTGGAGAATTGTCTTCTTGAAGAATAACAATATCTTTCACCTTTGCACTCCTTTTATCTTTTTGCCAGATCTGTCTCTGTTGAAGAGTGAGAAGATATTCCTTCTTCCACCTTGTCCAGAATTAATTGGCTAAAAACTAAACTTGGCGCCATCTCTGTTGGGGGAAAACTCTGTAAAAGACCCAGGAGAAATAAAGACACAATGAGACAAAGTTACTTTCTTTATCAAACGTGTACACGGGTGAGCTGCTAAGAACAACTCACACCATGCACAGTGGCTTGGTAATTTTTATAGGCACAGAGACAGTGAGAACAGGATAACAAATAATAAACAGATAAAATAAAACAACTCCATATATGGTGCTAGTCTCGTCAGCAGAGAGCTAGGGAAGATAAAACAATCTAAAACAATATGTCCCAGAAACAAGATGTGTTTGCTGGGAAAGTCTAAAAAGATAATTCTAAACTAATCTAACCATAGACAAAAGGGCATGCTTGCACATTTAAAAGAAGGTAAAGAAACATAGAATCATTTTTCCTGTAACATTCCCTCCTGTTTTAACTTATTTTAAATGTATACAACAATTGTCTGTGAAGGTTATTTATTAAGTATCTTAAGCAATTTTTTAATTTTCAAAATGTCAGCATAGCAGAAATGGAAGTCATTTGGTCTAAAGATTAAAACAAAATAAAATAATAAAAAGAAAAAGAAAAAAAAAAAATCATAGTAAATGAAATAACAAGTGGAATAAACAAGAAAAAATAATAAAACTAAACTACAAAAAATAAAGGATAAAAACCTTATATTTTAAAACGAAAACTACAAAAAATAAAAGGATGAAAACTAAAATGAAAACTTTGTATTTAAAAATGATGAAAACCTAATATTTAAAATGAAAACTTTCAAAAAATAAAAGGATGAAAACCTTATATTGTACCTGCATAAACTACTAATGTGTTAATCAGTGCATGATCACTTGAAAAAGGCAGAAGTCATTTTTAATCACCACGTCATTCATTAGCAGTTATTACAAGTTCTCCTCTAACAGAATTGCAACGGGATGCTGTTCTTCTTGAGGCACGGCAACATAAGCAGTCATTGTAGTTGTTATCATCTTTGAAATCATTACTCTTAGACATGGCGGTGTAGCTGCTCCAGATGTGTGGTCAGTGACATATTTTTGCAGAATGGACAAATTCTGCAAAGTTTCATAAATGTCTCCTCCAGTTTCGTATCCATCAGGGATAAAAGTGCAACATGTTTCCCCGATCAGCTTGCAAACTCCTCCTTGTGATGCTGTTAGCAGGTCTAGTGTCAGTCTGTTCTGCAGCACCATCGTTCTGATGGCCTGCTGTTCTCCTGCTAAGGCGGTTCCCAGGGTCTTAGTCAAGTTGATGTGTCGTAGCAGAGCATATCGGTTGATTTCCACATGATCCCGCACCTCGGCAACTCCAATGCCGGGGATCAAGCTCTGTAAGAATTTCACTCCTCCTCAGATGCGAAACTCTGGTTCCTTTACTGCTTGGTGCCGTCCGTGCACATCCTGTCTGGTAATGAGTCTTTGTTTGTAGTATCATTCGGTAGCTGTAGTTGGAGCGACAGTTGAGGCTCATCAGTGTCGCGTTACTGGCACAGGTTTCGTTGAGTGAACAGTCCATACACTTCCTCTCGTTCCTTGGTGGGCAGAAAGTGTATATGTATTTGCATAGCAGTCAGTTTTATTATTCAAGTAAGCTGTAGTGTTCATAAACTGCCACCAGAAATTAGTGGCATAGCCATGGGGAAACTTGGTGTACTTTCCTTTGTCATACAGTGTCTGCCTTTTCTCCATATAACGTGACTTGTTGTCCCTCACGGAAGCAAAGGTGAGGAGCCCGGCCATGGTCAGGGCCGCTGCAGTTGTTAAGAGCCACCACCTCATGACGACGGGACACACCCTCCTGTCGCGAGTAGACCCCCCGGCCAGGAAAGCTGACCCCTCCACCGGGCGAGATCACAACAAGTGGGCAAGCCTGCTGTCAGCTGTGTTTAGATGGCTTCACTTACTCGCCTGCAGTGACTCTGATGGATCCAGGATGGTCGTTCCGCAATTTTGCAAGCGGTCGGTGTAGTGAGGAGGACTTGGTATGGCCCCTCCCACCTGGGTGTGCTCCAGTTTTTCCTTTGGAGCACCTTGATCAGAACCCAGTCACCGGGCTGTGATCTGCAAGACACTTGATAGACATCATTACATTCTTCGTCATTTACAATCATCTCTTTATTTTCCTACAACTTAGACATACATTTTGCTACTGAAATTGTATCTGCCTTTTTCACTGGGTAGATTTCTGGCCACTTTGAGAATACATCTATAACCACTAGGGTGTATTTTTACCCTTGGCATTCATTTAGCTCAATAAAGTCCATATGGATTGTGTGGTCTCAGGTTTCCCTGAGCATTATATTTTTGACACGTCATGCACGTTCTGACAAATTGTTTTGCTGAGGTTTCAAAATTTACAGTGTAGAATTTACAGTGTAGAAATGAGAGTTGACAATACTGGTCAGTCCCCCCCGTTGACAAATGCGTACAGCCATGAGTCACTAATGCCGCCATTTTGTGGAGGAATTTTGGCAACACTGGCTTGCCATAACACATCATTAAGTCGTTTGTCAGAACTGCACCGTGTTTTAGCCATTTTGCCTGCTCTGCTGTGCTTGCTGCTTTTTGTTCATTTTTCAACACATCCAGTGGAATCTGATGTGTGTTTACTGCCATCAATGTGATGTTTGCCTGTTGTGCCGCCTATTTTGCTGCTCTGTCAGCAAAATTGTTGCCTGTAGTAATGAAAGAGTCAGTAGGCGTTGTAAGAGGTTGGCATGCTGGTTTGCCAGTTGGTGTAATCATTCCTCTGGTTTTCCAGATTTTTTGCAAAATGATGCACAGCAGAGAAAACATACTGGCTGTCTATATAAATGGTTATTTGTTTATCTTTGTGTATTTCACATGCGCAACAATCTCGTGTGAAGTGACCTTCCTCTCCACGGTTCTAGCAGGCGTTGTCTCTATGTTATCTGCTGTTTCTGCATGGCTGTCTGCGGCCTTGGTGTTTGTGACTTTGCTCGCCTCTCTGTTCCTGATAGCCACCTGCGAATTAGTGTTTTAGTCTGTTGTCAACAGTCAGCCTTATTTTTAAGTTACAGAATGCTTCTTCTTTTTTTTTTTTTGGTTTGGGAGAATAGATGCAACACTACATTTTCACTTAAGGCAATTTTAAATAATTTCTAGTTTTTCAAACAATTCATGGATCTCACACATTTCAGACTTTCAAGTTAGGGTTGTTTCCCATTTATACATATATATATTTAACTTTGCATTGCTCACAGCTCATAGCTCACAGCTCTAAACCTAGGCATTTTTCAATCATATGCCTAATCACTATGTGTCACTGTGATTCTCAAGTATTGTCACAAGTTCGTTTAAATTCGTTTCCAAAACCAACAAAATAATCAAACAAAAAACATAAACGTGTCAGGACACAAAAGAAAAAGAAAAAATGCTGCCACCCGAACAAGGCAGAAGTCTGCATATGTTGGCTTTTAATAGCATGCAGCTTGTAACATAGTAGACTAATGTGCCTGCGTTAATTCAGCTCCATATTATTGTGTGAAGTTGCACTGGGTTGGGAGTGGTTTTGTGTGTGTCACATTTTTGGTGAGCCAATGGCTGGAATGAGGTTGGACTAATTAGAGGCAGGTGTACTTGATTGCACTGATACACTGGTCTTCTTATAGCCCACACTACAAACACTGCTGTGTCGTTTTGTCTCTCTGTGCAGGTATGTAATGTGATGAAATCAGATATGATTGGGATGGATGGGTTTTGCGCTATGAATTTTATATTAAGTGTGTCGTTTTGTCTCTCTGTGCAGTCCAGGGCCTATTATATGCCACAGCCTAAAGGCAGCTGGGTTGCAGAGGCTTGAGTGACCACTGACTATATGCTTGCAGGGTGGTGGGTCTCCAAGGACAACTTCTAACCCTGTTAAAGGCAACATGTGGAGTGCAACTTGGCTGTGTGGCATAGCTGGCTCTGGCCTTGGGACTGTGTGTTTTTATACAATTCATAAATGGGACACTGGACTGTTTTATCTTTTATCTCTTGATATATTTTTCGTCAATAAATTATCTTTTAGAATTTTATTGACTGACATCTTTTTGCCCATGACTGAAACGGTTGGTCAGACCTAGAGTCTTTCTTCGGGTGTGTTACAGCAGCTTCTGCTCTAAAAGAAACAAATAAATAAAAAGAAAAGAAAATGTGGAACATGCTCATCAGCAGTGTCTACATATTTAATTCAGCTTCTCAATCCTGTAGTTTTAGCTGTTGTCTACAGGGTTTTGCTTATTGGTTGTTATTATAGGTGTGCTCTATATCTCAGCAATGTGTCATTCTAGAATGATAAGTTTCAAGCTGGTCAAGTGCCTCTATGCACTTCATTAGTTTAGTTATTCTCTGTATTGTCTTCATCTCACATGTCATTACACTGAGTTTCAGCAAACCTTAAGCTTGATGCAGACTACTGCTTAACAATTATCCACCTCAAATCATAACCGATTTAGGTGCCTCTTCATATTAATATTATGTCATTGTTAATATTATCCTCTTTGTCTTATATAACAGCAATAGCATATTATAATATTTTATCAGTGTGTACCATTATACTACTACTGAGCCAATTTGTTAGTTAGGATCATCTTATTCAGCAAACAGATAATTTAGAATTCATCCAATCTGCGGTCACATTTGTTCTCTCTGTTGCATGGCGGACCAGGCAGTTCTATTATAATATATTATTTATATTTTATTTTGTATCCATCAAGGGCTTCAGATGACCTGCAGAATCATCCTTTTCCCAGGGTGGAGACAGTTACCTTTTCACACACTGTCCTTGGCTGAACAATGACACAGCCTTAATATACCTTATTTATTTTATTAAAATATTTTCGTGTGAATTATTTGCTTTATATTCATTTTATACATGCTGGGCATGGTCATCATGCCAACTGTGTTTCATTGTTAATATCACTTTACAGGTTGTTATCCTTGCTATTATTAATTTCAAATACTCTAAAGATAATTTCTACTGCAACTTTCCCTTTGTTCATCTTTATTTCGTACTTTTTATATTTATATCTACTCAGTGGGGTCTGTTTTCAACCCTTTTAAACTACTTCAAACTACTGTGATCTCCAGTTTTCACTTAATAAGTGATTATTATGTTCTTCCTGATATGGGTGTTGCTGCAGATGCGGCTGCAGGAGTGAGTGATGGTTTACTAAAAGGATTGTGGGAACTGCACAGTGTCTCGTCTTCTGGTTTTACTAAACTGGCAGTTGGATTCTGTTCTCCCGACTGTTTATATTTTGTTTTCTTAAATCTCTCAGTTTACAGACACTGTTTTTGTCCGGCGTCTGGACTTTTCTTTTCTCACCACTGCTCGTCAGCAGGAGTGAGTTTTAATTTCACTTGCTTGATTACCCATCTTATTTATGTATTTACTTATTTTTGTTTAAGTAATATATACACAATACAGCTGCTATCACCTTCGCTGGTATTAGAGACGAGAGTGGTTGCTCACACGCCCTTCTACTTTCGGACTATTTCCAAAAGCGGTGTGAACTTTACGAGACGGAACTCGACCGTTCTCTCAACTCACCAGCACGTCAGTGAATAGCAGTAAAAGAAAAACACAGTAGGAGCAGCTCAGTCTCTTATCGGACCGTGAAAATTCAGCTTGCTCCGTTAGTTACAACAATACACACGCATACATTCACATTCACACTTATTCGCGCGATCGGAACCCTTATAATAAAGGGGAGCTGCCAGTCTTTCTGTAGACGAGCTACTTATTCCCTTGACCCAGCTGGGGGAGCTACCCAGAGCTCCAAACCTAACCCACAAGAGTGGGGAGCTTCCAGTCGACGAGCTCCAAGCTACCAGCCGACGAGCTACTTTAAACCCACAGAAGTGGGGAGCTTCCAGTCGCGACGAGCTACTTTCGCTATTTTAAATTCCCTGAATTTAAAATACGTTTTTACGCAAGATTGTGTCAGTGTGTCTGTATCTACCTGGTCAGTGTCGCCGGGTCTGGTCCACCTCGATCGGGCCCCACCACCGTGGGTCGCTTTCTAAGAACGTTGGCCAAGACTCGAATTTAACGCCCTTGGTCTTTGACCACACACCTAGTGTGTGGGCTGTCGACAGACGAACAACGTGGACTGGTCACGGAGATGGGACACGATGGAGGCGATCCGGCTCGAAGGACCAAGAAATGTTGGGGGAAAACTCTGTAAAAGACCCAGGAGAAATAAAGACACAATGAGACAAAGTTACTTTCTTTATCAAACGTGTACACGGGTGAGCTGCTAAGAACAACTCACACCATGCACAGTGGCTTGGTAATTTTTATAGGCACAGAGCACAGAGACAGTGAGAACAGGATAACAAATAATAAACAGATAAAATAAAACAACTCCATATATGGTGCTAGTCTCGTCAGCAGAGAGCTAGGGAAGATAAAACAATCTAAAACAATATGTCCCAGAAACAAGATGTGTTTGCTGGGAAAGTCTAAAAAGATAATTCTAAACTAATCTAACCATAGACAAAAGGGCATGCTTGCACATTTAAAAGAAGGTAAAGAAACATAGAATCATTTTTCCTGTAACAATCTCCTTCTCAAGTACAGGTCCCTGCTCACAAATTTGCCAGGAGCGGGTAGAATAATGCTGGCCTTCATCATGAGAATATGATTTGGTGTACGAGGCTCTAAATTTGGGTCATTTAGGTTCTCTACTACTACTAGGTGCTATTCACAATAACCATAACTTCATAAAGACACGTTCTGAGTGAGGAAGTGTCAAGTCTCTTAGAAGTGTGATCTAGAATAGTCGTTAAAACGCATCTAATAGTCCTAATTTGCCTTCCCCAAAAACCTCTCATGTGGCTTGAAGAGGGGTGCTCAGAACAAACTTACATCTGCATTGTTTCAACTGTTCTTTGTCAAAACCATTCAGTGCATTTAAAAGCTCTCCATCCATTTCTCCTTTTTTTTCAGGGTCGCGGGGGGCGCTGGAGCCTATCCCAGCTGTCATAGGGCGAGAGGTGGGGTACACCCTGGACAGGTCGCCAGTCTAACACACAGGGATGGACAACCATTCGCACCTACGGGCAATTTAGATTTTTCAATTAACCTATCCCTACAAACTGCATGTCTTTGGACAGTGGGAGGAAGCCGGAGTACCCGGAGATAACCCATGCAAACACGGTTGGAATTGAACTCAGGACCTTCTTGCTGTGAGGCAACAGTGCTAACCACCGTGCCACCGTGCTGCCCTCAAAAGCTCTCCCTTAGCACCAAAATAATTTAGTACCTTGGTCACACCTGATTACATGTCCACAAATAGAAATAAAACAACATGATGCATTCATAAAATGATCAGTTGTAAGGTCATCCAACATTTCATTATGTATTGCTCTAGAACACATACATGTACAAAGAAGACCATACCTTTTAAGTTCTTTTCTACCCTCTTTTACATAAAAAGGTCCAAAACAGTCAATGCCACAGTAGGAGAATGGGGGTGTTGTTTCCATTCTATCCTCTGGTAAATCTGACCTCCCATGATCTTGACTATGTCTCCTGTACTTTGTGCAGGTTGTGCACTTGTAGATGTGAGAAGCAACTGAATCGCTGCATCCTGTAATGCATACTCTATTGGAGCGCAGCTCAGTGACAGTTATTCCTCTTCCTTGGTGCTGCACCTTTTCGTGGTACTGTTTAATAAGTAAACACAACATGACTTGATTTGGGGATAATGGCAGGATGTTTGATATATGGGTGTAGAGTTGCTCTTGTCCTCCCACCCTAAGTACTCCCTGCTCATCAACAAATGGACTTAGGCTGTAGAGCTTGTGTGTCTTATCCTTCAGTTGAATGTCCTTCCCTCGAGTCAAGTCCTTGATTTCTTTGTTCTGTTCTGTTCTTAAATAACTACATTTTCCGTAGCCTGTCACACCAGCGTCTGAAAAATGGTGTAGTTCACACTGCCTGTGTTTGCAGGTAAGACACGTCTTTGAACTTTCACCTTTGACAAGTTTTGAAGATCTAGGATTCCCACAGTGACAGTGTTGATCTGAGAGTGGCTCGTCCCATTCTACTTTCTCTTGGCATAACTGTTGCAGGATTTGTTTTCCTCTTAGGATGAAGGGTGCCACAAATCCCAGTGGGTCGTACACTGATGCTATTGTGCACAGAATTCCTCTTCTTGTCATTGAGCGCTCTTTTACAGTTACTCTGAACTAAAACTCATCAGAAGAAATGCACCACTGAACACCAAGTGGTCTTTCCATCAATAGATCTAAGTCCCTAATACTTTCAGCACTCTCTTCTCCCGACAGTGACTTTATCAGATTTTCACAGTTTGATATGAACTTTGTCTAATCTTAGTTTACCCTTGCTACACAATTCTCTTGCCTCTTTCACTAGTTTTATTGCTTCAGCTTCTGATATAACACGTACAAGTCCATCATCTACATAAAAGTTCCTTTGAATGAACCTCACTGTGTTTGGAGTGAACTTTTCCTCACATTGCGTGGCTAGATGATTTAAACCAAAGTTGAAAATCTTAGGCCTTAATGTAGAGTCCAGTAGGTGGCAGTGTTGACCAAAGAATGCTTAATTTCATTGTGGTCTCAGTTTTTAACCCTCCTGTTGTGTTGTTTCTGTGGTACAGCAAGGATATCCCTGAGTCAGTTTGTTTAGCCATCCAGAAGTGTCAGAACCCAAAAACTTCCAGTAAACTTTGCTGATATCTTATTATCAACTCCATTACTGCCCACAGGAACAGGACAGTTCACAACACCTGCGTTCTTGCACTTTACACGTCAGGTCAATAGAATACGGAGTGTGTGTGTGTGTGTGTGTGTGTGTGTGTGTGTGTGTGTGTGTGTGTGTGTGTGTGTTGGGGAAATATCTCTCACAGTTGCAAAGACAGATGTAGTTTTAGACCCTTTCAGCCTCCACTTTGGCTGCCAGGTCAAACCATTTTCATTTTATATGCTGGTTACACTTTTTAATCCAAGCAGAAATTTTGTATAAGAAAGGTCCTTTTAACAATTTTCTTTTTACATTTTAAAACTTGAAATCAGGTCAATTCATCACAATGGGAAGGTTAAAGCTTTTCACACATTAACATCTGTCACTTTCATTTAAAAAAAACTGGAGCTAGCAATGTTACTACTGTTGACCTTGTAACATTTATCATTTCAAACATAGCACAAGTCTAAAAGCATACCTGATAGGCAATCATAAGATAAAGCTCGTATTTATTGCATTTGGCAGTAACTGTGGTTCTAGCTGAAGCATTTACAGTATTTTTGAAGGAGGCGAATTCATCGTCTTATCTGACAAAAATCAACGCCTTTTCCTGTTATTTGTGACCATTTTGTAAACAAATATGCTTCTTAGAGTTGACATTATTAAAAATCCTGAATTGGTGTAAAAGTAAAAAAACAAAAAAACACTTTCCCCTCTTTTTCTCTGGTAAAACCTTTTTGGTGGGTTGCAAATACTTCCTCTGTGTAGACAGTAGTCGTGTTGTTATTCGCTAACTTAACGGGAAAGCTTAAAATGAGTTGAGGCTTAAAGCTAAAGCTGAAGTGAAGAGACACTGAAGGACTGAAGAGGTCACTACATGCTGAAACAAATCCAGTTTGAAGCAGGTGGCTTTTCTAAGCCCGACTCTGGAATTTTGTTTGCTGTTGTGATGAGAGCAGAGCAGCACGTTTGAATGACTGCGTGTTTAATTCACAGAAACGCCAACGCAGCCATGGGTGTCCTGCTGTCCAAATCCATGGATGACAATTTAAAAAAGCAACAAGAATTCATGCTAACGAATGCACGGCTGCAGGTGAGTGAAAGTGCACCCACTCGCACATCACCTCTGACCTCTGCTGTGACATCTTTCACCATCTAGTGAAAGATGGTGAAAGTGAAAAAGCAAAAAAAAAGAAGAAGCAGATTTTAAATTATTTTTTAACACATAAAATTGCCCCAAACCTTCCCACCAAAAGGTTTTACCTTCATACTTTGAAATTGTACTAGTTGCAGATGCTGAAATGATGTCGGACTAAGTTTAAATTGTGCACTTGTTTATTTGCATTATTTTTGTATCAGCTCCATGAGTACAGGAGACATCCACAGCAACTGTAGGTCTGCAAACATTTTTAATCTCTATGACTACAACCAAATCCATTTGGACCCACTACTTAGTTACTCTCTGGAGGAGGTAATTAACTACACTGCTCATTGTCTGAGTAGTGGGATCACTGTGTGTTACTTCCTTTCATGTCCCACACACTGACACAAATCCCTATCCTAATGACGACACACATACCATCTTTCTTTTAGTGTTTAAGTATTACTACACACCAAAGTCAAAAACCAGCCCAAAGTGATTTCACAGCAGGTACCACTGTGATTCTACTTAAAGAGGAAACTTGCACAGGTAGAAGAAAAGTTTGTCACCCTGGTGAAGATCATGCTATGGCTTCTGGACTGGGGTGAGCATACACTCAGCTTTAACCTCACTCTTGTCACTTTTCTAGCTCTTATAGTGTGTTAGTAAGATGTGGATCCAAGTCTGTAAAGCAGTTCTGGAAGGCGGGGATACATATTCTAACATGTGGTCTAGTTCGGTGCCTGATACACAGTTTCAAAAATCTCCTGTGGCTGCTCATATGTACGGTACACATATTTTGAGAATGGACTTCCTAGGAATGAGGAATTGGTGCCATCAAAATGGATTTATAGTAGGGGGGTTTGTTTTCTTTCAAGGAAAAAAACTGATGCAAATATCTACTGACATCAGAGCATTATAGTGACTTCCATAAAAAAGAAAAGAAAGTAGATCTTATTTATGTGAAATTGAAAAACCCAAACACCGACAAATGGGGGGGGGGGGAAAAGGGGTGGGGGGGCATTTTTAGTCACAAAAGAAAGAAATTCTTCTGTGGAAATACACCACTGGGCTCAGATGTTCATATTGCTGTCTTAAGCAGGAGGAACTTTCTTTGGAAAGATGGAGTCAAAGAGGGTCAAAGCTTTCTGAAATCTTTCCAAATTCCTGTAACTGTACAATGCTTTTTTTAAATGCCTATTTTCAATCCCCTGGCAATATTTCAATAGAATTGAAATCTTAGCATTGGTTAGGCGCCTCAGGTCTTCTCCTTGAGTCCTTTCTTTGTGGATTTACTAGTGCATTCAGGAACATTACTCCATATCCAATTTTGGACAAATAATTTTTAAAAGCATGAGAGCATACAGAGTGCCCAAAAGTCAAAGTTTGCAAACATGTAAAAAAAAAAACCCTAACATGAAATATTTTGTATTCATCAGGAATACCTGCTGCACATATTTTCCGCATGTATTTGCTCTGCTTTTCTTTCTCACATGTTACATCTGTTTCTTTTCCTTCTTCCAATGTGTAGATCATGATGATTTGTGTGCATCTGTTTTCAAGTTAGTGTCCTGCTTTGTGTTCATACTTGCACCCTTCACAAATGTCACCCTCAGAGTGGATCGGTTCATTTCTGCTTTTTCCAGTCCTGTCCCAGAGTCACAGTCTGCTGCTTGTCTGAGCTTGCCAAAACCAAATCTTTTCCTTTTGATATTCCCACCAGCAGATATGTTTGTCTAGTTTTGAATTGCACATCTACACTAATAGGGCTAATTTATCACTTATGGGTTCGTAGCTATCCCATACAAACAGAAAATGGTAAAGAATGTTATACAAAGACCCTGAAGTCTTTAATGTAGATGACACATTATCATTATTATTGTTGTTATAAGTGTTCATTAGGCAAGGCAAGGCAAATTTATTTGTATAGCACAATTCAACAACAAGGTGATTCAAAGTGCTTTACAGAGACATTAGAAACAAAAACAAATAAAAAGCATGATTTAAAATTGATTAAAACAAGCAAACAAACAAACTAACTAATTAACAAACAAACAAACAAAACAGTATATAAACACACACATTCACATTCACACCTGTTCGCGCGATCTGAACCCTTATCGTAAGGGGAGCTACCAGTCCCTCTGCGAACGAGCTACTTTCTATATTAAATTCCCTGAATTTAAAATACTCTCTAGACCCAGTCTAGACCCAGCTGGGGAGCTACCCAGAGCTCTACTTCCAAAAGCGGTGTGAACTTTACGAGACGGAACTCGACCATTCTCTCACACATTCACATTCATACCTGTTCGCGCGTTCTGAACCCTTATCGTAAGGGGAGCTACCAGTCCCTCTGCGGACGAGCTACTTTCTATTTTAAATTCCCTGAATTTAAAATACTCTCTATTTAAAGTGCTTTACAGAGACATTAGAAACAAAAACAAATAAAAAGCATGATTTAAAATTGATTAAAACAAGCAAACAAACTAACTAACTAATTAACAAACAAACAAAACAGTATATAAAATCAAAACACATAAAATCAGAACAGTAGATAAAATCAGTAGTTAATGTAAGTTTTGAAATTTAAGCTTAAAGTGTGGATTTGGTGCTTTATTCAAATGCAGCTGAGAATAGGTGAGTCTTCAACCTGGATTTAAATAAACTGAGTGTTTCAGCTGATCTGAGGCTTTCTGGGAGTTTGTTCCAGATATAAGGAGCATAAAAGCTGAATGCAGCTTCTCCGTGTCTGGTTCTGACTCTGGGAACTGATAAAAGACCGGATCCAGATGATACTGGGTCAGGAGGTCACTGATGTATTTTGGTCCTAAACCATTCAGAGCTTTATAGGCCAGCATCAGAACTTTAAAGTCTATCCTCTGACGGACAGGCAGCCAGTGTAAAGACCTCAGAGCTGGACTGATGTGGTCCACTTTTTTGGTCTTAGTGAGGACTCGAGCAGCAGAGTTCTGAATGAGCTGTAGTTGTCTGACTGATTTTTTTTAGGTAGACCTGTAAAGATGCTGTTACAGTAATCAAGCCTACTAAAGATGAATGCATGGACTAGTTTTTCCAGGTCCTGTTGAGACATCAGATCTTTTATCCTTTAAATATTCTTGAGGTGATAGTAAGCTGACTTTGTTATTGTCTTAATGTGTTTTTCTAAGTTTAGGTCTGCATCCATCACTACACCCAAATTTCTCGCCTGGTTTGTGGTTTTTAGATGTATAGATTGAAGTTCTCTGGTGACCTGTAATCGTTTTTCTTTGGCGCCAAAGACTATTACCTCAGTTTTGCTTTTGTTTAGCTGGAGAAAATTGTGGCACAACCAGTCATTAATTTCCTCAATGCATTTACCAAGAGCCTGTACAGGGCCTTGGTCTCCTGGTGACATTGTGATATATATTTGTGTGTCATCTGCATAGCTATGATAGTTTATTTTGTTGTTGTTTATAATCTGTGCCAGTGGGAGCATGTAGATGTTAAACAGAAGGGGTCCCAAGATGGAACCTTGGGGAACTCCACATGTGATACTTGTCTGCTCAGATGTGAAGTTACCTATTGATACAAAGTATTTCCTGTTTTCTAAGTATGTCTTGAACCAGTTTAATACAGTTCCTGAAAGACCTGTCCAGTTCTCCAGTCGTTTGAGTAATATGTTGTGGTCAACTGTATCAAATGCTGCACTGAGATCCAGTAAAACTAAGACTGACATTTTTCCACTGTCTGTATTCAGACATATGTCATTAAACACTTTGGTCAGAGCGGTTTCAGTGCTGTGGTTCTGTCTAAAACCTGACTGGAAGGCATCGTAGCAGTTATTCTGTTTTAAGAAGTAATTGAGCTGTTGAGAAACTGCTTTTTCAATGATCTTACTTAAAAATGGGAGATTTGAGATCGGCCTGTAGTTGTTCATTTGTGTCTTGTCAAGATTGTCCTTTTTCAGTATAGGTTTAATTACAGCAGTTTTTAGTGGTTCTGGAAACACACCTGATAATAAAGAAAAGTTGACGATCTGTAACAGGTCTGACTCTAAAGTCTTTGAGACTTTTTTGAAAAAACTTGTTGGCAGGACATCTAAACAGCAGGAGGAGGAGTTCAGTTTACCTAAGATGTCCTCCAGGTCTTTGCTGTTAATCGGGTGAAACTGTTTCATGGTGTTTAAACAGTTTTTTGGTGGACACAGTACATATCCTGGATCTGCTGTTGATGTACCAATTGCTTTTCTAATTTTTTGGATTTTTTCTGTGAAGAATTTGGCAAAGTCATTGCAGGCCATGGTCGAATGAAGTTCAGCTGCCACTGACACAGGAGGGTTCGTTAGCCTGTCAACTGTAGAAAATAAGACTCGAGCATTATGGCTGTTTTTAGTGATGATGTCAGAGAAGTAGGACCTCCTTGCACTCCTCAGTTGTAAATTATAAATGTGAAGTTTCTCTTTATAGATGTCATAGTGAACAAACACTCACGAGTCATTTGGCATCAGCACAAAAATGAGAGGGAGATGGGCAGAATATTGAAGGAGCAGAGGCAGTGAAAGTGGATGAGTTTAAATAGCATCCAACCATCCAAAGTAACAGTGGGTGGAGACGAGTGTCAGCGGTAATTTGTGATGGATAGTTACAGACTGAAAGGAAAGGTTTTCAAGATGCTATGATGTGTGGTTTGGAAAACTGGAGGTGACAGAGTTGAAGATGTTAAGATTTTTTTGTTTGGAGTGACCATGAAGGACATGATTAGGAATGAGTACATCAGAGGGCCATTTCAGGTTGAGTGCTTTGGAGACAAACTAACTAATAATGTGAAACTGGTGGCTGAGCAAAGATGTGCAGTGATCTTTACTTATGTTACGTATTTGTGTATATGGGCATATTGAACTGCTTCATTTTTATAAGATGGAGACCCTGCAGCATCTATGTACTTAGATGCTGGAGTGAGTTTCAGGATAGTTTATTCAAATTTAACATCCTCTATCTTCCATTTACTTCCTTTTTTGTGACCCAGATGAAGCCGTCATGAAAGCTGACCTTTCAGCGAACGTGTCACCCCATTTCCCGTTCCTGCAGCTCATACACATGGTGTGGAGGAGCGGGAAATGCTTTCTTTTCATAAATGCATTCTTCACTCATTCACAACATGGGCCGTTAAAGGGGGACACCCTTAAGTGTGCTCAGACTACTCACTAGTTTGTTTCAGCGGATGCTGGCTTTAAAAGAACAAACACTGTCAATTACAGAAGTCATTCCTGTAATTTCCATTGAACCTAAAGAGTGTACAGCCAAGAGTCGATGTCAGGAGTACGAAACACCCAGATTGTGGAGATGAAAAGTTTGTCACTTCCTCCTTCCCTAGAGCGTAGTGTTTGTAGTTGGCATGTTTACAGCAGTGGATTCCAGGGTTTAGTTTCATGACTTAAAAAAAATTCCAAAGAAACTTCTCAAGCATACATAGAAGTTCAGTCTGTGCTCCCAACTAATCACATCTCTGTTCACGTAATGTACACTTCCTACAAGTTTTTAGGGGCTTTTTTTTAAAAAGTACTAAGCCTTTGGTGCTTATGGAGATCTCTTTTAAACTGTCTGTACTCTCATAAAACAATTAACTGATGAATCAGATGATTATTACAGCTCTGATCAACAGTAATTGACTGAAATTGATTATAACTGAAAATGAAATCTTACCAAGCAGGGAAAATTTTATTTCATCATTTCTTCTTAATTTATTTTTGTGTGTCTGTGTGCGCGCGTGCATGTGCCCAGATGGAGCGCCAGATTCTGATGCAGAACCAGATGAGAGAGCGGCAGATGGCGATGCAGATCGCCTGGTCCAGAGAGTTTCTGAAATACTTTGGCAGTTTCTTTGCGGTGGCCACAGTGGGACTAACTGCAGGGTGAGATTCTAACACCTCACAAAGATCTGACACAAACACACACAGACTCATCTCTGTGTTGTGCTTTTATCTTTGCAGTTAAATATTGTCTTCTGTTTATCATCATTTTTCTTTAGAGCTATTAAAAGAAAGAACCCAGGCATGCTGGCTCCCATCATACCTCTCAGTTTCATATTTGCCTACCAGATGGACAGCGCCTATGGAACGCTTATTAATCGTATGAGAGGTAAAGCTACACACTTACAGGCATCATCATCTTAAGGAAACCTGTTTAACATTTAAAAAGAGGGTGCACAGACGGGTAAATAAATCCTTATCAAGCATTATATAGTGATTCTTTGCTTTGGTTTTAGAGGATTATTTTACTTTGAACAGCAGAACACAGACTCACTATATCCAGAAAACACAGGCTCTAATATACAGTTAGGTCCATATATATATTTGAATACATGAATAGTGTCTGTTTACCAAAACAATTTCCACTTTCCGCTATGATGGGCATCTATATAATGTGTAGACGCCCAGCTTTCATATGAGAAAATCCACATTCAAATCGGATGAAGGTTTTGGAGTTCCGGCCCCTTAACGTGTGCCCCCCGCTTTTTAAAGGGACAAAAAGTAATTGGACATTTGACTGAAAGGCTATTTCATGGGCAGGTGTGGGCACTTCCTTTGTTATGTCATTATCAATTAAGCAGATAGAAGCCCTGGAGTTGATTTGAGGTGTGGCGCTTGCATTAGCACGATTCAAATGAATACATTTTATTTTATTTGTCCAGTTACTTTTGATGTCCTGAAATGATGGGATTGCATTTTAGTTCTCACATTTTTGTGCAATCTTTTTGTTCAACCCACTGAATTAAGGCTGACAGTCGGCAGTTCAACTGGATCTGAGTTAATTATATTTAAAGTTGTTATATTTAAAATTAATTGTGGTAATGAACAGAACCAAAATGCTAAAAAAGAAAAAGTCTCTGTCCAAATGGACCTTACTGTTTACCAAATAATGCATCTAAATGTTTAACAAATATTGTGTTTAGTTATTCATTAATGACATTTTTAAAAAAGATTGCAGTCACTAATTATACCCATTAAATGTGTTTTTCATGATGTCTTTAGGGGAAGCTGAGAATATCATGGAGACTGAAAATGACCGTCTACAGTTACCTCAAGGGACTCCAACCTTTGAGAGGATAGAGAAGGCCCGCCGTGCTAAAAGCGTCGCCTTTAAAAAGCTCCTGAAACACTGATGACTGTTGCAGGTCACTTGCCTCTCTGTTTAGATGATCGACTGTATGCAAAAGATGGACGTAGCATCCAAACCCTCCACTTTTTCTCCTTTACATTCAGCTCCTGCTGTCCTGGAACAGCAAAGGCTTGCCCTTTCTTTCTCATTTCAGTGGCTACAATCCATCCTTTGTATTCAGTCTGTGGTTCTTTTCTATCCAGGTCATAGACGTGTTACTTTCTAAGAAGCTTTGTTTTGATGAAATGCCCTCTGCCAGGCTGGTAACTTTTGCAGTTGCCGATAACCAACAGCTGAAGTGATCAAAATGTAATGGTGCATTATTGGTAAAGATTCTCAGACATTTGTATTGACAGATAAAATGTATTATTTTCAACACTAAAATTTTAATTGTAGGTGTGAGGGAGCTTCAATACAAAGCTGTTGGACCTCCAACTTTTTTAAGCCATCACAGTAGATTCCAAGGTGCTGATATCTATACTTTGTGTTTGACATCTGGAAAAAATTTTAAATTAATAAAAAAAAGAAAATTGAAAAGATTTCAGTGTCTGAATTGATCTTTGTGACAAGGACACCCCCTGAATGCAAAGCTGTAGAGCAGGGATGTCAGTGTTTCTGTTAATGTAATGAGATCTTTTAATCTCAAAGAGCAGCAACTTAAGCAGTATGTGGGGTTTGTTTGTTTTTTAACGTGATAATGAAATGCTGCATATTAAATGACATTTCTCAGGATGACTCTTTGGGCTTAAATTGTTGGAAGTTAATGTGTAAAGTTATGTCCTCTTTCATATTTTCCACAGCCATTCAGTGGACTGGAGTGGAGCATATTTCACAGTTTGAGTGTGAGAGGATTCCCCAACAGAGAAACAGTGAAACTAGCAGAGCCAGAGCTCAGCAAAGGCCAGAAATATTAAAGATCCTACTTTGTGCATCCTCAAAACACGCTGGCACTCCATCTTCTTGTGAGCCCTTGAGGCTCGGCCTCTGTTTCCTCCCAAAGTTGTGGGGGCCTGCTGCATCCTCCACATAATATCTGTGTGGCAACACTTGATGTCTACCAAGAAGAAGGAGAGGAGGCGGCACAAGCAGTACAAGCCGAAACAGTTGAAGGCACAGGTGCAGACGGGGAGCTTTCAGGAACCTGTGTCTGAGCCAGGCTTGCTGCACAAGTGTCTCCTGAACAGCTACCTGCACGATGTAGTGCTGCAACTGAGACCCGCCGTTTGTCTTTTCTGGTCGGCGAGTGGAGAATCACACAGGCTGGTCTGCAAAGAGAGCTTTAGGATGCTTCCTCCCACTGTCCACTGCATCGTCCATCCACAGGGTTTGCAGGGCTGGCTCAACCCATGGCTGCCACACCACTAAGATGTTTTCAGAAATATGCAAGCATGCAACAATCATGTTTTACAGTCCTGTGGTCTCAGCCTCAGATACTTATTAAATTACACAAAGCTCATGTAGAAACAAACAAACGAACAAAATATGTTCTCCTTAATTTCTGTCAACCACACGTTTCCAGCTATCATGGTTGCTAGGCAACCTGGGCAGCGCGACGGAGGCTAGACCGTCCCATTTCACAAGCCTCGCACTTCCGGCCTTAGCGGTCTTTGAGTACACGGCCCTTGAGGACCATTGAGGCTGCGTACTTTAAGGCTGCAGACCCTGAATTGGGATACAGCCATAAAACCATGAAAAAATATTGCCGTAATATGAAGCGATAGACTTTTTCATATCGTCATCCATATGTGTCGTTATATCGAACAGCCCTATTTTGAACTCTCCTCGTCCTTTGAGTGCGCAGTCGCCTTTGTTATATAGCAAGGTATTTAAAATGAATAAATAAATATCCCGTTCATTTCAATGCGCATGATCTGAGCATGCGCAGAATGACACGGAGCTATTCTTTGATCTTCTCAAAGGGGAGACTGTGACGTGACGGTCGACCGCACGTCACAGTCTCCCGTGACGGTTGACGTCACCATCTCTGCCACATGAGTCTATAAATAGAGGTGCTTCAACACAGTTTACCTTTAGGACGGTCGCACGTAGAAAACAGTTTTCATTAATCTTGCGCGTGTAGTTAGCAAATATATCTGTAAACATGTCAAACTCCGTTTGGGGCGCGATTTGCACTGTGGGCACTTATGCTCACAAAATTATGAGAAAAACGTTGGGATTTGATGACCAACGTTCACCCACTGCTGACCAAACTGTATGCGAGGCACCTGAAGTTCGCTGTGGTAACCAAATTTTACACGCCGAACATGAGGTACCATTGCCAGATCATCATATACCTGAACCCCGCCTCAGCAGCTGCAGAGGACAGCATAATCAGAATAGCGGTTTAAACCAAGTGTGTGAAATTCTTCATCCTGAACATATACAGCAGCAGCCCTCTGTGATTCAAAGACATCAGCTATGGGAAAATTCAAATCGAGATGCATCAGACCCTGCTGAATCCACGATCCCAGACCTAAGACGTAGTCCCTTGGAAGGGAGAGAAGAACACAATGGGATTCTTCATAGAGGGGTTTCCATCATCAGGAGAGGAACTGGATTTTTAGGACAATCCATTACCACAGTGTCTAACATGTGCAAGTTAGCAATTGTGGCTATTCATCACATGTTCTGGAAAATGGTCGAAGAGGTCAGACATTATGTGGCACACCTGATGTCACATGCTGTAGGATGTACTTGCGTTTGCCTTTGCATTTTATTGTTCTTGGTCAACAAAATTCGAGCTATATTAATTTATTTACTTTCATTTTTAGCACAATACCTTTAATTTTCCTCTATGGAAATGGAAAAGGTGAAGACAAACCTAATGTCAGTGCCAACTTTATTTGGCTCTAACTGGACTATGACGATTTTAATAGGGAAATAACTAATAATTGGGGTATAATGGGGTTAATTAGGCTCTTACCATCTCAGTCATGCAAACAACAGTTGAGAACCCAACAGTTGAGTCACGGCAGAAGGCTGCTCCTTCCTGAGCCTGGTTCTGCTGGAGGTTTCTTCCCAACGGGGAGTTTTTCCTCCCCACAGTTGCCAAGTGCTTGCTCATAGGGGATCATCAGATTGCTGGCCTTGTCTCTAATACTGTAGGGACCACCCTACAGTTGTCTCTAATACTGTAGGGACCACCCTACAGTTGTCTCCAATACTGTAGGGACCACCCTACAGTTGTCTCTAATACTGTAGGGACCACCCTACAGCATTAGAGACAGGCCAGCAATCTGATGATCCCCCATGAGCAAGCACTTGGCAACTGTGGGGAGGAAAAACTCCCCGTTGGGAAGAAACCTCCAGCAGAACCAGGCTCAGGAAGGAGCAGCCTTCTGCCGTGACTGGCTGGGTTTTCAACTGTTGTTTGCATGACTGTATTTGCGTTTGCCTTTGCATTTTATTGTTCTTGGTCAACAAAATTCAAGCTATATTAATTTATTTACTTTCATTTTTAGCACAATACCTTTAATTTTCCTCTATGGAAATGGAAAAGGTGAAGACAACCTAATGTCAGTGCCAACTTTATTTGGCTCTAACTGGACTATGACGATTTTAATAGGGAAATAACTAATAATTGGGGCATAATGGGGTTAATTAGGCTCTTACCATCTCAGTCATGCAAACAACAGTTGAGAACCCAGCCAGTCATGGCAGAAGGCTGCTCCTTCCTGAGCCTGGTTCTGCTGGAGGTTTCTTCCCAACGGGGAGTTTTTCCTCCCCACAGTTGCCAAGTGCTTGCTCATAGGGGATCATCAGATTGCTGGCCTGTCTCTAATACTGTAGGGACTACCTTACAGTATTAGAGACAGGCAGCTGTTGTTTGCATTCAAAGCCACATAAATAAATTTGAATTCTCAATGAAATGAATGGATTTGATTTGATTCCTTTACCTTCACAGAATCCTTTTACTTCAGTTTTGTCTTCTGCTTCTTGGTAGCAATAATTAAGCTTCTTGCCCCATTCATCCTTATGCTCTCCTGTTTTTTCCTAACTGTCATGTCTGACCCGTGGGAGTGCAGACACCACACAGAGAAAGCCTCAGACTTTAAAGCCGGAAACATTTTCAGTGACGTCACAGAACAACGCACCTGCAGTCCACACAGTAGGTGACGTATCATTTAGTTAATCTTATGATTGCCGATCAGGTATGCTTTTAGACTTGTGCTATGTTTGAAATGATAAATGTTACAAGGTCAACAGTAGTAACATTGCTAGCTCCAGTTTTTTTTTAAATGAAAGTGACAGATGTTAATGTGTGAAAAGCTTTAACCTTCCCATTGTGATGAATTGACCTGATTTCAAGTTTTAAAATGTAAAAAGAAAATTGTTAAAAGGACCTTTCTTATACAAAATTTCTGCTTGGATTAAAAAGTGTAACCAGCATATAAAATGAAAATGGTTTGACCTGGCAGCCAAAGTGGAGGCTGAAAGGGTCTAAAACTACATCTGTCTTTGCAACTGTGAGAGATATTTCCCCAACACACACACACACACACACACACACACACACACACACACACACACACACACACACACACACACACACCGTATTCTATTGACCTGACGTGTAAAGTGCAAGAACGCAGGTGTTGTGAACTGTCCTGTTCCTGTGGGCAGTAATGGAGTTGATAATAAGATATCAGCAAAGTTTACTGGAAGTTTTTGGGTTCTGACACTTCTGGATGGCTAAACAAACTGACTCAGGGATATCCTTGCTGTACCACAGAAACAACACAACAGGAGGGTTAAAAACTGAGACCACAGTGAAATTAAGCATTCTTTGGTCAACACTGCCACCTACTGGACTCTACATTAAGGCCTAAGATTTTCAACTTTGGTTTAAATCATCTAGCCACGCAATGTGAGGAAAAGTTCACTCCAAACACAGTGAGGTTCATTCAAAGGAACTTTTATGTAGATGATGGACTTGTACGTGTTATATCAGAAGCTGAAGCAATAAAACTAGTGAAAGAGGCAAGAGAATTGTGTAGCAAGGGTAAACTAAGATTAGACAAAGTTCATATCAAACTGTGAAAATCTGATAAAGTCACTGTCGGGAGAAGAGAGTGCTGAAAGTATTAAGGACTTAGATCTATTGATGGAAAGACCACTTGGTGTTCAGTGGTGCATTTCTTCTGATGAGTTTTAGTTCAGAGTAACTGTAAAAGAGCGCCCAATGACAAGAAGAGGAATTCTGTGCACAATAGCATCAGTGTACGACCCACTGGGATTTGTGGCACCCTTCATCCTAAGAGGAAAACAAATCCTGCAACAGTTATGCCAAGAGAAAGTAGAATGGGACGAGCCACTCTCAGATCAACACTGTCACTGTGGGAATCCTAGATCTTCAAAACTTGTCAAAGGTGAAAGTTCAAAGACGTGTCTTACCTGCAAACACAGGCAGTGTGAACTACACCATTTTTCAGACGCTGGTGTGACAGGCTACGGAAAATGTAGTTATTTAAGAACAGAACAGAACAAAGAAATCAAGGACTTGACTCGAGGGAAGGACATTCAACTGAAGGATAAGACACACAAGCTCTACAGCCTAAGTCCATTTGTTGATGAGCAGGGAGTACTTAGGGTGGGAGGACAAGAGCAACTCTACACCCATATATCAAACATCCTGCCATTATCCCCAAATCAAGTCATGTTGTGTTTACTTATTAAACAGTACCACGAAAAGGTGCAGCATCAAGGAAGAGGAATAACTGTCACTGAGCTGCGCTCCAATAGAGTATGCATTACAGGATGCAGCGATTCAGTTGCTTCTCACATCTACAATTGATATAGACATAGATATGATTGTTTATATAATGGTAATTATATTTTATGTAAAAAAGGATGGGGAGAGGAAGGAAGGGAAGGGGAAAAAGAGGGGAGGGAAAGGGAAAAGGGGAAAAAAGGAAAAAAAACTGTCAATGTAAATGAGATATATACTTTGTTGCTTGATTTGAATAAAGAAAAGAAAAGAAAAATCCTGAATTGGTGTAAAAGTAAAAAAACAACAACACTTTCCCCTCTTTTTCTCTGGTAAAACCTTTTGGTGGGCTGCAAATACTTCCTCTGTGTAGACAGTAGTCGTGTTGTTATTCGCTAACTTAACGGGAAAGCTTAAAATGAGTTGAGGCTTAAAGCTAAAGCTGAAGTGAAGAGACACTGAAGGACTGAAGAGGTCACTACATGCTGAAACAAATCCAGTTTGAAGCAGGTGGCTTTTCTAAGCCCGACTCTGGAATTTTGTTTGCTGTTGTGATGAGAGCAGAGCAGCACGTTTGAATGACTGCGTGTTTAATTCACAGAAACGCCAACGCAGCCATGGGTGTCCTGCTGTCCAAATCCATGGATGACAATTTAAAAAAGCAACAAGAATTCATGCTAACGAATGCACGGCTGCAGGTGAGTGAAAGTGCACCCACTCGCACATCACCTCTGACCTCTGCTGTGACATCTTTCACCATCTAGTGAAAGATGGGGAACACTCATGATTCATTTGGCATCAGCACAAAAATGAGAGGGAGATGGGCAGAATATTGAAGGAGCAGAACACTGTCAATTACAGAAGTCATTCCTGTAATTTCCATTGAACCTAAAGAGTGTACAGCCAAGAGTCGATGTCAGGAGTACGAAACACCCAGATTGTGGAGATGAAAAGTTTGTCACTTCCTCCTTCCCTAGAGCGTAGTGTTTGTAGTTGGCATGTTTACAGCAGTGGATTCCAGGGTTTAGTTTCATGACTTAAAAAAAATTCCAAAGAAACTTCTCAAGCATACATAGAAGTTCAGTCTGTGCTCCCAACTAATCACATCTCTGTTCACGTAATGTACACTTCCTACAAGTTTTTAGGGGCTTTTTTAAAAAGTACTAAGCCTTTGGTGCTTATGGAGATCTCTTTAAACTGTCTGTACTCTCATAAAACAATTAACTGATGAATCAGATGATTATTACAGCTCTGATCAACAGTAATTGACTGAAATTGATTATAACTGAAAATGAAATCTTACCAAGCAGGGAAAATTTTATTTCATCATTTCTTCTTAATTTATTTTTGTGTGTCTGTGTGCGCGCGTGCATGTGCCCAGATGGAGCGCCAGATTCTGATGCAGAACCAGATGAGAGAGCGGCAGATGGCGATGCAGATCGCCTGGTCCAGAGAGTTTCTGAAATACTTTGGCAGTTTCTTTGCGGTGGCCACAGTGGGACTAACTGCAGGGTGAGATTCTAACACCTCACAAAGATCTGACACAAACACACACAGACTCATCTCTGTGTTGTGCTTTTATCTTTGCAGTTAAATATTGTCTTCTGTTTATCATCATTTTTCTTTAGAGCTATTAAAAGAAAGAACCCAGGCATGCTGGCTCCCATCATACCTCTCAGTTTCATATTTGCCTACCAGATGGACAGCGCCTATGGAACGCTTATTAATCATATGAGAGGTAAAGCTGTAGCTTTACCACTTACAGGCATCATCATCTTAAGGAAACCTGTTTAACATTTAAAAAGAGGGTGCACAGACGGGTAAATAAATCCTTATCAAGCATTATATAGTGATTCTTTGCTTTGGTTTTAGAGGATTATTTTACTTTGAACAGCAGAACACAGACTCACTATATCCAGAAAACACAGGCTCTAATATACAGTTAGGTCCATATATATATTTAAATACGTGAATAGTGTCTGTTTACCAAAACAATTTCCACTTTCCGCTATGATGGGCATCTATATAATGTGTAGACGCCCAGCTTTCATATGAGAAAATCCACATTCAAATCGGATGAAGGTTTTGGAGTTCCGGCCCCTTAACGTGTGCCCCCCGCCTTTTAAAGGGACAAAAAGTAATTGGACATTTGACTGAAAGGCTATTTCATGGGCAGGTGTGGGCACTTCCTTTGTTATGTCATTATCAATTAAGCAGATAGAAGCCCTGGAGTTGATTTGAGGTGTGGCGCTTGCATTAGCACGATTCAAATGAATACATTTTATTTTATTTGTCCAGTTACTTTTGATGTCCTGAAATGATGGGATTGCATTTTAGTTCTCACATTTTTGTGCAATCTTTTTGTTCAACCCACTGAATTAAGGCTGACAGTCGGCAGTTCAACTGGATCTGAGTTAATTATATTTAAAGTTGTTATATTTAAAATTAATTGTGGTAATGAACAGAACCAAAATGCTAAAAAAGAAAAAGTCTCTGTCCAAATGGACCTTACTGTTTACCAAATAATGCATCTAAATGTTTAACAAATATTGTGTTTAGTTATTCATTAATGACATTTTTAAAAAAGATTGCAGTCACTAATTATACCCATTAAATGTGTTTTTCATGATGTCTTTAGGGGAAGCTGAGAATATCATGGAGACTGAAAATGACCGTCTACAGTTACCTCAAGGGACTCCAACCTTTGAGAGCATAGAGAAGGCCCGCCATGCTAAAAGCAGCCTCAGCGCCTTCTTGGAGAAATAATGTAATTAGTTATTGTCTAACAGCGTGGTTCCAGAGAGGAGCTGCAGCCACTGTACATTTCGTTTTCAACAAACCACAAAGACGGGGAAGTGGCTCACAAAGAAACCTCAGGTTTAGCTGTCCAAAACATACCCACTCCCTAAACGATACACAACTATACTTTATGTAGCATTAAGGTAAAAGCGGCCTCAGCTCCTTCTTGGAGAAATAATGTAATAATTTATAGAACAAACGTCCTCTATCATGGAAAATTTTAAGGCTCTGCTATTTCTCTCTGTCAGGTTGACCTTATTGAACGAAAGGCTCCTGACTCTTTGGGCTTAAATTGTTAGAAGTTAATGTGTAAAGTTATGTCCTCTTTCATATTTTCCACAGCCATTCAGTGGACTGGAGTGGAGCATATTTCACAGTTTGAGTGTGAGAGGATTCCCCAACAGAGAAACAGTGAAACTAGCAGAGCCAGAGCTCAGCAAAGGCCAGAAATATTAAAGATCCTACTTTGTGCATCCTCAAAACACGCTGGCACTCCATCTTCTTGTGAGCCCTTGAGGGTCGGCCTCTGTTTCCTCCCAAAGTTGTGGGGGCCTGCTGCATCCTCCACATAATATCTGTGTGGCAACACTTGATGTCTACCAAGAAGAAGGAGAGGAGGCGGCACAAGCAGGACAAGCCGAAACAGTTGAAGGCACAGGTGCAGACGGGGAGCTTTCAGGAACCTGTGTCTGAGCCAAACTTGCTGCACAAGTGTCTCCTGAACAGCTACCTGCACGATGTAGTGCTGCAACTGAGACCCGCCGTTTGTCTTTTCTGGTCGGCGAGTGGAGAATCACACAGGCTGGTCTGCAAAGAGAGCTTTAGGATGCTTCCTCCCACTGTCCACTGCATCGTCCATCCACAGGGTTTGCAGGGCTGGCTCAACCCATGGCTGCCACACCACTATGCAAGCATGCAACAATCATGTTTTACAGTCCTGTGGTCTCAGCCTCAGATGCTTATTAAATCACACAAAGCTCATGTAGAAACAAACAAACGAACAAAATATGTTCTCCTTAATTTCTGTCAACCACACGTTTCCAGCTATCATGGTTGCTAGGCAACCTGGGCAGCGCGACGGAGGCTAGACCGTCCCATTTCACAAGCCTCGCACTTCCGGCCTTAGCGGTCTTTGAGTACACGGCCCTTGAGGACCATTGAGGCTGCGTACTTTAAGGCTGCAGACCCTGAATTGGGATACAGCCATAAAAACCATGAAAAAATATTGCCGTAATATGAAGCGATAGACTTTTTCATATCGTCATCCATATGTGTCGTTATATCGAACAGCCCTATTTTGAACTCTCCTCGTCCTTTGAGTGCGCAGTCGCCTTTGTTATATAGCAAGGTATTTAAAATGAATAAATAAATATCCCGTTCATTTCAATGCGCATGATCTGAGCATGCGCGGAATGACACGGAGCTATTCTTTGATCCTTTGATCTTCTCAAAGGGGAGACTGTGACGTGACGGTCGACCGCACGTCACAGTCTCCCGTGACGGTTGACGTCACCATCTCTGCCACATGAGTCTATAAATAGAGGTGCTTTAACACAGTTTACCTTTAGGACGGCCGCACGTAGAAAACAGTTTTCATTAATCTTGCGCTTGTAGTTAGCAAATATAAACAAATCACGTCTTTCAATCGTACAATACTGCAAGAATTAAGGAAAGCAATAGAGAACTCGTCATCTGTAAACATGTCAAACTCTGTTTGGGGCGCGATTTGCACTGTGGGCACTTATGCTCACAAAATTATGAGAAAAACGTTGGGATTTGATGACCAACGTTCACCCACTGCTGACCAAACTGTATGCGAGGCACCTGAAGTTCGCTGTGGTAACCAAATTTTACACGCGAAACATGAGGTACCATTGCCAGATCAGCATATACCTGAACCCCGCTTCAGCAGCTGCAGAGGACAGCATAATCAGAATAGCGGTTTAAACCAAGTGTGTGAAATTCTTCACCCTGAACATATACAGCAGCAGCCTTCTGTGATTCAAAGACATCAGCTATGGGAAAATTCAAATCGAGATGCAGCAGACCCTGCTGAATCCAGGATCTCAGACCTAAGACCTAGTCAAAGAGTCTCAGAACACCATGATGAAATTGTGAACAGAGACAGGCCTCCTTTGGAAGGGAGAGAAGAACATAATGGGATTCTTCATAGAGGGGTTTCTATCATCAGGAGAGGAACTGGATTTTTAGGACAATCCATTACCACAGTGTCTAACATGTGCAAGTCAGCAATTGTGGCTATTTGTCCCAATAGAGGTACGAGAGAAGAATATTTTTGTACCTATAGGTAAATTTTTTTTAAAATGTTCCCTTAAAAGTACAATACTGGTCTTTAAAAGTCCAGAAATGCCCCTTTAAAGGTTCAATTTGAAATAAAGTACAAATCTGTACCATTTTGACCTGTACTGCAGTGACAGGGGCAGAATGTGGTAATGGGTCAGCATGGGAAAATCTGGATGGGCCTGGTTAATTGTAAAATTCATATGAGATGTGAGTGTGCTCATAAAAGCTACATGTTATAATCAAATCTGTTGGTCCTCTCCTCTGTACGTAAATTATCCTATGATGCAAAGAATATCTGTAACCTACCTTTGTGTAAGTTATGTTAAATTATATTAAAAAACACACACACACACAATGACATGCAGGCACAACCAAATGATGTTAAAAAAAAACTGGTCCATTTCCATTTTATTAAGTTCCAGTTATAATTTTTTAATGTTTTAAATCTTTCAAAAACGTGAAATCATTTTACTGTTATGTTTGGCCATTTACTTTTGTGCTTTTACTACATCCTAGAATTGTTCATTAATTGTGAGGTTTTTATGGAATTTGCAACATCAAGTTAAACCGAGGTTCTTTGGAAGTTAAAATGTCAAGCAGATTTTTATGTTACGGTGACTACATTTTGTAAGTTACAAATATAGTTCGCCAAGACAGCATAACGGTTTCTAAACAACTGCGCATTAATACCACAATGTTGTATTTTCATGTGTCAAGTTCGCAACGCGCATTAATCCCAAAGGCCGAAAAGGCAGCAGCGATGAGTGCTCCGCCTCCGCGCTGACTAGCGTTGACGCAGAAAATGACTCTCAGGGGGTTATCCACGGAGGAGCTCCTTAAAAGGTTGATGGAAGAAGGCATTGACGTGTCAGACGACGAGGCGCAAAGATTTACAGTAGAGTTAGCAAAAGTCCGAAGAGCTAGATTTAACATGGGCGAAAGCTAGCAGTTAGCGAAGTTTTAAACAAAGAAAGGTACAAATGTGGACTATTTAGACTGTTGGTGGAATGTTCAACGTCTGTCTGCCCGCCGTATTCGAGTGTTTTATCAATAAATAGTGACGAACCCTGTACAACAATGTAAAAAAATCAATAATTTCTCAAAACATGCTAGTATGTAAATATAGCTATTAACAAAATCGTTTTCTAAGCAAAATTTATAGCATCTAACTTGTTTCCCGCTCAAAGGGATTTTAAACAATGGAAGGCACACATTTGTACCATTCCACCTACTTAGTGGGATTTTCGAATATGAGAGCTGTAAGCTCTGCGCAGGGACACTTACTTACATTTTTATATTACCAGTTAATTTATATTAACAATTAATCAAGAGAATTAATTGTAACTTCCTTTTGGGGAATATAGACAGATTCACAATGATAGCTTATTATTATTATTATTATTGACCATAATGTCACTTTAAAACTAAATTTGAAAATGGTTTTATTTTTATTTCATACTGTACTTTATATTTCAGATAACGATGTAGATGGATTGACGGTAGACTGTGGACTCACTGAGACCATGGTTGCATATCTTTTTGACAAGTCTTTCAAAAAGCAGCTGAAGTTCAGAGACTTCACAAACCGCTACAAGGAAGTCATCATCACTTTACAACCGGTCGACCCATTTGAAGGTACAGTTGAAGGTCCAGTGTCCCAAGCAAACCAGAGGTAAGTTGCGATAAATGTCTAAATTTGCATATGCATTTAAGTGCTTGCAAAATGGCTAGTTAATGCTGTTTTCCTACTGTATTGCAGTTCTATACCTTCTTGCCGTAGACTGCCTGCAGTTATTTCCATTCCAAAATTCCCACAAGATGTCCAGAGTCGCTTGGATCTCAAAGAACCAGTCTAGAAAGAACAGAAGTACTGAAACAAAATAATTGGGACTCTTTATGAAATGCTGTCATAGTACACAATGTAAGGGTTCCTTTCTGAATAATTACATTAATTTCTTAATATTAATATTGCTGTTGTAAGAGAGGCAGAGAACAAATGCTTAGCCCATCTGCCTCCCAATCTGGAGACCAGCGTTCGAGTCTGGCGTGACACACGGTTCCAATGAACTGGCAATAGTGGTAAAACCATACATCCTGTGTCTCCAGACCTTGTCTGGACTATGATATCCAAAGTGTTCATTTTCGAATTTGCTCAAGAGTAAATTAATAATTCAGGACTGCAGTCAATTAATTAATGAAGTTTGGGAGAGGTGTGGCTGTTTGTCCACGCCCATTTTTAAAAAATTAAAATCAACTTTAGCTACATTGATTTGACATTGGTCTACAACATACTATTTACGGTAATAACAATATGATTAGAAGAATTGAAGAACAGAAAAGCCCCCAGGAAAGGATAAGAGTAATCAGTGTACTGTCGGTTGTTTTTCTTATGTTTGAAACAGGTACCCAACCCACTCAGACTACATCCAGGTCATCAAAGCCCTGATTGTGAAGTATCCTTTCTTAAGAGATGTACACGGAAATGGTTATGTGAGTACCTCTCCTTTTTTGTTTCTTTTATAGATTATATTAATATAAAGTAAGCATAATTAACTACTTATATACATTTGAAACAACTAGGACACCTGGCACAGCCAACTCAAGAGAAAGTTCAAAGCAGAACGGGCTCCCCTAATCAGCAACGAAGAAGTGAACCGGGTTAAAGAAAAGTTTGTATGCACGCAGAAACATCGGACCACAGAGGAATCGAGCAGCTCCTGTCTGAAGAGACTGAAGCCCTCTCTCGTAAGTCCTCACACCCTCAGCCTCTAAGAGCTAAGGTAACATATAGTCTTATTATGTTCACTGTAAAGCTAAAAGTAAACATTAATTGAAAGAAACATGTTAACAGATAACATTAACATAGAAAAAGGAACTTCACAGTTGATTTAACAAAAGTCAGCTCAACTTGCAATTCCTATTCAACATTTTTGCATTTTTTTCAAAGCATTTGGTGTACAAATTACCGCATTTCGAGTAACATTAACTTATCAGATTTTACTTATGATAATACTGATATCTGCTTTGACAAAGGATTCGTGCTTTGTGGGGGAAGATGCAGCCTCCGTTGATGCTCATATCAAGGTGCTAAATGATCAGCACAAGAAGCTACATCCTGACACAGCACTGGTGAAAGACCGCATGACAAAAAACTTTGCATGGAGACGTCGAGAGGTAGCTGAAGGAATGTGTACTGTGGACCTATTAAAGAGAGATCCATTCCTGGGGACATCTGCAGGGGTAAGAATTGTTAAGATGATTGGGGAAACAGCTAATGATTTTTTTGTCTCTAAATCTGATTATTATTTTCTGTACTAACTGATTAATCAATCTGTTCATTATCTTTAGAATTTTTGTTCAAGGGTTAAAGCACTTTACATTTATCTCCAGTCTGTGTCTTTAAACATGTCAAAAGTTTAAATCCTCAATGTAAAATGTCATTCTTTTGTCTATTCTGCTCTTTTCATTTCCAGTTGTGTGATGAGGTTGATTTAATGCATCCCTGCCAAGACAACATCTGTCGCCGCTTTAGCGAAAACTTCACTGCTGTTCTTCAAAATGTTCTTGCAATAATCATGTTTTACAGTCCTGTGGTCTCAGCCTCAGATACTTATTAAATCACACAAAGCTCATGTAGAAACAAACAAACGAACAAAATATGTTCTCCTTAATTTCTGTCAACCACACGTTTCCAGCTATCATGGTTGCTAGGCAACCTGGGCAGCGCAACGGAGGCTAGACCGTCCCATTTCACAAGCCTCGCACTTCCGGCCTTAGCGGTCTTTGAGTACACGGCCCTTGAGGACCATTGAGGCTGCGTACTTTAAGGCTGCAGACCCTGAATTGGGATACAGCCATAAAAACCATGAAAAAAATATTGCCGTAATATGAAGCGATAGACTTTTTCATATCGTCATCCATATGTGTCGTTATATCGAACAGCCCTATTTTGAACTCTCCTCGTCCTTTGAGTGCGCAGTCGCCTTTGTTATATAGCAAGGTATCTAGAATGAATAAATAAATATCCCGTTCATTTCAATGCGCATGATCTGAGCATGCGCGGAATGACACGGAGCTATTCTTTGATCCTTTGATCTTCTCAAAGGGGAGACTGTGACGTGACGGTCGACCGCACGTCACAGTCTCCCGTGACGGTTGACGTCACCATCTCTGCCACATGAGTCTATAAATAGAGGTGCTTTAACACAGTTTACCTTTAGGACGGCCGCACGTAGAAAACAGTTTTCATTAATCTTGCGCGTGTAGTTAGCAAATATAAACAAATCACGTCTTTCAATCGTACAATACTGCAAGAATTAAGGAAAGCAATAGAGAACTCGTCATCTGTAAACATGTCAAACTCCGTTTGGGGCGCGATTTGCACTGTGGGCACTTATGCTCACAAAATTATGAGAAAAACGTTGGGATTTGATGACCAACGTTCACCCACTGCTGACCAAACTGTATGCGAGGCACCTGAAGTTCGCTGTGGTAACCAAATTTTACACGCGGAACATGAGGTACCTTTGCCAGATCAGCATATACCTGAACCCCGCTTCAGCAGCTGCAGAGGACAGCATAATCAGAATAGCGGTTTAAACCAAGTGTGTGAAATTCTTCACCCTGAACATATACAGCAGCAGCCTTCTGTGATTCAAAGACATCAGCTATGGGAAAATTCAAATCGAGATGCATCAGACCCTGCTGAATCCAGGATCTCAGACCTAAGACCTAGTCAAAGAGTCTCAGAACACCATGATGAAATTGTGAACAGAGACAGGCCTCCTTTGGAAGGGAGAGAAGAACATAATGGGATTCTTCATAGAGGGGTTTCTATCATCAGGAGAGGAACTGGATTTTTAGGACAATCCATTACCACAGTGTCTAACATGTGCAAGTTAGCAATTGTGGCTATTCATCACATGTTCTGGAAAATGGTCGAAGAGGTCAGACATTATGTGGCACACCTGATGTCACATGCTGTAGGATGTACTTGCGTTTGCCTTTGCATTTTATTGTTCTTGGTCAACAAAATTCGAGCTATATTAATTTATTTACTTTCATTTTTAGCACAATACCTTTAATTTTCCTCTATGGAAATGGAAAAGGTGAAGACAAACCTAATGTCAGTGCCAACTTTATTTGGCTCTAACTGGACTATGACGATTTTAATAGGGAAATAACTAATAATTGGGGTATAATGGGGTTAATTAGGCTCTTACCATCTCAGTCATGCAAACAACAGTTGAGAACCCAGCCAGTCACGGCAGAAGGCTGCTCCTTCCTGAGCCTGGTTCTGCTGGAGGTTTCTTCCCAACGGGGAGTTTTCATCAGATTGCTGGCCTTGTCTCTAATACTGTAGGGACTACCTTACAGTATTAGAGACAGGCAGCTGTTGTTTGCATTCAAAGCCACATAAATAAACTTTTTTTTTCATTTAACAAGTATATTTGAGGGACCCTCAGCATGTTCAGCATTTTTTCAGCTGTCCATTTTGCTTTTCCAATTTTTCTGTTTAACTTATTACTATTGTGCTAAATCATACTATTTCTGCTATTTCATAAGATTTGTGCTTAATATAGTATTTCTGCTTTTTATAGGATTTGTGCTTAATATAGTATTTCTGGTAAATGTATTTATGCTTAATCATACTATTTCTATATATTTCTGCCAGGTCCCCAGCCAGCCAATCATATCTGAGGTCTTCCGTTTCCTCTTTCGTCATATCTCAGTGACGGTTGTACAAAGAGCAATGAAAATCGCAGTCAAAGTACACCAAAGCTGATTCAGCCAGTACAAAAATTAAGCTTCTAGTCCACCTAGTTTTTGAGTTACACAACATTTTGTAACTCCAAAAAACGGCGTTTTTCGCCTCTCACCGCGATCTAATTCTGACTCCTCATCACCCTGTTTTTCAAAGTGGCTCTTCTCTTTCCCAGTGGCGCAGTTGGTAATGACACAGGTCTGCAAGCCAAAGATCGTGGGTTCGATTCCACCTTGGTCAACATGTTTTTTTCCCTACAAATTAATACACTGTCACAGACCAGTAATTCATATTCATCATTTATTACAATTCTGCAAACTTTTATGATTTTACCAGCTTTTCTAATATGGACCTCACATTCTTGTTAACACTCCATGGCACAAATACTCTTCCCTTTAGGCTCTGTGTATGTGTGTGTGTGTATCAATATTTCTCCCATTTTAAAGTATTACTCCTCCATAATTGTATTTCTGTTAAATCAAAGTACTTTTACTACATCTTAGTACTTCTGCTCAATCATAGTATTTCTGCTAAATCATAGTATTTTTGCCAAATCATGATTTTTGTGCCAAATCATAACATTTGTGTTATGTTAAAGTATTACTACTAATTGGAGGAATTTCTGTCATGTTACATGTTACAGTATTAGAGACAGGCAGCTGTTGTTTGCATTCAAAGCCACATAAATAAACTTGAATTCTCAATGAAATGAATGGATTTCATTTGATTCCTTTAACTTCACAGAATCCTTTTACTTCAGTTTTGTCTTCTGCTTCTTGGTAGCAATAATTAAGCTTCTTGCCCCATTCATCCCTATGCTCTCCTGTTTTCTCCTAACTGGCATGTCTGACCCGTGGGAGTGCAGACACCACACAGAGAAAGCCTCAGACTTTAAAGCTGGAAACATTTTCAGTGACGTCACAGAACAACGCACCTGCAGTCCACACAGTAGGTGACGTATCATTTAGTTAATCTTATGATTGCCGATCAGGTATGCTTTTAGACTTGTGCTATGTTTGAAATGATAAATGTTACAAGGTCAACGGTAATAAAATAGCTGGCTCCTTTTTTTTTTTTAAATGAAGGTGATACATGCGTGCAGCTTCATGCATACAGAGATGCTGTCTGACTAACAGGATATGTGTGAAAAATGTGTGAAAAGGAGATTAAAAATTGTGAGACTGCGACGAGAATTTTTGGTCAATGCTGCCACCTACTGGACCCTAAATGGCATGAATACCTCCAAATCACTTTCCTAAAACACCTGATGTCCTCCTGATCAAACGTTCTGCGTAATTAAGCCTAAAGTAAGAGAATTTAATGTTCACTTGAATGTATATTTATTATGATGAGACAGATTTTGAAGGATTTGTTTTTAAATTTATGATTAAAAAGGAGGTCCAATATTCTAAAACTGCCTGAATTATGTACAGGCTTAATGCAATGACTAAGCACACCTGTGGCTTCTGTGGTTTGGATAAAACTGGGGGCTGCCAAAGTGAACTAATGAATTTAGTATTTTGATGAAATTTTAAAATAAAATGAAATGATGTTTCTCACCTTACGGAGCAATCAGACTCCTGCGTGGACTGACAACCAACTCAAACCACCAGCAAACAATTAGCTATGGCTTGGACTGAACCAAATGATGGGTGAGCACTCAGATGCTCTAATTAGTGCTGTCAAATCCAGAAAAGTGGAAAATAGGTGCATGCTGCAGGTGGGGAAAGAAAGCTTAATTGACAAAACTATTATTGCTACCAAGAATTTCATCATGGTGTTCTGAGACTCTTTGACTAGGTCTTAGGTCTGAGATCCTGGATTCAGCAGGGTCTGCTGCATCTCGATTTGAATTTTCCCATAGCTGATGTCTTTGAATCACAGAAGGCTGCTGCTGTATATGTTCAGGGTGAAGAATTTCACACACTTGGTTTAAACCGCTATTCTGATTATGCTGTCCTCTGCAGCTGCTGAAGCGGGGTTCAGGTATATGCTGATCTGGCAATGGTACCTCATGTTCCGCGTGTAAAATTTGGTTACCACAGCGAACTTCAGGTGCCTCGCATACAATTTGGTCAGCAGTGGGTGAACGTTGGTCATCAAATCCCAACGTTTTTCTCATAATTTTGTGAGCATAAGTGCCCACAGTGCAAATCGCGCCCCAAACGGAGTTTGACATGTTTACAGATGACGAGTTCTCTATTGCTTTCCTTAATTCTTGCAGTATTGTACGATTGAAAGACGTGATTTATTTATATTTGCTAACTACAAGCGCAAGATTAATGAAAACTATTTTCTAGGTGCGGCCGTCCTAAAGGTAAACTGTGTTAAAGCACCTCTATTTAAGGACTCATGTGGCAGAGATGGTGACGTCAACCGTCACGGGAGACTGTGACGTGCGGTCGACCGTCACGTCACAGTCTCCCCTTTGAGAAGATCAAAGAATAGCTCCGTGTCATTTCGCGCATGCTCAGATCATGCGTATTGAAATGAACGGGATATTTATTTATTCATTTTAAATACCTTGCTATATAACAAAGGCGACTGCGCACTCAAAGGACGAGGAGAGTTCAAAATAGGGCTGTTCGATATAACGACACATATGGATGACGATATGAAAAAGTCTATCGCTTCATATTACGGCAATATTTTTTTCATGGTTTTTATGGCTGTATCCCAATTCAGGGTCTGCAGCCTTAAAGTACGCAGCCTCAATGGTCCTCAAGGGCCGTGTACTCAAAGACCGCTAAGGCCGGAAGTGCGAGGCTTGTGAAATGGGACGGTCTAGCCTCCGTCGCGCTGCCCAGGTTGCCTAGCAACCATGATAGCTGGAAACGTGTGGTTGACAGAAATTAAGGAGAACATATTTTGTTCGTTTGTTTGTTTCTACATGAGCTTTGTGTGATTTAATAAGTATCTGAGGCTGAGACCACAGGACTGTAAAACATGATTGTTGCATGCTTGCATATTTCTGAAAACATCTTAGTGGTGTGGCAGCCATGGGTTGAGCCAGCCCTGCAAACCCTGTGGATGGACGATGCAGTGGACAGTGGGAGGAAGCATCCTAAAGCTCTCTTTGCAGACCAGCCTGTGTGATTCTCCACTCGCCGACCAGAAAAGACAAACGGCGGGTCTCAGTTGCAGCACTACATCATGCAGGTAGCTGTTCAGGAGACACTTGTGCAGCAAGCCTGGCTCAGACACAGGTTCCTGAAAGCTCCCCGTCTGCACCTGTGCCTTCAACTGTTTCGGCTTGTCCTGCTTGTGCCGCCTCCTCTCCTTCTTCTTGGTAGACATCAAGTGTTGCCACACAGATATTATGTGGAGGATGCAGCAGGCCCCCACAACTTTGGGAGGAAACAGAGGCCGAGCCTCAAGGGCTCACAAGAAGATGGAGTGCCAGCGTGTTTTGAGGATGCACAAAGTAGGATCTTTAATATTTCTGGCCTTTGCTGAGCTCTGGCTCTGCTAGTTTCACTGTTTCTCTGTTGGGGAATCCTCTCACACTCAAACTGTGAAATATGCTCCACTCCAGTCCACTGAATGGCTGTGGAAAATATGAAAGAGGACATAACTTTACACATTAACTTCTAACAATTTAAGCCCAAAGAGTCATCCTGAGAAATGTCATTTAATATGCAGCATTTCATTATCACGTTAAAAAACAAACAAACCCCACATACTGCTTAAGTTGCTGCTCTTTGAGATTAAAAGATCTCATTACATTAACAGAAACACTGACATCCCTGCTCTACAGCTTTGCATTCAGGGGGTGTCCTTGTCACAAAGATCAATTCAGACACTGAAATCTTTTCAATTTTCTTTTTTTTATTAATTTAAAATTTTTTCCAGATGTCAAACACAAAGTATAGATATCAGCACCTTGGAATCTACTGTGATGGCTTAAAAAAGTTGGAGGTCCAACAGCTTTGTATTGAAGCTCCCTCACACCTACAATTAAAATTTTAGTGTTGAAAATAATACATTTTATCTGTCAATACAAATGTCTGAGAATCTTTACCAATAATGCACCATTACATTTTGATCACTTCAGCTGTTGGTTATCGGCAACTGCAAAAGTTACCAGCCTGGCAGAGGGCATTTCATCAAAACAAAGCTTCTTAGAAAGTAACACGTCTATGACCTGGATAGAAAAGAACCACAGACTGAATACAAAGGATGGATTGTAGCCACTGAAATGAGAAAGAAAGGGCAAGCCTTTGCTGTTCCAGGACAGCAGGAGCTGAATGTAAAGGAGAAAAAGTGGAGGGTTTGGATGCTACGTCCATCTTTTGCATACAGTCTATCATCTAAACAGAGAGGCAAGTGACCTGCAACAGTCATCAGTGTTTCAGGAGCTTTTTAAAGGCGACGTATTACACATAAGAGCCAGATAAAATGAGCTGTTATGAAGAGTGTTTAAGAGAATTTCTGCTCTGCACTGGTCTAATTGCAGCTTTGACCAACAATCATTGTCTTACCACTTTGTTCAATCATCATCATTACATTCATGAACCAGGCTTATAGCAGCTGGTATTCTTGTTCATCTAAATACAACAAAACCCCCCAGAGAGATAACATAAACTGATTAATATTACTATCAATTTCCCTTCAAGTCCATCATACATAATCAAAGCAAACCCTGGAAAATAACAACCTAAAGAAAACACTGATGATATAACTGCAATTGTGCAATATTTAGAGACAAGTTATCTGCTGTGGTCACACAATGCTCTTATAACACTGTAATAAAACTTAACTCATGGATCAACATGTGGCATACACCAATCAGGCATAACATTATGACCACTAGCAAAGTGAGTAACACTGATTCAGACTATTCAACACGGAGGCCACACCTGGCATCTTGGTGCCAGATATCATGTGATGGGTCAGGGCCGCTTTGGCAGCAAAAGGGCGACCAACACAGTGTTAGTTAGGTAGTCATAATGTAATGCCCAATTGGTGTATCTGAAAGACTGAAATGAGACAGAATAAGGAGCCTTTCGTTCAATAAAGGTCAACCTGACAGAGAGAAATAGCAGAGCCTTAAAATTTTCCATGATAGAGGACGTTTGTTCTATAAATTATTACATTATTTCTCCAAGAAGGAGCTGAGGCCGCTTTTACCTTAATGCTACATAAAGTATAGTTGTGTATCGTTTAGGGAGTGGGTATGTTTTGGACAGTTAAACCTGAGGTTTCTTTGTGAGCCACTTCCCCGTCTTTGTGGTTTGTTGAAAACGAAATGTACAGTGGCTGCAGCTCCTCTCTGGAACCACGCTGTTAGACAATAACTAATTACATTATTTCTCCAAGAAGGCGCTGAGGCTGCTTTTAGCACGGCGGGCCTTCTCTATGCTCTCAAAGGTTGGAGTCCCTTGAGGTAACTGTAGACGGTCATTTTCAGTCTCCATGATATTCTCAGCTTCCCCTAAAGACATCATGAAAAACACATTTAATGGGTATAATTAGTGACTGCAATCTTTTTTTAAAATGTCATTAATGAATAACTAAACACAATATTTGTTAAACATTTAGATGCATTATTTGGTAAACAGTAAGGTCCATTTGGACAGAGACTTTTTCTTTTTTAGCATTTTGGTTCTGTTCATTACCACAATTAATTTTAAATATAACAACTTTAAATATAATTAACTCAGATCCAGTTGAACTGCCGACTGTCAGCCTTAATTCAGTGGGTTGAACAAAAAGATTGCACAAAAATGTGAGAACTAAAATGCAATCCCATCATTTCAGGACATCAAAAGTAACTGGACAAATAAAATAAAATGTATTCATTTGAATCGTGCTAATGCAAGCGCCACACCTCAAATCAACTCCAGGGCTTCTATCTGCTTAATTGATAATGACATAACAAAGGAAGTGCCCACACCTGCCCATGAAATAGCCTTTCAGTCAAATGTCCAATTACTTTTTGTCCCTTTAAAAAGCGGGGGGCACACGTTAAGGGGCCGGAACTCCAAAACCTTCATCCGATTTGAATGTGGATTTTCTCATATGAAAGCTGGGCGTCTACACATTATATAGATGCCCATCATAGCGGAAAGTGGAAATTGTTTTGGTAAACAGACACTATTCACGTATTTAAATATATATATGGACCTAACTGTATATTAGAGCCTGTGTTTTCTGGATATAGTGAGTCTGTGTTCTGCTGTTCAAAGTAAAATAATCCTCGAAAACCAAAGCAAAGAATCACTATATAATGCTTGATAAGGATTTATTTACCCGTCTGTGCACCCTCTTTTTAATGTTAAACAGGTTTCCTTAAGATGATGATGCCTGTAAGTGTGTAGCTTTACCTCTCATACGATTAATAAGCGTTCCATAGGCGCTGTCCATCTGGTAGGCAAATATGAAACTGAGAGGTATGATGGGAGCCAGCATGCCTGGGTTCTTTCTTTTAATAGCTCTAAAGAAAAATTTAACTGCAAAGATAAAAGCACAACACAGAGATGAGTCTGTGTGTGTTTGTGTCAGATCTTTGTGAGGTGTTAGAATCTCACCCTGCAGTTAGTCCCACTGTGGCCACCGCAAAGAAACTGCCAAAGTATTTCAGAAACTCTCTGGACCAGGCGATCTGCATCGCCATCTGCCGCTCTCTCATCTGGTTCTGCATCAGAATCTGGCGCTCCATCTGGGCACATGCACGCGCGCACACAGACACACAAAAATAAATTAAGAAGAAATGATGAAATAAAATTTTCCCTGCTTGGTGAGATTTCATTTTCAGTTATAATCAATTTCAGTCAATTACTGTTGATCAGAGCTGTAATAATCATCTGATTCATCAGTTAATTGTTTTATGAGAGTACAGACAGTTTAAAGAGATCTCCATAAGCACCAAAGGCTTAGTACTTTTTAAAAAAAAGCCCCTAAAAACTTGTAGGAAGTGTACATTACGTGAACAGAGATGTGATTAGTTGGGAGCACAGACTGAACTTCTATGTATGCTTGAGAAGTTTCTTTGGAATTTTTTTTAAGTCATGAAACTAAACCCTGGAATCCACTGCTGTAAACATGCCAACTACAAACACTACGCTCTAGGGAAGGAGGAAGTGACAAACTTTTCATCTCCACAATCTGGGTGTTTCGTACTCCTGACATCGACTCTTGGCTGTACACTCTTTAGGTTCAATGGAAATTACAGGAATGACTTCTGTAATTGACAGTGTTTGTTCTTTTAAAGCCAGCATCCGCTGAAACAAACTAGTGAGTAGTCTGAGCACACTTAAGGGTGTCCCCCTTTAACGGCCCATGTTGTGAATGAGTGAAGAATGCAATTATGAAAAGAAAGCATTTCCCGCTCCTCCACACCATGTGTATGAGCTGCAGGAACGGGAAATGGGGTGACACGTTCGCTGAAAGGTCAGCTTTCATGACGGCTTCATCTGGGTCACAAAAAAGGAAGTAAATGGAAGATAGAGGATGTTAAATTTGAATAAACTATCCTGAAACTCACTCCAGCATCTAAGTACATAGATGCTGCAGGGTCTCCATCTTATAAAAATGAAGCAGTTCAATATGCCCATATACACAAATACGTAACATAAGTAAAGATCACTGCACATCTTTGCTCAGCCACCAGTTTCACATTATTAGTTAGTTTGTCTCCAAAGCGCTCAACCTGAAATGGCCCTCTGATGTACTCATTCCTAATCATGTCCTTCATGGTCACTCCAAACAAAAAAATCTTAACATCTTCAACTCTGTCACCTCCAGTTTTCCAAACCACACATCATAGCATCTTAAAAACCTTTCCTTTCAGTCTGTAACTATCCATCACAAATTACCGCTGACACTCGTCTCCACCCACTGTTACTTTGGATGGTTGGATGCTATTTAAACTCATCCACTTTCACTGCCTCTGCTCCTTCAATATTCTGCCCATCTCCCTCTCATTTTTGTGCTGATGCCAAATGACTCATGAGTGTTTATAATAATGAACACTTATAACAACAATAATAATGATAATGTGTCATCTACAATAAAGACTTCAGGGTCTTTGTATAACATTCTTTACCATTTTCTGTTTCTACAGGCTGTTTGTATGGGATAGCTACGAACCCATAAGTGATAAATTAGCCCTATTAGTGTAGATGTGCAATTCAAAACTAGACAAACATATCTGCTGGTGGGAATATCAAAAGGAAAAGATTTGGTTTTGGCAAGCTCAGACAAGCAGCAGACTGTGACTCTGGGACAGGACTGGAAAAAGCAGAAATGAACCAACGCAGTCTGAGGGTGACATTTGTGAAGGGTGCAAGTATGAACACAAAGCGGGACACTAACTTGAAAACAGATGCACACAAATCATCATGATCTACACATTGGAAGAAGGAAAAGAAACAGATGTAACATGTGAGAAAGAAAAGCAGAGCAAATACATGCGGAAAATATGTGCAGCAGGTATTCCTGATGAATACAAAATATTTCATGTTAGGGTTTTTTTTGTGGATTAAGGTGTTTTTTTTTTGCATGTTTGCAAACTTTGACTTTTGGGCACTCTGTATGCTCTCATGCTTTTAAAAATGATTTGTCCAAAATTGGATATGGAGTAATGTTCCTAAATGCACTAGTAAATCCACAAAGAAAGGACTCAAGGACCTGAGGTGCCTAACCAATGCTAAGATTTCAATTCTATTGAAATATTGCCAGGGGATTGAAAATAGGCATTTAAAAAAGCATCTTACAGTTACAGTAATTTGGAAAGATTTCAGAAAGCTTTGACCCTCTTTGACTCCATCTTTCCAAAGAAAGTTCCTCCTGCTTAAGACAGCAATATGAACATCTGAGCCCAGTGGCGTATTTCCACAGAAGAATTTCTTTTTGTGACTAAAAATTGAGGAAGAGTGAGGTTAAAGCTGAGTGTATGCTCACCCCAGTCCAGAAGCCATAGCATGATCTTCACCAGGGTAACAAACTTTTTTTCTACCTGTGCAAGTTTCCTCTTTAAGTAGAATCACAGTGGTACCTGCTGTGAAATCACTTTGGGCTGGTTTTTGACTTTGGTGTGTAGTAATACTTAAACACTAAAAGAAAGAAGGTATGCGTGTCGTCATTAGGACAGGGGTTTGTGTCAGTGTGTGGGACAAAGGAAGTAACGCACAGTGATCACACTACTCAGACAATGAGCAGTGTAGTTAATTACCTCCTCCAGAGAGTAGTGGGAAAGTAGTGGGTCTAAATGGATTTGGTTGTAGTCATAGAGATTAAAAATGTTTGCAGACCTACAGTTGCTGTGGATGTCTCCTGTACTCATGGAGCTGATACAAAAATAATGCAAATAAACAAGTGCACAATTTAAACTTAGTCCGACATCATTTCAGCATCTGCAACTAGTACAATTTCAAAGTATGAAGGTAAAACCTTTTGGTGGGAAGGTTTGGGGCAATTTTATGTGTTAAAAAATAATTAAAAATCTGCTTTTTTTTTTTTTGCTTTTTCACTTTCACCATCTTTCACTAGTGAAAGATGTCACAGCAGAGGTCAGAGGTGATGTGCGAGTGGGTGCACTTTCACTCACCTGCAGCCGTGCATTCGTTAGCATGAATTCTTGTTGCTTTTTTAAATTGTCATCCATGGATTTGGACAGCAGGACACCCATGGCTGCGTTGGCGTTTCTGTGAATTAAACACGCAGTCATTCAAACGTGCTGCTCTGCTCTCATCACAACAGCAAACAAAATTCCAGAGTCGGGCTTAGAAAAGCCACCTGCTTCAAACTGGATTTGTTTCAGCATGTAGTGACCTCTTCAGTCCTTCAGTGTCTCTTCACTTCAGCTTTAGCTTTAAGCCTCAACTCATTTTAAGCTTTCCCGTTAAGTTAGCGAATAACAACACGACTACTGTCTACACAGAGGAAGTATTTGCAGCCCACCAAAAGGTTTTACCAGAGAAAAAGAGGGGAAAGTGTTTTGTTTTTTTAACTTTTACACCAATTCAGGATTTTTAATAATGTCAACTCTAAGAAGCATATTTGTTTACAAAATGGTCACAAATAACAGGAAAAGGCGTTGATTTTTGTCAGATAAGACGATGAATTCGCCTCCTTCAAAAATACTGTAAATGCTTCAGCTAGAACCACAGTTACTGCCAAATGCAATAAATACTGAAGCACTTCCACAGGTAAGTGCTTACGAGCTTTATCTTATGATTGCCTATCAGGTATGCTTTTTGACTTGTGCTATGTTTAAAGTGATAAATGTTACAAGGTCAACAGTAATAAAATAGCTGGCTCCTTTTTTTTGAATGAAGGTGATACATGCGTGCAGCTTCATGCATACAGAATGGATGAGGTGCTGCAACTGAGACCCGCCGTTTGTCTTTTCTGGTCGGCGAGTGGAGAATCACACAGGCTGGTCTGCAAAGAGAGCTTTAGGATGCTTCCTCCCACTGTCCACTGCATCGTCCATCCACAGGGTTTGCAGGGCTGGCTCAACCCATGGCTGCCACACCACTAAGATGTTTTCAGAAATATGCAAGCATGCAACAATCATGTTTTACAGTCCTGTGGTCTCAGCCTCAGATGCTTATTAAATCACACAAAGCTCATGTAGAAACAAACAAACGAACAAAATATGTTCTCCTTAATTTCTGTCAACCACACGTTTCCAGCTATCATGGTTGCTAGGCAACCTGGGCAGCGCGACGGAGGCTAGACCGTCCCATTTCACAAGCCTCGCACTTCCGGCCTTAGCGGTCTTTGAGTACACGGCCCTTGAGGACCATTGAGGCTGCGTACTTTAAGGCTGCAGACCCTGAATTGGGATACAGCCATAAAAACCATGAAAAAATATTGCCGTAATATGAAGCGATAGACTTTTTCATATCGTCATCCATATGTGTCGTTATATCGAACAGCCCTATTTTGAACTCTCCTCGTCCTTTGAGTGCGCAGTCGCCTTTGTTATATAGCAAGGTATTTAAAATGAATAAATAAATATCCCGTTCATTTCAATACGCATGATCTGAGCATGCGCGGAATGACACGGAGCTATTCTTTGATCCTTTGATCTTCTCAAAGGGGAGACTGTGACGTGACGGTCGACCGCACGTCACAGTCTCCCGTGACGGTTGACGTCACCATCTCTGCCACATGAGTCCTTAAATAGAGGTGCTTTAACACAGTTTACCTTGGTGCGTCTTCGGTAACAGCGACTTGTTTTTGCAAAGCAGGAGTCTTTGACAAAGGTAATACCTTTACATTTAAATAATTCAGGGAACCTTTTTTTTCTTTTGACACTTGTCCCTGCAGCAGTTACAAAGTTAGTCAATGGAGAGAATAGCTCAGCGTTTAGAGGCTCTCATAGAGCAAAATAGAATGATTAATGCAAGGATGGACAACATTGAAAGGCAGTTGAGTGTACGAAAGAAAGAGACTGAGAATGTGAGGCGTGAGAAAGCACCACAGAGTGCTTTTACCAACTTCGCAAGTAACGTAGGTCTAGGTCTAGGTCTAGGTCTTGCCATAACGGGCGCTATTTATTACCTGCCCACCTTGATTGGCTAATTATAACATAATAACTATACTGTGCTCTCATTTATGTTCAGTTTTATTTTGCCCTCACCTCCCAACCAGTCATGACAGAAGACTGCCCCACACTGAGCCTGGTTCTGTCACAGGTTTCTTCCTGTTAAAAGGGAGTTTTTCCTGTCCACCGTTGCTCATAGGGAATCACTTGATTGTTGGGGTTGAATCTTTGGATTGAATTTAATTGCCTTAAACTGAAAATCAAAAATTCAAGTGAGGGGTTGACCAGGGCTCGTTAGGTGGGTTGTTTTTTTTATTTGTAATTTGATAATTAAAATAAAGAAAAATTATATTTAAAAATATATATTAATTGCTCTGTGTGTTTACTTCAATGAAGACGTGTATTTTTTGTGATAGAAAAATATAAATTGTCCAAAATATTTGAGAGTTTTTAAATTAGCACTGCATGAGTTTAACTGTGGCACAGACAGCTGTCAATCCTGGTGAGTGAGAGTTCAACCTCCAAACTGAACCCAGTGTGTTACTCGCAGAATCACAGATTTACTCACATTTACTGATTGTTCTGTAGGGTCTTTACAATTTTCAGCCCCTTCAGGTGACTGTTGTCTTCTGACTCCATCTTTAGGGTTTAGTTAGATTAAATATTTAACCAGTTAATTCAAGAATGAAAGACACATTTATCACAAAGGCACTCTTATAATGTAGATTAAATGTGTGTTGACATAACATCTAGATATATGATTAGAAAGAGAGAAATGTTGTAATGACATGAACAAAGTGCAGTATTCCAAGATGGCATCAGAGTTTTAACACCTTTTATACTCATGTTTTTATAATTATGTTAAGTGTAAAAGCTCAAAGATGATGACATAGATGCATCTGTTTCTGTTATTATCACAATAATCACAACATAAATGAATATTGTGACATTTTTTCTGTGCTGTATTAAGGTTACCAGAGTCAGCTGGGGATTCATGAACATCATCAGTGATGTTTCTCCACAGCGGGCTCATCAGTACCTGGTGACAGAAGGTCAATCCAGCTCTGACTTGAGGCTGTTCAAGAATCAGCTCCACCTGATCTGGCTCCACCTCCACCACAGGCAGAGAAACACAGGGTGAGATATTTTTAAGTGACCTGCACGTCTTTTTGTACAGAACAAACAGATGTAGTGAAGCCGTAGCGTTGCTCAACCCGAGAATGATGATATGTGTTTGCGTGTAAACATAATAAGATTTGACCTTGGTGAGTTTTTCTATGACGTCACAGTAAAAGTTTCATATTTTTTTATTGGCTGAGGACCAAAGTTGCTGAGAATTCAAGTAAACATCTTATGATGTGTTTTCCGTCTTCTAGTCTGATAGTAGACATATATTTCACTTAATTTAGTCTAAATTACACAGAGTGCTTTTATTAGTAGGCCATCAGATTTATTGGAAAACATATTTATCACTTCCACCTCTTCTTTAAGTCAAAGAGTTATTTTTATTGATGGCATGAAGTTGGCTTTAAAGTGAGTTGTAAGGTCTCGGGGTTGATATTGTTACAGCATCAACTTGATCACAAACTCACAACCGTTGAACTAAAACACAATGTAAATTCAATGAAATAGAAAGACGGGTGAAACAGAGACATAAAGTCATCGATATAATATGCAAAACATACTGGCCCATGCTTTGAGGCAGAAATAAACACCTTACAGATATTTTTAAGAACATTTGAACTTCTTCTGACTTAAATTTGTCTCTCCAGCTTCAGCTTGCCATGGTCATACCTCAGCATGGGCATGCATCTTCCTCAGGTGCACCAGTGGAACCAACATGCAGTACAATAGTTCCTACATGAGAATTTCCACAATAAATGTCCTAATGACATATAAAATATGCATAGTGCAAAACAAAATATGTTAACTAAAAGTATGGCAGTAAAACTCCCACCAAATGACAAACCTATTGTGATTTCTGCCTAAACACATTATAGTAGGAACATGCTTACATTTTAGCATTTATTCTGCTTCTAGCAATAGCACAGTTTTGTGTACTGGCCTATCAAGATACGCTGGTTTGACAGTCCTTTTCCCATCCCTATCCAAAATTGAATCACAGAGAAAAAGCTTAACCATTCTAATACTTCCATCTACGCTTGGATATACCTCTGTTACTCTTGCCAGTTTCCACTTTTTCCTTGGAGAATTGTCTTCTTGAAGAATAACAATATCTTTCACCTTTGCACTCCTTTTATCTTTTTGCCAGATCTGTCTCTGTTGAAGAGTGAGAAGATATTCCTTCTTCCACCTTGTCCAGAATTAATTGGCTAAAAACTAAACTTGGCGCCATCTCCTTCTCAAGTACAGGTCCCTGCTCACAAATTTGCCAGGAGCGGGTAGAATAATGCTGGCCTTCATCATGAGAATATGATTTGGTGTACGAGGCTCTAAATTTGGGTCATTTAGGTTCTCTACTACTACTAGGTGCTATTCACAATAACCATAACTTCATAAAGACACGTTCTGAGTGAGGAAGTGTCAAGTCTCTTAGAAGTGTGATCTAGAATAGTCGTTAAAACGCATCTAATAGTCCTAATTTGCCTTCCCCAAAAACCTCTCATGTGGCTTGAAGAGGGGTGCTCAGAACAAACTTACATCTGCATTGTTTCAACTGTTCTTTGTCAAAATCATTCAGTGCATTTACAAGCTCTCCATCCATTTCTCCTTTTTTTTCAGGGTCGCGGGGGGCGCTGGAGCCTATCCCAGCTGTCATGGGGCGAGAGGTGGGGTACACCCTGGACAGGTCGCCAGTCTAACACACAGGGATGGACAACCATTCGCACCTACGGGCAATTTAGATTTTTCAATTAACCTATCCCTACAAACTGCATGTCTTTGAACAGTGGGAGGAAGCCGGAGTACCCGGAGATAACCCATGCAAACACGGTTGGAATTGAACTCAGGACCTTCTTGCTGTGAGGCAACAGTGCTAACCACCGTGCCACCATGCTGCCCTCAAAAGCTCTCCCTTAGCACCAAAATAATTTAGTACCTTGGTCACACCTGATTACATGTCCACAAATAGAAATAAAACAACATGATGCATTCATAAAATGATCAGTTGTAAGGTCATCCAACATTTCATTATGTATTGCTCTAGAACACATACATGTACAAAGAAGACCATTCCTTTTAAGTTCTTTTCTACCCTCTTTTACATAAAAAGGTCCAAAACAGTCAATGCCACAGTAGGAGAATGGGGGTGTTGTTTCCATTCTATCCTCTGGTAAATCTGACCTCCCATGATCTTGACTATGTCTCCTGTACTTTGTGCAGGTTGTGCACTTGTAGATGTGAGAAGCAACTGAATCGCTGCATCCTGTAATGCATACTCTATTGGAGCGCAGCTCAGTGACAGTTATTCCTCTTCCTTGATGCTGCACCTTTTCGTGGTACTGTTTAATAAGTAAACACAACATGACTTGATTTGGGGATAATGGCAGGATGTTTGATATATGGGTGTAGAGTTGCTCTTGTCCTCCCACCCTAAGTACTCCCTGCTCATCAACAAATGGACTTAGGCTGTAGAGCTTGTGTGTCTTATCCTTCAGTTGAATGTCCTTCCCTCGAGTCAAGTCCTTGATTTCTTTGTTCTGTTCTGTTCTTAAATAACTACATTTTCCGTAGCCTGTCACACCAGCGTCTGAAAAATGGTGTAGTTCACACTGCCTGTGTTTGCAGGTAAGACACGTCTTTGAACTTTCACCTTTGACAAGTTTTGAAGATCTAGGATTCCCACAGTGATAGTGTTGATCTGAGAGTGGCTCGTCCCATTCTACTTTCTCTTGGCATAACTGTTGCAGGATTTGTTTTCCTCTTAGGATGAAGGGTGCCACAAATCCCAGTGGGTCGTACACTGATGCTATTGTGCACAGAATTCCTCTTCTTGTCATTGGGCGCTCTTTTACAGTTACTCTGAACTAAAACTCATCAGAAGAAATGCACCACTGAACACCAAGTGGTCTTTCCATCAATAGATCTAAGTCCCTAATACTTTCAGCACTCAGTGACTTTATCAGATTTTCACAGTTTGGTATGAACTTTGTCTAATCTTAGTTTACCCTTGCTACACAATTCTCTTGCCTCTTTCACTAGTTTTATTGCTTCAGCTTCTGATATAACACTTACAAGTCCATCATCTACATAAAAGTTCCTTTGAATGAACCTCACTGTGTTTGGAGTGAACTTTTCCTCACATTGCGTGGCTAGATGATTTAAACCAAAGTTGAAAATCTTAGGCCTTAATGTAGAGTCCAGTAGGTGGCAGTGTTGACCAAAGAATGCTTAATTTCATTGTGGTCTCAGTTTTTAACCCTCCTGTTGTGTTGTTTCTGTGGTACAGCAAGGATATCCCTGAGTCAGTTTGTTTAGCCATCCAGAAGTGTCAGAACCCAAAAAATTCCAGTAAACTTTGCTGATATCTTATTATCAACTCCATTACTGCCCACAGGAACAGGACAGTTCACAACACCTGCGTTCTTGCACTTTACACGTCAGGTCAATAGAATACGGAGTGTGTGTGTGTGTGTGTGTGTGTGTGTGTGTGTGTGTGTGTGTGTGTGTGTGTGTGTGTGTGTGTGTGTGTGTGTGTGTGTGTGTGTGTGTGTGTGTTGGGGAAATATGTCTCACAGTTGCAAAGACAGATGTAGTTTTAGACCCTTTCAGCCTCCACTTTGGCTGCCAGGTCAAACCATTTTCATTTTATATGCTGGTTACACTTTTTAATCCAAGCAGAAATTTTGTATAAGAAAGGTCCTTTTAACAATTTTCTTTTTACATTTTAAAACTTGAAATCAGGTCAATTCATCACAATGGGAAGGTTAAAGCTTTTCACACATTAAGATCTGTCACTTTCATTTAAAAAAAACTGGAGCTAGCAATGTTACTACTGTTGACCTTGTAACATTTATCATTTCAAACATAGCACAAGTCTAAAGGCATACCTGATCGGCAATCATAAGATTAACTAAATGATACGTCACCTACTGTGTGGACTGCAGGTGCGTTGTTCTGTGACGTCACTGAAAATGTTTCCGGCTTTAAAGTCTGAGGCTTTCTCTGTGTGGTGTCTGCACTCC